>NC_141359.1:34306553-34979053 GCF_057382095.1 Aulonocara sp. 'chitande type north' Nkhata Bay
GTTACACTTAGAATTGCATTAAAAATCAAAAGTATTATTTCACTGCTTCATTTTTTGATGGGATGAAGATGCAGCTCTATGAACTGTACCATTTATCATCAAACAGTTGAAATAAAAACAGTATTTCCTGAACTTCTCAAAGGAATGAGCTCAAAGAAGTGGGTGCAACAGCAAAAACATGGGGAAAATGTCACCTGGCTGGTACTTTGATACATGCTGGGATAATTACAAATTTTAAAATGTAACTAATGCAGCCATTTTTAGCTCGTACCAATTGTACCAGTTGTCAAGCACAGTGGTGGAGGGTTGGCCTGAGTTGACCATGAACTCTTCGGCATACCAAAGTATTGTAGAGTGAAATGTGAGGCCATCTGTCTGACAGATAGAGTTGGTCATCTGAAACGGGTAAATAATGTTAAGGATTTTTAAAATGTTGTCATATATGAACCCTTGGAATTGAAAGAATATGGACTTTCTTTTTCCCATGATTGCGTTTTATTGGTTACACATTCAAATTTTCATCTAATGAGTGGCTGCATTTCTACTTTCCCAGTTCTGCATACCTGATAAAACATGGCCTCGAGCTCTTTGGGCAGGAGACTGGTGGCGTGTCTCCTCAATGTTTCTGAAGCTCGCCGGAAGGATCTGGTGGAGACGGTGGCCAAAGCAGCGTTGTACAATACTGAAGGTGAGTTCAAGGTACCAGCGGAAAAAAAAGTTTGAATTTCAACACGAGCTAACTGCTGGTAAACTATTTACAGCCTCAGTTTGAAGGGCAAGCCACTACATATACCCAACTCTTAGCTGTAAAATCACTGCCTGTACGCAGTTATGTCATCCATGATGGCGCCAGATGATAATCAGATAACCACCCTACTCTAAGCACTAAATTTGCCCTTTACCTGTAAAATATAACCTGTTATTAGACATTTATTCACATGTATTGTCTTTATTGTGCTTCAGGTGTGAGGCGTGAGGGGACCACGGTGTTAAACATCTTTAATGATTATGACTACAACCGCTCTGTCATCACTATTGTGTCCAGCATCGACTCGATCAGTAAGTCCTCTTTGTATTTGTGCTTCTAACATGTTCCATATTCACTCTCTTGCTCCTGAGAGATGGATGAATGGGTTCAGCTCCAGCTTCCAATCCTTTAATAAGCTTTGTGAGGGATTTAAAGACACATAAAAAAAACCCAGTAAGAACCTTTTTCTAACAAGGATCACAGAGAAAAAAATCATTTCTACGAATCCTTGTTCGAAACACGACAGCCTTAACAGTGAAAGCAGTCAAAGTTTGCAGCTTTTATTTGGTGTTGTTTTTTTAATGTTTTCCAGGGGAGGCGATCCTGTGTGCATGCGAGAAGGCGTGTGGGTTGATTGACATGCAAACTCATACAGGAGTCCATCCATGCATGGGCTCTGTTGACCTCATACCCATCTACCCACTGGGGGAGGAGGTGAGGGCAGAGGACTGTACTAAAGAGGCGCTCGGTATGTGTTTCACAGTGTTCCTGAGAGTTAATGTACCCCTGAAACACTGTACCCTCCTTAAATACCCCGTCATCAAATGAAGTGTTCATTCAAACTAATTATTGTTTGACTAACCTTCTGAGTTTCTCCATTAATTCACCTAAAATTTTAAATCATGCTTTTTATTTGTTTTTGTTTCTAATGTCTCTGTAAAGTACTTTGAATCACCTTGTTGTTGAATTGTGCTATACAAATAAATTTGCCTTGCCTTGCCTTGCCTAAAAATTTAGAATAGAATAGAATAGAATTCAACTTTATTGTCATTGCACATGCACAGGTACAGGGCAACGAAATGCAGTATTTCCACTACTACTCATACTTTTAGCTAATAATTCCTGTGTTTATTAACCCTTTAATATTCAACTGCTAACCCTACTTTCATTCATAGTTTTTGTTTTGCTATTTCAATTAATCGATACTTTTATCGTATGTTTTTAATTGCTAGTAAGCTTGTAGTTTCAAATATTTATCTGTTTAGCTAACATCATTTAATTATGTTTTAGCTAATAATTTCAACTTTTAGCTAGATATCCTTTAGCTAAGTATTTAAAACTTTTCATTTATAATTTTTACCCATTTAAAATATTTGTCTGTCATGTTAAGCTAACAATTTTATTTGTTAGTATACATTTTAAGATGACATTTTCAACTGCTAGCCCTTTAACCTAATTATTATTTAGCTATTTCAAAAGTTAATAGTTGGATATTTCCCCCCTTCGTTATAATTTTAAAAAGCAATTCTAATTATTTACTAACAGCACATTTTTGGCTAATGATTTTAACTGCTAGCCTTGCTTTTTTAGCTAGCGGTTTAGCTAAAAAAAGGTTTCCATACTGTTAGCCAGGTGAGTTATTTCAACAGTTATGCATTATATTTGTTTAAAATTTGAATTTGTTTATTATATGAAAACTTCTCAAAGGTTTAGTTGTTATTTTATAAATTCAAGCCTTCTCCCTTTCTTTCCAGTCATTATTTAACTATTTATTTATCTACCTATTTAAATCATTTATATATTTGAGTTACCCTGTTGCTACCGCTGCTAACTTTTCCAGTAAAATATTTTAAGATCTACTTGTTATTGCATTTTTTTTTAGATTAGTTGAACACAACTTCCCACATAACCCTAAAATCCTATCTAACATGTACCCCTGGTTGGGAATCACAGCTATATTTTAAATCCTCACTGGCTGTCAGTGCTCGTAATTTATTTTTAGTTCTTTAGACAAATATCACATGTGACTTAAAATAAATTCTCAATGTGTGTTCACAGACATATTCAGCAGGGTGTATGTAGTTTTTATTATTCCTCAGTACATTTTCGGTCATGAGCTCATCCACTGTGTCTCTACAAGCATGTCTCACCTGCATGTAGCTGATAATGTGACGTCTTTTCTATTTTCTTGGGCTGTTGATTACTTTCACAGTTTACCAGCTGACTTCGCAGCCATGTGTCTATCTGATAATGAGCAATAACTCAACACTTTGCCCTCATGCCTGCAGACTGCACTCTGTATGCTAATCTGTGTGGTGTGATTGAAAAATGGTAATTGGCCAACCCACTAACAAGCACTGTATTCATGCATGCATGTAATAAGCAGCCCATGTGTCCGTATTTTCCATCCGTCTGAATTACATTCCCGCGGGTGTGTTTTGGTCCGTCACGGTCTTTGCACCTTTGCGTTTCTGAATTTGTGTGCACGTGATGACGTGCACTCCGTATGCCAGTCAGCTGAAATGTGTCTGTGCTCTTGCTTGGGCTCAGCTGTGGCTCAGGGACTTACAGAGAGGGTCCGGGGCACCAGTGCCTTCCTGTTTGGCTGGGCAGACTTCCCCTTACAGCGAGGGCTGGCGCACAGGAGGAAGGAGATGGGCTGGTTCAAGAAGATGCCAGACCTGCGGGCCATCAGGGCCGACGTGGGGCCGCAGCCACAGAAACGATTCGGCCTCACAGGTGAGCCAGAGGTAGCAGGTAATGAAGGTTAGAGTGTCTCTTTGGTGTGATTACACAACACAGGTGACTTTATCTTTGTTTGTTTGTTAGTCTGACCACAGGCTGTCTCCCTTCTCTATTCTGACCTTTGAAAGGAAAAATCTGAAAAGTTCTCACAGCTAAAAAAAATAACATTGACGTGTTACCAGATAAAAAGAAAGTCAGGCCACTGAGCCTGTTAGCACATTCTGAATCTAACTAAAAGGTGTTAAGCATCAGATTCACACAGCCGAGGTATCCTGTTGTTGCCTTTGCAACATTTAGTCTCTATTATAAGCACTGCTGGATTTGTAAAGAAAAAAAATAATTTACTGGAGGCAAACAAGACAGGAGATCGAGGATTCATAGTGTTCCGGAGAACATCTGGTGAACTACATGTACCAAAGAAGTCGTCACTATCCAAGAAAAATGACTGTCAACCAGTTGCCCTCACTTCACATCTGATGCAGAGCTGGAGAGACTAGTCCTGGCTCACCTCACACCACCTGATAGACATGTAGTCTGTAAGACTGGGCAGTGCTCTGTCTGACACGGGGGACTGTGCTGTGTCCATTCCTCTTCAGCTTTCAGTACAGCTTCTGCCACTCTGACCATTTTTTAGGGCTGAGGACTGCAGAGCACTAGTAGAACAATCTGTTTCTGAATGTGAATAAGACTTCAGAAGGAAGAGGATTGCTATGCAACTTTTGTCTCACTAGTAAAAATCTGCAAAAAATGTTGTTATTGATTTAAAGAAGCTCCTTTAGTTCCGATTTGTCTGATCTCCTGCAGGTGTCGGGGCAGGTCCCTACGTCATGAACTGCAATGTCACAATTGACACCCAGGACGTCTCTTTGGGGCGCAGCATCGCCAAAGCCATCAGGGAGTCGACGCCGGGAGGCCTGCCTGGAGTGCAGGTGCTGGCCCTACCACACGGGGGCGCTGTGGAAATCGCTTGTAATGTGGAAAGCGTGAAGGGGACCCCGCCAGATCACCTCACCGCAGGTGAACCCTGGCCGTCTTTCAGCATCGGCGGCGAGTCGTACTGTCACGCTCCGGCTTCCCTCATCACGGCGAGGGTCGCCGAGCTGGCAGGGAGACAGGGGGTCAGCATGAAGGGCACGGCCTTGGTGGGGTTCACCCCCCGTGATTGCAGGGGCCTAGCAGAGTATGCTCTGTCTCAGGGGATTGCCGAGTTCTGGAAAGAGCAGCGCAGGATCCGCATGTGAAAACAAAAACTAAAGTCGATAATCTGTGATAGATTCCGCCTCCGTTACCATGGAAACTGACTGTTATTGAGCCCTCAGGTACCACCGGTGCTGCTTTATGTTCTACCGCTGCACAAATACAGTTTATAGCATCAATAGTTTTTCTATTTGAAGTAATGTTTGAGTCAGGAGGTCTTCACTTTCAGGGTTCTCAGATTTAGATTTATGAACCTCTGTGTTTCCCCAGAGCAGGACGAACCCCTGATATAGCAATATATCATATTCCTCTCCCTGTGATATGTCATCAATACACTAAACTTTATTAATAAAACATGAGGCATTCTGTTGCATCATCTCCTCCCAGTTTGACCTACAGAGTCACTATTTTGTGACTCCTCGCTGTGGTGCCTGTTAAATAAATGAGCAAAAAAGTCAGTCAGAAGAACTGAAAAAACAGATAAACTCACCGAGAGAAACTGAAACATTGAGTGATGACTGATCAGTTTGTGTGATTACCTTTAGACTAAAAACATCACATTTAATAAAAAGTTTAACAGTTGATGCTTTTCTTTTGGTATTTTTTTCACAAGTTCACATAGAGTGCAGTGGAGTTGGAATGACGGATGGGGTCAAAGGTGAGGGTGCTCTGAGTTCCTTGTTTGCAGAGGTGATGGACAGGTCGACGGGTAAGGTCAGGCATTAGCGTCTGTGAACTGTGACGTTGGTAGACGACAGACAAAGTTATAGAGACAAGGCTGAGAAGGTTTGGACAAAGGATGCTGAGGATGGAGCTGCCAGGCAGGAGAAGAAGACGCAAACCTCAGAGAAGATTCATGGATGTAGTGAAGGAGGGCATGCGGATGGTTGGTGGATCAGAGGAGTATGATAGGAATACTGCAGTGACCCCTAAAAGGGAGTCACCAAAAGAAGAAGAAGACATACAGTTATGTAACTCCATAAGTAGATTTTAAATCAACCAAACAGCATGTGATTGAAGTGCAGAATGTCAACTTTAATTCAATGAGTTTGACAGGAGTGTTGAACCGTTTATGAGTTACTGCCACTTTTATACTTTTGGTGGGTTTTTTTTTTTTCAAGAGTCTGTGTAGAATAACACACCTGACCTCTGAATGCCTTCCTGCTTTGGGAGTATTTACTTCAAAGTCTCTGAACTTGCCAAAGAGTGAAAACGGTGACATTTTGAGCGTGTCGCTCTCCAGAGTGAAATTGGAGACAGCACTCTCCACATGCATATGTGTCATATCCTGTTTGGAGCAAATAGGACGCTTGTGTTTACTGATGAGTCTCTGCTGATGAGTTTTTTCCCATCATTTTTTTTGCCATGCGTGACTCTGTGGGAGAGTCACCATCTGTGTGAGAAACGGCTATTTTTGTCCCGCGCCCGTTTAAAGCCTACCGAGTTTTCTGTCCTTTCGTTAAATTTTCAGAGCTCCTGCTGCACGGGATTAACCCTTTAATGACAAATCTGGCCAGAGGACAGGTCAAGAATTAACTGGGGCGAAATGATTCCTGTCATTTTTACATAATGCACTGAATAGCTGCAGAGTAATAGAGTGAAGGGGGTATGGGTTTGGTTCATTATGTTATATTAATCTGGGCTATATGGAGGTAAAAAGCCTCAGAAGTGTTTAATTTTATGCCATATGGAAGGGAAATCTAAGAGCCCGTAACAATCTAATCTACATCCATAGTGGGCGTTAAGCTGTTAAGCTTTACACCCAAACGGTGGAGGGGTGATTCACTGAGTCTTGCATGGAGAGGGACGAGCTTTGGCATCAGGGCTTGAGTTTACTATGCTTTCGTTATGTTGTGTAATTTTACAGGTTTTCTGCATTCAATGTGACGTAAGGTTGCAGCGAGAGGCTGAAGACTTGCAGTTTTTGTATCCCTGTGTGTTTGGATTAGCTTTCTTGCTGTGTGAACGGTCACCCATTTGTATGTCATCCAGCTGAGGCTCTTAGTCACACAGGCATCGCAGCCGTGCAGCTTCGTTTCATCTCTCTCTCTCTTCTGCATTTAGACACACATGCATTTACTCTATGGGATGCCACACACACACACACACACACACTCGGATACACTCTGCCTGACAGACTTGGGAGCATCAAGGCCTTATCTAGGTCACAGCATAAGCCCAGAGGTATCCTGTTCTCCACACACACGCACACACACAGACGTATGAACGTACGTTTTTAAATTTGCAGTCAGAGTGACGTGTCTGGAACATTGAATCTATTTTGACTCATTCCTCCTCGGTTAACAGGGAAAGGATTTTTTATTTGGATTTCATATTTGTGCACCCCCTTCTTCTCCCTCCCACATTAACCTCGTTTTGTGACTCAGTCAAGCGGCTCTCATGATTGTCACAAGGCCATCATTTCCTTGATTAAGCACTCTTCCGTCTGCAGATCCCGGAATCAGAGATGCTTTGCCACCGAAGCCTGAACGAAATGTGTAATCTGCTCGAAATAAAGGCAAATTTCTCTTTGCTTGCTGCTGCAGAGGCACCATAGGATGCCTTTGATTTGACTTAGCCTGACAGTGTATCATCCGAGATGCAACCGGGTGTCACAGCACAGAAATAGAGCTTATTTCTCCGCTTCAGTCTTCTATAAATATTCCAAAGCTCTCTTTTCTCCTCCCCCCTCCCTCTTTCCACTGTTTGTCCATTTTTATTCTGCCTCCCACATCTTCCCTTTCCCCTCTGCTCCTCTTCTATAACGTGGAGTACTGTGGCTCACTCATCCCTCCTCTCATTTCATTCCTGCAGAGCTGTCCTTCCACAGATTTCCTTCAGCCTCATGGTTAATCTCATCTAAGCAAGTGTTTGCTTCAAATATAGGAACGTTTACAAAGACGGGAAAAAAAAGAGGCCAGGCTCTGATTTTTATCTTTAAACAGTTAGCGCAGGGTGCCGTCCTCCCTAACCTATCAGTGGGAGAAGTAAGAGTGCCACCTATGAAGTCATTAGTCCCCCAACCCCCATCCTGAACACATGTTCAACATCCTCTGGGCACAGGCTGAGCGGAGTGCTGAGACACAGCTGAGAATTAGAGAGGAAGAGCGGGAGAGAGAGAGAGGAAGAGGGCGCAGTGAAGTGGAAATATGGGTGAGCATTAGAGAAAGACAGAAATAGAGCGATAAAGCAGTGAATTAGGCAGAGGCAGGGAGAGGAGGAGGAGGAGGAAGAGGAGGAGGCAGTCTTTCACTGATGCTTGATGCAGTGAGATTCTCATACAGCAGCAGAGAGCCGTCGTCGAGCGTGGATGAGAGAACCTCATGGATTTGCTCCCGTCTGAGTCTCGGTGGAATTCATTGCATCCGAAGCAGCTGCAGACGGAGGAGGAGGAGGATGCTGCGACTGCGGCTGGATGTTAGGATCCATGCGGGCCTGTGATGTCTGCGTTCTTCTTCAGGATGACTCTGACCCAGATCGTGGAGTCGCGGCACTGCTCCTCCTCGGGTGGTCTGCCGATGTGAGGCGGACGAGGGATGCTCTGGACCTCGGTGGTCGCCGCTCAGCCTGCTGCCTCTGCTGACATCTGTCTCCGTGGATACGCACAGCAGCTGGAAGGGTGAGGACGCACAGCACTGACCTGCGCGCTGAAATGTCATGCTCATTGGTTTTCTGTGTGTGTCTGTGTGTGAGTGTGTGTTTAAATACCAGGCTTCCTGCAGATTCTTAAAAATTAACAAGGTTTTGAATTCATTAATCTGAAAATGAGGCCTTATAGGTTTCAGGATGTCTCACACCAGGCTCTAAAGTCCTAAAATTAAAAAGATGTTAATCGTATAGTGCAATTTTAAAATCTCTAAAATACACATGTTTTAAATAATGAGAACATCAGGATATTTGATCAGAAATAAATAAACTGTAGAAGAGTGGAGAACATTTAATATGATTTCCAGGCCCCCTGAGCCTCCATATGGGTGTATTACTCAAAAAGAAGCTGCATAAGTATTTAAAGCTCAAGAATATGAAAAAAAGGTTGCTAAGACTTTATATCCAAAACATCTTTGTACTGTGTTGAAGAGATACCTACTGAAGGTGAACTAGGGTCAGGCTGTACTTTTATGCCATGCAAATTAGCACCACTAGATGGTGTAGTGAGTCAACCAGACAAATCATTATTTTTGTTTCACAATTTACTCTTGAGGAAATTTGGGCGGAGTTAAAAGGAAATATTAAACGTTTAAAAAAGCAGCAGCAGATCAGAAATATCTTTGCACTAGATGTTAACTGCTGCCCCCTGCTGGTGAAAGTTTTCAGGTAATGAGAAAAAGTACCTTTCAAAAGTACCTCTGATAGGTACTTTTTGTAAGGTACTTTTGTGAAAGGAAGCATGTTGACCCTTTACCTAGAAGTCCCTGTTTAAGTACAGATACGTTAATACCAAATTATACTTAAAGTACCACAAGTAAAAGTACCCTACATACATGAATATGGTAAATGGTAAATGGCCTGTATTTGTATAGCGCTTTTCTAGTCCCTAAGGACCCCAAAGCGCTTTACACAACCTGTCATCCACCCATTCACACACACATTCACACACTGGTGATGGCAAGCTACATTGTAGCCACAGCCACCCTGGGGCGCACTGACAGAGGCGATATATATAAGAAAGATTGGTCCATATGTTGTTGAAGCAGTAAGTCTGTTACCTTGCTTGACAGAAGAAGAATGTATAATTATTTCCCACCACTGAATAAACAAATTTGTGTTTCATTCTTCTGTAAATTAAACCCACTTTTAAAAATCCAGTTAATATTTTTAAAACCACAGTCTGGGTGTTTTTCCTTTTTGTGGAGGTTAAAAACTCTTTTACGCAGAGGCAAATACACAACATAATCAGATTTTCATTCATGTGAATATCGCTTTAATGTTGCATCTGAAGATGATTTTACTTACTGTGTATACTGCTGGGTAACTTTATCTAAAAATAATACAGCATCATATATTTTTAAGCCTGCTAAATAAAAATGAACTAAAGCTTTACAATAAATGCATCAATACTTGATTGTTCCACCGCTGGTCCTAACAAAGCTCTCATTGTAAGACTGACTGGCTCGCTCTAGTCCAATAGGATTGGTTGTCAGGCTCTGGTCACGCGCCAATCAAAATATCCAAAATGCAGGTTACTGAAAGCAGCAGCACTTTCTGCTAGCAAGCAGAGAGATGGAGTTTAAGTCCAGTGACGTCTGGCCTTTCTGCATGACCAAGTATCGCTGGGTAAGATACTGAACCCTGAGTTGCCTCCAGTGCATTGGTTGGAGTGTGTGAGGTTAGGTTAAATGAGCTTAGGCATAGAATGTGTGTGTATGAATGGGTGAATGATGCTTGCAGTACAAAAGCTCCATCCATATTACATTTGTATTAATGTGCAGCTGTGTTTATGACTGAGTGCCATCTCAGGGAACGTATGATTGATGCACATGACAGTGACACACATCATCACTGTAAGTGTAATGCGTCCTTTCAGTGCGGCGCTTTAAGCTGACCTTATTTCTTACTTGTTTCTTGTGCTGACTATAAGAGACTGTAAGAACTTAACACCAGATTATGGTGTTCCCGGAGATTATTTAACATGGTTACTTAACAGACTTTGGATTAATTAAAAAACAGGTATGTCTCTTTAATTAAGTGAATTTCCATTAACTTTAATTATAAAATCAATGAAATATCTTAATAAGAAGTGATGTCAGCCTGCCACGGCCTGCTGGGGAGTGAATCTGGACTTTTATGGAGGGACAAAAGTGAAGGAGAATGTGTGAAACCAGACAAAACCGTGTTTGTTGATGGACTAGAAGCCAGAATTGTGAGCGAAAATGACAGTTTGATGAACTGCGCCTCCCTCCATCAGCTCCATTACAACATAGGACTTGAAATTAAACATAAATGGCCTCGTTCTCTGTGATATGAGATGTGGAGGATGAAGAAAAACCTAGCAGAGCTTTCTTTACTTGTCGCATCTAAACGCACCAAAAACACCCAACAACCTGAAGGAAATGATGTAATTTTCTCTGGTTGTGTCAGCTGTGATGTGGCATTAAAAACAGTGTTAGAAATTTTAAGTGTTTAAGCTGTTTTTAACCCTGAATACATCACAAAACATCACCTGCAGTGCTGTGCAAAAGTCTTGAGCCACCCCTCATTTCTTGATATGTTGTTGATATAGCTGCAGTGATTTATTCAGATATGTGCCAACACACATGAAAATACAGGATTTAAGGTGAAAACAGCGTTCTTGCCAATTCTAATGACTTTGAATGTCAATATTTAGTATGATCACCTTTATTCTTCAGCACACCCTGAACTCTCTGAGGCAGCCTTCTTATAATTTCATTAAATAATCTTCAGGAATAGTTCTCCAGGCTTCTTGAAGGACATTCAAAGCTCTTCTTTGAATGGGGAGGCCAATCCATGACTGATAGCATTCCACTGTATGATTCTTTATCCCAGTATGATTTTACTGCACTGGCAGTCAGTTTGGAATCATTGTCATTCTGAAAAATGAAGCTGATGCCAATCAAATGCTTTCCAGATGGAAATGTAAGGTGGATCAAAATCTGATGGTGCCTTCTTGCATTCGTTTTCACTGATATTGACAAGATGTCCAACAGAGCCTCCCCCTTAAGAATGGCTTCTTGGCAGCCACTGAGACCATTTCTGATGAGGCTTCAAGCCAATGTCTAAAGAAAAGATTTGGAAGACCTTCAGAAAGTCTGGAGATCTGCTGCTCTAAACCAATTAAAAACAAAAACGGTGCAGAGTCTGGCTTCTTGGTAGCAAAATATAAAGAAATAATGGGTGGCTCAAGACTTTCACAGTACAGCAGCTCCAGTTTCATGGCTGTGATGACGAGTATGCATGATCTGTGCAGAATAGCTGCATGTATAATGTATGGCCTGGGAAGTGTCATGGAGAGCAACAAGTCAGTGTGCTTCCCCCAAAGTGCCAAGAAAAGTAGGCTAGGATGGCACAGGCGGAGGAGACCCGGATTAATAATTTACTCGAGTCCTTTTTTAAAAGCACTTGGCTTCATTCTGTTTGAATGAAGAAGAAATCCTATTTGTTTTTCTTCCTGGAAAAGATTTTGATTTTTTGATTTTACTCAGATGAGATCGCACTGATCCCAGGGAGCCTCTCCTCCTCCTCAGCGGAGCTCAAATCAGTTCATTCATGTTTAGTGAAAAAGACACACCAAGTCACATATCAGCTCATCAGAAATTCTAAAAGAAATTAGCAGTGGGTGTCACTTGATCAGAGGTCAGATGATGGTGAGCGTAGGAGGCTGATTTCAGTTAATGTGATGTTTTCTGTCTACAGTACTGGCACGAATCTAGAGAAGCAAAGAAGTTTGTTTTATTTTGCGCTCTGTCTTTATTCATCATGTATTTATTTATAACATTAACATGTATTCATCACAGTAGGTTGTCAGGCTCTTGATAAGAAGCTCCCCGGGTATGTATTACTCATAACCTTATCAGCATTTTGCAGTCACAGACACAGACGTGTCAGTGAGTCAACTTATAAGTTTAGAATTCATAAATCACACAACTTCTTTAAAGGAGCTATCATCAGACAAAGATTTTTCTCTTTATTTGGGCTCTTGGTGCAGAGGCGGACAGGAAGTGGATACGTGGGTGAGAAAGGCCATGACGTGCAACAAAATTCCCCCCAGCCGAGGGTTGAACCAATAATAATTAGGCTTACAACAAGTCCCCCGCTCATGTTCATGTCTGAACAAGAAACACAAAATGTCCTTTTACTCCTGACCACCTGATTGGTTGGGCAGTTTTTACACCCCAGGCATCATCGGGAGCAGCAGAAAAACTGAAAAACTGGAATTATTAATAACTTGTCTACAACTTGTCTTTTGTGTTTGCAAAGCCGTCCCGTGGCCTGGATGCTTTGGTCAGCCAGTCATCAACAAGGATAATGCCCCTGTTAAACATAATGTCACCAGCTGTAACTGTATCATCTCGCTCAAAATACTCACTCAGTATATAAAGTATTCTTCCACTGTAGAGGATGTGTATTTTTCCTTTTCTCGGCTCTGTCTGTACACATTTAGACTCACTTGGATCAGCTCCAAGTCCAACATCAACAGCTCAGTTCCCTTGTGATGGCACAGCAGTGCAGACTCAAGTATAGATACAAACAACATTAGCCACTATGGCGTACACGCCCCCAGGATAAAAAGCAGGACAAAAACATGGCTGTAGCTTTCAGGTCTGAAAAGTGAAACAGTCTGTGTGCCGTTCATTCACCAATAATCTGATGTAAAGATGGTCGACACCAGTCAATCCAATCCAAATCTGGGCCACATTGTCAGGTGTGCGAGTCCACATTTACTTCCTGTAGTTACATCCAAAACTGGTCTGCACACATTGAGCGATATAAGAGTTTCGTGGTCGTCTGGACTGTAACAGCAGCGTTTTCAGTGGCTATTTAAGCTCACTGCTGTGGCTTCTTCCTGCAGGAAGAGTTAAGCAGGAAGGACTTCAAAAAGAGAGCTAATGTGACAGCTGCGAGTTACAATAAATTGGGAAAAGTAAACAATTAGGTCTTGTCCCTCACGGCGATAAAAAATTACCACACAGACCGAACTGTCACACTGATGCAATTACTCCACTGATAAGTAAGACACTTGTAATCTCACCACATTTACATTCACTTATCTCCTCAGCTCACACTCATTTAAAGACATATCAAAGCTTGTTACGTGTATATTTAATGGATTTATTTAAGATACATATTTTAAAAAAAATAGAGTCCAGCAAGCTGCATTATTTGAGTCACGGCAGCGGCATGGCTGACCTCATTTCAATGTACAAGAAAACCTTTAAACAGTGTATGTAGAGTAGCTCCAGGGCAAAGATTCAACCATTGTCTGCTGCTGCATCTCTTCCACGGCTGCCACATAGAAGCAGATACTCTAAAACATCTGATTGGGGGAGTGTATGAGTGCCCCGTACAGCCACATAAAAGGGGTCAGCGGTAGCCTAAAGGTTAAAGAAAAGGAAGGTTTTATTGGTTCTATCGGTGCTCTGTATTATAAGGCTTCAGATCGAGAGTAGCCTCTACTTTTTAAGATATCAAGAATAAAATGAGTCGGTGAGATCAAAGATTATTTTTGCCTAAATTCAAGATAGAAACTCACAGCTGCTACTGGCCAGATCCCAAACCAAAGTTGTGCTGCTGGTTAAAAACATCCAAATTTAAAGCAAAAATAAAGATCTTTAACTGCAGCATGGAGAACTTGAAGATATTTAGCTCAGGCCTGATTGGCTACAGGTGAACCTAATGAGGGCGGGGCAGACAAACACATGAAGGGTTAGCGTAGACGACTTGACGTCACTCCAGTGTTTTGGGGAGAATATTTAGATGAGATGGCGGCGTGCTGTAATCAGCTGATACCTGATCATTAGTGCCAGGGAAGAAGATGCCAGAATTTTAACCACCAAAACTGAAGCATCGACTTGTTCTTAGTACATTTAACCACACATGCAGGCAACTGGGTGGATACAAGTAAACCCCAGACTGGTTCTGGGATGAGACCCCCGATACAAACTCAGTCCTGAGGTCCAGTTCAGGGACTCCAGTTATCTGAGGTGAAGCCTGATAGCTAGAAGCTACAGTTGCATGTGTAGCCATCCACCTGACAGTCAAAGTAGTCAATTCCTGCAAAAGCATTATTTACAAAATATCAGCTTTTTTCCGGCAGTCATTAAAAGAAAATTTTGATTGATTTTGAGAAAAAGAAGTTGGGTATCCTGCCAGCAATTGAAAGAATTTCAGTTTCTTTGGCTTCAACTCTTAGACTTAATCAGCTCAAACATTTCTCTACACATTTCCTTAAAATATGCTAATTCCATGTACAGTGTTAGCTTCCCCACCGAGCAGCACATACGGTTTTCACTTTCTTTGACAAACAGCTCTTGAGTTAAAACACCTGCTGGTAAAACACTCCCCAGTTTCATCCATTTCAGATGACGGCAGGGAGACCGTAGCTACAGCTAGCTCTCAGTCTACAGTCAGTCATCTCCCCGCCACCAAAAACCATTTCACACTCTCTGAGCAGGCCGGAGGAATGATGAGCTGGGAAAGGGTGGAATGAGTATTTTAAAGTGGAGCTGAGCACACCTGAGTCACATCCATGCATTTTTCTTCAGCGTTCCCACTCAGAGAGGATAGCACAGCTGCAGTGATGCTGAAAGCCTGCAGGGCCCCTCGTCGATAGGATTCCCGAGGCAATTCAACAACTCCGGTTAACGTTTGGTTATTTAAACCACAAAGTCTACAAACCCAAGGTGATGGGAATTTGCACGTATCACGTGTCTTTGTTTTAATTGATGGTATCTGAAAGCACCATTGAGGTGTCCTTTAAGTGTGCTGTGAGTCACCTCCTGCCATGATTAGCTTTCCCAGTATTTTACCTTCATTCACTGATGTATTGTTTGATTTATTTTGCCCAGCAGTGTTAGGTTTTTGGTATTTTATGTCAATGGAAAAAAAAGCACATCTCTGATCTGTACAGTAGCACTAACTGTGTGAGCACAGTGTGGATGACTGATTGTTGTTTATGGGAAACAGTTGATTCTTCATTGCATTGTGCTGAATCGCTTCCTGGCCTGGTCATGTAAAAAATAAAATGGTCTGTATTTGTATAGCGCTTTACTTGGTCCTAAGGACCCCAAAGTGCTTTACACTATACACAATCATCCACCCATTCACACACACATTCACACACTGGTGATGGCAAGCTACAGTGTAGCCACAGCTGCCCTGGGGCGCACTGACAGAGGCGTGTAAACTAAAGAAACAAAAGAATACCCAGACACTGAATGAGCGGGTGGGTTTTAACCTACTGCAACGGTTTCCACAGCAGGAGGATGCTGGCAGTGAGAATGAAAGTCCAAAAATCAAAAAATAGGTGGTGGGAATACACGGTGAGGCAGACAGCAAGACGAGCGATCAAAAGGAGAGCAGGCAGAGGTCGTTCACACCAAGATAAGTGCAGAATGATCCACAGGACAAAGAAGCTGAGAGGATTTAAATGAACGAGTGATTGAGGGAGAGGAAGCAGGTGTGGAGGACAGCACAGGTGAGCCTGATCAGGCCGGGATGGACGATTACCAAACAGAGGAAGTAAAACCGATAACGCAAAATAAAACAGGAGAATCCAGAACCACGATAGGCGTTTGTCATTTGCTGCCTACGCTTCGCCTGAGGTGGAAAACTGAGTCACCACGAAACCAGAAGCTACGCAGATTTTGGTGTAATATGATGAAAAACCAGTGATGAAGGAAACGCAGCCAAAATAAAACTGAAACTTATGTTAATGACTGAAAGGTTTTTCTCAGAGAGTTTTCCATCTATTTTCTATGTCACAATAAAACTGTAGCTCAAAGCAAGGCGTCCAGTCGATGTATGCTCACTAAACGATTGATTATTAGACCAAAAAACATCTGAAATAACAGATAACATTGGGGATTAGGACTAAAGGAGAATATGAAGACTAAACGTTAACTTCTCTTTGTGCTCAGTGCATTTCCTTCCTTCCTTTACATTGGTAAAGCAGTGTGCACTGTCACCTCACAGCAAGAGCGTCCTGGGTTTGAATCCGGCCGGCTGAGGCCTTTCAGTGTGGACTCTGACATCCAGAAACATGCATATCGGGTTACGTGCTGAATGTGAACTGAACTGATTGAACTGTCCAGGGTGTACTCCGCCTGTCACCCTGCAGCCCTGTGACCCTGAATTGGATGAAGGCTTAAAAAAATCGATGGATGGGAAGATTGAATAAAATAAAAACCTCTTAGCTTTACGTCCCACACAAGTTTGTGCTGATCACCATACACACAGGCTGTGATGCGAGATGTATAGATCCCCCTCTCCCTGGCCTCCACCTCCAGCCGTGTCCCTGCAGACCTCTGGTGTTTGAACATAAACATACTGTGGGCTCATTATCTGATTTTTGCTGTAACAACTGATGACTGTGGCATTTTTGTTGGCTTGAAGCCTCACTTTTGATCAGTGCAGTGTGGGTCCTGGAGTCACAGCAGGGAGTGAATGAAAAACATGCAGTGAAGCTACGTGGAATATGATTTTTGTAGAGACGCTGACCTTTAGTTAACCAAAAATTTGTGTATAAATCATGGGAGTGTGGCGTGAAGTGTTTTTTGGAGTGCAGACCAGATTAGTGAAGCTTTAGATAACTTTAGGAATTTAATTATTTTATTTGTACAACATTTTCTGGAACTGCAGCCAAACTGTTGTCTAGAGAAGAAGAAATAAGCCATGAGCTTTGGTGGAAGATAAATTCCAGTAAATCTGCATTGGTATCGTGTTTAAGCTTCAGTGTAATTACACTGTTCGACAGAGCGAAGCTGAGAAAGAGCTGAATCATTCCCCGAATTTAAAAACCAGTTAAAATGATGAAGAATCTGTAATAAATAGCTCTGCATCAAAGACTGAAGACTGACTGTTTGCTGCAGAATCAAATTGGAGACCGGGGGACGACAGAATGGTTACAGCACTTCTTCAGCATCAAGGACGCATAAAAAAATAGCTTAGTGCTAAAAATATCTCACCCAAGGACTATTTATGGGATGAAAGCAGAGAGGGATGCATAAAATTTCCATGTTTACCAGATAAATTACAGTCCTATACTGCCGTGAAGGAGACGGAGCCGTGAAAGGTTCAGCGAATAAGTAATATAGCATCACCTGTTTATGTTTTTTTTAGCTTCACGCACATTCGATTTCTCAGATGAATGAAACAGATCTTCCAGTTTGCTTTCTGTCAGTATATAAAAATAATGCTGTTTAATGCACAAAGGCGTAAAAGGTCTGAGTTGCCAGCTTGCACTTCCAGTCACTTCATTTGCTCGTACAGTCACCGGACTGGCTCGCAGCTCTATCAGCAGGATGTGATTTTAGGGGAGAAGTATGCCTTCATTCAGTACCCAGGGGGCACTTTGAGCGAGCGCCTGTCCTAATTCATTCCTACATCAATGCCAGAGGCTGAACCGCTGCCTTGATTATACCAATTTACCCTCCCACCCGCCCAAAAGGAAGACATGTAATTACCCTATTTACACTGGAGAGCTTTCCTCTCCGAGAGCGGCCAAAGTAAACACACGCGAGCTTTGTTTCTTCTTCTGCATCAGATGACAATAAATGTCAAACTGTTTGTCTCTGTGACACAAAGGCAGAGAAATGTGATCAGCTCTGGGTGCATGAGGAGATGAAGTACTCTAATGCGCATGTGCTATCTAACTTTGGCTGCTGTGGCACAATCAGATTACAGCTGTGCTTGCTTTACAGGTAACTTGATTTACTTTAAAGTCGTTACCCTCACAGTGCTGTTTGTTTTTATTTAACCTGTCTTTATTTAGAAACCTTTCCCTCGTCTCCACTGAATAAAGTCTGTCTTCAGAGGATGTTTAATGCATGGCTAAGGGACAAAAGGAAAACCACAGACAGGACCTTTTTCCATCATCACAATCTTCCTAAAAAACAGATGTGATGAGGTGGGATGGGTCACAGATAATCCTCCATTCTACCTTAGCAAGACTACCCCGGGTATTTTATTTCTACTTCTTACATTTTAACATAAATATCTGTACTTTCTGCTTTTTACATTTTCAAAACAGACTTGTTACTTTAGGTTCCGCAGTTTTCATTTATAGCGTTTTGGGGGGTTAAAGTGGGCCAGAAAGGCGTGCAGGTGTCTGTATGTTGTGAGCATCTAGGTAGAGCTCCAGAAGAGGAATTAGCATTTTACACAGCATAATGTTCCTATCAGCTCAACAAACATGCAAACATGTTTGTGTGCACTTTGTCACACAGTGTGTTGCTAGCTAAAGGTCCAGCTGCTGTATTTTACGGGGAGAGAAAAGAAAGAAAAGAGTTAACTTCGCTAAGAAATGGAGAAAGACAAGAAAGACAGAACTGGAGACGAAGAAGAGAGGTCGGATTAAAAGATGCAGACTGTTCAGTGACACTTGATAGTCTGCAGATTATATGTAATATCATAATTTTAATCACATATTGGACTTATATATAATGTGTTTTGATAAATCATATATTTTAATTTTATATAACGTCCTGCAAAACAAACTAAGCTATTCTAACTTTGTGATATTCAAATGTTGGATAAAAATACTGGCTAGTTTTGTCCAGGATAAACAGGTAAGCTTGCATTAATGTGGTGAATTCACAGCACAGCATTGTGTGCACAGTGGCTGTGGTGCTCATGGTCAGAGTTAGGTTACATTAAGTGTAGCAGAGATGAATTTGTATTTAAGATATGATGCTTTCAGTTTTCACTTTATATGAACTGTATCATTTGAATTCAGTTGTGTAAATCCACTCAGGTCAGCTGATCACAGCCTGTACACTATGAAAATCTACTGAAGCTCATATTAGGAATTAATTTGAGCCATTACTATTTTGGTAAATGCACTGGGTCTTATATAGTGCTTATGTAAGTGCTTCTATCTAACATTCACACACATTCATACTCCCATGGATACATTAAAGAGCAACCTTGGGTTGGTTTCTTGCCCCAGGATAGTTGGCATACAGATTAGTAGGTGACCTGCTCAACAACCTAGCCCACGCTGAGTCACTACACAGGTCTCAGTGTTCTCCCACTTGCCAAGTCTCACTTTTAACCTCTGATTGTACTAATTCTGTACTTCTACTTAAATCCCGAATGTCTGTACTTTGCACCCTGCCAGAGAGTCACAAATACACAACAGCGGCAGAACCGATGAAAAGTTTTACAGTTTTACTGGTGTTTACGTTTCCTGCCACCATCTTGGATTTTTAACTTTGGTTTAGTGAAGCATGGTGGCACGGTGGTTAGCACTGTTGCCGCACAGCAAGAAGGTCCTGAGTTCAATTCCGCCATCAGGCCGGGGTCTTTCTGTGTGGAGTTTGCATGTTCTCCCCGTGTTTGCGTGGGTTCCCTCCGGGTACTCCGGCTTCCTCCCACCGTCCAAAGACATGCAGCTTGTGGGGATAGGTTAATTGGATAAATTGCCACTAGGTGTGAATGTGAGTGCAAATGGTTGTCTGTCCCTGTGTGTGTTGGCCCTGCGACAGACTGGCGACCTGTCCAGGGTTAACCCCGCCTCTCGCCCTATGACAGCTGGGATAGGCTCCAGTGCCCCCCGCGACCCTGAAAAGGATAAGCGGAAGTGAATGGGTGGATGGTTTGGTGAAGCAGCTCTGACTTTTCATGTATTAAACCCAAGTTTTGGGGCATTTCAGATTAAATTTCGGATTTACAACTCATTCTGGAATCCACATTTTTGCAACCACAACTATCGCCCTCTGGTGGCCTTCAGCTAGAATTTAAGGTTTAAGACACCTCTGCATTGGCTTTATGTTACTGGAAGCTACAGCCACATTTATAAGGAACCTTTATTGTCATGTCATGCTACAAGTTTTATGAGGAAAACACAAACATAAAGACAAAGTATGGAACCAGAAATGGACATATTTGGATAAGAGGATAGAGGGCTACACTATCAGCTGTCTTGGTTAGCAGATGTGCTCCACAGATACACATCTGCTAATTAGTGCTAAGCAACATCTGAAGGTAAACCTAGGATTCTACTCACTAAAACTGAAGTATGGGGTTCTTGCATGGCCTTTTAGTACAATTAACCACCCAGCAGACTACATTATTTCTTCGATAATCCATTAAAATGCTCTGGAAGGCACTAAGAGCACAAATAAGATGAATAAATCCAGTTCAGTGATTTAACAGAGATTAAATCTAAACAAACTGACCACACCCCAAATTTAAGCTTTAACAATATCCAGATGGATGAGCTATTTAAAAAGAACAGTTTTACAGCAGCTGGATTTTTCTGCTGTGAAGTTGGACATTTTAAGCCCATGAAGGCATCCTGATTTCAGTATAACTGGATAAATTGTGTTCTTCTCTTTTTTTGGTCACTGAGACAAAAATAGTATTTTTTGTGTTACACATGCACTTTTATATTGTGTTCAACTCGCAGCATTGTTTTTTTAATTTGCAGCAGATTTCTAAATCCAGATGTAATAAAAGGTCTAACAGTTGGGTGGGTAATTTTGAAGTGCTTTTTTAGATTACTGTGCATTCTTGCTACCCGAATACTCTTGTGCCCACCCTCAGCTCTTTATATCTCTGTCGTGAGGGGAAGTCTCTATTAAACCCCTGCTGAGACCCATGAATTGAAACTTCCCGCTGTTTGTACCGAGTGAAAACAAAACTGACCTCTGTTGGTGACTCTTAAAGTGCTTTGAGAGCTCAGAAAAGCACTATGAGAACCAGTCTATTTACCATTTGTTGCGTTGGTACAATGATGCACTCTCGGCCAAAGAACTGCATGTCACTCTGTGTATTAACAGAAGGAGTCTAATAATAGACGCCCTGCAGGATATAATCGGTCTATAATGATGTCAACTCATAGCTTCCTCTTGTAGTATAAGTTAATACTAGGTGCACTTAGTATTTTATATGTGTTTTATTTTTATCAAAAGTTTGGACACTGTGAACAGAATCATAAACCTGTATTTTATTTATAATAGAACAGAGAAAACATATCAAGTGTTTAAACTAAGACATTTTACTGTTGTATGAATAATATGAGTTCATTTTGAATTTGATGGCAATAAGACATCTTATCAACGTTGGAACAGGGGCAACAGAAGGCTGGAAAAGTAAGTGGTACTAAAAAGAAACAGCTGAAGGGACTTTTTGGGGCAGAAGTTCACCAATCTGCAAAAAGCTGTTTGCAAATTGTGGAACAATTTCAGAATGATTTGCACTTTTGTGACAGCCTCCTCATTGGTGGGTAAAATACATACTGGTCCTGAGTGAGGGGCTGGTGAGTGAGGTGTCAGAGCTAAAGATGCTGAGAGTTTCACACATCAGACTACATGAGAGAGACAGCTCAGGTCGAGCATAGGCAAAGTTAGAGGGACAAGGCTGAGATGATTTGGACATGTGCAGAGAAGGGAGAGTGAATATATTGGATAATGCAGGGCAGGAGGAAAACAGGAAAATCTCAGAGGTGGTTCATGGATGTAGATGTAGATATGAAGGCGGAATAGAGAGGGTTGGACACTCTAAGGGAGCAGCTGGAAGAAGAAGATGAATGAAAAAATAAAAGCCAGTCTTGATGATCGTGACCTCACAGTGGAGAGGTTTGTAGCTGAGAGTGAAGAGGCTGGGATGAGAATTAACACCTTAAAGTCACAGCTGGAAAATGGACAGCAGTGAAGAGTAGCTGCTGCTCCGAACTGAGTTTAAGTCAGGGGTGCCTCCAGAATTTTTTCCATCAGGGTGGCCCCCCCCCCCCCCCCCGGTCCCCCTTTGGTGGCGCCCCTGGTTTAAGTATGAGGAGAGTGAAGCAGGAGACTCATCGACTGCTGTGGCATCAGCAGGTATGTGGAAGCTGTGCTGGTCTGTAGTGGTGAAAGTAAAACTCTCGATTTACTGGTTGTTCTACATTTCTACTCTCAGGCCGCGAGCTCCTGTGGATACTTGAGGTGGAAATGAGCTTCTTCAGAAATGTGTCTGGGCTCTCCCTTAGAGAGGTGATGGTGAGCAACTTGGTCATTTGGGAGGCGCTCAAAGTAGAAACGGCTACTCCTCCAAATCAAAAGGAACCATTTGTGGTAGTTCAGACATCTGAGCCGGATATGGATGCCTCTTAGATGATGTGTTTTAGACATATTCTACTGGGAGGAGGCCCCTGGAGTAGATCCAGGACATGCTGGAGAGATTACATCTCTTGGCTGGCACGGGAATGTGTCAGTGTGTCCCTGGATGAGGTTAAGGAGGCGGCTGAGGAGAGGGATGGATGGATGATCATAACGGTTCAAATAAAAAGGGGGTTTAATACAACATCAAATAAAAGGCACAAAAGTAGATAATTGCTTTTAAAATTTGTCTTGAATATGAATTCATTCATGCAAATAGTTTTGGCTTATTTTCTTGACCTTTCCCCCCCCCTCCCCCACATTTAAACTGTGGCAGTTTTGGTCCTCCATATACACAGCTCACTCCTCATCTTTTATTCTGGTGTTTACGCTCAGAAACAAACAGAAATAAAGATAAAATATCATAAATCGGGATCACATGTCATTCTGCACCACGTTTGTTTAACATGTATGTTGCATGACTCTGAGCTCAGGACAAAAGTCACATGATTCCTTTAGAGATGTCATGTGACTCCAGATTACTGAGGAAAATGAGTGAAGAGCTCCATCTGCTGGACAGCTATTGAAAAACATGCTTATGTTTCTGTTTTTTCTCATATAAAATTAATATTCCTGTCCTGTATTCCTCGCCTATGGTTGCTCACATGTATGTCTGCAATACTTCAACACCAAACTATGGATGAACTGGTCACTCTGTAACACTCTGGTTTGGAGATGTGAAATATGTTTCAGATATTTGGAGTTATATATTTAAATATTTTGTGAAAAATCACTTAAATCAGATTCTTCTATAATGTTAAGAAACAAAAACATCGAGCTGGACCACATGAAGCTTACATTTGTTAAATTAGTGTGCGTTACCTAGAAAAGCCACAAGGGGGCCCCAGTGTTCGGCAGCCTCGCCTCTGTCAGTGCGCCCCAGGGTGGCTGTGGCTACAATGTAGCTTGCCATCACCAGTGTGTGAATGTGTGTGTGAATGGGTGGATGACTGGATATGTAAAGCGCTTTGGGGTCCTCAGGGACTGAGTAAAGCGCTATATAAATACAGGCCATTTACCATTTACCATTTATACAGCTATTTTATGGCACCATAATGAAGCTGTTTTAGAATTATTACAGTATCACAAGACAGAATCTACAGGGGGGAAAGTGTTTCTGAATAAAGTGCAAGTAAAAAATGAACCTAATAACTTGTAAATCATTTATATTCTATAGTTAAATAAAAATAAAGTGCAACATTTCAGAAACATTAAGACAGCAGAAGATTTCTCTCTCTGCTGATCTTTAAAAATAAGTATTTTTACAGGCTTCAAATCCATCTTTTTGTTTTCCACTGTTGTTTTAAAAATATAAATTTTAAGCTCCACACTCTCGTGTAACCTCAGTTTATTAAATCACACGTTTCTGTCCAGCCGACCTTCTCAGGGTAAAAAGAAAAAAGGGTGCACCTCTGAACCAGTTCTGTTTCCCGCTGCTGTGACATGAGGAGTGAAGCTGTTGCTCTTCACAGTTCAAAGAATAATAAAGCTGCCCTGACGATGGTGCCTCAGCACCCTCAAAACCTTCATAATTAATTAAGAGTATAAATTATAAACACTCATGTGCTGTCCAGCTTTTTTTTTTAAAATAAAATAAAATAAAGCAGAGCTTCAAGGTGTATTTTTCACAGCACAGATCACAGCATTCATCAACATGATCTGACCCAACCAACTTCTGTGATTCTTCATTGTCAGACTTTTTCTCTGCTGCTTTGTCGCATTTTTAAAAATATTTTTAAATATGCAAAAACAAGAAATACGTTTGAGCAGTCCTCAGGAATAGTTTTCCAGGCTTCTCGAAGGAAATTCAAAGGTCTTCTTTGGATGTTTCAGCTTTTTATTCTGTTGTCTGTCAGGATGATCCCACAGTGCTTCAATAATTTTAAAGTTGTGCTGTAAAGCTGTTGTCAATCAAACTGAAACTAAAAAAGAAAAGAAACGAACAAACAAACAAACAATCTTTGAAAGAGCTTCTGAAACCTGAAAAACTGTTGCTCAAGAGGACTTGGGCGCACAAGATAAAGAAATGAGGGATGGGTCAAGACTTTTGCGCAGTACTGTATGTAAAGTAAATCACAACAGCTAAACTGTAAATCAAAAAGAGATTTTAGGACTGTTTCCTTTGGATTTTGTGTCAGAAGAAATTTATATTCCCATTCTTCTTTAAGAAAATAAAGAAGAGAAAGTTGTCCTCCATGTGATTCTTTCAGCAACAACATTTTTTCAAGTCTTTGGCCTAAATGTCCTGAAACATTTCAAACCTCAGTTATCCTGCTGCGCATCCACTCAGCAATCACCACTAGATGGCAGCCTTGAGTCAAACTTCACCATGTTTGCCAGTTTCCCTCAAATGCTGATTTATATCCCGAAGGCCTGAAAAACCTTGATTAACATTTTAAGAGACCAGTCCCGTCATATTAGTTCACTTAAGACCAGTTCCTCCTTCGCATGCTTTAATGGGTTTGTCCCTGACTTTGTATGAAAACAGTGAAAACCCTCCATCTTTATTCTCTGATTTTACAAGCTCCTGCTGGCTACAGGAAAAACAAACTGTGACTGCAATTCATTCTTTAAAAGAACAACACTAATGGGAGGAATAATTAGAGGAGAGCCATTAGTTTTTTGACCTTTTGTAGTGGCCCTGTTTTGACTCACATTCTGATTCTCTAAAAGTCTGCAGTTTTAATGGAGGCAGTGCTCTTATGCTTTTGTCCGCTTGTATAAATCTTTTCCACACAGGACATTTTGAGACTTTACAAAAAGAAAAGCACAAACTCACTTTAGCTGATAGATGTGTTTGATGTGTTTCTAAAACACACATTCGATTTTTCCATTTTAACAATTCGACACATCTGCTTTGTTACAGTTGTGGTTGGAAGTCTTTATCCACTCATCGTGGGCATGAATAGTAATTTGGGGCTTTTTCCAGGCTGGAATGATTGTGCAGCAAACATCTTTAATGACTTTGAAAGACGAGAATTGGGTGCACAACTTTGAATATATGTAGGATTTTCTCTAAATGATAATTGCCCACTAATATTTGGTTAAACTTCAGCACATTGCACCTTGACCAGATACTTTTGGTAGCCATCAACGAGCTTCTGGCATTGTTCTCGCTCGATCACTGGTTTCCTGGCACAGGATCCCTTCACCCCCCCTCTCCCCTCTTCCTGCTAAAGGGGAGTTCTTCCTCCCCGCACTCACTAAATGCTGCTCATGAGGAAGGAAAACCTGCTGCTTGGTGATGTTTCCTCTCTGATATTTTAGTGTCTTCACTTTGCAACGTAAAGCACCTTGATGTGACCTTTCTTCTGAATTTTTGCTTTATAAATAAAACTGAATTGAATTCAAGCAAACTTAACAAACCACCCTTTAAAAGTGAAAAAAATCTCCATTTAATGTAGATGGGCACATATCAGTGCACACGACACGGGTCAGGTAAAAAAAGGCATGAACATTTATGTGCAGAAACATATTAATAACACCCTGCATTACTCTTCTTCTTCCATGTTTTTATTGGAATGCTAACAAACGTGTGAATCTAAATATTCAGGGCGATGATGCCTCATGCATGTCCATATTCTTCTGCTGGATTCTCTTCTGCACTGCAGCACTGCATGGTGGAGGACTGCTGATGCAGTCTGATTGGTAAAGTGAGTCACAGTGAGCCAAACCTGTGGCTTGAGGCTTCCACTCATGCAGAAAAATAGAAATAAACCCACTCAGCCAAACTGATTATTTCTGTAATAGCCTGGAAACTGTTATCATTATGCTTAGCTTCCTCATATGGCTGCTTAGACTGACTGACACTAAAGAAGAAATGAACTTTTCTAGATGGAAAATTCCCATGAAGTTGATGCAAAACGAGACAAACAAACAAACTGGAAATCCACTTATTTATGCCAGGTTTATTAGAGCTATGAGTGCTGCTGACACGAATATTGGCCACGCTTACTGTAAGTGTTAAATTCTCCCGGCCAGCAGCTTTTTTTCATTTGAATACCATCCAGACAGGTAAACACCCAAAGGAGCAGCCATGAGGTATTATAGTCATTATAATATTTACAACACCTGAACTTTTGCTACCATGACAACATGCTTTTTCTTCTTCTTTTTTCAACATGCACAGTACATGGGTTTGACATGACAGATTACCCCGAGGCCCTGTTTTAAATGTCATGAGTAGGAAGTCCAGCTCACAACCTATCAGCTGTGGGGCAAACAGGGATGAATAATTTAAAACTACAGTGTGTAAGCTGAACAAAGGAGAAATGGGGGGGGGGGGGGGGGGGTTGATGTTCAGTGGGATTATAGTATGTGAGATTAACAACAAGCTAACTGTGTTTACTCCTTTGCCCTGCAGCTACACCATCAAGACTGATCCGTGATAATAATCCCCAGCTGGAGAACAAACAACATCTGGGTGTGGAGAGAAGGGAGAGGGCGAAGCCTCAGCTGGGTGGGCGGCAGATGGTGACACTGCAGCAACACTTCTCCAGGTAGCACAGTCATCACGCTGCACTCACACTACATCCTCTCCTAAGACTGTTTATGAATGTTTTTGAGGGAGATGCACAAAGTGTATGGAGACTGTGTGAGAGTCTAAGAGGGCTTATGGACTACACAAACTATGACGTGGCTTTGTGGGGACTGTCTCACCAGAGATTGCAATAATGGTTTGCCCCAAACGTCCCACTTTGCAGTCTTCTTTGGGCTCCATTTGGGTTTGGTTGACAGTGTTCACTCATGGTAAATGCAGCTGCCTCTGCCATAGGCTGTTCATATAACATTTACTAGCAGTGCAACCGCTCTTTCAGTGCCATAAGTATTCCACACTGTGCCTAAATTTATCTGCTATCATATCATATGTGGCTGTCTCAACTTAGCCATAGCTTTCAGGTATGATGTGACATTTTGGGCCACATCTAGCCCCCAAAAAACTAATCACTGACCATTTGTTGACTCTGGCGTCTCCTCCCAGAGGCAGCCGCATACCAGATGACCAAACCACCTCAGCTGACACAAAGAAACACCAGTTCTGCTCTGAGAGCCATCTGGATCTCCAAGGCTCACCCTATCTCTAAGACTGAGCCCAGCAACCCTACAGAAGAAACTTATTTTGTCTGTTTGTATTCATCCTCCTGGAGCAACTCTAAAGTTTTTGCATGGAAGAAAGAAGTCTGGAATACTCTGCTTAGCCTGTTGCCACCACCTTCTGACTTTAGACAAGTGATGGATGGATGGATGGATGGATGGATGGATGGATATGACTCAGGATAAATATGGCTGTCTTAATCCAGCCACAGTTCCACATTGTATTGTCTAAGTATCTGAAGTGTTGTAACATCTGAGCCACTACTGCTTCAATTTGAAACCACGTCATGACTTTTGACCACATCTGGCTCATCCAACAGCTGTCATGACCCATATCGAGCACGGCTCATGACTTTTGGGAGAGCCAAAAGTAGGCCTGAATAGGCCCAAATGTGATGGTCTTGACAGCAACATCATTACATCCATATATTGCCTGCTGCTTATCTGGCTAACAGAAGCTAGCTTGTTTTTTCAAGATTTTTTTTTTTAGAGGAACTGCACATGTGACCAACAGTGCTGCATTCAAATGCCACCAGTCAGTATCCAGAGCTAGGTGTAGACAATTAGACCCATTAATCATCTACACCTTTATTATATTACATTACAGTGTAATTACTTCAGTGCCATTACATCACCACATAACAAGCCAGTATGTCACTTAGGGTTGCATGAAGTTTTTTTTTTTAAACTTTTCAAAAAGTTTCCCCTCTAACATCGCACCTCATACCTCAGTTTATTAAAATCCATTGGCCACAGCCCATAAAAAACTGTCCAGTTGGGATGCAAACAATCTAAAGCATATCCATCAATGCTCGCCACAGCCCGATGTGACGAACCGCTGGGCTTCTGCGGTGTCGTCCAGCGGTTTCATTAAGGTAAGAGCCCACCGCAGGTCGTCTTTGAAATGAGAAGAATCTACTCAGTTTTAATGGAGTGCCCCACACTAAAAACTCAAACTCATGTCCACTTATTGATCTCCCCTCCTGGCATCTCATAAAGGGGAAATAATAACCAAGCTTTATGTCCAGCCAACTGTTAGGCTACTGACGGTGCCCCGTCATCCGAGTTCGATCTGCATATGCTCAGCGAGGTGTGAGATTAGGCCTCCAATATTTGTGACCGTAAGTTAATTCCCTCCCCTGCTAAGCAGAAGATATTTGATCTGCTGCCCAATATTTAGGAAAATTACAGAAGATATTAGCCATTTTTTCACTCTCTCTCTGTCCCTGATAGATAGCAAAGTGTCAGGCAGTTAAAAATTATAAAAAGAAATAAATAATTCTTAAAATCAGAAAATAACAAATGAAGCATTCACTAAATGTCAGGGTTTTAAAAACAGCTTTATTCAGTCTTTTTTTTTATCTTGTTACACGTCTCATCCAATGCAGTGTTTTGAAATAAATCCTGCCTCTCAGTGTTCTGTTCATTACACTAATTTTGCAGCCTCTTTAAGCTGAGCTGCTAAAGCTCTGCAGGATATTTTCAGTCTCATCTTTTATTTACAAAAACATCTTTATGAGATAGCTTCAAGTTCCACTCCATCTAATATTTGATTAAATTCTTCTGTATTTTTATATCTCCTATTTTATAAAACAACTCACATGGCATCAAAACTGCTAAATAACACACACATCATCATGTAGTCGATGTAATCCAGCTGCTGACTGACAAACAGAGCCTCTGTGAGAGGATGCCACACTCACACTTAACAGGATAACTCAGTGAGCTGAAGATAAAGACTGTGAGCTTGAGTGTATTACACCAAAGTAGGGAAAGGGGTCATTACTTAAGGGGGAATGTAGGCCATTCATTCATTCATTCATACATTGTTGTGCGTGATAGCTGAGGGTCAGGCTTTGGAAAGTGCAGCCTGTGGCAAAACATCACAAAGCGGCAGCAGCATCATCTGAGGGGTGAAGGAAGAGTCACTGAAGACCAGTATCTGCACGGCTGCTGGAGCAGTGTGACACACGTACTGTAAACACATGCATGACTACACATGTGTGTCAGTGGATGGTGAAATAATAAAAGACAATTTCATCTATCCAGATGTGTAAAGTAACATTTTTAGATTGTTTTTACTCCCATAATTATTCTTAACGCTTTGTTATAAAGTGATAAACTTCTGGTGTTGTAGAATGAAGCCAAATGAAGCACAAGTACCAAAAACTGCAGTTCTTCTACTGCCCAGTGAGTCAGTCCCCATAGAACCCCGTTTTAAAATGTCCAACTTTACAGAAAGAATAAACATGTTTACAACCTGAGACGAAAACATTTTGGTGCCTATGGACAGTTTCACGCTTTTATGACAACTGTACAAGGACTAAGTGTTCGATAACATGTTTTAAATTTAAGGGCGCGGCTGTTTTGACCCACAGGTAGGCACCTATAGCTGCTTTGTTTTTCGTACTCTCATGTTGGCTGGTTTGGATGATTTTTAAGGGCATTAAATAACAAATAATATGGCTTACTTATAATTACTACTACTGTCACACACAGTTGCTAAGCAAGTTCTTGTTTTTAGCATTAGCTAATAACTTAGCATGGCATCCTCATGGCATTGGTCAATATCCTGCATGTGGTACTGGCACATTGCACAAACTTCACCTCCAATCAGTAGCTGGAGTTGAATCTTGGACACAACTGGGTGTTCCAATGATTTCAACAGGAATCAATGGACAATGATTCCAAACACACATATCACACATCAACCTGGTTTTGGAATGGATAAAGCAGGCTAATGTTTAGCTTCTGGAATAACCTTCCCAAATCCTTGATCTCAACCCTGTTGGAAATCTATAGACTGTGTTAGGAAACTAACCAGTTTAAATGGATTCTTCCAATTCTTCCTAGATAAGTAGTCAAATATCCATCCATCCCAAGAGCATTCCATAATACATTCTGAAAAGTGTTGTACGACTAATGGTCACTATCCAAGCACTGCATCATGCATCGTGCTGAAGAGTAGAGCCTCACTACTGCCTAATCCACCCTTGGTCTAAAATTGAAGCCCCAGAAGACAACTTTACAACCAATCGGTGACATCACAGCATCTTTTGAAGTGTAACAATTATAATCTCTGCACAGTTCAAACTCTCAGAATAATTTCTGTCTCTTGACAGCAGCTTAAATCTGATAATTTATCTGAAGTCACAATAATTTCTGACCTTTGTACCCCCAGTAAATATGGGCTTGCTACTTTAAATCCAAATGATAATTGAAAAGCCTTATAGGTCTTCTGCTGAACTCTTTTATTATGCAGTCTTCTTCAACAGACAACAAAACAATGAGCACCACATTTGTATCAGCCGTTTCAAAAGAATGCAGCTGTAATAAATAGGCGAAGATATTGAGGCTTTTATTATGCAGAGGTCGTATTTCATTGTTATGCTATGTGTGACTGTTGTGGATTGATTTGTAGAGGTAATCGTCAGGAGGAGTCGGTGTATTATACGTCTGAAATCGAGAGTAATGAAATTCTTTAGGAGCTGATTGTGAGAACAGCTACCTCGACAGCTGCTGAATGAAACCAGAGCTTCTTTCTGGTGTATGGACTGACTCCTGTCAAAGAAAAGGTCTATCCAGTGTAACAATCCAACCCTGACTACAGTTTAAAACGGAGGGACTGGGAGTGAAAAGACAAAACAGGAAAATAAAACAGAGTAATATGTTTAAGGAATCCAATCCTGTTTCCTGAGCTCGGTGGGCAGCAGCTCTGAAATGAGGTCTGCTGGACAGTCAGATGTCTCAGCGATGAGTCTGCGATGGCGTGGCATTTACGAGAGCTCGTTATGACAGAGCCAGACAGGGCGAGTGCTTGTTTTTTTGAGAGCACTCAGCTGCACATTATATATTTTGAACACGGCCCACAGAGAGATCCTTAGACCCACTTTCCCTTCAGCGATGGACTGATGACTCGTGCAGCTAGCCTCATTTCAAATGACCAGCGGTCAGTCGGAATGCAGCGTGGCGTGAGGGAGGACCGATTGGGAAGAAAGTGGAGGCAGTAAAAACAACATGAATTTTGATGGGAATCAGGTGGACCTCGTGAGGAGCAGATGTAGTCTTATGACAATTGGATTATGCCTTTATAACCATGTCTTTCTGGCCCAAGTGTGACCCACATGTTCTGGCACTGACTCAGTACGAGTCTGCCAGTTAGATATTAGGTGTGTGGGAATATTTGAGCCATACCTGGCCAAGCCAATACGTGAAATAACCCTTAGCAAACATAGCATATGAATTTCGGTCTACATAACATCTGGCAGTACTGTAACTAAGCCATAAGTCCTAAAGATGTGAAGTTATAACTGGATATGTCACCAGTATGTCACTTTTAATTATATAAGATAAACCAAAACAGAAAATACTGGAGCCTTGACAAGCCAGTGACAGACTGGCAACCTCTTGCCCTATGACAGCTGGGAAAGGCGCCAGTTCCATGAAATGGAAAAGTCATAGAAAATCAATGGAAGATAAGATAAATTTGGGAAATTCCTGTGTTAAAGCGACTAAAGATGTAAACACAAACACACCGTACATATATATAAGATGTCCTAGCAAAAGCACTCCATTTGTTTTAAAAGAATAATCATGTGTCATTATGCAAACTCATTCAAACTGCAGCGTTTAGCTTCATAGCACGGTCGATTTTGCAGAGAGCATTCATCGTGTGGTTGTTCATGAATTTAATGTTTCATTGAATTTTCCATTTGGTGGATGCAGTAAGATCCAAAGTGCTTCACTTAAAGCACCACAAGTGCAGTGTGGGTAGTACCGGCAGGATTTTAACCCCCAACACTTTACAGCACTGATGGTCTGCTGAAGCTGTTGAGCAACATACAGTGGAATCTGCATTTTACATCTGGCCTCTCAGACCGCATGTATCCAGATTAAAATGCATTTTTCTGGGCTTTAAACTCAAAGATTGCTCGAATTCAGTATCATCCCCTCCCACCACCATCCCACCCGCTGTTTTCATTTTAGCTGAGCTTGTTTCAGGTCAGTGGCAGTGACTGAAGAGAGCAATGCCAATGAAGTGCTCACAGTCGGCAGCCGGCGCTAATGGCTGTGCCGCACACATCTAACAGAGGGAAAGGCTGGCCTGGAAGTGACAGGGCAAAATGTCACTGCGTACGACATTACGGAGGCATGGTCAGCGTCCATCAAGCATACATAGCTCCAGGGGAAAATAATTACAAAAATAACAGTCAAAAGCTACACAAATATAGCTGAAGCCCTTTGAAGAAATGTCAGCAGCGCTTTTATGGATGGCTTGAAATAAAATCAAACATTAAAGAAAATCAGTAATTGATTGTTAATTTGTCCTGCCTGTGGATACTCTCATGATTCACATGAGTCAGCTGCTACCAGCCAAAAAGCTCTTTAAGAACCTTTGTTTTCCCCAAACTAGTGAGTTTTGTAAAACAGCTACACCACCAGATATAAGATAAGATAGAAGATAAGATATGTCACTTCATCTAAAATAAAAAACATAATGTAAAAGATTTTACCCATTGGTATGTAGATTCCTGTTTCTGAAGCCTCAGCCTTTTGGTCAGCGCCATATTAGCTCTATGTAGAATCGTGTGGAGCTTGATAGTCAAGGCTCCTACTGGGTTAGTCATCAAGGTCTATCCTAACAGATGGGTGTTATTGTCTTAGGCTGGTGCTAGGTAGCTCCTTCTGTTACTGAGAGGAAGACAAAGTGGAGGTAGAGAGTAGAGCAAGGCTTTAGCTAGAGATTAATCACGCTGCTGTTATTGTGTATATGCTGCTGTTATTGTGTATATATTTATTTATATTTCTTCATACATTCTTATATAGTTCTATATTGTGTATTTTGTTGTACAGTTATTTTATTTTCAACTTTAATTTATATATTTTATCTTATTCTCCCAGTTAAATTTACCCTTCATTCTAATTTGTGTTGTACAGTTATTTCATTTTTAACCTTAATTTATATTTTATTCCTTCCTAGTTAAATTTACCCTTTTTAATTTTTCATATTTATTTCCTATCTTATTCATAGCCTTTTCCTTTTTTGTTTTCTTTAGGTCACGAGCAGTTGTCCAAGCATTTCACTACATATCGTACTGTGTATGACTGTGTACGTGACAAATAAAATTTGAATTTGAATTTGAATTTGATTAGTGTTCGCTAGCATTAGCCTCTTTGCTCACGTGTCATATTAGCTCGGATGCTCATCTTGGCTAGAAAAACAGACTTAAAACAAAATGTGCTAATTAGGACAAATGATTCCTTCAAGTGCCCCCTTTTTTTTTTTTACTTTGTTTGACTGTGGATAGTACTGATGACTGATAGGACAAGATGGACCAGGAAGTCAGTAGCCAAAGCTATTGCTGCTTGCTAATACACCAACTCTTTAGAGTATGCTTTAGTTTTTCATTTTTAGATGGACAGGACTGTATTTGTATAAGAGGGTACCACTGAGGTGTTGCTAGATAAAGTTACTGTAGCAAATAACAAGAGAAAAAACAAGTGGAAAGAAAATTAACTAATCCAAAAGACATGCTATCTGACATTTATTTTTTAATCAGGAAACAACTGTATATAGTAGGGTTTTTTTTTTTAAGAGGAATTAGCAGACATTTGAGAGAGTAGCTAATGCAAGTGCTGGATATCTACCTTAATTAACAGGGGGAAACAAAATCCATTATGCAGAAAATCTATATTGTAGCACAATCTTGTGTTTTGTTTTGTTTTTCAAGATTGATGGAACCATAATTGGACACTAGCTTTGCAATGGAAAGTTAGTAGCTAATGCTAAGTGGAAAAACCTAATGACTAATTGTGTTTACAACTGTGTAGCAATGCCCTAATAACATACTCTCTTTTTTTTGTGTTTTTTGAAGTTAACATCATGTTATATTGTAGAGGACCTAAAAAATTATGTCTTGTTATTAGTTGTGGAAAACTGTCCTCTCAGTGGCAGCTTATGCAACTTATGTCAAATTCTCATGCAGCCAACATATAAATTATAAAGTGTGGAGATGTTCTATTAAAGATCAACTGGTAACAGCTTCATATTCCCTGTTCTACACCTTTGCTTCCAATTAGTGAACTTCATTACTTTGTCCAGCAGCCTGGAAAAGTTACATTGTATTGCAGACATGTTAATGTCTCTACTCGCTATCTGCCTTATCATTAACTTTTAGATTAAGGAGAATTTGGTCAGTGACCCAAATGTTAAGGTGTAACCCCATTATCAAAATTTAAACAGAGGATGGAGTCTTAGTCTGAGGTTAGTTTTAATATATGAATGAACAAAAAGTAATAACAACTATATTTTTCCAGTATGTCTGTCTCCGAAATGTGTTAATGAAATTGTTTTTATAAGCTGTATTGGCATTATGAGTTAAGGGGTACAGCAGGTCATCTAATAATCAGAGATTAAGATTGGTTGTTTGATCCACAGCTGCTCCAGTCTGAATGCCAAAGTATACTCGGGCAAGACACTAAGCCTTGTGTGAATATTAGCTAGAAAGCACATAGAAAAGACAGAAAAACACTGCTGGTATGAATGGGTGTGAATGCTTAGAGTACTCCAGTAAAATTTAACAGTACTATATAAGAACCAGTCCATTTACCATTTACTGTCAGTGAGGTGGCCCATCACTTTGGTCCAGTTGGGTTCTTTTAAAGTTTCCCTGGTACCCAGATGATGAATCCAGTGATCAGTCTCTGACTTTCCTTCAAGTTTCTGTGAGATGTGTTAAGAAAATTTTGGTTACTAAACAGTTGTCTTATTGGTTAATCCACTGCCTGGAGCGGGTTCAATGACTTAGATGAAATGGATGCTTGGTTAGGAATTCTTGTTGTCACATGTAAATGCAGTTGATTCAGAGTAGTGCAATTTTTCAACATGAAGAGGTTAATGTTGCAAAATTGTGCATTTTAAACTAAACCTTCATGTTTTCCTGAACCTAAACAAGTATTTTTGAGGCTTAAACCTAACCTTTCACCAGGGTCTTGGATTTTTCTACGCATGTCCCCATTGTGAGAAAGGTGCAGGCTTAGGTGGGCATCAATAATGTTGCCGCCTGTGCCCGTGTCCAGTATTTCCAGTTGTGAGAAGAGTCTGAAGCGTTTCCTGCTCTGTGCTACATGTGAGAAAGGGAAACTTTAGGCCCTTTTTTGGCGATCATGTGTGAAAAATGTAAAACACCACAACAAATGGTATTTGGTGTCAGCGGCTGAAAAGTCTAGCTGTATCCCAGACACCAAAATGCACCTCATGTATATCTCAGAGAAGTTAGGGTTTTTTTTAACAGCACTGCAGAGACTGAGTTGCCCACAGAGGCCAATGCTCCCTGATTCTAACCAGTGATAGCAGGATAACATAGAAAATGGTAATAGGGAACAAGATATAAAAACTATTTCCCATTAAACTGAGATTAGATTTTAAGTCATGAGTTTCACAGAGCTGCTAGCAGGGATATAACCTTACTCCCTCTGTTCAGCAGCCTCCTTGAGCACTTCTGGAAAGAAACCAAGTCAATTGAGAGCCATAGAGGTATAATCTCTCTAGTTTTCACTGGGTCTCCTCCAGGATGAGGGCTGGGGGGTTCCGGGCAGCGCTTGAACCACTTCAGCTGGCTCAAATTGATGTGGAGGAGCAGCAGCTGTGCCATAAAATGTCTATGGTTAAAATGTATTCTAAAATATAAATTATCCACAATAATAATTAGCCTTTTACATGTCCTGCAACACTTAATTGCAATTAATTTATCTCTCATTAAGAAGATTATATTTTAACAGGTTTGTTTTCTTCCTAACCACAGCATGGAGGAGACGGTGCGAACGCTACTACAGAACCAGGACTCACTGGAAGGGCCCAAGGTGGACCCACTGGACCTAATGAAAGCATACAAGGTACCAACACACTTTCAGTCACAAGTTCTTTCTTTCGGGTATGGAAGTTTCAGAAAAATCTGAAATAATGTGAAACAGACAAATTACAAACATTATTTGCAATAATGTCTTGAACTCTAACAAGAAAATAAATTAACAGATGATATTTTTCATTTACTATATAGATGAAATACACGGGGTGATTTACTTTTAGATACACTATTGATCTCACTTTAAAATTCCTTTTTTGTTTTTAATCAAGTTTATAATACATTTATGCTTTGTGTAGAAGTGGGTGGTTGATGTGGTTCATTTTCATGTGCTTGCTGGAGTATTAAAAAATATATATAATAATGGACACTTTGCTGGGATGATGCATAGTTTTAAAACCTGCTGTACGCATGGGAATATCCATCCATGCAACTGCATATGACTAGGGATCAATGAATACATTTAAAATACTTTTTCCACACAGTCTTTTTAGATATTTATGTTTATGAAAAAATATCGTGTTTATGGAACTACCAATAATGATGCAATAGTTTAGCTTGCGGGGGTCTGCGTTGTGTCTCCAGATAGATCCAAGTCCCCACAATGCAATAATTTTATTGTGTTGTGGGAACACAGAGTCACACATGCTCCAGATCTTCAGCTTTGATGTTGTTTATGAGTAATGTTGGTGTGGCTAAATGTGCAAATCACAGGAGCTAATGAACCGTATAGCAAATGCAAACAAGTCTCATAATTAGGAATCTCAGCGTTATCCATCTTGTCCTTTTCATACTTCGATCCATCTTCTCCTGTTTGAGTCAAAGCTTTTTTTAATGTTTGTATTCTGCAGTTTTATACTAATAATGCAGTGAAAGATGATGCATCATTGTATTAAGGGCCAGCCTCATGTGCAGGCAGTTTATCATCTATGAGTGATGCTCCAAAAAACACATTAGAGTGCAAAATGCATGAAGCTTAGATTGCTTGAACTGTGTGTATCAACCAAAACAGTGATGGGAAAAAGAAAAGGATGTCCTACACTGCTACATATACTCCATGTATTGTATGTTATCTTCTTCTCTCAGCGCTCACTTTAGTAGTCACCACAGTATTTCTAGGATCTTTTTGTGTCACAGCATCCCCTGCATGCCCTCCTTCACTACATCCATGAACCTCCTCTGAGGTCTTCCTCTTTTCCTCCTCCCTGTCAGACCCATATTCAACATCCTTTGTTCAGTATATCCTTTATCCCTCCTCTGCACGTCTACAAACCATCTCAGCTTTGACTCTCTAAATTTCTTTCCAAATCCTCAAAACCAAAGAGTCTCTCTGATGTATCTATTTCAAACTTGTCCATCCTGGTCAATCCCAGTGAAAGTCTGAGCATCTTCAGCTCTGCTTCCTGCCACTGTATCCAAACATCTACATACAGTACTTTTATATTCTATGTTGTAAACTCCATTTACTCTGTAACTGAGTATCAGTAAAATGATGAGAACATCACAGAGGCAGCTCAGCTCTTTTTAAGGTCTTAACTTATATCCACTGAAAGTGTGGGAATTATTTTCTCTGACATGGATTATCACTAATCTCAGACTAAATACTTTTCCCAGTTGAAGTTTAATTGAAAGTTTTCATTTAGTCTAAGACTATGCTTGATCCATGACTGGGAAAAAGGCTAAGTGCTACTTATTTCACTGCTAAATCTGTTCTAATACCATCTAAAGAATAGGGACTGTTTACTACTAACATGTTCTTATTCCTGACTTTCCTAGAGTAGCTTTGCATGATTCACAGTTCAGAATAATCCTTACATTACATAATTTTCTCTGGGATCGATAAAGTATTCTGATTCATACCATAATAATAATAAAATAGTAAAACAGAAAAACCATCTTAAGTGTTGTCAAGAGCATGTCAAAGCAACAGGAGGTAATATAACTCTAACCTTGAAGAAACGTTGACCAGTCCAGTCCACATACAATAACACATTCTGACATGAAAAGAGGAGATAAAAGCCCTTTTTTTTGGAGACTATTTTTTAGGGGCACATTTGTGGTGAAGAAAGTGGAGAGAGAGATGGAAGGCACAAACTGTGGTCATGTGGCATACCTGCTCACCCACTGAGCTAAACTAGCATCCCAAAGGTGCACACCTTTGATGCTGACTTTGTTCGTGTCTAAATGCAGAAACTGAGTCTTTGAAAATCTTCACTGTGGCAGGAGTTTGTGAAAAGCTCAGTTTTCAGTGTCCAAAATGCCGTTCATGTGTCGACAAAAGTCCACAGCACACAGAAAAAGTGCCAAAATACACGTGTACGAGTACAGACAAACCATTATAGCCCCTCCCCCTTTATGCCAACTTTATTCTTATTGGCTGCCACTCGCAAACAATATGTGGGTGGAGTTTCTGTGCCCATAGCCAAAGCTGTGTGCCTTAAATGACCATAATAGAGATATCTCATCTCTATGACATCATAGAGAGCCAAGATTGGAAAAAAAATGTGTGAAACTGAATGTTTAGAGCAGTGTGCCGTCTGAGCTTTTGTCTCACAGGGATTACGTCTACATTCTTTGACCTTATTATTTTAAACCTTAGCCATGTTTAATATGAAAATCCATCCCAGTTACAGGTAATATGAGACAATCAAAAAGGAAAAAGCACAGTGGGTCTAATTTAAGTGTAGATAAATGGTATGGAGTTCCCCAAGACTCCATTTTGGAGCCTCTTCTTTTTAATGTCTACATAATCCAGTAGCCTAGAGCACTAGCTGGCACATTTTAGCATAAATAATAGAAGTTTAATAAATCTTTGAAGTGAAGCAGAGCAGCTTTATTTATGCAGTGGCTGCAGCTCTCAGTGTGCAGCTCATCAAGATTTATTGCTCTTATAACTGGAGCTTTATGGAATATGGAGCGTTTAGTTTTCATCTCTTTGTGACTCCAAGGCATGCATGTTTGATATGCTCTCTGCTTTCCAGGACAAACTCCTGGAGGAAATGTGGAAGCAACAGGACAGTCTGGAGGGTCCCACATCTGCCACACCAACAACAGAGATGTCCACCTCGCCCGAGGCCGGTGGTGGCGACGGCGGTTTAGAGGACAATTCAAAGGACAGCAATCCCCTGTTGGAGCGGCTCAGAGCGCTCGAGGTAATAAAGTGGATTGCACGGTCCAGTTCTTAGGCTTCGTCCACAACTTTTCACTTTCACCATGTCAGACTGAGAAATATGTTTAATTAAACATATTACATTTGATGGTTAGAAATAAACAGGTGGCATTGGATGAACATAACTCTGACTGCTGTATCTTTATGTAGGAAGGGTTATTGAGTAGGTGTTAATGGTTGCAAAATTATGTGGTTGTAGGCCACCCCTAATGCTTTCACCGTGACCGGTTAAGAATATAAACTATGTGTTAGTTTTTCCCACTCTCAAAAACAGTGAGGTCAACAGCAGGTAAGCCGATTGTGCTGTTATAGCTTCAAGATGCCATTCACAAGGTGTCAGACAACATTATGTGGTGATGAAATGTAAAAGTGTTAGCCGAAGCCTAGGGTGCTTTACATTATTAAAGAAATCAGAAGAAAAACTCAAATCTCCCAGAAGCAGGGAGCATTAAACACATAGTTTTTAAATGTCTATGTTATTCAAGTCAGCCTCTTAACACAGAGTTCCTGCACCATTATTAAAAGAAAACGAAAGCAATGCTTCTTAAGACCTTACGCCATAAGAACCCAGATCCATTTCTCCTTTAAATTATATAGAACATAAAACAAAGCAACCACGATATTCACATGACACTGAAGTTAATTTCTTTGGATTTCTGACTTCTGGGCAGAAAACACAAGTAATGTGAAAAAGTCACTTGAATTTAGGATTTTCAGTAATTGTCAGCAGGGTTTCTGTCATACCCAGCAGCTGCTGGCCCTAAAATTAGCATTAGTTCATCTTATTTTCCTGTTTTAGGAAAGCCATTTGATAATGGCGCTACATTTTTTTATTTTGGTAGGTAAGTCACATTTATATATGTGCTATATATATTCAGCTGGAGCTGAAGAAATTAAATTTGATGGGTGGTGCATAGTTAATTGAAAACAATTAAAACTAGGTGTTGTAAACCGTTTGGGTGGGTCATTATGTGGGACACCACAGAGCCTGTGGACAATAATGGAAACAGTTCAGTTTCTCTGTGATTGTTGAAGGTTTTTAAGTCCTTGTATGAGCACTGCTGATAAATAAAGTTAAAGACAAAAGTGGCATCGTTGGTTTTCTTGTGTTATAAATAATAGTTTTGTTGATCTTTACAAAATCCAGAGTTTTACCAATAGCGGTTTTCACAGATAAAAACAAGATGAAACAGTGGTTGGAAATTGAAGCACAACCAGAATTACCAAAGCTGCGATCTCATTGCCTCTGAAATGGCTGCTTTGAAGACAAGACCAGTATTGCAACCAGTCACAGTCAGCCGCCATCTTCACAGTGACTTTGGTGAGTCCGAATGGCAATAAGATGCGTTCGTTCTGTCAGGCTGGCAATTACATGCAATTTGTTTGTGATAATAAATTATTAACTGTGAAAAATTGGTCAGTTATCTGTCACTTATCTGTTTTCATCTTTTGCAAATCTGTTGTCCAATCACATCCAAAGAAATTACCATTAAATATAAAATCACTACTTACAGCCAGAACCACAGATTCTTCCCGATAGTGACAAATCTGCTGCAGTGTGGGAGCCCAGCAAACTTGCTATCACCTTGTAATAGAATGATGAGTTTGAGCGTGCTGAACTATCAACCATCTAGTTTTCCTTGTCGTAGGGTGGTTGCCATCCTATTTTTACTCTAGTGCGACTGGGTTATTGTGTAATAGTAGAACTATTTTAGTAGTATAGCACCCCCTAGTGTTACAGACCATGTAATTACACCCTAAAATAAATTTATTTGATACGGATTTACTAATATATAGAAATTATAGTCAGTAGCAATATTTTTAACCAATTTAAAACCTATTTAAAAAATTTCCTTTCATTTCAAAATTTAAGACTTTTTAATGACCCATGGGAACCCTACATTAACTAGGTTACACGTTACCTGTTCAGATTTAGATTTAGGGTCACATTTTTGTATGGCATTTTCAGTTATTTCGCATATTCAGAAGGAAATCTTGTTGTCCAATGGCATGTACGAGACTTTAAATTAACACATAAATCTTCTAGTTTCTGAAACTATGCTTTTTTAGCATGTGGACAATGTGCAGGCATAACCCTACCCCTACATGGTTTGCCAGTAACCTGGTGGATGTTAAGGGGTAAATTGAATTGCTTGCAAATGATAATTAACAGCCATTATATGTTGCTCAGAGCATCCAAGTCTGTATGGTGCTTTCATTTTTTTTAAACAGTGAGCAAAGCAGAAGAAAAACAAGCACACACATCGTGTTTTGTAAGGCCTCTGTCCATCTTTGAATAGGACAACAAAAGAGGCTCTATTATGTTGAAGCGCGGTCCTAAGGGCACAGAAACTGCAGAAGACAAAGGAGTTATTCATATCCAGGAGGTGATAATTAAAAGGCTGCCAGGGTAGTTAACATTTGGAGTCAGTGTTCCAGTGAATGTACAGTATGCACCCCCCCACCCCCCGTTACATCTTCCCTGCTGAATAGGTCATAGGACTCGCCATCTGCTGAGATCTCGGGCAGCCATTATTGATGGAGCTTATATCCACTGAAAAGCCTCACAGAAGAAAAACAGAGAAAAAAAAAGAGTGAATTCACTCGGCTTTGCTTGTGTTGTTCTGTTGGCTGTTCAACACAGTCTCACAGCAGTCCATGAAATACTCATGAAATTTAATCTGCTGCTGCTTCAGGGATACAAATTCTTCTTTTTAATGGGGTTACTGATCATACATTTCTTTCTTTTTTAAAATTTAACAGTTTTCAAAGTTTTAAATTTTTTTTAAACCTGTTGTATCAAGAAATGACTTAAACAGAAGCTGTCTGACAAATTGAAATAGGCAAAAAGATCTGAAAAAGCAACACATCTATCAGTATGGTAAGGGTTATAAAGCCATTTCTTAGTCGTTGGATTCCGTTGCACCATTATCTACAAATGAAGAAAACTTGGACTGGTGGTGAAGTGGCCACAGGAGTAACTGGCTGACTAAAATTATTCCAAGAGCACATCAACGAGTCAGGAGGTCAAGGTCACAAAAGAACCCAGAACAACATTAAAGAACTATAGGTTTATCATGTCTCAGTTAAGGTCAGAATTCATGATTCAACAATAAGAAAGAGACTCTGCAAAAATGGAATCCATGGGAGAGTTCAAGACAAAAATCACTGCTGACCATAAATAACACAAAGGCTCATCTCACATTTGGGAAAAACCATCCTGATGATCCCAAAGACTTTCAGAAAATATTCTGTGGACTGACAAGAAAAAGCTTAACTTTTTGGAAGGTTTGAGTCCCATTACATCTGGATTGTAATGGGACTCAAACCTCATACCAGCAGTCAGACATGGTGGCGGTAGTGTAATGGTCTGCGGCTGCTTTGCTGCTTCAAGATGACTTGCTGTAATTGATGGAACCATGAATTCTGCCTTTTACTGAATTCATGATTCTTCTTTTTTTTTTTTTTTTTTTTTTTTTTCTTTTTTTTTTAAATGACATCAGAAACAGCAGTATGCGACATTACGTGATGGCAGAGCTTCAGTTCATCCTTTGTCATTTTTTTTTTTTTTTTTTTTTTTTTTTTTTTTTTTTTAATAAATAGGACAGGGGGAATGAATGAGAGAGAGAGGGGGAGAGAAAGAAAGAAAACCCAAGGGGAGAAGAGACGGTGAGAAGGGGGGGGAAGAGAGACAAAAAAAAAAAAAAAAACTCCTGGGTCACCTGTATGGAGAAAAAACAAACAAACAAACAAACAAACAAACAGAGGAGACAGCAAACAACAAAGAGCAACATAATAATAGAGAAAACAAAGCACCATCACAATAAACTAGCTAGTCATAGATATCAGTATTTACTAAGTAATAAACGATATTGTGCAGCACGCAAGATAGACAGCGCACAGTGTGCTTTGAGGCAGCAGCCAAGAAAGCTTTAGTCCGCGTCTGTGAATACCCATGTGTGCATACCTGTGTGGATCAGCATGCTTGCATTCCAAAGGTTTCTCCATGTAATGATCTGCTAGGGAGTGTGGGGGGGCCACAGCCCCATCCTCCAGGGTGTGAAGCGGGTATGGAGGAGATCAAAACTCCAGACATCCAGAGGCCCCCAGAACACAAGAGACCATGGAAGACCAACAGAGGGGCAGCCGCGCCACTGTTCCAGTAAGAGCTGAGGAGAGTCCCAGATGAGGGCTCACTCAGCAGCCGCGGAGCAGAAGCCAGGGGGGGTTGCAGTGACGCGCCCGTGAGCTCCGCCGGCCCCCAGCTGCGCCTGAGTGACCGAGCCCTAGGCCGAGAGGCCGGGGGCACCCCACCTCCAAAGGGGCCCGAGCGAGCCCCAGGCCCCAGGCCCCGACAAGCGGCCGCCAAGGAGTGAGCCGGTGTGTACCCGGACGCCCACCCCCAGACACAAAGAACCACCAACACACCGACACCTGAGGGAGTCCGCCACCGGCAGGGGAAGTGGTGGTGGGTGGAGATAGGCCTCCAAACCTTGGAGGGCCTGAGGTGTCCCCAGAGAGGTGGCGTCTGATACCCAACCTGACATATAGACACAGACATACAGGCACACACAGACACAAACATCCATTCCCACCCTCATGCTCTCATATGCACTCACTCCACACTCAACCAACGTGGAGACAGACATAAAGAGACGCTGTACACACAATCACACTCCCCAAGCGTACTCTACAAACCGGGTCTAGGTACCCTTGCCCCTGGAGGGGGGAATTGCACCCAGACCCAGGTGGTGTTACCCTTTTCCCTGCGGTGGGGAGAGGCAGACCACCCCGACTCCGCAGCAGCAGGGAGGCCCCACACCCCAGACCGCAGTCGGACGGCCAACTCCTCCTACTAGCCCCCCCGCTCCAGCAGGCCGCAGAGAATGGGGGTGGGAGAAGACTCCAAACCTCCCTCCACCCGCTCATTGTAGTGTTGATGCATATGTGTTCTAAGGTGCAATTAAAACCCAGGAGGGCATGGAGCTACCTGCCAAGGAGCAGCAGGTAAGCGCATGGTCCCTCCTGCTAGCCCTCAATGACTAAGTGTATTTAAAATTGAGAGGTGGGCAACGACGTCAGGGGTGAGGTATACACCCTCATGATTCTTCTGAAGGAGAACGTCCAGCCATAAATTCCTGCCTTGAAGCTCAGCTGCTCTTAGCCTATGAGGCAGGACAATCATCTGAAACAAAACAGGAAGTCTGCCTGAAACCAAAATTTGAGTGGCCAAGTCAAACCCTGGAGGTAAATAAGAATTGAGCTTGAAAAACCTCAGATGTAGGTCGAGGCTGAAATAAAACAATTCTGCAAAGAAGATCAGGCAAAAAATTCCTCCACAGTGATGTGAAAGACTTGTTGCCAGTTATATTAAATGCTTGATTACAGTTTTTGCTCCCAAGGGTGCCCCAACCAGCTAATAGAGGCCAACAAGGGGGGCGATTACTTTTTCACACAGTTTGGATAATTTATTTCCTTTAACAAATTAAACTGCTTTCTTTATTAAGTCAAGTAATCTTTGCATGGCATAAACATTTGTTTGGTGATCTGAAACATGTAAGTGTGACAAATATGCAAAAGAATAAGAAGTCAGGATGCTGGTGGATACTTTTTCATAGCACTGTACAGTATGTGTGTCTAATTTTGCATCCAGCATGAGTTTAGTGATTTCCGGCATCAGTCCATGCATGATTTGCAGTGATATTTTAGTGAAAGTTAATTTTCCTTGGTAATAACCTGGTCAAAGCCTGTATAATGAGTTTGTCATTAATGATGGTTTTTTAAAATAAAAGAACACCTTAAATTGCATCAATTTTCCTGCCTACTCTGATGACCCTAAATGGATGATTCGGAGTGTGTTTTTGTGGCTTTCACGCTGTTGCTTCTTTATGGTGGCTGCCTTTATTTTATCCACATTGTAATTAAACTTTAATGTCAAACTGAAGAGTGAGAGAGAGATGCACATTAGAGAGTTTTCAATTTAGGTTCAAACTACTTTCCAGTCATTATGGCACACTTGGGCACCTTCCACATAGTCCGCCACAGAAAGTAAAATATTTGCTTTGAAAACCTCCAAAAAGTGAGAATATAAATAATAAAAACAGAGTGAACCGACTTTCTTCTAACTGAGGGGAACTGCTGAACTGCTCAGCTCCTCCACCAAGTCTGAGTTTTCAGTGAAAGTTGACAGTTAAGTCTGAAACACTGATTGATGTGATGGTTTCTGCAGATCGAACAAGTTAACGGTGCACAAACAAGGACGAGGGAGCCCGACTGTAAGCGCGCTGCCAAACATTTACAGCTTTGCAAGTGATTTATCTGTACATGCAGGATCACTTTGTGGGGGTTTAATATGTTTCGCAGATGCAAAAACAATTTATTTCAAGCCAGATTGATTGACACCTATAAACTTTTTTTTTTACTTGCAATCTACACATTGACACATTAATCCATCAGGCTCATTTGTAAAGATGGTGTAATGCAACTGCAAGAGCAAGTGTGAACTCATAACATAACAGGCTGAAAGACTCAAAGTACAGTACCAGAACTTGCACACGCACAAACGCACAGCTTGTATTTGCAAACACTATAAGACATGCATAGGACTGTATGTACTGCGATACCAGCAGATATACTTCATGCAAGTGTAACATGAGGGTTCACTAGATGGTTCGGAATCTCTCTGAATAATTAGGAACAGCAAGATGGAGACGGATAACTTTTTAGCAGCCGCGTTACTCTCAGCACACAGCAACAACAACCCACACTTCCTGTGTGCCGCCCTCATGAATACTTCACTGGCCTCTCAGAAGCCAGGAAATCTTATACTCAGATCAAAACAGGGAAAACAACCAGGTAGATATAACACATACTTATTACATGTTTGAACATGCATGTCTAAACATTCAAACATGTAAACATGTAAATATCAAAACACGTAACCACCAAATAGCTACATAACTAGCTTTATAACCTTTGTAAACACCTCTTTGTATATCAAATTAGATTTAAATTTACTTCTACACTTTACACAAGTATCAGTATAATGACAATTCAGTCCAGTTCAGTTCATTTATATAGTGCCAAATCACAATAACAGTTGCCCAGTTGCCCAGACATGAAATTTCCCACTCGTGGGACTAATAAAGGTATCTTATCTTATCTATCTTATCTCAAGGTGCTTTGCATTATATATAAAAAAAAAAACCTTCAATAAGATAGAGCAAACCCCAACAATCAAATGACCCTCTATGAGCAAGCACTTGGGGACAGTGGGAAGGAAAAACTCCCTTTTAACAGGAAGAAAGCTCTGGATGAACCAAGCTCAGGGAGGGGTGGCCAACTGCTGTGACCAGTTAGGAGCGAGAGGAGGAAGACAGGACAAAGACACACACTGACACAGCCAAGTTGCACAAGACACAGCAGCCAATGCCAGACAGATGCTAAGTTAGAGCTGGCTAGCTAGGATTCATAGACAGTATGAAAGATGCCACTCAGTGGTTATGAAGCTTCAAGATGTTTTGTCCATCGCCATCTTGTTCTTTAAACCAGGTGTGACCAGCGAGTCTGACGGGTGGACTTCATTTCTAAGTTGACTTTAGCCGGCGTGGCTTCCTGTAGATGCTTTAACCAAACGGGGAATTTAGGCACTTGGAGCAGAAAGTCACAGATCCCTCTAACAGTCTATGTGAAGGACAAAAGGTCAATGTGACCTCAGTCCTCTTCCAAAAGAGTCGGGGGATGTCTTATTTATTAAGTTAGTCAGTTTAGACTTCAATAGAAAATGAGGGTTTAAAACATGACAAAGCTACCTAACCCACATTTAAATCTCCAAAGTTCTCATTTTAAGAGTCAAGTAAACCGTTTCCTCACGCCTGAAGCCAGTAATCAGCATCATTTCAGCTGCTGAAATACTGTGTTGTTTACCTCTGCCTGCTGCACAGGGATACAGGTGGTGTTGATCTGTGTGGGGCGAGTTCTTCTTTGAACTCTGTTCATTCCTGTGATCAGCCATTTCTGTGATCTTCTGTGAACTTGTTGTTCCGAGGAGTTGCCCACAACACTAAGTGAAAACAAGCCAGCTCAGGTGGCCTGGCCTTTCAGATTTACAAGAATAATCACTTGTGTAGAAAGTCGCCCGCTGAGTTCCCAGAATGGTGTCGGGCCTGAACCTCTGTCAGTAATTGAATTATAGCTGAGGTACCTCAGGTCAGCCTCGCAGACACAGTGAGGGTCTGCAGGATTAAGTTGGGATGCCTGAAATTTAAGGCATCGTTCATTTACGACCATCTCTCTCCAGTGAAACCAACAAATCCAAGTGCTTCAGGGAGAGTACTGTCTAGATAGACAACTCACCTCCATCCAGAGAAAACAGCATCAAGACCTCTAACGTTTCTCATAGTTCTATAATTAATCACATTTTCTATCCTACATATTTTTGTTTATTTTCTTATTTATATGAGTGCGTTCAGAAATTATTAATGCAGTTTGCATGCGTGCGTTTTGTGTCTGCAGGCAGAAAACTCGGCTCTGTCGATGGAAAACGATAACCAGAGGAAGCAGTACGAACGCTGTTTGGATGAGGTGAGTGCTCCCACACTGCAGAAGATATACAGCATGTATTTACAATGAAATCACACTTTTATTTTTCATTAATAATTAAGGCTTATAAGGCTTATAATTAAGGCTTATATTTGCACTGATTTGTACCACCAAAAATGGTCATTCTCCAGTAAATGGCATTTTTAGGGTCTGAAAAATTTAGCTGGTATACAGTACCAACCTACAGTGAGTCAGTCCTCATAAAACCCTAAAAAGACTGCACATAAAAAACAGAAGTTTACACCGTTACACGTTTAGTTACGAGATCTAATGCTGGCTAGCTTGATAAGCAGGCTGCATCCATAGACTGTACTGGACTGTCCATAGACAGACAAAGTCATAAAAGACATAATGAAACTCATCTGTAATTCTTATCAGGTCTAAAAATGAAATAAAAACAACCTGAGATGAACAAAAGCACAAGACATATGACACAGAGTCATTTATTGAACAGTAATCAAGCCAAAATGCAGAAGTAGGTGTATGGTAGCAGAATGCTGAGGACGACAGACATCAGCAGTGATGCCCAATCAGTTCTGCAAAGGGTTATAAGGTTCTTTCCAAACAATTTGAAGTCCATCATTCTCCAGTGAGAAGGATTGTTCATGAGTGGAAAACATCAGGACAGCTGCCAGTCTTCCTAGGACTGAACGTCCCAACTAATTTATCACCAAGGTCGGAACAATGTAACGCTCAGAGAAACTGCAAAAAACCCAAGACATCAATCTCGGACTCAGTTAGATATATGTAAACTTTAAAGGGGCCTCCCTTGGTGGAAAGCAAGTTAAGAAAAACCTCCTTGTGATTGCCCTGCGTCACCTGCAGGTTAATCAGCTTATCTGCAAGCACTGCCTGACTATCCAGTGTTTGCAGACAAGTCAGCATCTTCCAGCCAAACTGTTGCAGCTAAACCCAGCAACCTGCTAGTGATCAAAGAAATTCCAAGGAAGTTTTTCTCGCAGCACCACATACCTGTTTGCAACCAATTTCACCTAGCAATGCCCAGCAACCACTCTCCAACCAATCAGGGGATACTATTTTTCTGAACAGGTGTGTGTGACCGAGGCCTGAGTTTGTCCTAATGCTGTGGATGCCCTGTATATACTCTGGATGCAGCTCACTGTGGTAATTTACATGTTGTTTTCACATCAACAACCTTTCCAATTCCAACCATCCAAAAGGTAAATGAATGTAGAGAGGATTATTTCTTGGAGTGTAAGATGAATTACCCCCCCCCCCCCCCCCCCCCAAAAAAAACCAAACAAACAAAAAACTAAAATGTCCACACAGTGCTGTCTACTTCTCAGGACTCCGACAGTCTTGTGATTGTAGCTACAGCAGGAGACGCACAAACACACTTTGTTTATTATGAGCACTGGTGGAGTCTACAGAGGGATGCCCAGGGCCCTGTGCTTCGTACGTCGCTTACTACATCCAAGATCAAATGAAACATCCAAGACCAAATCATCGCGCTAACTCTGAGCTCGCTATTCCGGTTCCCCGAACACACCTGTTGTTGACGATTAGTATAGCTGGATGAAGTAATGTGAGATCACTGGGTGGCCCAACAGGGGCTACGCATCGATAGTAGAAACATTGATCGGCAACCCTTTGATTGGTCGGCGAAAATGTCGAAGGAGCGCGCTCGGTATTTTTCGGCAGCAGAGCAAGAACTCTTGAGTGAGGGATTTCAGGAGTTTCAGAGTTTAATTAAAACGCAAGGGAACACTGCAAAGGCTGCAAAAGCAAGGAGAGAGGGCTGGCAGAAAGTTGCTGACAAATCAAACTCGTAAGTAATTCAATAATAACAATAATAATGCAGTGGATTTATATAGCGCTTTTCAAGGCACCCAAAGCGCTTTACAATGCCACTATTCAGTCACTCTCACATTCACACACTGGTGGAGGCAGCTACGGTTGTAGCCACAGCTGCCCTGGGGCAGACTGACAGAAGCCAGGCTGCCATATTGCGCCATCGGCCCCTCTGGCTAACACCAGTAGGCGGTAGGGTAGATTTATCATATCACACCATATTATCCAATATTATATTATATTATAATATGTTATATTATATCCCCTTTCACATTAGAGCCACAACAGGACCCACTAGAACATGGGAACAAGTAAAAGTGAAATATAAGAATATTCTACAGAATGGTAATATTTATCACTTATATTGCTTGTCGTCTCTTGGAAAGAGACCCTGGAATACTCTGTTTGTTTGTTCATAACAGCAACCAAGAAAAGGGCAGAGCAAAAAAAAAGACAGGTGGTGGTCCTGCACCCCCTCGTCAACAAGTTGGTTAAGTGAATAATACCCTCACGGGAAAATCGATATCTCTCTATGAGCACACTGTCGCGCTGAGCTAAAGGATCCTGTCTGTCCCGCAATATACGCTGAATTCTGAGGACTCTCCTTATCAATCTTGCACCTTCCGCAATGGGTGGCTCGCGTAAACGGACAGGATATGACTGCGACAGACTTCCCAAATCCACCTTCGCTTTTATAGCCGTGGTCTCTCATCTTGATTACACGAAGTAATTTACAATTACTACTCTGAAATATGAATTACATCTGTAACTAGAAAGTGCATTTTCTGAAGAAACTGCAGTGTGAATGCTTGAATCTGAATGTATGCACTGAAATGAATTAATTGCTGAATTTTGAGTTAAAAATATTGAATGAGATTAAAAAAAAACAAAAAAAAAAAACGAATTTAACCTGAAAACAAAGGTGCTGAACTGCTAAAAGCTGAAGGTTACACAGAAGAAGGAGTTGGAAAAAAACTGAAAATGTTTTAAATGTAAATTAGAAAACCCTAAGAAATGAGAAAAGAACATTTAGAGTCAGAAAACATCTGAATGAATATTAAAAGGTCATATTCTTTGAATCACTGAATGACTCAAATGTGATCCCTCCACTTTGATCCACACAGTTTAAAAAGTTTAAATGTCTGAGCTTTGAAAGATACGGTGTTGGAAAGAGAACAATAATGGCGACAATTTGAGGGTAAAATGATGGCTGTAACACTGTGGACACAGCAGCAGTTGAAAGAGAAGTGTTTAAGATGAATCTTGGCACAGTGGCAGGCAGAGCTCGTTAAGCAGGCAGGTGTGAGCCTGGTTGCTATAGTGACCGCACCCAATGGCTCCATACACACGTACACAGACATGCGCCTCACTTTTGCTGCTTAAAATGAACAGAAAAGTCAGGCCGAAACAAATCGTTCCCAAATGAAAAGTAAAAGTCGTATTGACAAAATTCTTTCACCGTGAGTGACAGCAATGTCTAGTCTACTGAATTCTCAGTTTTCATGCCTGTGGAGTTTATTATATGGACGTGGTGACAGTGGAAAGACACCATGCTCTTCTGATTTTCAAACGAACCTTCTGAGCCATTTTAACATTAGAGTCTATGGAAGAGTTGGAGGGAGGAGGCTGTGCATTGGTGACATTTATGAAAGAACCATAACACCTAGGACAATAGTAAACACATTGGATGAAAGAGGACAGCCATGGCTACGTTTTGAGGGTAAAATCATACCTGTAGAGCAAACGCTGCAGACACAGCAGCAGTTTTAAAAAAGATTTTAAGATTAATTTTTTTGCTCCTCTCACTCTAGCAGTTGAGCTGTCTCACTCTAGCCCCAACATTCCGTCCCATACACACCCATTATAAATTTTGAAACGGGTGAAAAAACATCATGAAACTTAAACTGGAACTGAAGAAAAAGTATAATAGATATTGAAAAGATAAATACAAGTTGAATAGTTGAATGTCTTGTCTTCGTTTTAAAGTTTGAATGGTGGCTCTATGTCAACGTATGTGGAAGTAGTAAGAGTTTAAAAATGAGTAAGTTGAATGAGAATTTGAAGGGTCTCTCCATTGAAATACATTATAAATTTTTGTTAAATAAAGTTGAATAAAATTAAAAATATAAATGTTAAAAATGAGAAAAGTAGAAGCATTCATGTCCAAAAGAATAGGAATCTAACGGTGTTTGAATGGTTTTTCTAAGTTGAGCGGTTTTGAAGGAGTGAGATGCCAAAAAACGTACGGAATATATAATAATAATAATAATAATAATAATAAAGATTCGAATAACAATACTGTGAATGCTTTTCAAGCATTCACACTAATAATCACATACATGTAATAGAATGTTAATAGTACATTTCCCTTTTTTAGGGAATGACCTGTATGTATCTGTGTGAAATCAATAAAAGGATCAAGTGCTGCATTATCTTTGGTTACAGTGATGTTATTTATTTATGGTGAAACAGTGGTGGAATATCGCTGTTGCTTTCGTATGAATGACGCGGGCATACCTGCGTGGCCGCGATCTAATCCTGTTTACATAAAGTAAACCTGCTCCCCAGCAGGTTTACGCTTACGGCTCTGTTGCTATGACAGCAAGTCCCGGATGGGCTTCGGGGAACCGAACGATCCAGGATCACGCGAAATCGTCAACAATCTAATCCAGCTAACTCACTTAGCGCGGTACGAAGCACAGGCCCCAGATCTTTAATTGAAGTAGACAGACAGCAGAGCTCCTGGCGATATGAAGAAGTGAGTCTCGGCGTTCAGGAGCACGGACTCTCACCTCTAACACGAGGCTGTCTAACTGCACTCCTTCCCTCTGACAGCACTTTGAAAGTCTCTCCATCTTTTCCTGCATCTCTCTCCAGCCACCACGACAGTGCCACTTTAGTTTTTTAGCAGCCTTCACTAATGGGCTTGGTACCATGGAGATTGCTGCCCATGAGAATCTGTCTGAGGACAGATATTTCAGAGTTTCTGCTGTGGGATTAATTTCTCTGCTACCGCCACCGCTTCTGCTGCTTTTCAGTCTCATTATGCAGATGATTTTTTTTCTTTTTTTTGGGGGGGTGGGCATTGAGATGGTTTCCTGTCATCATCTGAATGAGCTGAGGCAAGGCGTTTTGATAGAAAGATGAAAGAGGTGGAGGGAAATAATTTTGTGGCCCACATACAAAAGAATCAAAACATACTTATTATTCCAGTGCCAAGATATATTGTATGCCTCCACTTCAGAAATCAAAATAAGCAGGAAAGAAAGCGTTTCAGATTAGTCTTCTTCTTCTTTTTTTAAAAATCAATCCATACAACTGAGCTGAACTTTTTCTTCTTCCTGCTGAAATTCACACAGAATACAGAATGAAAAAGTTAGGACATCAACATTAACCATGTGTATATTTTCTGTGGTCAGACATGCAGTAACCGCGGGCAACAGCTGTGTGGTTTCAACGAGCCCGACTCTGATGCAACGCCATGTCAGTTTGTCCTCACGGCACCGTCCACGCCTCTAAATCCTCATTTTTGAACTTTATTCTCGGTCGTTTTACAATCTCTTTGCATCTCAAAGTCACAAAGTTCAACTCTTAAAATAATGACCAAACTTTTTTAAACACATTGTTCCTTCTCGTCTCTTTCAGGTGGCTAATCAGGTGGTCCAGGCTCTTCTCACGCAAAAGGTTTGTACATTGTCGGAGCATTACGGCTACCGTAGTCAGGAGCCTCACGGAGTAATCCGAGACCAAACTCCGCTTCAGGTCCCAAAGTCAAACAAACACTGCGGCATCACTGAGAGTTAAAAACGATCTAAATTCTTTCATCTTTAATAAAATGATCAGTGTGACTGCTTTACCAGGTGTAACAATTAAGTTGTACATCCAGGCATCCATGAAAACAAAATTTATTAGAGTTAGAAGTTAGCAGGAAGTTAGCTCGCTAGTTTCCACCTAATCATGATATACCATGTTCTGACTGAGAGATTTCTGGAAAAATTCAAACGTACAGCTCTGCTATCACTTCCAACATAAATGAAGAGAGAAAACTAAACAGAAGTGACGTTTGTAGTGTTACTGAAGTTAGGCTAACTGGTATATAATTATGTGCTCTGTGATCGCTAGCGACACAGCTATGTGTTTATGTTTGCATAACATAAACACAGTGAAGCTGTAGGATGAATGCTAACTTTTTTCTACTCGATAAAAGTTCAGTCAGGAGAACAACTGAGATAATCCATCAATAATACGAGGTTAGTCATTAATATACTGCAACGACACGGGAATAGAGCATCTGTGAGAGAATTCAACATTAAAGAATGAATGATACGGAATTGGAGGAAGCAAGAAGAATGAGTTGAGTAAAGTTTGACTTATCTGACTGTTTTGTTTCGCTTAATGCGCCTTATGTATGAAAACAGACCCGTTCATTGACAGTGCACCTTATAAACCGGTGAGCCTTGTGGTCCAAAAAATACGGTAAATTACACCAGGACCATTTCAGAAGCAGTCTTTTTTGAAAATGTACTCCATTCCTGCTCTGTGCAGCTCTACACAGGCTCCTTAAAAAACAGAACCAGCACTATTTTAAGCAATGACAACCTGAGCTCTGTTTCTGGGTCTCTGCGGCACTGAAATACTGTCTTGAGTGGACACGATTCGATTGAGCACCCGCAGTGGAGTCAGAAAGAGACGCAGCCACGCCCAGGGTATTCTCAGGCAGGCTGCACGCTGTATGCTCTGTTTATTATGACTGGATATGTAAAGCGCTTTGGGGTCCTTAGGGACTAGTAAAGCGCTATACAAATACAGGCCATTTACCATTTATCATCAAATATTCTCATTTTCTCTTTCCCTGGTCTCGTTCCTGGACCCACTCTGTGGCGAAATCCTGTAAACAACCCTGGCAGAAGTACCCTGTCATGACCAACAATGCTATACACAGAAAGTCTGTTAAGTAACATATGAAGGGTTTTGCTGTAAGTTTATGTGAAGAATGGTCACAGCGGCTGTGAGAAATTGACTATAGTTTATAAGTATACTTCATGCGGTATCATGGGGGTTTCGCCACCTTAGCCCCCCTCTTAAGTCACACCTCTGTAGGTCCTCCTTTCCAGGTTGCTCATGTTTTCGAGCACCATCATGTGCATCTTTAGTTGAATACACCGTCGTTCCCTGTGGCTGCTAAATTAGCATCTGATTTACGTGTATGTCTCTGAAGTGCCACCGTCAGTCGCCGTCATCTGTCCATTTTGTATTTGTTTCCAGGACCTCAAAGAGGAGTGTGTGAAGCTGCGGACCCGTGTGTTTGACTTGGAGCAACAAAACCGCATACTGAGCGTGCTGTTTCAACAACGTGTCAAAATGTCCACTACTCCCGTCTCCCAGGTAGGAGCACACGGCGCCGCGGATACAAACACAAACTGACAGAGCTAGCATGCTCCAAGGCTGTTTGAATTTTACATGAGCAGCGCTCCACTTCTAAAGGTTACTAACTTTCAGCGAGGACCACAAAGACAGAGAAACCCGCCCTGGATGTGTTCAAATGAACTCACAGAGAGGTACAGCGGGTTTACAGCTGGATTTATATCCTTCTTTCTGTCCTAATTAGTGTCGTTTTTGTCACGGCTTCATGCTCGAGTGCACTGTACGTCCTCAAACAAGGATTACCGGCCCTTACCCTTCTCTTCTTTTATGCTAATTATGCCAGACTTTAGCCTAATAGTGAGGCAGACCTCTCACACAGCTGTGGCAGGAAAGTAGTGGTGCAGAAATGGGAGACAGAGGCGAGCATGTTTTTCTAATTGGAAAACTCCTGAGGTTAAAACCTTAGCTTTTTTTTTTTTTCCATTTTTTCAGTTAGCTGTGATGACAGTTGATTGCTCAGTTTGTTGACCTCCATCGCCAGCTGTACTGTATAACTTCAAAGATGCACATAAACTTCTTTCATGTCGAAAATGACTAAAATCTTAAGGTCTTGCAGTGATAGACCCAAAGAGAATCATAGCATGACTGTTTTAGCTTGTTAGCTTTTAGCAGTTAGCTTTTATCAGCAGGTTTTCATCTTCTGCACAGCTTTTAAAAATTAACACAATAAGCCAGCAACACATGAACACAGAGGGGTTAAAGGGCAACTATTGGTCTTACTTTCTTTAGGTAGTCTCTAATTTTACTCCAACTGAATTCTAATATTACTTTTTGTCACCTGGAGGCATTAACCAGCGACTTAAGCTAATACATTAGCCTAGATAAGGCGGGGAACACGAGGATCACAGCAATCCCAAAATTGAATTCTATATCAAAAAAACAAAACTGAAGTTATAGCAGCACAGTAAAGTTCAATAGTTTGGTAATAAATGAAAGAGTTAACCCTGACAGGAAGCCTTTTGACTAACAACCCCTGCCTCACCCGGCCAATTAAAAGTGCCACCTGCATCGGGACAGTTGGGTGGGCGACACTAATGTGAACATTTTGCTAATAACAGTTTCAAATAATCTGGACATGAAAGCGGGTTAGAAGTCACATTATCAATCACAGATGCCAGTAACAGCCAAGCTCAGGCTTGTTATTTTGTCAGTTTCTTATTAATAATTGAGGTGATTCAGCTAACAGAGACTGTTTGTCCAGAAGGTTTTAAATCATATGGTTTGGCGTAAGTCAGGGTTGAGAAATCCAATCTTAATTAAAACAGACTAGAATGAAGTCATTTATCAGCTTTTGGTACTCATCTTTGGTATTATCTCAGCATCAGAAACATTAAATAATCTTAAAAACTATTTTAAGACTTTTAAGACCTTTTAATGTCTCATTTGTTGCTGTTATATCTTCCAAACAAAAGCATTTACAGATACAGGCCCAGAATGTTGTCAGCTGTTAGTTTCATGCTGTCTGAAACATGAAACAAAGCTTTGTAGGAAGCCTAGTTATTGCACCAGCAAAAATCTTTGGAAAGAAGCTTTGGTTGAGACAGAATAAGACAAAAGGCAAGACTATGCCGAGACAAACACTGATGAAATTGGAGGTTGCAAGCTGCAAAAGTCAAAAGAAAATTAAAAGCATTTAAAGTAGTTATGGGAACATTAGTAACTGTCTGTCTTCATTTGTTATTTATTGACTAAATTTATTCTTAATTGCTCTTATTACACCTATCAGTGAGTGAAGCTTTAACTAACAAACTGCACAAACAGTTTTTTTCTTTCCCAGAAACAGTGACAGGCTTCCCCATACACACTGCAGAGGGCTAAAAGGAAAGTGAGGCTTAAATGAGATCATTTTCAGCATTTAGAAATAAAGCAGCTCATTAGAAACCCGAACAGATGTGAAGCTGAGTGCAGAACATTCCTTTTTAAACACTTCTCTACATCTCAGGTCAGCTAACATGACAGCAATAATAAAGTTTCTTCATCTGAAAAAAATCAAAATATTATCTTTTTCATTTTTGTGATGTTTATTTTGATTGAAAAGCATCAAAGGTTTAAAAAAATGATACATTTGTGCGATCCAGAGTAATTCTCATTATCGAAGTCATCAACCTCAATTCAGAACAGCCGAGTCAAAAATATTTTGCTTTCTAACTGCAGTGGAGATCATAGCCTACATGTTTTTAGCATGACTTTAAAAGTTCAAAAAAGCTCATAATGCAATGTACATAATTATAGATTTATGTGTTACAGATATAAAATTAAACAAAAATAAAATAAAGGTATTAATGCCGTGTTTAAGTTCACTCTGCACAGACCTGTTAATAATTCAGTTTCAAATATCCAATCATTTGTTTTCCTAGTTTGAAGTTCAGAGAGTTGCTGTAATAAAGTTTGAAGCTGATATGAATAAAAAGTTTAAAAGTTTATGTTGCAAAAGAAAATATTTTTCTAAATCAGGATTTTATGAGAATAAAAATTAAAATTACAGGAAAAGTTTCCTTCTTGGGATTCATGCTAGCTTATGTTAGCTTAAATTGTGCAAAAACCACGTTTCCATACATATTAACTGCAGAGCAGAGTTAAATCTCCCCGAAGGTAAGAAATGGATTAGCTGGTGTGGAGGAGGGTTGCAGAGTGGCTTGCAGGTGTGCAGCTGTTGCAGTATTCTGGGCTCGGGTCTGTGGCTTATCGAATCTAGCATTAGGGTCAGTCATGACGCTGAGGGCACGTCATGGAAGCGATGGTCCCCTGTGTAGTTTAATTTTACTTTTCATGCAGCTGTGTCGGCTCCACAGGTGTCTGTGTTTTTTATTAGATGTGAGTAATCATGCTGACAGGAGCCACATGTCTACTCTTCTCAGTGCCAAGTAATAATGAGTCTGAGTGCTGTTCTCTGATGGGCTGACTCATCTGCAACTGATCAAAGTCACGGTCGGCTGTGTCACACTTTCCAAACAGTTATATCAAGTTAGATTTAATCACTCAGCATGAATAAAATCTCTAACTAATTAAAATCTCCTAAACTCTGATTTAATGGCAATTTGAGCGTTGAGAAACTGAACAGCCAACGATAGCACATGTTCTGCTAGACGAGTTCAGCTGGTCTGCACAGCAGAGATGTGTTGCAGTGGAAAGAAACAAAAAATAACAGATTCATGAAGTTTCTCTGCTGTTCTGAGGTCAGCTGATGATTCTCCCATAAATAATTGACTTTTTTTTGATGGACAGGTGCTTCTGTTTGTATTTCGAACTGACTGCTGAATGCAGAGATGGCAGAGCACGGTTTGTTACCCTTTATTTGAGCCCTGAATTCAAACAGGTTTTAGCTCTGCTGATAGAAACGCGTTATTAGCGTGCGCTGAGGATCTCTCGCTGTCACTGTACCAGCAGGAACACTCGTGCTCATTGAAGCCAACTACAAACACATGACAAGTGTGCTGTACTGCTGAATACCTGCTCTGCAAATCACTGTGCAGCGGGCTACTACACCACACACTTTGATTAATTCTAGAAGGCTGCAGCGATGCCGTTCTCAGCTTTTTGGGGTATTCCTTCACTTCTTTCAGTTTTGATTTAGCATTCATTGAACAGAAAACTCTCAAAAATGTGTAATTTGTTTGCAGATTTGATAAAATATTTGTTGTGTTTTGTGGATTGACGCTTTCAGTCAATCCACAAAACACGCACTTCCTTCAAAGATAAAAGTAAGACTACTTAATATACTTCATTTTTTGAGCAAGATCCCTTTGATTTTGTGTGATGCCACCACACGTCTTTTATAGATTTTGTATCTAGCCATTTTCCTTCATCTGAATTATTTCATTTCTATTTTGCATCTTCATGTTTTTCTTTCTTTTTAACTTTATTTTATTCAGCCTTTTCATTTTCATCTAGACTGTAAGCTTTCTACTTTCACCTGCTTTTCAAAGCACTTTATAAATTCTTTTTAAACAACCCTTTATTATTATTTAAACTGATAGCGGTTTTCCTGTGCGCACAAAACTCATTCCTGTGGAAAAATGTGCACATGGACATGAATTTTTTCGTTTTCCAGACTTTAAATCTGATTTCTACCAGCAAGAAAAATATTTGCACCCAAAATTCTGATTTTAAGTAATCTTATTACATACCAATCACATTTTCTTTAATGATTCGTTTTTTGAATGAACAAAACTTGGATTTTATATAATTCAGATGCATTTTATTCAGAATTATTGCTTCATTGCAAATTGTTTGGATTCCTCCATCAGCTGACGGGGGGCTCATCCTAACGAGCGTGGGTGTGGTGAATGGATGTGGATAATTAATGGATCCTGACCATGCTGACCTCTTACTGCACATGCAGCTCAACACTGTCTTAAACATTTGCACAACATCTGTATTCATTGTATTTCTTATTAATTTACTGGCTCCATACTGTAAACGTTGCTGGTTCAATACCAGCAGGAGACACAAATCCCCTACGGTGTTATGTCAGAAAGGGTGTCTGTTGTACAAATCTGCCAAATCATACATGTGGAGCTACCTGCTGTGGTGATCTTGTATTTATTTCATTAAGCTAACTTGTTTTTGATGTTTTGGCTGCTGGAAAGCAGTTAATTTTCCCACTTTTGGGATAAATAAAGTCTTTCTTTTTATATCTAACAGCGACAGGAGACAGGAAGGTGGGGGGAGAGAGTGGAGATGATGAACAGCAAACGGCCTGAGGGGGAAACAAACCCAGCTGTGTGCTTTTCTGTTAGTTGTGTCTCTCAGTCATACTCTCAGGCTGAGCAGCATTAGGGGTCTGTCCTGAGACCCTGACCAGAGGCATGCCCTGACTGGTATTTGGACCCTCAATCTGCAGTAACTAATATAACTACTATACCATGCAGCTGCTGAGGGGTATTAAAACTTTAACACCTGGAAAAACGAGCAGATTCCAGCCCAAGAAGCCTTAAACTGCCAGGTCTCTGGAAATCATACATATCGTGCCCAGACGTGAGAGACGAACTTCTTTCATTTTCTCCTCCAAGTCTCAAAATTATTCTGCATCATTATGTGAAATTAGATCAAACATTTACAGGAAATTTGCACATTTCACAGTATGTTATATTAAACATACTAGGAAAGTCTTTTGGTTACTGAAGCCAGACAGAAGAACAAAATTAGAGCAAAAAACAAACACAACCGATTAAAGCAAGTTACAAACCAAACTCAGTGACCCAGTAAGGGTCAGGGTTATAAAAGCCTTCTATACTTAGAACATCCAAACTTCACAAACTTTGTGTGAGACTTTATTTGGCTAAAGCAAATCCTAACTGTACCCTCAGAGAGGTCGCTGGTGACCTGGTCGATGTTGAGGTTAAAGGGGTGAAATCTGAGTGTGTGGGGCAGAGGCGTGACTGACAGCGACAGCATGCTTTTCTACCTGCTGGGTACTGAAATAGTGCTTTGGATTGGTCTTGAACAGACTTGCGGAGGAATTTAAGCCAGAGCAAAACTCCTTGAATCCTAATGACGTGAGTTTCTGAGCCTCATGCTGTAGTCGTTACGCAGAAAGCAGGGAGGAAGTTTCAAAAGGTCTTTTTGGATTATCAGAGATCGCAGCATAATTCCTCCCCTCTGACAAACATTGGGGTCAGGGGACCAGTCTGCTGTCACAGACTGAACTGGTAATTAGCAAAAACATATTTCTTCAATTTCCTTCAAGGAAATTTTACAGGAAGGTCCAACAATTCCCACTCCAGGCTGTTAAGCAAGCTGCGAGCTCAGCAGAGTTGGACACGCCGTCCTTCATCTTTAACCTTTTCGTTAAAGGTCAGACTGGCAGAAGAAGCGTCTGCATCTCTGCAGAGATGCTCAGCTGCTTGTGCTGGAAAGAAGTACTGTACCTACAGACTTTTTCCTCTCATTAAACCCGACTTCTTGTTAATTTGGCTGCTCGTTTTGTGTTTGCGTGTGAAGTTTATTGAGTTGAGTTTGTTTCTCGAGCTTCTCTTATCAGAGGATCGACTGTTTGACCTGCAGTCTGTCTCTCCATCCTCCGCCAAACATTTTCAGCCGAATTTCCACTGATTAAACTCTCTTTCCTCACATTAATCACTCAGCTAAATACTTATTAGATCATTCTCGGTCCAGAAAATAAACTTTACTGTCATCTGTTTGTCAGTGTGGATGTTGAATCCCAAACTTTTGTGCTTTGGATGATTTTTTTTTTTTTTTTTTTGTGGCAGAAAAAAGTTCAGAATATTAATAACCCAACATTGCTGGCAGCATGACAAAAAAAAACTTTTATGTGCCAAATGCCAAGCCTTTGATTCACTAATGCAGCATTCCCAGTAATCCAGGAGGCTACATTAGTAGTGTAAGATAATTATTTCACACCGCCCGAAGCTTGAATATTAACCGCAGTTGTTATATTTATCTCCAGTAAAGTCACAAACAAAAGTTTTGAGAACAAGACTTGCATTTTAAATGATTGATTCAAACTTTGTGTCTGTCGTCATCTGGAGAAAAGTTACTGATGAGACCTCCCACTGTGCAGCTAAGCAACAAACTTTTTTTTGTACTTCTGACTTACTGAAGAATTCACTGAAGGTGGAGAGTTTGCATCTCAGTCGTGGTAAAGAAAATGCTTACTTAAAATCATAAAGACAGATACAGAGTAGATGCTTTCCAACCATTTTCTACTGCTCATCCAAGCTTTTCCCCACTCACCTTCTCCAGCTCTATGACGAGAAACCAAACCAGCTCAGAGACATAACCTCTTCCTTGTGTTGTTGCTCTGCCCCAGGCTCTCTTGGTGGAAAACCCCAAAACACCTCACCTGGGAGGTGCTCAGAGTCCTAGTGCTCTTTCTATCTCAACTGACTAATGGAGTAGCAGCTCTACTCTGTGGCAACATCCACCTGTTTCTGTCTCCCACAGCTCAGGGCCATAGGTCAGGATGGGGTCAAAGATTAACCTGTTAATTGACAGCTTTACCTCCATCCTCGCCCTCTTCACCACCATAGCCTGGTATCAATCCATCTGACATTCTTTGACTCCACTCACGTCCCACTCCTTCAGCTTATGCCCAGTTTCGGGGATTGTCCCTTTTCTGCGCCACGTGGAGGTGCCCAAGCTCATCCTGCTCATCCGGTGTGAGCTGGAGGTTGTCACTGGCTGAATTCAAGAGAAACTACACCAGCTGCAGAAAGCTAGAGACGAGACAAAAGACTTACTGACTGACTTATTGCCGGTAACATGAACCAAGGTGTCGCTACAGGAATGAAAGAGCCCTCAAGTAGGATGACTCAATAATAATGAGGATAAAGGTTTAGATGGTTTGGAGATGTCTCATTTAGAAAGATAGATACTTTATTGACTCCATGGGTGAAAATTCTTGTGTTACAGCAGCATGAAAAAGAGTAAAAAAACTGACCGATTAGATTTTTTTACCAGGAGGAGCTGAACAGGTGGCACGTCTGCACTTGTACACCTTAAAACACCTAAACACCTAAAATCTATACTAAATAAGACCTCTCTACTCAAATCATGCACGAACTGTTCACAGGCAGTTTAGTTTGTGTCCATCCTTCTTCTGCTACAAGAATGAAAACGTGTCCAGAAAGTGCAGCTTTGCAGTGGCTGCCATCTGTGATTTGATCTTCTACAGCACTGATTATGTGGGTTAAAGTTTTGAAACCCAAAATGCTCTCCAACTCAGTTTTTCTCTGCAGTGACGCTTTTCTGTAGAAGTGACACTTTCATTTAGTTCTTGCAGTGCCATAAGGGTGACATTTACCCAAAATTAGTCTACTGACATATTTATATTTGATATATAAGCTAGTGGGAATGATTTTAAACACCCTCATAGTTCCTAACCATCTCTGTGGTGCACAGTCGGTGGCATCAGACACAAATATTTCATGTTCATTATTATTTTGGGTCCCGTCTTTCTTTGTCATCACCTGGTGTGGTGATGAGCTCGGGCAGCAGAGGACCGGTGTGATTACAGCAACAAAAGATCACGGCCTTCGTACTTCCACAAAGTGGGAGCAAAGAGGCCAAAACCCATTAGCCCCTGCACTCTGATCCAGCTGCAGAGAGCCCTTGAAAAAAATGAAATGTGTCATTTCATTGTCCCCATAGCGGAGGGACAATCAGCGATGTGGAGAAGGTAATGTGGAGGGCTCTGATATTGGAGACATGACACTCTGGCTGTGTATCAATTTGTCGGGTAACACAGGGGTAATTATGTATGAATTATTGAAATGGAAAATTTGTTTTTGACTGCGAGTTGTGCTTGTTAGGTTCCGTAATCACTACGACAGCACACCTGTTCCCCGTCAGGTTGACTGACTCCGAGTGAGGTAACAGCAACGCCGCTCACAGCTCAGGAGATAACAAGCGAGAGACAAAACTAATCGTTTTTTTCTCTAGCTGTTAGTCTGCTGTGCCTTTTACTGCAGGACCACTAGAGCCAAAGGAGAACAAAGAAGGAGATGCATAAATAAGAAAAACATTTCCATGTTCACAGGTACCTGCTCTGATTTATATTGTCCTTGTTCATACATTTATTTTTAAGATGATCACCCCTGTAGAGATGATTTCTACTGCAGGAACTATCAGGTGGGACTTTCAGGATCCTTATTGAGGGATAAAGAAGTCCTGAGAGATCCTTCAAAAGCTCATTGGTGTGGCTGCTTAAACTAAGAGATGACCAATTGTATAAACTCAGCAAGCTACCAGAAGCAAGATGGAAAAAAGTCTGAAAAGGAACAATGAGGTTATTCAGGCTCTTTTGGGGGTTTTTTATGCTGCTGATGAGGTCTCAAGAGATTTAGAGTCTTAGAAAGAGCACAAGGGAGAGTGAGAGGCGAAAACAACCAGAATTTATATTTCAGTCAACAACTCTCATCTCATTTAATCCAATTATTATTATTCATTCAGAAACACACTTTTATTACACTTGCCAACAACTACAACACTCAGGTGCGTCCGCCTCCCCTGCAGCGGCACCGCAGACCACGCCCCACCACAATACTTATAGCGGCAGATCCAGATTATCAAGTGTTTTCCAACATAAAGGTCGTCTCACTGGGCCAAATTGAATCCCTGCCAGCCCACGGCATCCACTGTGGTATGTCTTGACATAACCACGTGAAGTCCCACAGCCAACAAACACGTCAGTCACAAAGTTGAAACAGGAGTGGGTGGCAAAACACCACTGTACAGGTGAAGGGGAGTGCTTTAACTTTGTAACTTTATCTGCATGAAAAGAAAAAAACACGAGCTTTATAGTGAAAATTATCTTATTTTGATAATCGCTCATTAACAAAAATCATGACTGATTTTAAGACTTGATTAATCACCCAGTCTTAGTGGTTGATTACTTTAGGCTTTTATTTCATTACTTGTTTCTGCAGTGTTTGATACAAAGTGTTTGCTGGACTTTCACCCAGGCAACTGGAGTTTGAGTCCTATGTGGCCATTTGTAGGCTCGTTTACTGTTGTTTGAGTGTTTCGCATCGGTAACTTCCTCCTGTGCGTGCCCAACCTCAGTGAAATAAACACACAACCTGGGTTCTGTAGTCAAAATTTCCCTTTAAAAAGTGCAGTCAGTAATTTTTTTTAGGTTATTTAATTTTATGTAGTACTCATAAATATACACAGATTAGTGTGTAGTCATGTTGACCAGCATTCTCATAAACTGGGTGGGAAGGAAATCACCATCACAGCTAATCGCATTTTACGTGCGTGGCTAGAAACTGGCCACGACCCTCCCATCCCCAGACAGCTGAAAAGAGCCTTAAACAACAGCTGCAGCTGGTACATTATTTCGGCTAATGTTAGGTTCAAGAGTCCTAAAAATCAAACAGTTTCATTATATTCTCACATTGTATAAGAGGTTATTACTAAGTGTCAGAGCCCAGCAAAGTTATATTCACTTTAGACAATTTCACTAAGAGCAGCTAACAGAAGCTAACAGCTGCAAATATAGCAGCACTTACCAACAGAAACGTTCTTCTCTGACTCTTTGGCCACGTCTCACTCCTTTACAACCTCTTCCAGAGTAAATAAAGGTGCACACTTCTCACCCGGCATTGACAGCTGAGTTAAACAGTTGATTACACCAATTCACTTTACACAGACAGAGAGAAGCTCCAGATCCAGTCAAAAAATCTGCAATTTACTGAGATCTAAATTTTACACACTGTAATTTTTAAAATAATTTTCCATTTTAGTTGATGTTCAGCTGGTTAATCTCACACATGTGCAGTAGTCCCTATAGTAGCCCTATAGTATGCTTAAGGACCACTATGACATGCGGGTACACGCTGCCAGTGCCTTCTTTTCTTCTAGGATCTGGCCATGACAGCTCTGGCTGTTTTTTATTAAACAGTTGGACTGTTTACAACAGCATCCTTGCCTACAGTTGACTCTGTGCCAGAGAGCCATCACCGTTAAAAGTCTCACTGCTCTGTCACAGGGTCGTCTGTCTCCGTGTTATTACACTTCAGCCGCCGAGCGATACTCGAGAGAGACGGTGATGCGAGGTTGTTTAAACAGTGGCAGGTATTTCTTTCCTCAGATCAACTTCCTGGTAGAGCTGCAGTGACAGATAAAGGCAAATACATAATAAAGTCAAATTTATTTGACCCTTTGAAGGGCTTCAAACAGCATTTGATTTTGCAGTTCTGTGAAGTCATATAACAAAGTCCAATTTATTTTTGAAGTGCTGGAAAATGCATGTAGATTTACAAGACAGGTGCGATCTACAACACAAACAACAGCTTTTCTCAGTAACCTCTTTTGCATACGGTTCACAAGCACAGATTTTCTGCTTCTAACAAAGCTCAGAAAGCTGAACTGGAAATTTGCAGTCATGTAAATCAGTGTTAACTTTCTTTAATCAGCATTTTTTTTTAACATAAATATTAACAATATTAAATATTAAAGTGCGGCAGCACACCTATATGGAAAACTGAAACTAATAAATGTATATAAATATTAATAATAAGAAGAAATAAGAAAAGAGACTTCTGTTTTCGTGGAAGACCAGGAAGCAGGACAGAACATTATCAGAAAAGAGAGAAGTACGACCTGAATTGTGTGACTGAGCCCATGAAGCCATCAGGAAACTGTTTCCACAGGTCAGCACAGAGAACCTGAAGTGTTTTTGCAACCAGAAGAGGCACCCCCTGGTGGCCATTGAAAAGAATTCCAGTTTAAGGCACTTAGGCATCTCTGTGTTAAAACACTCAAGTTTACAGCAGAAATACTCATGTCTACTGTCTGCTACACCAAACAGTTTTAGCATCTAGCTGTCTACTAAGTTTAAATCTGAATCTTTGATCTGGACCTCTCCAAGGTGTTTGTGATGCTGGAGCTTTTAAGAGCACTTTCTAATGCAATTCTATGACAAACAATCTAACCTGCTATTAATCTGTTACTTTGCACAGATTAGCAGTTATCCAAGTCTGTGCTATGGACCTGTACACTTTGTGGGTGCAGCTTTCTAATCACGTATGCCTGCATTAGCTGATAACTTAGCACTTCGCTTCGCTTGAAAGAAATATCAACTTATATTGAGACATGAAAATGCAGAGTCCATGTTATTTATACACTCACCGGTAGGAGCACAGATGAACCAGTAAATCACCAGATTCAACCTTCAGGCTGAGCTCCGACTTCACTACAGCAACAAATACAAAAGTTAACAAATACAGAATCAATTTAAAGCAGAAATATAATTTTTACATTTTAAATAAAGGTTATTTTGATATCTGCGGTGCACTTGATATCATATTTGTTCATTACCATTTATTTACCAGGCCATTTCATTATTGTTTTATTTCACAGTTTTATTTCGACAGCTTTGGTCCTCCATACACTTCACTACCTACAGTACAGTCAGTTTGCCTTGGTTTTTTTCTGTCGTTTCACTCCTGCTGACACTAAAATGAGCTGCATCTTTTGAGCCCAGCAGGCAAAACTCAGCAGCAGTGAAGACCTGAAGGTGAGACAACAAAGAAAAAACAGCGAGCTATGAATGAGGGAGAAGTATTAACAATTGGAAGCCTTGTAGATGAGGAGGTGGATGAGACAGTGGTTTGAATGAGGCTCGATCAGAGAGGATGGAAGCTGTTTTTAAGAGACCCGAGCGCAGAAAGCTGGTCTGAGGAGCGGCTGAATGAGTGTAACCTTGCTTTGGGCAGCTTTGAGAGATGCATGGACAAATTCTGATGAGACTGTGAAATTGAAAGTGAACTTAAGAGTCCATGGAAGCTTAAGTACATTGTCCTTGTGTCTGAATGGTCTGCTGATCAGCGGGCTGGTTCAGCAGCAGTGAAAATGGCTTAATTGCAAATTACCACTTCAGTGCCTCGGGCATGTCATGATTTTCATACTTTAGGTTTTAAATAGACAGCAAATGTAAAACAAGGAAGGGGAAATGGAAGAATTAGGATCCACATATCCAGTCCAATGGAAAACCACCAATACATTGATCCTGCTGTATTGTGTGTATCCACAAATTCCTCTGGATAACCTGATGTTCATTCGCATTCAAGTACACTCTCCTGCTGTTGGAAAACCCACAGACTGTAAATAAAAGATAGATGTAGCCACAGTCACTTTACTTTTGGGTTTTTTGAGCCAGAAGTGACAATCAGGTGTATCTTCTTCAAGTTAAACCTATGGCTGAGATATAACACTTAGACATGAGTGCCAACTCTCACTTTTGAACAACAGAAACAACCACACTTCTTAACTGTTGTTAAAGAATCATTTACATAGACTGTATATACAAGATGGACGAACACTCCAAAAGGCTCTAACAACAAAAACAATCTGAGGGGAAGTCAAGCAGACAGCTAAATTATACAAACTTTTATCCCCATGCAGAGTGAGTGGGTGGGCTTATATGGTGCATTTATTTAGAGGTCGCCACAGTGGATCATTGGCCTCTATCTCCTATCGCCTCCTCTGTCACAGCAACCCTCTGCATGTTCTCCTTCACTACATCCATGAACTTCTTTTGTGGTTTCCCTCTTCTCCTCCTGCCTGATTCTGGCCCCAGAATAATTCCTGGAACTGCTGCTCCCAGTGCAAACCAGTATAGATCCTAAGATATATACTGGTATTGGTCTGCTAACAGTACCACTCAATGTTTAAAGAATAAAGACGAACACGTGTTTGCTTTTAGGGCAAAACTAAAGAAGTCACCAGATCACCGGATTTGTCAGTATCTTCTTATTTTTATCAGGTTTTCTTGTAGCTCTAACATTTATTATTCTTTTATGTCAGATTTTTGTTACTGCAAAGATGCCCGAGGCTGTAAACATGCTTGTTTCTGCTGTAAAGTTGAATATTTTAACATGGGACTCTATGTGGACTGATTCCCTACTGGACCCTCAAGTGGTCATTAGAAGAACTGCAGTTTCTGGCCATATACAGTAGGTGCAGTGGACGTCTTCAACCTTCCCTGTGATGCTCACAATGACCCATGGCTGCAATGCTGGTTCATTCAGTCTTTGAGAGTGCAGTACCTGAAAACCACACAGACAAAGTTAATTTAAAGACAAAAACTCTAATGACCCAAGGCCGACACAAATGTGTTTTATCTACTTTCAAATCCATTTATCATAAATGTAACAAATAAAGTGTATAGAAATTTAGCACATACATGTAATTTTTAATCTTTTTATGTATCCATCTATAGAACGCTGCATGTTATATTCTAAATCTGCCTCTTTTTCTTTTTCAGAAACCCGCCCGCAAAAAATGAACCTAAAGTATGTAAGGCAAGGATGTAATCACTTTCAACAGGGAGAAAGCATAAAGTTCGACTTTAAGTGACAATTATGAATCACTTAATATGAAAAGGAGATTCTGCAGGGCATTAACCAATGTTTAAAACTAAAATAGAATGTATTTTGAGTTACACGGGACATAAACAAGGAAGCAAGGTGTATAATTAGGATTATTTATAATAAATATGAATTAATTAGTGCAATTTCTTTAACCATAGAGAATGACTTAATCCTTCAGGACAATGTCACATCAGTGCACTGAACTCACTATGTTATCCATCTAACAGAGCCTCCATATGTTCTCACTGTAATTTCCCCCTCATGATTGAATTTATGCTAGCACTAATCTGAATGTTCGGGGGAAAATCAAACGCATTTTACCTACGGTACTCAAGCTGACTTACCTTTGTTTGAATGACGGCAAATTCACAATGTGGAGGCTTAAAAATAGCTAAATCTTGTATCCATCCTTGGTGAATTGGATGTGTGCCTCCAAACATTTATAATTGCGAAATTGTTTCGCCGTGTATGTGCTGACTCCACAGACAAGGTACGAGAATATATCAGGCTAAATCAATAGCGGTTGGTCTTCAGGGTTTCTACTCCACTGCCGTATTTCATACGGGTCAACATTTCCAATGCACGCTATTTTTTGCAAGTAAAGTCTCTTTGCATCCGGACGCAATCTGTCTCTATAACATCCTTTTCTTTTGAGCTGCTTTTAAGTTTGATTCGTAGCAATCTTCCTTCCAACACATAGTGTTTGTTTTGATTCGTGGCCTGCTAAAATGGTGCTGCGCTCCCACAATGCATTGCAGCGTGACGTCAACTCCAAAGCCCTATTGGCTTCATTGTTTTTCGCCTCATGTGTAGTTTCTTTTTGAATAATTTTACACCAATTATGTATTAAACGCCCAGCTGAAAGTAGTCTCCAGGCCAAATCCAATATTTAGTTCTTTAAACAGTTGAAAACTTCAATATCCTGCTGTTTTAAACAAGAACTGAGCTTTCGTTTTAAAAAAGAAACCTTTTAAGAACCTTTTTAAAGATTTAGACCTTCAGATCTAAAAGTTTCAGACTGAAAGACAGAAGAAGAATTTTTAAAAAGTAGTGGCATTCATTTACATTAACAAAGAAAGCTGACTAGCTCTTTAAAGTCAGAGCAGTAATTAGCTACATGATGAGTTTGTAAGCTGCGTCTCCCAGGCTGATCCTTTCTTGTTTGATGTGATCATTGGTGTTCATGTATGATCTGCTGCACCGAGATCTTAAGGATTTCCATTAGTAAACCTAACATGAAAGTGCACGGAGTGGCAGTGCTGTGAGGTGCCTGGGATAAAAGCATTGGTGTAATAGAATATGCTCTGTGGAGAATCCTCCATAAGCTGCAGACCAACCAGCTGACACTGAACACACTGTATTATTCTGACTGAGAGGCTGGATGGAAGCAGCGATTCGATGATTTATTCATGCACACAAGTCACACAAGAGGCCTCCCACACAAGTCTGTGAGCCCTGTCTTTACACAGTGATTATAACTTTAAAATACCCCCCATGTAGATGGTTTCCAGTCCTGCAGAGTGTATTTAGGACTGCACTTTAAAGTTAGAAAAAAAAACAACAGCCTGTTCAATGGGAGAAGCACCACCACTCTTTAGTATTAATCCAGCGTTCATAATGCAGGCTTATATTACATTGCTACCACTCATAGTTATTCTGATGGTTATTTTCACTGCACCACGCAGTGAAGGCTATTCAGTGTCCAACATTTTCCCACACAGCCCTCCTCCCCAGGCCAGTAGATCAGAGTTTTACTGCTCCACAAGAAAAAAAATCACTCCTATGTACACCCACTATTATTATTTTATTTATATATGATTTTATAAAGCACTTAATGTAGTGTCCCCATATGAGGGAACAGGGTCTGAGGAAAGTAAATAGATTTGACTAAGTACCTTAATTTATAAAAATAATACTTCATAATTTATTAGTAGATTCATATTTTATATTAATCTAAATCTGCAGGATGAGTCCACTTAAATGTGTGGAGTGAGTGTAATGGGCGCGCTGCAGGTATCTCTTCTGCAGAGAGAGAGAGTGGCCGCTGTTGCCCTGCAGCAAAGTTTACCAGAAATCTGAGCTGAGTTTACCTGCAGACGAACACTTTCACTTTCAGGTTGTCTCCGATTCAGCTGAGCTGTTGGAACAACTGTTTAGGTTTAAATACATCCACTGCATGTCTGGCAGCTTCAAATCACACAGGAAGTGTTTCCGAAGCAGCAGCTATCGTATGCATGGGGTCTTTTATTTTAAAAATTGATCACATTCTCTACGTCGTTCCTGTATGAGAAATCCACAGACTGTAAATAAAAGGTGGACATCACCACTGTTACATAAATGTGATGTCACTCTGCTTTTTGAAGCCCTGGCTTCAAAGACTAAGTAACTGGAAGGTATTACCTGTGGATGTGAAACCAGTGTGGGGTTGTCATGACTGACTGTCATTCCAGAGCAGGAGCACCGCTTCCTTCTTGTTATTGTTGATTTATATACACTGTAACTATAAACTGTACTTCAAAGATGGCTACAGCTAGCATGATGTACTCACTGGTTTGAAGCCTCAGCATTAGCATCCTGGGTTTTTTTTTTAAGCCTGAAGTGACCTTTTTTGGACAAGAATGTAGAGCAACAAGTTTTGATGCAAAGAAACATCCTTCGCAGTGTCAGGTGGAAACACCATCATCAACCTGAGTGGGCGTGAAATTCAGCATAGCTGTGCCAAATGTGTTTCATAGTGATAAAGAACTCTTATTGAAGGTTTGAAATGTGATCAGAGGGGACATCTGTGACCTGGCTGATGCAACCCCTCACTCATAACTGACTGATGCAGATACCGAGGTGCCAGCGGCTGACCAATCAACCTTCACTGAGACTATGTTGAACCCTTAACATCACTGATGCTGAGAGGCAAAACCTCGACATTCCAACTTCCTCATTTCTTCACCCTGTAAGGAGTGTTTTGTGTACGAGTTAACAGAGACCTACAGTGACAGTTTGTAGATGGTGACTGAGTAAACAGAAGGGTGAAATGATAACATTAACCAGAACTTTTCAAACCTTATTCTTTTTAAACTCTTCACCTGCAGTTTCACCAAAGATTCTGACATATTCACCACTTCTTGAATGTCTCGTCAGAAGAAAATGGACCAAAAGAGCAAACGGGGCTCAGTTACCTGCTACTGAGCTCCTGGATCTCACCAGTGTGACAAGTTAAGAGTGTAAACACAAAAGTATTTCTTATATGCACAGATATTTAGACCATGTATTATATATTTTTTTTTTATTTATAAGAATAAAGGATTAAGAGCTCATGTACTAATTTCTTTTAATGTTGCTTAATGTGGAGATTTAGCTTTTCATTTGGTTTTCACACCTCTCAAATTAAGGTTCAGGGTTGGTTGGTTAATGTTTAGCTGTTTGAGTTTGTGCTAGAGTTTCACTTTAGTCTCTCACCTGTGAAGCTATCACCAGTCAAACTGACAGTATGGATGTGATGGGATGGAAGAACATCTCCTTGGAACCATGTTTTCATCTGAGGAGAGACATCAGGTGTGCTGTAACAGTCAGGCAGATTCTTGTAGGCCAGCACTGTGTGTGGAAACAACTTGGATTTGTTGTTTATTCCTCCCAGTGGCTCTACAGATCTATTAAAGCTGAGAAAGAAGTAGAGAAAACATGCAAGCGCTTGCTCGCAGGAACAGCGATCCGAACCCTGCGGCGAGCGCAGAGCGTGTCACTTCCTGCATGAGCGCTCCCTAAGAAGAAAAGAAGAATCATGTTTCATCTAAATGAACGCTGTAGAAAGTCTGATCTCCTGCAGCAAGACAAGAGCGCGGTTCAGCAGTTACACAAAACCGAAGTGATTTCAGCTCTTTCATTTACATACATGTAGCTTATTTAGTTATCGCCTCACTTTTCCTTTTAGCTTTTACACAAATGCTCTCTTAAGCTTTCCTCTTAAAACTTTGGTGAAAATCTTTTTATTTAGAAAATTTTCTAAACACGTTTGATGCATTTGGTGTTTTTGATGTGCTGCTGTGATGAAGGTAACTTGCAGACTGCCAACAGAGCAGTTTTATGAATCAGGGCAACGTCTATTTCTGTCCCTACAGTCTACAAAAGTGTACCTCACAGAGCCTCAGGACTTTATTTCCTTTATTTTATATCAACTTTTTATGACTTTCAAGAATTCTTTAATTTTTACATCAACAGTGCTTAACATCTTTATTAGACCGCCTGTCGTAAAAACAAGGAAATACAAATAATTTACTTTTCTATCAAAAAGTTATTTAAAACGAAAGCTTATATTATTATTTATGGAGCAAATAATAAACCGAAATCACAATTTTATACCCAAATTTGAGGCGGCACACTGGACTTCTCAGTCAGAATTAAATAAAGCATAGCTTTCAATCACTAAGGCAAATTTTTCCGTTCAGGAATTCAAGCTAATTACTGTAATTTCTTAATAAAAAAAATAATAATCTGCTTTTTTGGGGGGAAAACATTAAATTTGAAAATTCATGCATAACAACAATAATTATATTTTGGCATTAAAAATATCATTAGGATTAAAAAGCGTTCACATACTGGTGGATTAACCGTTACAGAAACATTAATGGTTTTGGTGATTACAATACTGTTAATTGAGGGCAGCTGTGGCATAACCCATACACTGATGGTGGTCTAGTGTATTTATTAAACACATTGGATAAGTTGTTTCAGTCATTAGGACAAAAACTCCAAATGTTAACAGCTCAGTTTTTTCACCATCAATCGTTTAGAAAAATTATTTATAAGAAAATGTGCTTCAAGAAAACAAAACTAAAATAATGGATTTTCTGAGACTCTATAAAGACATATCCAGAGAACTTCTGAAGTTCTGTCCTCTTTTATGAACTTTTTAACATGGCAAGTATTTGTTTGCAGCGTCTGTTCTGTCGTGGTCAAAAGGAAGTTGCCTTCTTCTTTGTCAGATTTTTTTTCCAGAGTGGGAAAACCATCTGAAAACATGAAGTGGAAAACCCATTTCCACAGCCCTCGAGTTTGCCCTTGACTTGAAGCCGAGCGCCGCTCTGATTGAGGGTTTTGTTAAACTGCATCACTTGTGTCAAATCTCAGATACCCCTCGACATACTGACTGTAATTAGTTTCCAGATTAATCCGCACGCGGCCAAATGTGGCTTTCTTCCACACTGTTCTCAAAGTAAAGGCTATAGCTCGGATAATCAAATAATAGGTGAATATCAATGAAAAGACCAAATCACATTGGTCCCCAGCTCCCCCATGCAATTATTTCCTATTCACATTAATTATTGCTAACAGATTACACTAATGACTTCGAGAGGAAGCTGGCCTCGGCGGCTCTCCAAACGATCGATGCCGTTTTAAATAGGGTCACAGCACTTGAACCTTTGGGCCTTCTGACTGAAAACGGCATCTGCAGTATGCCAGCGATTCGAGTGCCAGCCGGGCTACGTAACAGACTTCCACACAAGATCCTTCACAAATAAGATAACCCGCCAGCCATGAAATTTAAGTCAAACTGGGGTCTTCCATAGTAGATGATATCATCTTATCTACGTAGTTTATTTACAGTGAAAGGCAAAAAAACCTTTGGGTAACTCTGGTACCCAGAGTCCATATTTTAACCTGCTTAACTGTCATAATACATTTATAACTCATGAACTTTGTGGCGAGCCAAAGCAAAGAATGCATAATTCTATAATGTTTGACATCTAGTCTTGGCAACCGGGAATTGGGCCATCAAGACCTCCTCCGCCCCTGACTGCCATTCAATGCACACTAAATCGAAAACCCATGGTTCCTCCTATGGGTGGTGGGCCTACAGGAGGCTGTGCCTGTGGTGAAGCCTGACCACCTTAGCTCAGGGGGCCCTGATGCTCTGGGTAGTGATCGAAAGAATGTGACTGAAGATAATGTCAGTCTTCGGTAGTAATGACTCAGAAGAAGAGGATCAAAATTCAGAATGCATTAGGAAGACTAAAAGTTCAAAGTTCAGACCTTTAATCCAGGGCAAGGTCATACAGCACGGACGAGAGGTGAAGTCCAAAAACAGGAAAAAAGGGCAGACACATGGAAGGTAACTCGGACAGTCAAGAAACTAGAATAGACGCGAAGAAAAACAAGAAAACACAGGACGTTTTAACTAAAGAGAGCACTTATCCGGTTGTTCAGTGATGACGCGACGAATCCTACTTCCGGGCCTAAAGTAGTCTGCGTTTAATATGGCTTTTGTGTTGTTAACATGTTTAATGTTATGTATTTTCTTCTATTTGGTCTCAAAAAGCTCCTAAAACAGTCAGTGATCACTGTTGACCTCCCTCGGCTTTTATTACCACTAATCATTTATTTAAGCTCAGTTTTTAAAACCTTAGGAAGTACTACAGCCCAGCCCATGCAGCAGTATATGAATGACTAACCTCGTATTGTGGATGGATTATCTCAGTTGTTCTCCTGGCTGAAGTTTGGTCCTTTTACAGCATCCTGCCATGCGATTACATTTGTTTCTAACCACTGAGAACACTCACGTTAAGTTTTATCGAGTGGAAAAAAAGTTAGCTTGTTTATATTATGCTAACATAGCTGTGTCGCTAGCGGTTACGTAGCACATCATTATATACCAGCTAGCCCAACTTCAGTAACCCTACAAACGTCACTGCTGTTTAGTTTTCTGTCTTCATTTATGCTGGAAGTGATAACAGAGCTGTACGTTTTAATTTGTTTCCAAAACCCCGCAGTCAGGACATGCTATATTGTATTTAGATAGAAGCTAGTGAGCTAACTCCCTGCTAACTTCTAACTCCGTTAAATGTCATAAATTCCGTTTTCATGGATGCCTGGATGTTAAACTCAATTGTTACACCTGGTAGAGCAGAACGCTGATCATTTTATTAAAGATGAAAGACTTTAGACAGTTTTTCAACTCTCAGTAATGCCACAGTGATCGTTTGATATATGGACCTGCAGCAGAGTTTAGACCCAGACACGGCTAGTGACGTCAGACTGAACAATCGGATAGGACATAAAAACGGGATACACAAGTCTTGTTAGACAGCCCCTTTTTAAAGACCTACAAAGCCCACCTCATGAGGTTGAATGGAGATCTGGTTCATATTGTTCACTGAAAAGGTGTGTGTGTGTGTGTGTGTGTGTGTGTGTGTGTGTGTGTGTGTGTGTGTGTGTGTGTGTGTGTGTGTGTGTGTTATCTTTGTGAGGACCGAAATCTACATTCTACTATACTTGTGAGAACCAACTGTCATTTGTGAGGACACACAATTGGTCCTCACAAGTTTGAAGGCCTTTTTGAGGCTTAAAATGTGGTTTTAGTGTCAGGGTTACAATTAGGTTATGGTTAGGTATTAGGGTAAGGGTTAGGCGTTCATTTTTAATGGTTAGGGTTAGGGTAAGGGGCTAGGGAAACCATTATGTCAATGAAGGTCCTCACTAAGATAGCTGAACGGGGCTGTGTGTGTGTGTGTGTGTGTACTGTAGATGTACTGCTTCCTCAGAGTTGTTATGAAGGGCAGGGATAGCTCAGTAGGTGAGTGAATGTTGTAAATGCAGACAGGAATTTCCCCACGGGATCAATAACGTATACATTATTATTAATATTATGAAGGGGGAAGCTTTCCAGGCAGGCCAAAAATACGCTTAATTCTGCAAAGTGGCGGACGCATCTCAGTGAGGCTTTAATCCGGCCAGTTCTTGCAAAATTTGTTTTCTTGAACCTAACCTTGTCATACCCGAATCTAACAGCAAGTAAAAATAACATCAAAAAAGTGCAAAACACAGCAGACACAAACCAGATGCAGAAAGCTGCAGCAGTTTGACAAACGTAATTAACTGATTCCGCAGGAAAGAGGACAGACTGGACATCCATCAGTATCTTTAAATATGGAAAACACTACACTCTGAATCTGTCATGAATCGCTGTGCGGCAGGCAGGAGTCGGACCCAAAATGCAAGACTCACAGACTCAGGGGATGAACTCAAAAATCACAGCTTTATTTGCTGGTAGGACAAACTAAACTAAACTGGGAAACAACAAACTAAGAACTCACAGAGAGACACAGGGAGATCCACACAGCATGAGGGACGACACGACACTGACTCAGAGAAACACAGGGTTTAAATACACTGGGGAGTAACGAGGGGAATGAGACACAGAAGGAGGGAACACCTGGGAGCAGTGTTGGGAAGGTTACTTTTAAAATGTATTCCATTACAGAATACAGAATACATGCCCCAAAATGTATTCTGTAACGTATTCCGTTACGTTACTCAATGACAGTAACGTATTCTGAATACTTTGGATTACTTAATATATTATCATGCTTTTTACAACAACGTGAATGTACTATTGCTGTGTGATTTATTACTATTACTGAAGGTCCGCGCGACTCCGAACTGTAGTAAAGGGACCTCTGACTAATACGGCGGGGTCCCTGTCGGCTCGTAGCCGAAAAATAGCTTTACTTTGTTGTCTGGGTCAACTTTTCTTGCGAGAGACAGAGAGAGGCGTTGAAAGACTGCTCCAACGGAACTTATTGTTTTCGGAGGAAAACACGAACACAGTGTACAGTCGAGTCTTAATAGCTTACTTACAACTGGGCTCGTCGGGCTCTCTTCTTGGCTGAAGTGGTTATTATTATATTTACATGCTTCCAGCTCCCGTTTTTGCTCGATGACAACTCGTACCTTTCCACTCCCCTTTTTCTCCCTCCTCGCGCTCACAGACACATAACGTGTATGGCAGTCCATTCTCCCTGCAACACGGACTACACTGCCCATGATGCCACATTCTTTAGAGCTATGCTTGTAGCATTCTGCCTGTTAGCTTAGCATAACAACAACAACAACGAAAAGGCACTCTCTCACCCAGGAAACACACAGTCGCAGAGAGAGAGAGAGAGCGTCGCCATGTAACCATGGCAACCGTAACGCTGCCGCCTGGAACAACAGAACGTAGCTGTCAAACAAAACCCAAACAGTCCTGACCCTCGACTATATGAAACAGGAAAGTACCGCAGTGTAATCCATTTATTTCAACAAAGTAACTGTATTCTGAATACCACATTTTTAAACGGTAACTGTAACGGAATACAGTTACTCATATTTTGTATTTTAAATACGTAACGGCGGTACATGTATTCCGTTACTCCCCAACACTGCCTGGGAGAAATCAGGACTGACGAGACAAGCAAAGCAGGACACATTCACATAAGACACGGACCTTCAAAGTAAAACAGGAAGGATCACAGAGACGCGAACTTGACACAGTGGAGACAGCAACTAAGAAACACAGAGACATAAACCATAAGGCAGAGGACTCTAAGAACTGAAAGACACAGAGGGGAACTCAAACATGCAGACACAGAGGGGACACAGAGAAACATGAAGGGCAAGGGATCGAAACTAGAAACCATAGAATAACTCACACAAGTACGATAATACAAACATCACAAAGAACTAAAAACGCTGAGTCAGAAGACCCAGGACCGTGACAGTATCAGTAAACCAATCATTCAAAAGTTGCCCGTTATTACAAGAAACTGGGGATTTTACTCCAAAATAAATTGCGTGATAAAATATTCAGTTTCTATTAAAGCTTTCAAAACTTTCCTTCAAACCATGTCTATCTCTCTTAACCTTTAATACAAGCATTTTGCATTAGCTGGAGACTTTTTAGGGAAAATGCTCTGTGAAATTTTCTTTCTACAAAATTGCATTTTTGTCCTTGCGACAAACATTCATCACGCAGGCACATCTGGCACAGGCACAAAACTTGCTTTCAGAAATATCACCAAAGGACTCATATCAAGAGTGATATGAGTCAGTGGAATAATGTGAATGTTGATTTTGGTTCATTTTCTAGCTTTTTAGCCCTCACAGGGGCATCATCTTCATCTAACAGTCATTTGTCTTTATGCAGCTGAAATATAAATGAACAGCAGAGACACCAAGAGGCTCTTGGCACAGTTAATAGCCTCCCTTTGTGTCAGAATAGAGGCATTGTTTTAAAATGTCTCATTCAGCAGCTCTCACAGAGATCATGGTGCACCTGTGAGACTAGAGAAAGATGAAAACACTCAGCGTTTTTAAACAGGAGCCATCTGACCGCAGGAGTAGAAAATGTCATCCCATTCTTCAATTAGCCTTTGGATGGAAAGAGACAGCGGTGTATCCAGCATATTGATTCTTTTAAGGACTGTGACGGAGACAAATGGAGAGCGAAGGGCCGTCCAAGAAACACATAATGTCACGAATTAGGTGGATGAACACGTACTGTGTTCACCAGTGTGAATCAGAGGATGAGCTTATAACACCCAGCAGTTGGCGACCTGCTGAGGGTTGGGTTCGGGGTTGAGTTTAAGTTTAATCACACTGACAGTTTTTAGAAGATCTTACCTTTCAAATGAATGCTTACACTTTCATTTCCACATTACAGTGTGGCGAGGCATGGTTTGTCAATTAGCTCATCATGCCTCCCCTATTAAACGTGCCGGGACCTAAGGAGTGTTGTTGTTGTACACTGAAAAAAATATGTTGTTGGATTTACTTAATTCAATGGTGGACATTTGTTGCACACAGATGTTTTGCTTTGGCAGCAACTTAAACAATTGAGTTAAATTAACACAATTTATTCATGTTCAATAAACCTGTGCAATTTGTGTTGATAAAATGTGACTTAAACATGTTTTGATGAAGTAATTTGAGCTCTTGAAATATTTTAATCCTTCACAATTTTCTCACTTTATCCCAACACCATTCAATAACTTTTACCCAATACTACTTGGTCACTTAAATACTACATGTTATCTTCAAATTACATTTTGCTATTATATTCTAGTATCAAATACACAATTTTCAAATGGAGGCCTTATAACAGATTATATTGTCCTCTTCCAAGATGGTTGCTGGCATCCACCAGTAACCTTTCAAAACAAAATGTCTAATTTCACTGCATTGACAGTAGGTAAAGAATTAAACTGACATTACTCCACTACTGAATCTACATAAATCAACAGTTAAATAATGTCAGTTCTTCCGTGTTCTCTGGAATCAATCACAGCAAAGAAATTAGACTCTTTCTTTTGAAAAATGTTGGGAAAGAACAAATCAAAACATTCTATTTAAGGCCTCTGACGTCAAGATTCAGTTAAACAACAATTATAACTAAACAATTTGAGGTAATGTTAGTTTCCATTAACATTAAATTAGGTTACTGAATTGGCAAACACCTTCCTATTAACATTACCCATTTTACCCCAATAACTAAAGAAATTAGCACTTGCAGGTCAAAACCTTTATTCAAGAGATGCAAAAATAACATTGATACAGTGACTGTCAAAAATTACAGCACTGATCATACTGTGACATCTTGGTTCAAAACAGCACACTTAGAAATATTCAACGTTCCTTACTTCAACTGAATGAAACTGAAAATACCATTTCACACGGCCCATATGGGATATTTAGACTGCATAACTGTTCATGCTACATCTCTTCACTAGTAAAAGAAAGAAAAAATACAAAGAGAAATTTAAAAATGCTGCCAAACAGAGAACTTGTACAGAGCAAAAGGAAAAACAAACAACAACAACAACAACAAAAAAACGGCTCGTCCTCATGGCAGTTGCAGTGTATATAAAAATGAACCCTGCGATCTGTTCCTGGAATTGAGCTTCAAAAATGCAGCAGAACAAGTGTGAGATTTAAATGTCCTCTCACCTAGAGCTGGTCACCTCACATGCATAACAGTGAGCTTTCGTTGCAGGAGCAGTTTTGTCTTAGTTGTGAACTTTTCTTGAGAGCTGAGTTGCTTCCAACTCCATTACCACCCTTTGAATCACCTCAAAAGTGTAGCAGAGTTGTGATGGGTAACTCATATTGAAGGAATAAAAAAGGTCCAAACAGCATGGCTACTGCAAAGGTCACGTTATCCAGATCTTGAAGAACTACTATACCCTCGATGATGATGCCAACATCAGAAAAGTCATTGCCTGGTGCATCCTCTGGAGACAGATGTTCATTGTGGTTTTCTCAATCTGTGCAGTGGCCTCAGTCAAGTCCTGGTTAAACACAAAACATTTTTTTAAGATTCCCTTTTAAACTCATCTCTTTTGAATCTACCAGTTCTAATGTTAGAGTAATTTAAACCAATGCAAGCAACATAGTAAATAGCTATAGCCAAAGAGTGGCCTGCCATGCTGCCATTCATGGTCTAACAGAGTTTCTAAGAGAGGGTGAAAAACATAATAATTTCAAATGCTTTACATTAGTTTTTGTTAGAAAGACACCGGCCCATCAGAAATCCAGGTTTTGTCACTCAGAAGATGTTAGAATTTAGACTTTCAGCCCCACAATTTGGTTAGCTGTTGGTCTTTTTTTTTTTTTCAAACAAAAGCTAATGTAAATATTGGTGGGATTTTCCTTTGTTCACTAGAATGACAAATTTAAAGTTTTTTCACACTGATGTGACCCCTAATACAGGGGTGGGGCCTCAAGGGCCGGTGGCCGAGTTCACTACCAGGCCTCATGTGAACTTCAAATTATTAAAGAGGACTACTGGTCCTAACCAGTCCAATGAGGATCAAGTGGATAACTGAATGCATTTTTAAATGTTGCAAAGCCACAATCTACTCATAAAACACTCACCATGAACTCCTGCACCAAGATGTTGCAATTGTCTTTCACACAGATGCGGAGCACTTTGATGAGACTCCCTTTGAGCATTAATGTCATCCTAAAGTATTATAACAAAGAAAACAGAGATTTGTGAACTTTTCAGTAGCACAGAAGAAAATGATCCCAGACAAAAACTTAAACCAGTCAACATGCAACACCAGCATCTACAAAGCAATATCAAAAGTTCCTGTTTGACATCAACTTTATGGATATATAGTTTCCAGAACATTTATTTTTTTAAAAAGATCAATTTTTCTCAGTGGGCCAGTAAATGCATGACGAAAATTATGGCATCCTTTCGGTGGAATCAGTACTCACAGGTAATAGTTGACTGTTTCAATGGATGCAGCATAAAAATCTTTTACTGACCTAATGCAATACATATACACTTTGTAGTTAAAGAATTTTAAAGTTCTTACTGTCATCATGGCAGCTACATCCTTTAGCTTTGTGCCCTGTTCCCCCGATCACTTTGCAAACACTTTCAGCAGACTGTCAGAGAGAAACTCAGCTCCGTCAGAAACCTTGACTGTAAAGGCATGGTTGGGATGCACTGGAATGCTGCATTTCATCTGAAATGACATAAAATTATTTTGAAATAACAGCAGGCACTGTGCTTGGTTAATAATCAGTAATGTTTTGTTGAATAAAAACTGTGTTTCCAGATCTTATGGGATTAAAAAAATCGAAAGATGTTTATTTCTGATTTGCAACCCAAGAACCCACAAGTTACAACCTCATTTTAGTTCAAGTGTGCATTAATGTGAGTCCAGTAATCACCTTTCTGACAATACATACAGGTATAAGTTAAACCTATGGCAGATTTTGGATTTCTCAGTTGTATTAATAGGGTGGTCTATTTGAGTATGCATGCACCTAATAATTATAAAAAACCTATTATAATTAAGTTACAGAAACCTTAAGCGAAAATAGAATATACTTTCTTACCATAACACCTTGAACCCACAATCCATCAGCTGACTCCTGGTGAAATGCAGAATAGATGTGGTCTCTCAATGTGCATCAACAAAAACAAAAACAAAAACAAAAGGACAGCAGGTGAGGGCAGGAGGGGTAGGGATGTAAGCTAGCATAATACCGCTGATGATATTAGCTAAAGCTGTTCAATGTCCAAAATCTCACTAACACCACGGTGCAGTAAATACACAATGTAACTGAAGAGTCAGTTGACAAATCTATTCACACAGAAAACCAAATTATGTTATGAGTGCCTCGCAATTAGGTTTAATGTGATATTACGGCTCTTGTGCCAAAAACAAATTCAAATGAAAAAGCGCCAATTCTTTGACAACAGATAAAACAGCAAATAAGCTAACGGCTCTTTTTTAGCATGTTACATGGCGGCACTTTAGACGTTTAACTACATTTGGCTGAAATATGGTAAACATTAATTCAAAAAATCAAGACATACCAAAAAACGTAGAGTTGGCTTGACTTGACTGAGATGGATGCATTTTTTAAACCACGATCCAAAGCCCGCGAGATGAAATCACGCGTGGTTTCACGAGATTTAACGTTGCTATCTTATTGACTTACTTCACCTGAACATGATATGAACAATTTAATACACCCTTTCTGCATATCATGTAGTTTTTACACTATATAGTTACATTTATCTTTAAAACATGAGGCAATTGTGTTAAATACATGCAAGATGCTTACATAAATCCAAGAGATGGCCAGTCCCTTTTTTTCAGTGTAGTATAGTGGATCGCAGGTTGTAACGTTGGGTTGTGTTGTGTGGTTGAGAAGAGGCGGCAAAACACCTAGCAGGCTAGGCGGAAGGATACACACCCACGCTGGTATCAGTAATCCACGGTGGTTCTTTAATACGCACTCTTCAGCAACCGTATAAAAGCCCGGCTGAACGGCTGCGGCTCAACAACAAAAATGCCCAGCGTTCATACAACCCAAGCGCTGCAAACAAAACAAAAAAAAGGGTCTGGAAAAGAAAACATAAGTCCCTCTCTCGTAAAGCACGAGCGTGAAGGCACGTGTCCCCACAATCACAGAGAGAGAGAGCAGTGGCACAAACTGATGACACCATCAACCCTCGACTTGGGTGTCTTAAAGGGACACCACACCATAGTGGCTGTTACATATTCCCCCCGGGTTAAACAAAGGCTGCCCTCAGCCGGACCCAGGTGACCCTCCTCCCGCTACCCCCTTTCACTACACATAACTACTTTAGGTAGTAAGCAGGTCGTGGAGGAATTGTTACACACCTGTACAGCATTGGTACAGTCCAGACTTAACCAGCCTCCATACATGGTCAGCAGGATAAGAAGTTAAAACCAAAACAGGGAAATGTACAGTGCAATATTGACAAACTGGCATACATGACAGTGTCCCACATGGTGAATGTCCATTTAAATAAATGTTAAAGAAAGAAAATAAACTTAGCATAGCCAGGACAATTACAGAATGAAATTCCCCTTTTCTTTCATTGCGTTTCTTCTACTTCACAAACTTGCAACAGACAGCATAATATGTGAAAACAGTACCAGAAAGTACTGTAGAAAACCCAAACAACAGTCATGTTACAACAGTAACCAACACGAAATACATAAGAAAAAAAATGCAAAGTCAGGAACTATGGCAAAGCTGCATCGAACCCACGCCCGGGAAACGCAGGTCCACGCACATCCAATGGAGCCACGACGAAGAGGCCAAACAGAGAACGGCGCCACAGTCCACAAACCATGCTGGAGCAGCTCCAGTCGTTGCCATGGAAATGCACCACCGCGACCCTTTGATCCTCCCGACGTCCTCGTCCAGGCCAGCCTGGTCCGTTCCCGCGAAACATGGCGGACAGCCACTTTGCCGCGTCGTACCTTTTTATGTACCAATCATCAGATGCTCGAAGATACTGCATACTGAGGTCCAAGAGAAGATGTTCGGGCGCCATTTTGTAACGTTGGGTTGTGTTGTGTGGTTGAGAAGAGGCGGCAAAACACCTAGCAGGCTAGGCGGAAGGATACACACCCACGCTGGTATCAGTAATCCACGGTGGTTCTTTAATACGCACTCTTCAGCAACCGTATAAAAGCCCGGCTGAACGGCTGCGGCTCAACAACAAAAATGCCCAGCGTTCATACAACCCAAGCGCTGCAAACAAAACAAAAAAAAGGGTCTGGAAAAGAAAACATAAGTCCCTCTCTCGTTAAGCACGAGCGTGAAGGCACGTGTCCCCACAATCACAGAGAGAGAGAGCAGTGGCACAAACTGATGACACCATCAACCCTCGACTTGGGTGTCTTAAAGGGACACCACACCATAGTGGCTGTTACAAGGTGAAAAGCTACAGCCGTGAGTTGTAAATACGACAACCTGGAATTAATAAAGGGTGTTAAAGTGCAGTATGTGGTTGGATCTGTCATTCCCGTTACAGTTTTCCTTTAAAACATCCAAAAGGTAAGCTTTTAAACAGGAAAAATTCCATGACTGTTATCTCAACCCAAACCTATAACTGTAGATGGATCACAGGTGAACTGATAGTTGTTAGGAGGTTAACATCAAATTTTAGCTGCAAATGAATTGAATATATGAATAACTGACCAGCTGCCTCACCAGCTAGTCTTCCATACCACGATTGGACTCCAACTCTCTGATCTTGGATGCATTTTACAATCGATGTCTTTGTCTGTCATTTGGGCTCTCTGAGCTCTCTGAGCCCAAATGAACCAGTTCCAGTCAGAGTGCTAGAACCTCACAATAAAGCAAGACAGGACAGGAGGCTCACTGGAGAAGCAGCTGAATGTTAAAGAGTATGGACAAAAGAAGGAAGCCACGTACACGTTATATACCCCTTTGGAGATATAACAGCTCCACTCTTTTAGAAAAGCTGTCTACAAGTTTTTGGAGTGTGTCTGTGGGAATTTTCGCTCTTCTCAAAGATGTTTGACAGGTCAGCCCCGGAACAACAACCCTACAGGATTCATGCTTCATATAGGATTCAATGTTTTGTCCATATAGTGCATGAGGGATCACCCCAGTGCTGAACCCAGGAACTGGCAAACCATTCCAGGTCCCTTTTAGACTTTTTTCAGGTTCCCCGGGCAATGTGCCAGCTGTGGTATGAAAAAAGGGGGGATATGGGTGATATTTGTGGGTTAATTTTATGATGTTTGCAATTATTTTATTATGACAGTATATGTTTTCCGTTGTTGACTTATTATAAGTCTCTTTTGAAAAACTGAATTGGGAGTAACTACTGTCTATACTGGTGGGCGTTGCAGCTTTTGTTGACAGTCTTTTGTATCAGGTAATGGTGGTGAGGAAGCAACAGTGCCTGTACTACCAGACACCCAACAAAGACAGTGTGTATACTTTTAACAATTGGAGTACTTTTCTTAGTTTGACTTTTTTCTTCAGATTTGGCCAAACTGATCTGTCCTGTAAATGAGGTGCAGTAAAGGCCCTCCATTTGTGCTTTCACCACTCAGCCATACCCCACATGTACAATGAATTTTTCACCGGAGCAGTTGTCTCTTTATTGTGTTTTTAAGGTGCTTATTGTAAATCGCTGTGCTTTAAACCTTTAAAATCAACCTATCAGCGGAATTTGAAGAAACCATCCCTATGGCTTTATATGCCATAGGGACATATAAAGCCATAGGGACATATAAAGCCATACATCTAGTATGCTTTGTGTTGAAAAAGTACGACCAAGCTGCACGTTTGTGTAATACCAGTTTGCACCACACAATGTTGAAGTGTGCCAGTGTGAACTTTATTTCAATGAACTTTAAGTCATTATGAGCACATTCTTATTTACAATGGTGAAATGATAGGTAAAGAAAAGTACAAAATAGCAGCACACATCAGAAAATATTCTAGCACACCCACTAGAAAAATACTACCTTTAAATTAACTGCAAGATATCTTCTTTTTCAGGAGGTCCAAAGGAATGGAAAAGCAGGAATTCCTGCAGGAAGGTGGCCCAGCCTGCTGAGTCTAACGTGCCCACGCAGCAGTGGCAGCGGCAGTGGCAGTGAGCTTTCACTCTCCAGCGCTTGCAGTGAATATTCCAGTGGCTCCCACACTTGGGCAGAGGGACGTGGCTACTCAAAGCAGGTTGGTATCATTCACCTTCCATCCATCTTCTTTTTTGTTTGAAAAAAATGTAATTTGCAAAAGCTAATTATGAATGCTATTTCAGTAATTGCAAATATATCTTTTAATACATAGTGTGCCTCAAGCCGAGACAAAAGGATGAGTACTGGTTCAGTATCCAGCAATCACTCCGCTGCTCTGGAGCACACAGACCTGGGATGGAAGGAAGGTCACATTTTGAAAGGCCTGAAACGTCTTCAAATGTCCAACTCCAAGGGGACTTCCTCCCTTCCATCTGTACCACACTGCAAAGACTGTATGACCTCAAACGAGGGTATATACTCACTTGGTGTCAAGTTTGCCCAGCGAGGGACTACAGCCAAGCAAGTAGCCCCTACAAGTAAACCTTTCAAAGCAGAAACAAGGATTTCCATTGTAGACTCTGATGATGCGGATGACGAATTGCCTAAAGTACCAAACAGCGAATCCAGTGACCTGCCAGCAAAAGAACTTCTAAGCTTGGACAAGTTGGAGGTCACTCAGGAATTTGAAGTAGATCCTGTGAAACTTTCAGGGAACTCTGGTCTGTTTCCTTCACCTGTCACAGACAACTTCTTATTTCTGGAGGGCCCCACAGTTAAACCTGGTGTGAGCCCAACTGATAGCCTTACACATCTGGAGGAAATGAAGATAGATTCACTAGAAAAACATAAAGGTGTAAAGTTGAGTGACAGAAACAATAACCAGGAAAGATCCACTGACCGTAAATCCAGGCTTGATTATGTCAAAGGACAACAGGGAAGAGCGTCCTCCAAACAAGTGGAAGTGGGAACAGGTGATGTTGGCTCATCAGTTCAACATACTGTACCAAGAGCTCTGTGCTGCATGAATGAAGCCAGGCAGCGCAGCTCCTCAATGGAAGTTCCTCATCGCAGAGACCCAATAAGTCAAGCCGGCGGTGACCACCAGGACTATTCCGCCTCAGAATCTCCTCAGAGGAAACCAAAACCTCAACTCTGTGACTCAGCAAGAAAGGCTTTTATTTTGCGGAGCAAGAGTGCAGATGGAGGACCAGAGCAACAAAAGCACACACATTCTCCTCTACATCAAAAGCTTATCAAGGGTCAAAGGCCCAAAGGACAGCCCAGCCCTAACCCTACAGGGAGCAGTGCCCCTAGCAAAAGGACAAATTTAAATAAAGCCCATGGTTCAACCAAGAGCACATTATCTAAAACTGAGAAAGATGAGGATAATTCAGCATCATCAAGTTCCAAGTCTCTTGAGAAGATGCAAAAGTGCTCACCTCTTGTTTCTCCCGTGAAACATTCAAAGATATTTAAGTCTACAGGGGTCAGTGATGGCTTAAAGAGTCCCACAAAATCACAAATAGCCAGACTTCAGTCAAGCAATGACTCTTCAGAAGATGGTATCTATGACAACTTACCATGCTCTCCACGAAAACAACGACGTCAGGACCATGACTGTGACTCAGAACTCAGATCCCTATCCCCGCCGCGACCCCCAGGTCGAACTACTTCTCTTCTTCTCAGACCTAGTAGTGACAGCTTTCCCAAAGATCAAACATCTCCAGGGCAGGCTCAAAGTTCAATGACTGGCCCAACCAAGTTGCATATGCATCAGGTTTCTTCAGTCGTACAACCTCAACAATCCAGTGCAATACTAGATGGTCAACATGCAGCCCCACAAATGGGTGCTGAAGGTAAAATGTACCACACCCATTCATCTATGATACCTCCTGTTGTAGTTCAAGAATCACAATCAGCTTCAGAATCTGTCCGGTTATCTACAGACAGAGCTACCATCAGCTATATTGAAAATGGCGTTCCCTCTGTATTGCCAAATCAGAGCGTCTTGCAAAGATCCCAACAGAGTGTCAGTGAGCCAAAGCTCTCGGAAGTCTTACCACCAGCATATTCTAATGCATACTACCATCCACAGACTTCCTCTTCAAGAGCCGTAAAAAGGACTCTTCCTGTAAATGCCAAATCTCACGAGGCAATCGCTGGACAAGAAGCAAATACCTTCCTCATTTTCGGAAGGCAAAACAAGGACGATACGAACCCTTCTGGAAAAAGCATCCAAACCTTTCAGACTTTCACGTGTGACCCCCAGACAATACATGAATCCAGCACTCATGATAACACCCGCAGAAAGATTGAGACCCGGTGCAACTCGCTAGATTCTGAGCCTTCTGTCCAACCTGTTGTGTCAGACAGTGGTGTAATGCTAGACTGGGGATTTGACGAGGAAGGCTGGCTGTTCAAACGGTCTGTATCTGTTTCTACTAGACCTCCTCTTAAACCAGTGCTGGGCATGAATGGGGCCAAAGCTCGTAGTCAGAGCTTTGGTGCACGCTATATGGACAGACCAAGCTTCAACAGATCTGGAAAGGTCCGCACACAGATCAAAACACACTCAGGGAGCTCCTTGAACTCTCTTGGTGATGTCCTCCCAGGAAGTATGAGCTGCTCCAGTAGCTACCACTGTCCAATGAATCGATCCCTCTTAAACAACTTTTTGATTGAAGAGGGACTAGCAGTTCCTTTACATCTGGGGTCCTCCAGTGAAAGACTCCAAAGTCTCAAACTCCAGCGTGAGCAGGCTAGGCGACTTCAGATAGAGCAACAGTTTTCGAGCGCCTTCGGGGAGCCAGTTTCTGAAGAGCCTGAGAGACAAAGCACCATAACTACAATTGAAGAGAAAGTGATGCTCGGCATAGAGGAGAACTTGCACAAGTCTCAGGAACAAGAGCGAACCAGTGAGGTGAAGCAAAAATCTGGATCAAGCTTAGCAAGTTGGTTCGGCTTTCGTAAGAGTAAGCTTCCTGCTCCCAGCAAAAAGGTTGATCCACCAAAAGGAAAAGACGACAAGAGGGAGCAAAAGATCTCATCGCTTCTGGGCGGAAAGCAGACAAAGTCTGACAAGAAGAGAGACAGAAGAAAAAGTGATGGAAAAGACTGGTAAGAAAGCTGGTAAATCAGTGATAAAGGTCATGTTTTTCAGGTTTCCCACATGTCACAAAATCATAAAAATGGAAATTATCTTAGCTTTCCAATAAATCTGCTGTAGGTAACATGCATTTTCCCACCTCAATTGATAAGCATTTTTTGTTAACAAGCAGTGATCAGTGATAGAGAATGTGAGGCTTCATGTCGACAGCCATATACCTGCTTTGGTGTTTGTGATTGCACAGACTAGTCCACAGAGACTTTGCCCTTTAGGCAGACTTCAAAGAAATATAACAGGAATGGCTTATCTTGTCATAATGAAGAAAAAGCCCTGCCTTTCTCTTTCAGGCTGAAATATTTTTGTTCCTATAGTAGTTTAATAAGATATGGCTAAGATCATGTTTTAGCATCCATCTACAAAAAGTCTTCTTAAAAATATCTCTCAGTATTGTTTTTTCCCCCTTAATTTGTGTTGCCCTCACACTTTATTATTAATAACTGGAGTACAATTATTCTGAAATTCTAATGTTACTAAATTACCAGACTCTCTATGTCTGCACATTCTAAATACAATTTTAACTCATGTGCTGGAGTAACACACACACACACACAAAATTAAGGAGGAGTGTGCAGCTCTCCGTACAGACTCACCAGCTGAATGCTGAATGAATTGTTATCACTACGATGGCCCTGAGGGGTCAAACACTCTCCAGCTTAACAAAAGCAAAAACACCAGCAAACAGAACACTGTAGTTTTCCTTGCTGGTGTTTTGTTAAGTTGCAGTGTGTATATAACAGATGTTTCATTTCAGCTGTCCACAGTAAAGATCTGACACTCAATAAAACAATGAGCTGCCACACATGTGCAGCAGGGAGTTGATGACCAACCTTGCTGAAAAGATATTAATCAATTCAAGCTTTGCAAAACTGCCTGAGCTGGACGTTAGAAATATGTCTGTTGTTGTTGTTGTTGAGGTTTACATCAATAAGGATGCTGAATAATATACAAAGTGAATCAAAATAGGTGTATTTTGCTTTATTTTGTATAGTAGTACATTAGTATTAAAAGAAGTATACGAAAAACCATTGTCACATTTTTTCACTTAAATTCAACCATATACACAAAAGCATTCATTTTGATCTTTAAATTGGTGCAGAGACCCCGTTTTGACTCTTCTCTGCTTAATAAACTAATTACTGTACTTTTGAGATCTTCACTGCCTCTCACAGTTTCATATATACAATTGATTCATAGCTTTCCTGATTCAGATGACACGGGTCATTTTTTATCAAATGGTCAGACACATTTATGAGCCTCCTTAGCCCTGAGACCTGTTCATACAGAGGCTCACAGCCAGGTTTCAATAGATAGCGGGGTCATTTATCAGCCGACTCACCCCGGGCATCGAGAGTCAATATCACAAGATTTCAGTGTGTGGTGGCGTGTTGACAGACTGTTTTCTTTCAGCTCTGTGGGGAGAAGAGAGTCTCACGATGCAGTGCGGGCATGCATCTCAATGCCCTGCCCGGGTATGTCCCTGAGTGAGATACAAGGACATGCTGACATCATCGGGGACCCGAAGGTAAATTAATCCTTAACTAATCCAAGCAGGCAGTGATTTTATTAGCATGAGATGCATCACAGCAGCAAGAACTGTACCTTTAATGTCCGGGAAAAAATGAAGAAATGGATGAGAGGTGAATTCTGAAATACTGATACAACATTCAGCTGTTGCTTCGGTTGCCGCTGAGGCACTAAACAGAAAACAGAAAAGATTCACAGCCACCAAAACGCTTCCTGCCTCTGGAAGCACACTCACATACTGATGCTGGGTCAGGATCCCTTCAGGTCACAATGTGACACAAAGGCACACAGCTCCCTCCTGATTGTGGGTTTTTCTATACAGGAACATTTGCTTTGAGCAACCAGTGTTGATGAGAACCCAGAGACAAAACTTCAGGTTTTATGTCATGGGGTGAGAAGATGTTGTTCAACATCATTTTGTTGGAATCCTTCTTTGCTTTATAAAAAAGTGTAAAAACCAAAAAAAGTCAGCACGAGGAGGGTGGAGGTATAGTGGTAGCATTAGTCTGATTAAGGAGCAAGTCATTTTCTGTGAGGACTTGGAGACTGTAATAGCTTTGGTTAAATACAATACAAGATCTTAACCCAAACACTGCTTCTAAATTTTTATTTTACTAACAATAGCTGTTTGAGTAGGATTTTGAAAATACACCCCTTTACAACATGTGCAGTAAGGTTTTCCAACCATTTTCTTTCTTTTTTAGTGCGACTGCAGTGACAATGACAGCAGAGCGCATTTGGCTGCAGTCTCTAGGCATCTGAGGAAATCTATAGGTCAGCCTTGCAGAATAAAAAAATAATGCTATAGGAGTGCCCAGTCAGTTAAAATACGACATCAGTATGCGCTGACCAAAAGCCAGATTTTGTTCAGTACTTGATTGTCAGCTGTTTTAATAAATGAGCTAGACTTCAGTTCAAATCCACAAACCATTCCTCCAAACTTTCTGGGAAGGACCCAAATGCAGGATGGTCCATCAAAAAATGAAACCTAAACACATAAAGAAGAAACATGAAGGAGAAACCGACAGGGAAACACTTTAGAAACTGAAACTTATACTAATAAAAAATAAATAAATCAATATTTGGTCTGACCACCGTTATTCTTCATCACAGTCTGAACTCTCTCAGGCAGATTTTTTGTCATTTCATTAAGTAGTCTTCAGGAATAGTTCTCCAGGCTTCTTGAACGACATTTAAAGCTCTTCTTTGGAAAGCCTGAAGAACGATTGCTGAAGACCAATTAAAAAAATTACAAGAAAAATATTTTTTAAGAAATAAGAGGCAGGTAAAACATGTGTACTGTACTTTCTTGTCACAAGTGCCCTGTGTAAGGGCTTGTTTTAGCCACATGCTGAGCTTGAATTAAGTTTCTTACTTTTATTTTGGATCAACTGACTGTTTTTAGGGAGCTTTCAGATAACGAGTCCAGGCTATAAGTAGCAGATGCATGGATTAGCTTTTCAGCTTCACTCTGAGACAGGACGCTTCTGATTTTGACAGCACTATGCAGATAAAAGAAAGCAACCTATTTGTTAAATGCACAAGCTGAAGGATGCATCCTGATCAAAAATGACACCAAGGTTACTCATCATGCTGCTGCAGACCAAAGTAATGCCATCCAGAGTCAGAGACCATGTTCTATTAGAAGGAGAAGATTACATGTCTTTAGTTTCACTCATTGAGTTGGTTCGTCTAACATGGTGTGAGCTCAGTGATTTCAGTGGAAACGTATGCAGTGTTTTCTAAAAGAAACATGCAATGAAAAATTGCTTAATGTACAAATGTATAAAGTTTTAATATCTTTGTTTTTATTTTTCTTCAAAAATACAAAGATGCAGATGATGAACAGAAGATCTGACGGTGAAAATGGATCCACGGTGAAGAGCCCGAACCAGGATGCAGTAATAGGTCAGACTTTTCTCTCCTCTGTTCTGTCACAGTCTCCTTAAATAGTTTTAGAAGCCTCTGACTCGGTACCAATGTAGCAATGTTAATGTGTCTTTCAAACAATGATAGCATTAAGGTTTCATCTGTGCTTACCGTTTTACAGTTTGCAGACAGAAGTGAAGACCAAATTTGACACACATGTGTAAGTCATGAACATGATAAATATGCCATGAGCAGTCAAGCAAACATGCAAAATGCTAAATTTTGTCAGTTTGTGCTTTTGCCGCCACCATATCTCTGTTCATGTTTTTTTTTTTTAAATCGGAGCAAATCATTCCACCGTGGCTTTACACCATGCAGACTTTGCTCTTTAACGGTAGGCTTAACCACTCATCTTCACGGACTCATGCACTAAAAATCTGCATGCCCAGGCTCATCAAATCAGGATAAACGTATTCACTCGAGCTTACTCATGGCCAGTTTTACTGTGAGTGGTGGATCCATGATGAATCTGCTTCAGCTGTTTTGATTCTGTGGACCAAACTGCTGCTGCAACCAAAGACAGCTCACTGCCCTGCAGAGGTGTGAAGCCATATGACGACCATAACGCATGGCTGACACACACTTTTGCTTTCATTCTCACACTGCCCAAAAAGTCTCCAGATAAAAGGAGAAGCTTCAAAACCAGCTCTTTATGAAAAAAAGATTAGCTTGAACCTTTTATTTTAGTCTTCACATTTAGTTTTTGTTTTTACATCTCAACACCACAAAGATTGGAGATTTTCCCCACCTATGTCCATATCTATCCTTTAATTTAACACCTGCCTGTTAGAGATTATTAATGAGACTTACACCTTGCAGCTTTACAGGTATTGTGCACATGCATGTCTGCTTAGTGTAACTCTGTAAGTATTTAAATTGAACTGAATTCAGTGGTCTTTATTGGGATGACTGGATAAAATATTGCCAAAATAATGCAACATTAGCATAATAATACACACCATTAAGATCATATAGAATTTGTTAGGAAGTAAAAGAACATGGGAGTAAGAAGCCTGTTCATTTGAGTCAGTGAGTGAGTTAAATACAGTTTGATTACATATGAAGTAAAAACACACACTGTAAAAAAAAAATTGTAATATAAAAGTATTTTACTGTGTATTTTACAGTTTTGTAGTGTTCTTCTAGAATATCATTAAATTTACATAAAGAGACTGTGATTTCACATTTCAAATGTAAATTAACGTAAAATCACTGTAAATGTAATAAAACATAATTTCTTTGTTTTTTAAATGTATCTGTCTGTACATATGCATATTTAGTAGGGCAATCGTGGCTCAAGAGTTGGCAGTTCGCCTTGTAATCAGAAGGTTGCCGCTTCGAGCCCCGGCTCGGACACTCTCGGTCGTTGTGTCCTTGGGCAAGACACTTCACCTACCACCTAGTGGTGATGGCCAGAGGGGAATTATAAAGTGGAATTGTAAAGCGCTTTGAGGTTCTCATAAAGCGCCATATGAATGCAATCCATTATTATTTAAACCAACTGTTAGCTGTATGTTTCTATACATTTAAGTATTATTATTCATTCATTCAGTTTATAGGTAATTTCATTGTTTATTCTCATTAAATTGTTCCTAATTTAATGTTTAAAAGCACTTGAAAAAGGCAAAATCCCATGTAAAATTAGGGCAACAAAGTGTATTTTCATTACTGAAAATAACCGTATTTTCATGGGAAAGTTATTTTCTGGTATTTTCTGGTATTATTTTGGTGCCCCAGCTGCTGGAATATTACTGTTTTTTTAGGATTTTGTTTTTACATTGTGCATTTGTGAGCAGCATAGACGGCAAGTTTGAGCTGAAAACTAATTATTAAGGTTATTATTGTCCCGTGGGACTTTTTTCCCCCTCTGAAATACACCTCTGCACTGTTTAATGTTCCAACACACACACACACACACGCTCGCCCCACCATTTAGTCCAACAATCTCCCTCCAACTGATAGCTGAAAGTTGGTATGCTTGCCATAATAAGATGGGGTGCAGATGTAATTTTCTCATGCAGAGGGCTGCATGGGACTGAAATTTCAATCTTAGTTTAATAATGTTCAAATTTGGGCACACGTGTGGGAGAACGCTCCCTGTAGTGGATGTTTCAGTCTTTGATTCAAACTGGAATATCTCAGCAGCTGCTGGATGGGACGGCAGTGGATTTCATGCATCTGTATACAGTGTACAGATGGATCCTGGTGACTTGGTCAGTCTATACCTTTAGGAGCAGGCTCAGGCAAACTCTGGTAACTGGCATGTGAGAAAACAAGAAAGATCTGCAGTACATCCATTTTCCAGTTCACCTAACATGCATGCCTTTGGACAGTGGGAGGAACTGGTAGTATCTGAAGGAAACTCATTTAGGCACAAGAAAAACATGCAAATTCCACATACAGAAGATCCCAACAGATCTGGATGTTTCGGTGTAGGCGTAGACGTTTAGTTTGCTTCTTGAACTGCAATTACATTTTTATAATCTGTTATTTTTTTATGAAGCAAGGCCACAGCTGCAAACATGGGTTCATATGGGCAAATCAAACTAATCTCTCTCGTCCCTTTTTCCTGTTATCTGCTGGTTAAAAATTTAAAAATTCTGCATTTTGACCAGTTTGGTCCTTAAAGTTCTGGACTGACTGTCCCACTGGATCTGTTCTAATTACCCTTTTGAAAACAAATGCACAGACACATTAGGCTGGAGTGGGTTTTTTTACCTGTGTGATTTAATACCAGAGAATCAAGAACATACCAAAAACACTCATGTTCTGTGCTAGGCTTGGATTGCTGCTCAGTAATAATTCGGTGTAGATGAAATCTCTCACAAAGCAAGTTTAAAAAGCATTTAAGCCTGATGCTTACTAACGAGGTGAAACTAAAGGTGTCAATTTATTTAAAAGCAGGCGAGTGGGAAAGAGATAACAGACGAGGAGTAAAACTTTATTTGGCTCTTTCTGCCTTGTGGTCACTCACTAAATTAGAAATAGCGGCTTATTAAACTTTCCACATCACTCCAGTGGAGGACCGGTGACAGACCGTACTGAAATTTCATTGGCCAGAGTGACACCATCGGCGAGGCACTGCAAATATCAAGCATGTTTGATACGGACGAACGCTTGCCCTCGGGGGTTAATCACCTCGTTAAAATTTCAGCGCTGCACCAGCTAAGCACGATCAGCCAAACTACTACTGAGTGAATTAAGTTTGCCTTCAGCTGTGAGCTGAATTATACCACCCAGACTCCAAAATGCTGGGCCTGATGCAGACTCGACAGAGCAGCTTTCAACTTGATGCATTAAAGCGAAGAGGCACAAAACAAAAATACCACAATTAAATTCTCATTTTCAGTCTCATACTTTACTGAGAAACTTTCTGGCTGTGCATTGAAGCCACTAGAGTTTATCTTAGCCACTCCTCATCAAACTGAAGTCTTATTTTAAAATCCAGCTGAGATAAAAACATGTTTTTATTACCCCCTTGTCATGGTCCAACTCATGAGCCATGAAAAGTAATGGCAGAGACACAGTTTAATGCAAATTTGTTAACTAAAAAGAGGCAAAAACTACAATTTTATTAGGTGTGTAAGTCGTCAGGAGTGCTTGAATGTTAACTGTAGGGTGGAGTTTTGTATAAAACCTCAAATAAAAGGTGCACGGTGAATGGAGAGGAAATATTGTGACAGCCAGCTCATAAATGTGCTACAGAGACCAGCCAGGTGCTCCCAGCTGCACTGATTACCAGGAGCCTGCAAGGCAAAACAAAGGGACAAACAAGGGAATGCATAATGCAGGACAGGTTGCTGCAGCTGGGGCGTCACACGCCTGTAAAATTACATGTCTTAAAAGTTTTAAAGTTGTTTGCATGATGGAAATGGACTGGTATTTATTTGTCAGGGTGCGCTCGCGAAGCATGCAGCTTCATAGTCACATCCACCTTCAAATCACCAAGCTCAAGTATTCATAACGGGCAACATCACGGTGGCTACGTCCTTCTTTTATATAGTCCATGTGTTTATCACCAACCAAAGTGCTCATATAACCAAACTAGTGAAACGTGCCACTGACCCGATATGGATAGTCATATGCACAGCTAATATCTGGACAGCATGCGGCGAAACTTTGAATTGTTCGATCCACTATGATATGATTCGTTTGGTTGTTGTCAGGATCTCTGCGGCAGGAGCGGGGCATCCATCATCTTTGCCATAGATTTGCAGCATTCATGGAGTGCCGTATCTGCTCCTTACATAATATCTCCCTATATAACTTACTAAACTATATCATAACGAGTGTGCTGCTCGTTCTGCAGGTAATCATTATTGCCTAATAACAATAGCACCAATAATAATCTCATTTTATAAACCAAAGATGCAAGGCTGGTCATGTAAAAAGGTGCAGGTTTATCAGCCAAGAGACCCTGTTTCATGCCCTGTTTGACTCTCTATTAGCCCTTTTAGTCCTGACTTGGGTCAGCTCGGCACAACTCCATTAAGTCCATTAGGTTTTCGATTAGGTCATAGTACCTGGCACAAAGATCCAAGCAAATCCAAAAATGTGATGTCAACAGACTGCATGCCACAAATTGGCTAACCTGTGGCGTCACCTGATGAGTCATAAGACTTTCTCCTTCACGAAAATCAAAACCGCCCTTTTTGACACTCGGCAACGAGGAAAATAGCTGTACAGAGTCTCGTGAAAAGTCACACACCGAGAGGCAGGTATAACATCACCTTGGCATCCACAACATTTGTGTCGGATACAAATGATGTCATGGGATGTTTGGCTACGTTGTTATAACGAACGTGGAAGTGAGCTCATGTTTGAGGCCACTTCCATTCCCACTCAACAATTAGAGAAAAGTTTAGAAAAAAAAAAGGTTTATATTTGTGATTTCAGAGTATTGGGAGGCTGGGCATACAGAAGTGAGTGATGGCAAAGGAAAAGGCTTTGTATGTAAGGCTGGATGCTAAGGAAGGTGTTGATTGGCTAGGCAGAGAGATCAAGCTGGAAAGAATGTGCAGCAGGTTAGGGTACAAACTCCTTTAACCTCTTAAACCCCAAGCCTAACTGATCTCCTGCCTTTTGCCCCCGTATCAGGGGGCGTTGGGGCTTAAGAGGTTAACCAGCTGCATTTGTCTTTAAGCACCATCCAAAGGACAAGATTACACATGAGTACATCAGAGGGACGACTCAGGCTAAGATGGTTTGGACACGAAGTTAGAGAGGCAAGCCTGAGATGGTTTGCAGAGAAGGAATAGCGGATGTACTGGAAAAAGGATGCTACATATGAAGCTGCCAGGCAGGAGGAAAAGGGGAAGCCTGTAGAGAAGATTCATGGATGTAGTGAAGCAGGACATGCAGACTGTTGGTGTGATAGAAGAAGATGCTGGGACAGGATGAGATGGAGGCAGATGATCCGCTGTAGCAACTCTAAAAGGAGCAAGACGACTGGATTTCCCCTTTCTGGTCTGTGTTTGAATTATTTTTCTGTGATGAGTTTCTCTTTTACATTCAAGTCAAGCTTGTCAGATTTTATTTTTGTTTTCAAGTTGATTTTCACTAACAAGATGCCCTTTACTGAGAGGTGTAAATTGCTGCCCAGCCTTTTGACCTATTAAGATGTGAACCTCAGGGATGTCAAACTCATATTACATCATGGGCCACATAAAGCCCACATTGACCTTAAGTCAAACCAGAGAACCAGAGAAAATGCCCCTTCTGTCAGTATGGAGAAATTTAACTATGCATTCGATCTCAATAAACATAAGAAAAAGAACTGCAATTTCAACAGTATTGAACAGTCTCAGTTTTTCAATGTGATAACGAAATGCTGCTGATAAAGACAATGAAGTGAAAGCAATCTGCAATCTATTTAAAAACAGAAGTTTTTGTTAATTCACAGTAAAACTAAAACAAATAAAATAACATTTTTGTTTTTATTTTGATCCTATGGTAAAAAAAAAACATAAAAAACAAAAACAAACAGTTTCTATAAACAATAGTAAATAAAGACTTTTCTGTCATTTAGTTGTTTATCTATTGCTTAATTATTTTAATGCAGTATGAATGGCTGTTGGGTGGTCTTCATCAGTAGGAAAGGCTGTAAAACCTATGAAGAGATTTTGACAATTTGATTGTTGTTTGACACCACTGCCTTAAACTTATCGAACACATACCCTTAAAGATGACCTATTGTGCTTTTTCAATATTTTATGTCATATATAAACTATTCATATTAAACATGGCCAGTGTTTCAAATAATGAAGTCAGTTTTTGTGCAAATAATCCCTGTGAGCCAGAAACTTATATTTTAGACTCCATTAAATGCTCCAATTCTGGCAGGTTTTTTTCTGTTCTTGGCTCTGTATGATGTCACAGAGAATAAGAAGATATCCCTAATATTGTAATCAGGACCCACATTAGTCCAAACCAACTACTAAAATAATTTGTCAAGTGACAGCCAATCAGTTTGCTTAAAAGGGGAGGAGCTAAAATGGTTGGCTTTGAAGTATGAAGTCGGGAACTTCTATAGTGAGTAAAGGATTATTTTGAACTGTAAATCATGCAAAGCTACTGCAGTAGAGTCAAAAAATGAAAATACAGAGCTGGAAAAAGCACAGTAGGGACACTTTAAGTGAAACTTTTCTGCTTAAACAGAAACCATGTCATATTATTTTTATGTGTATGCTATATAATTTTTAAATACTAAGTACTGCACTGTTATCTTGTGACATTAAGCAGCTATTGATTGTTCTCAATACAGCTGAGGCTTGTTGTAAGCAATCAATTCTCAGCCTCTGTGATCCTGCCTTTCTAAAGAAGACTTCCAACCTAAGACCAGACTAATCAATAACATTTCTGTCCTACTTCTCCACAGTTCAATTATTTGTTCTTGTTTGTTGCTGCATGAGTACAAGTTGGCTGATTTAAACATAGCTACTTAAAGCTATTATTTAATATGAGGAAGCTGCAGTGGATGACTGTAATCGATGTTAATGTTTTCCAGCTGAGGCTGTAACTTTAAAGAATTGCAATCTACCGGTACTGAGGTGTTTCCAGAGCTTCTAGTTAAAATGTAACTTAATGTTTTTCAGCATTATTGATAATGGTTTTACCATTCCCCTTTCCACATTTGTCTATTTTCAAACATAGCATGACTTTTAATGTGATCATTTTAAGTTCTCAATTAATCGGGGCACAACAGCTTAAAATCAGAATTAGAAAAAAATGAAGAAAAACAGGCTTGAAGAAACCCAGAGGAGCACTCAAAAGTCTCATGCGTGCACATCTTAATTAATAAAGGGGGCACAGCTGTTGCCTCAGCTCCACAGTGTGATTGCCTACAGGCTTCATGCTTCAGGCTACATATTAAAACATGAGTCTGCATGACAACAGCTTGAAGAAATATTTTCTTATTTCAATGATGTGCATGCTAGATGAGTGACTGGAGTGATTCATGTTGTTTTTGGTTTCCTATGATTTACAAAAATGGTTCTCTGATGCAAATGTGGCTGAACAGTGATGCAAAAGCTAAAAAGTCCAGTGCAATTTCTGCATATATTAGTCTTAAATGAGTTAGGCATTTTGTTGTTAATGCACTGAATGTTGTATGAACCTTGTATAACAACTGAGAGACCAGTAAATACCTGAATATCTGTATAGTTAGTTTTAAAAAATTACTTGTGAGTTAAATTGTGTAGCTAAGTTACAGCCTCCTGGAAAATTGCCATCATTCTGACTATTACTGTATAACATAAATGTTATAAATCTTTACTTCATTCTATTACATAATTTACTGATGGATTAAAAACAACACTGACCTTACATGCAAGTAAGTATCATGGATTAGGTTAGCTGATGAAGTTATTTGCCAAGTCATCCACTTAACGTTTCCACTCAGATTCTGTGAGCAGTAATGTTAGCAAGCAAGATGTGGTTAGCCATCTAGCCATAGCATCTAACATAAGTAATTGGATGACTTAGCTGACCACTTTAAGACAACAGTTTGCTGTGTGACATAGCTAGCAATTCATCTGTGTTAGCAGAAATACTAGTGTTAACTAATATTAACTGCCTTTCTCATTAAGAGGAAAGACAACTTAGCATTACATTTAATGGTAAACATCCTCCATGATCTAATATCATGTTCATGATACTGTACTTTTCCCAGATGGTCAAATCCTTATTTGGCCAGGTAGCTAATTTTATCTTATCTCAAACGTGGGTATTTCCTTGTCTCAAGGGGCCACATGAGAAACTGGTACTGTTGTTCACTGTTGTGAATAAGCTTATAAAGAGATAGCATTATTACTGAGTTTAACTGAGTTCAGCTTATTGGTGTGGCCCTTCACAACAGTCCCAGTTTCTCATGTGGCCACTTGGGTAAAGTAATTGCCCACCCTTTGCTTATCAGCTAATCCAAACAGATTCCTTGATAGCTTGATTTAGTAGCTATCTAGCTAAACTTAGCTTACTTTCTTACTACTGTTACTAGCAAATTTCTACTTGAGGCAACACCAGTATTTATTTTTTAATTTATATTCTGAGTTTGTCTTTGCTGTGCTGGAAGTTGGTGCTTTGATGATTTTACTGATTAGTGTACTACATTTATAAGCTAATATTAGCTAATGCTGCTTACCAAAGCATTACATCCTTTGAATATTTGTGGAAAAGGGCTCATTTTTCAAGTTACTTTATATTTTCAACAAAAAGTGCTTAATACATTTAAGAATTAACCTTACACCCGTTTAAATAATGCATACAACAGAACCATTTTTATTTAAGATTTCAAATATTTTGTTAATTAAATATCCCCAGCAGCGTGCATTTGTATTTCATGTCACATGCCATTGTGTGCATTTCATATTCACCATGTGACCAGTGCATGCTAACAGTCAGAGCCATCAAACAATATCTGTAAAATGAAAGCAGTGGTTCAAGTGGACCCGATTTGGCTGAGTCATTTTCTGCTGGAGAGCAAAGAAACCATTACCCTGCCTCACACTTATATAATTAGATTGGACTGCTTTTTGACTTGGCTTTTAAGGCTTTTGAAAGTTAGACCGTGAAAGAGAGGAAGGAAAAGACTAACCATGTGTTGCAAATGACCAGAACACAAGGATCGAGCTGCTTAAAACAGGCAAACAGTCAAGATATGTGGTAGGAATAACAAGGAGGCACGAGAGAATCAGTTATGATACTGCAGAGAAGATCCATTATTATTGATTGATAAAGCTGCCCTCACTGTAACAGCTCCTGGAGACACAAAGTCAGCTAGAGTACCAGATAAATGATTAACAATAGGCCTGTTAGTATCTATATTCATGTACCGTACATATTTATTTTAAAGGTTACTTTAATGCCACTTCAACCATGGTCACCCCTCTGTCTCATTCCTGATGTTCTCCCTTTTATTCCCTCCACCCTGAACCACTTCAGCTGTTCTCCTTGTGCCGCAGGCTCCGGCTGCAAGATGCGAACGTTGGACAGTGGAATCGGGACCATCCCCCTTCCTGAATCCTGTTCCTTCTTCTCCTCCATCCTGCACCTCCTCCCCAAATCCTCATCAACCCCAGAGCAATCCCTCAGTCCTCCCAGTGTCCTTGGCTCCTCCAGCGAGGACGCATCTCCTTCCCCGTTACCCCGGTGGAGAATTCCCTCCAGCTATAAGGACGGCAGCCATGCAGGGGTGCCAAACTCTCTGTCCGATTCCTCCATGACCCATATCCAGTCAGTGCCTTTCCCCACTGTGGCCTTCCTCCAGCCCATCCAAACCCCGTCTGAACCCATTATGACCTCTGCCAGTGTGTGTGAAGCCCAGAGCAGGCTACCCAGAGCACCACAAGGTACGGTAAAATGACCAAAGGTACAGCTTTGAACTTTGGACTGCAGGAATAAAGCTTATAGTAATGATGGAAACTTTTATGCTCTCTTACTTAATCTTTCTTACTTGTAGCGTTGCTGGTATAATGTTCCGAGTTTGATCTATGTAACAAACACTTATCTTATACTTGATGTAACATCCACCAGATCACCAGCAATCCATTTAGAGTGGGTTTTGGCTAACATTTGGCTTTTTCTGTGGAAATTCCACCTGTTTGGAAGTGCCCAAATCCAAATGGAAAATCTTTTATCTGGAAAACTGCAAATTCCAAAATTTATGAGAGTAAAATATTGTCTAGTAATTTCTCTGTTTAGCATGTGGCTAAAATAAAACCCAACCATCACCCCAGACAGGTCACTGGTGACACAGTGAATGTAAAGAGGTTAACTCCTCTAAGGTATACGTCATCATTAGTTATGACGCAAACCCCTTTAGATGTGTCTATGTTGGAAGTGATTCACTCATGTCTCATCGCTTGGAAACTGTCAGTTGGTCACGATCAGATATTCAAGGCCACAGTTGCCTAGGTAACAATCTATCGTATTTACTACCAGGTCATATGTAAGCAGTATCCTGAGATATCATTGGTAGCCATTCAGTTTCTCAACTAGAAGGTGTGAAAACTTTACCTTAGGTCCCGCCCACTTCGTGTCACCAGATTTTTTAACATCACCAAACATCATCAACTTTCTTTGGTCTGATCACCATGTTGATCTCTTTCACTCTGCGGATGCAGCGTAATCATAAGTCTCTGTTTTATAACAGAGTAAAAAGGAATTTTTTTGAAAGACATGAAAAAAGTTTGATGGATGTTACAGTTTTTTTTTTTTACTCCTGACATTTTTTTAAATGATAAAAATGACATATTATGATAGAATACGTTTAGGGTTAGGGTTTGAGTCTTCACCAATGACGACTCAGACCTCAGAGGGTTAACCCTGTGTCTTGGCAACAAATACAATGGCTTTCTTTTTTTTATTTAAAAGTTTCTGATATGTCTCAGTTGTGGTTTGTTTGTTTTTCTGTGTCCTGATGGTCAAGACTTTTTGGACACAAATCTACTGTCTTGATATCTTATGGTTAGTGGTTGAGACTTCTTATCTGTGAGGACATGGATCTAAAAGGGATGCATTTCCATCGTGTTAGCACACAAGCGGATTGGGATATAGGAAATTTAGAGGACAGGTGAGGACCTTGGACTATTTGTGGGTATCCTCAACCTGTTCCTCAGCAGTATTTTTGTTGTCATTTGGCAAATCATCATCCTTAAATCAATTCCTGTCACCAGGGAGTGCCCCTTGTTTTTTTAAGGTTCCTGCACCAGATCAAATATTTCTAAGACATTAGTAAATAAAACCAAATGCTATGAAATTAAGGCAGAATAACAACAAAATAATTTGGTAAAAATTAGGTACTTATTCAATTGTCCAAAATGAAAAAACCTGTCAGTGGCTTTAATGTTGGTCTAAGTAGGCACTGTGATTTAAAAAGATGATCTTGCTTTTTAAAGCCTCTTAAAGAACAGGCTTTATTCTTGAAATTTACTGCTCATTTCCTTTACAAAAGACATATCCAGAGAAAATCTTGCTGAAGGGAATTCATTATTCATGTATCTATTGAGCACTTAGCACATAAGGAAATTTCCTGAAGATCCACTCACATTTATCCACACGTTCTCTGCGTTATTCAAGGTTACCGGGGAAATTGAAGATTCAAAGTTCAATATTTACCTTTATATAAAAGATTGCTGGAAGCGATCACGGTGTCGTTACAACAAGCGGAGCCTTTATCATGGTACTGAGAGCATATTGCACACATGGCCTGCTCAGTATGCTAATGACACGGCATGTAGAAAAAGGAAAAACACTCATGTTGTGAAATCAAGTACTTGATTTCACACCGAGGCAGAAAGAAGCAGGTTTACATTTTGAGGCGGTAACTTTTAATCAAACGAGAGCTTAAATGAGAACTTTTGATGGCTGACTTTATAAATTAACAAGTTACTTATATAAGCTAATATTAATTACAGCTCATTCATCATTTTGAAGTGCTGTCTTTGGTTATTAAGATTTTCAGCTGAAATTAAAAGCACTTTTTTTCCCTTTTCTTTCCATGGTGAACTCTACCATTCCCTTACTGGTTTAGCCAGTTTTTCAACCAGTCAGCACTTTACCTAACACCACACGCTGTTGGCATTTTTGCATAGCCAAAGACCTACATAAGCAGACACCAAAGGGATACCATAAATACCACATCACACTATAGTTCACAACTCATTTGTTCCTTTTTTATTTTCCTTGTTTCCCCCCAATCCCCTTTTACTTTTGTTTTTACTTGCTGATTACGTTTAGATGCTCAAAAATCTTTTTTTTATAGTTTATAAATCAAATATGATTTGAGTTAAATACATTTATTCCTAACAGTAACCCCTTTATGGTGAGAAATTGGTTGTAGCGGAGAAACCAATCAGGGAGAGAGGCTGATGCAAAATTAACACAGGAAACAAAAGAAACAAACGTTTTAATTAAAAACAGGAAGTAATCAAAGGAGATTGATAGGGACATGAATAATAACAAGTACCCAAGGAAACTTACTGATAATGGAGGCTAGAAGACCTACACTAAACATCAAGATAAAGTCAGGGAAACACAGGAGGACAAAGACAGAAAGATGTGACAGAGGGATGAACAGAAGGGAAAACACTGAGGGAATCTTAATAGAAACAAAGACAAAAGACCAGGAACCAAAACATAGGATGCAAAACTGAAACTAATCATTAGAACAACCACTGGAAATAAAGCTTGTGATCTACTAGATTGTTGAAATCAATGCAGGAAACCAGAAATCTGCCAAACACAGAAGTCAAACCTTTAAAACAGTTGTAGTAAGAATAAAAATATTTACCTGGAATTCCAAACCACAAAATAACAAAAATCCAAGGACTGTGACAGGTCCTCTTTCATAGGGTCCATATTTAAAAGTTGGAGGACTTAAAGTAAGTCCCAGATTTGTCACCAGGACAAACCTCCTTATCAGGGAGCAATGGGTTTTGGACTTTGTCTCTTTATTATTCAGACACCAAGTCAGTATTTGATGCCCTGAGACTGAGGATATGTTAAACCTGCATTCTTGATAAGCAAACAGTTGAGAACCTCCTTTTCCTCATATTTCTTAAGAAAAACTGTTTAATTTTAATACAAAGAGCTTATGAATTGGATCAAAATGAAGGACCATCTTTTAAGCTAGACAAATTTTAGATATGCTGACTATGAGAGAAAAATTAAAAGCAGGTGAAGGATGAGGGAGAAACAATAACTTTTTTAAAGGACTCATAGTTGAATTAGTTTGTATAGATAAAAAATGCCTCAGATCGCTTAACATATGGACCATTTAGCTTGGTTAGACATTGTCCAGAGGAGCAAATAAGTGAACAGTTAATGTCTCTGACTGTTTTTAGGTGAAATGCATATTTAAATGTTTGTCTACACAGGACATCCCACAGTCAGAACAGTTTTATTTAAGCATCCTAAACTGTCACTCCCTATCTGAAAAACATGTCTTCATTTGCATTATTTTTCACATGTGAGGTGGCTGTTTGAGCCAAACATTTACCGTCTTTCTGGATGTCAGCTGCAGCTCCTTTAGCGTTTCTTAGATCTGCTGCCACTTTGAATTCAGGATGATAATCGTGCTCTCTTTGAAGACGTCAGCCTGTCAGCGTCAAGCAGTTCTTCTAACTCCACATTTGAGTCTTGTTCTTGACATGAGTGAGAACATTGAGAAAACAATGTCTAAAATTAGTTTTATTTCATCCTTTCAGGTGGATTGGAACCAAAGAAGTTGACCTATATTAAATCGAAAACACGAGCCACTCCGAGCCAACAGAAAGAACAGACGAGACTTCAGCTGGCCAACTGTAAGACACCACATTTATTTAAGAGATAGTGTATAGTGAGGTCCATATATTTTGAACACTGGCAACTTTTATTTTAGTTATCCACAATAACAATCCAGTTATAGCTATGTGGTGTGATATGCCCTTAAAGTGCAGACTTGTATTTGAACAAATATGATTCTGGACTAAGTGTAATTGGGAGAGTGTGATCCAAACGACTGAAATATTTAACCGCAATATATAAATAATTTATAATATGACCTTTCTAATGTCGAGGCTGGTAAACCTAACTCCTGGAGAATTTTCTTCACTCAGCTAAATGTTGCGAAAAGAGTTTTTCTTTAGAAAAAGAGAGAAATCTTTGTTGTATGATTCACGGAAAAAATGCTTCCCAACACACTTGGAATAATCTCTGGACCTTTTACTAGTTTAGTTTATGAAGAAATATGAAAGAAATCTCTAATGCTGGTCCATTAAACAACATTTAACTCATTCACTGCCAGCCATTTTCAAATCAGGTAACTTCCCACTGCCAGGGTTTTTGAGCATTTTTACTCATTTTTGAAGAGCCACAGAAAACTGTGTGTTATGATCATATAAACGCTGAACCTACCAAAATGAAGAACAGACTCTCTTCTTTCATCCAAAAAAAAAGCTTGTTTCTACCATTTTCCATTCTTTAGTAATCAGCTGTAGAAGAGAGGTGGGTTCCACCAAAAATGCCTGTTTTGACCAAAAAAAGGGAGAAAACGAGCTTTTTGTGAAAAATACATTTCAAGCAGAAAAGTGCCTTTGACACTAATATTTCTTGCTTTGTGACGAGGTTGTATTCTAGCCCCTCCCATTGAAAAACGTAATTGACGTCTATAGACGTCAATGGCAGTCAACGTAAGTTTTTCAATTGACGTCTATAGACGTCAATGGCAGTGAATGAGTTAAGTTAACTGAACAGGCATATTTGGACAACTTGCATGAAAATATGTGACTGTGTCAAGCTTTGCTGCGTGGTGGGCAGGATGTAGGACCCAAATGCAGGAAGTAATGGGAAGTAAACTCAAAGAGGCAGCTTTATTTTGACTGTAAACTGTAAACTTTCTGTAAACTAGAAACTGGGACCAAAAACTCCAACTGTAAACTAGGAAACGGCTAAGAACACAGAGGGAAAAACACAGCATAGTGAGGATGCAATGCAACAAAGGGCAAAGGAAAACACAGGGCTTAAATGCACAGGCAAGACGACGAGAGGACCAGAAATCGCGAGACAAAGAAAGTGACATTAGGCAAGGACTATCAAAATAAAACAGGAAGCATGACATCACATAGACGCAGACTTGACATGGAAACAGACAGTCTCTGGAACAGAGGGAATACTAAAGCACTAGACTTGGGACACAGGGAAAACATGGGAACAGAGACTAACCACAGGCTGAGATAAACACTAAGGGAGAGAGGACTACGATCCCTGAAAACTAAAGAAACCCAAAAACATGAACCTCAGTAATCAAAGAATATAATTCCATAAGTTGAAACACAAATACCGTGACAGACAGTATGTGCAGTTTAGACAGTCTGCACTTAAAGCTCATGGCTGAAAGTCATATAACTGAAGCTTTAATATGTTTTTGCACACAGCTAGAATAACACATTTAAGTCAGTATCTAAAAATATATGAATTTTTAACTGTATGCATATTTTACATGATACACAGTTTATTTTTATTTTCAGATTACCACCACCGAAATCCAGTGAACCAAATAATTCATCTGTAAAACATGCACTGAACCATTAAAACACATGGCTTTTATGTGTAATGAACTTTGATCTGTAGCCTTGGAAAATGCAAAATTATGAACCCTCCAACTGCCGGGGTCACAAGGACTTTTAAGGACTAAAAACAGTGTCAGAGTTTGTTCTAAGTACTGAAAATTACATACTATTAAGTTGATTTTAACCCACTGAAAAGGTTTACTGGCAAGTTTCATTAAAGTTTCATACTTTTTCAGTTTTTATCTACCAAAATAAATGTGAACTCTTCTTTCGGGAGACTCGTCAGACACGTTCAAATGCTGCCTTTAAAACCTGTCACTGGAGCTGGCAGTTATAAAGACAGACCAAGATTCAGTAATTTCACTTTTTCACACTGCACAAAAAAAAGACTAATAACTTTTTCTTTCAAACTACACTTTGCTTTCAAGCCCATTTTCATCCCCACTGAGCAGAAAGCACGCTTAATGGTAGCAACTGAACACATGACTAACACAAGTTTGCCAAACATCATTTGCATCTTTCTACACTACATTAACGCTGGCATTTACAACGGTTGTGTGTGTAGTAGTAGGTCGTGAGATGTGCCTGTGGGTTAAAAAATAGCCACAGGTTATGAGCAATCACAGCAAGATGCACATAAAGATTCATGAATACCTTTTTATTTATAGAAACACACTCATCGAAGTGTTTCACACTCCTCAGCAGCCCATTTCCAATATCTTTATGCAGCGATTACAGAGAAAAGGTTGAAAAATAACAGGAAAAACCAAAACAAGTCCAGAACAGTTTCTCAGTCCTCTTTAGTAATTATTCTGCAAGTATCTGGAAGTCTGCTGGAGGGATTAAGACCATTCTTTTAAAAGATGTTTCCTCATGTGTTGCCAGTAAAATTCCTCATTAGTGTTTGGCTGTGTTAGGATCTAGTGACTATGAAGGCCATAAATGCTATTCACATCTTTTTCATCCTCATCAAATCATTCAACAAGCCCGTGTGCCATTTTGATGGGGGATCTGATGACCAGGTGCACCACTTTATGTAAGGCCCCATAGTGTGTTAGGCCCTTGTCGCCTTCGTCACACAAACTGAGACAATGACCCACATTGTGGTGTTGGTTCAAAAATTCATAAGTTAACACTGCAGGAGTGTCACTTTTATCCAGTGACTGTGAGAAAAGCAGTGAAGGCTTTCATGATATGTCAATAATTCCAAAGAAAGCAGGTGGAAGTAAAATAACTTGTTTGGAAAGCCAACAAAAAAGTTGAAATTTAGCTGAGTTATGGCAGAAAAGGCACATGTCCTCCAGCTGTTATCATGATAGCAGACAAAAAATAGCTTTGCTATCATGTCACAGGTATTGCTGGGCAATGAAACAGTCCAGTTCAGTAGATTTATTTGGCACATGTGGCTGCCTTAACAAGTGGACCTGAACTATGATGGCATCACATTGTAAGGGTCAGGGATTCAGGTTTTTCCTATTGATTTTTCACCCACCTTTATATTCCTTGAATCAGACTAGTTATCAGTTTTGTTTCAGACTATGTGTGGAACACGTCAGGAACACTCATCAACATGCAGTGACGGATGTTGCTGTTTTATCTTTGCCCAATGGGATCAGATCACAGTTGTCCTATTTCAATTTAAACCACATTTTATCCCAGATACATCTTATGTTACCATAATTTAAAGTGCTTAGGAATCAGTGACAAGACCTGCTGACATTTTTTTTTTTGTGTGAAATTAATTCTCTGTATGCAGCTGCAGTTGAGGAACATAAAGTGGAACCTTAAGGCAATGTTCACTCCTCAGCCACTTTATAACCAGCAAGCAAAGTCAATGCAAAAGATCTACCATGTACTTTTATGCCCTTTACCGTATACAAAATAAACCAAACCCCACTCTTTATAGAAAAAAGCACACTGAGCTACACAAGCAAACACAAATTATAGCCTGTCCACAAATATATGAAATTGTGGCTCAGAATTAAAATAGCAAGTACAAAGCTTCAGTTTAGTTGCAGATGAAGTTGCTGTGCTGGTGGACATGGCTCAGCCCAGCTCTCAAAAAACTGCTTATAAAAAGTCACAACCTCAACTTGTATAAAACCGTGAATATCCATAAAAGTTGCTTTATGTACCTGAGAGTGTGAGATCACTTAAAATCACAGGAAAGACACTGATAAAGAGGTAGTGTCTGCGAAAAAAGCTGAAATTACAGTGGATCTCTGTGGGGCAGTTTAATGGCAGTCCTCTTACTCCAACGAGTCTGCTGGCTTTGAGGAAGAATTTTCATACTTTTTAGAGATAAAAGGATCCTTGTTAAGTAAAAAGTGTGAGCTCAGCAGGAGGCTAGAAATACAAATTTTCAAAGGACTGTTTCTGCTTTTCACAGTCCACACTGTGGGCTCCAGAAATACTATGCAAAAAAAAATAGTGTTTAAAATTGTTTAACTTTTTTATCCTTTCATTAATAATAGATCAATAAATAATAAAAAATAAATTAAAGCGCATGACAGTAAACCGTTAAGTCATTTTCCCTGCTGTAAATTCGTACTTTTGTTTACTTTTTTTTGCGTATCTTTCTTTTTTTGCAGGTATTGCTTATATATTTGTAAACTTATTTATTTCTCTACCCTCTTTTTATAGTTTTACATTTTAATGCATTTCTGTATCAATGTGCAAAAGAAGAGGCTCTTATTGAGTCAATTTATTGGTTGATCAATAAAGTTTTATTAATAACTTTTTTTTTATTTCTCCATTCAAATGTAAATTCAAATGCCAAATGTGTAACAATAAATGCAGATATTTATTGATGCTATTATTTTGGTAACAGTTTATCATTTTTTACAATTATTTATTTATTAGTTTTTGATTTTGGCAGACCCTGCTCTCTATAATTTTCCCCCAAAGAAAGCCTGTGAGCTGATTAATCATCTTTAAAGGCATTTCTTAAATATTCCATTATATTATTATTATTAATCACAGTTTGGGCTTCTCCTTTAAACTAGTCTCATTTTGGATATTGTTTGTGTGGTTCAGAGATCCACTATCTCACTCTGCTCCACACCTTCTCTTTTTAGAGTTTCTGAAGCTGGATGAGTCAACTTGAAGAGAGAAATCATGCGACTGGGTGGACTTATCGCCGAGCCACACATGGAGGACCTCCAAATCCCACAGTTTGGATTCTGTGTCCGGATGAAATGCTCAGAAGTGGGACAAAAAGCCAGCTTGGCATTGTTAGGCTTCCGCCTCTGCTCAGTGTAGCGTTAAGATACCGAGAAGCCTTTCAGGTGTAGCAATGAACTGTCTGGCAGCCATTTTGGAGGTCTGCATCTTGTTTGGCATCAGCTGTGAGCAGCTGATTGTATTTATCTGCAACAGACTTTTCTTCACAGAAAAACAGGTTTTTTTCTTGAAAAAAAGTTTAAAATGTACATTTAGCATGTTTAGCATAAAAGCTACTGTAGCATTAAAAAAGAGCTACCTATAATCTCAAAATATTCTAATTGTGGGTGTGATCACGGACTATAAAAACACAATGGACATAGCTATGATTAGTCACCCACTGGTTACCAAAATCCTGTATTTGAAACTTCAAGTGCAGCAAATTCATTGTCACCATCTTAACATTCTCAAATCTTAAAAACCTATCATACATTTGAAAAATAAAAATAATTTAAAATAGACGGAACCCATAAACTCATCAGAAAAGCACCTACTAAAGTCATAAATCAATGGAGAGGAGTTAACATGAGTCAGAACTAAATTAAAGGAGTTCTTCCCACTGTCTTTCATACACGCGAGTCTGAGGAGTTGCCCCCTGCTGGCTACGAGAAAGAATGCAGGTTTAACATACTTCCACATTGGTTTCATGTTTCCAAGCTGAAAGTTACATTGATAAAGTAGAGCTTATGTTAGTAACAAGCAGCTGTTTTTCACATATTAAAGCTTACTTGTTAAGCTTATTTAAAGTGGTCATGAAACGCTGCACATATAAAGGCAAATTTAGACATGGAGCCCTGCTCTCAAAAACTGACACAGATGTAAAACTGTCTGTGAAGCTTGATTTAAGAATTAAGTGCTTAGAGTTAAAGTTTTAAAAACATGTTTATGCCATCTTCTGTTAGTACGGAACATTATGTCACCAGCTTGGCTAGTTGCTGCTAACAGCGACCCTGATAAGGACAAGCGGAAGAAAATAGATCAGAATCAGAATCAGAAAGGGGTTTATTGCCAAATGTTGAGCAGGTTTACAACATTAGGAAATTGCTGCGGTGCTTCAGTGCAAACATGACAGTATAAACAGATGGATATACTGTCTGCTTTCACTCTCTATTTCTTAAGCAATAAGTGGTTATTTTTTGTTTGACTGTCTGCATTAACACAGGAAAATCCACCTGTTAGCTGTAATTTTTGGGTTTGTAAAGCACTTTTTTGAGACCAGCAGACCAGACCACTTGGTACACTCAGTCAGACATGGAAAAATCAGAGTTTCTGACTCCAGCTTGTTGGTCCAGTGAACCACCTGACTCAAACAGGCACTCCTCCACACTGTCCTAATTTCTAAAGTGCTTTACAAACCTGAACATTACAGCTAACGGGTAGGTTTTTCTGTGTCAGTGCAGCTTGCCAATCAGCTACGTAAGAAATAGAAAGTGAAAGTGGACAGTATATACTTGGTTTTAACATAAAGCTCATTGTTGCACCCATGGGTAGCACAAAAGTGACCCCCTTAGATTGATTTTTATTGTTCGTGTCCTTATTTTTTCCACATTTATTGGTTCTGTACTGGTTAGCTAACATAAACTAATGTAAGTCTGTTGACCACAACCAACCAACCAAGTGACATAATGTTCCCAGTGGCACTAAACACGTTTTTAAAACTTTTACTTTAAGCTTTTATTTCTTAAATTCAGCTTCACAGGCAGTTTTACATCTATATCAGTTTTTGAGAGCAGGGCTGGTGGTATAAATTAGCCTTTATACATGTAGTGTTTCATGTCCACTTTAAAACGGACCTGACAAAACCATTTCCGTTATTTTAGTCTACATACAGCATTCATTCACAACAGCGATCTACCAATTTTGATAATTTTTGAAGTCTAACTGCATGTAGCATCAATGCAGCCCACAGAGACTGTGATTAGCATTTTCCATACTGTTGTTTCCTCCTATGCATTTCCAGTTTCTGTTTCTTCTGTTCCCATTTTTAAAATTGACCGGATGAGAAATTTGGAGAGAAACGCCGCTCATAGACTATGCCATAGGCTCTACATGGATTCAAAGCAGATGTGCAACAAATCTGTCTGTACTGTTAAATTCAGTTTTTCTCCACAACATTTCTGGATTTGGACGCTGTAGCTCGAGGGAGCCATGCTAACCGTCACTGTTGAGCTTCAGCAAAACTTAGAGGATTGAATACCGGGTGAGTCATGTAGGCTGTGACAAACAAACATAAGCGTTTCACCTGCAGACCTCCATAATGGCACTGGCTGTCTCTCCTTAAAGGTCATGTAGCCACATTTATTTACATTTCCCAGCCATGTGTGAACATTTTATTAAAGGTTTAAGATTTAAGTCTGCTCCAGACAAAATGACGATCTAAGCTAGGATACATACATAATATATTTTCCCATGGGCCCACCAAAACTCGAGATTACAGTGTTATCCTATGTACAGCACTACCTACTGATTGCCATTTACCTGACTGAGTAATGTGATTCTCTAAAGTGTGCGCTAACTACTTTTTATTGTCACTGTGTTAATATCCACTTGCATGCACTCAGCCTCTATAATTTACTCTGATCCCAGTGATGCTTCATATGGCCTGTTTTATTACAAGAAGTTTTTTTAAAAAAAGCTTAAATATTATTTCACATACTCCGACACTGTTTTGTAGGTAAATGTTGCACGTTTCATTTTGAATTTAAACTCCTCACATGTGAGCTGCTTTTTGTGCGTTTCCACAGCTATGACATCAGGACAGAGCAGTGAGTTTTGCATGTAATCTTAGAGTGGTAACGCACCCAGTTGTCAGCATGCTAGCTCAGGGAAATTTATTGTCTCTGGTTGAAGCTGTGGGTTAAACTTTAATACGTACAGCTTTCATTAAAGCATGTGAAGAGATCCAACAGGGAGGATTCACATGTACACGTTTCTGTCACAGCAACAAAAGACCAGTTACGTCTTTTTTGCTGGACTGAACTCTTCCATTGCTTTGCTCATATTTAAGGTAAACTAAAGAACTTGTAAATATATTGAGAACTTCAGCTCTTTGGACATCCTGTTTTATGGGGCACTTGTAAAGTAGTCCAGAACAGGGGAAGCTCTATGAAGCTAATGGTGAAGGACATTTACATTTTTAGGCTCCAGCAGAACATCTTTATTTCTGGACTAATTCAAGAGACCCTCTCTAGTTTTTACAAGAAATATAGTAGAACAGCTTCTTAGCGTAAGCAAATCAAAGCCAAGAGTTCCACCACTGATTTTGGGAATGTAGAACGTTGCCACAGTTAAGATGCGCTTCAGCCGGAATCACGTACACGTGAATCCTCTCTTTCCTGGACTTAATATTTTCCGCGTCATAGTTTGCACGTTTTATCTCTTTAAGAAGTACACTGTGTCCTGTTCTTCTCTCTTTTGTGTTACAAATATGACTAGCTCACTGTTTGGTGTTATTTTTTTAATAAAGTGACTCAGATATCTGGCAGCAATTCAAGGGTTGCACTTTTCTAAAATTTTCAAGGCAAGCAAAAGTACAGAGACCCCCCCTTATTTTTACTAACTCGAGAGCATCCCTTGTGGAAATCAACAGTGTGACAGTTTTCAATTACACGGCAAGTTTTTTAGTCGAACTTTTCGCAACTTATCAAAAGCTAACAGTTCTACCACTTTCTTTTCAGAAAGTAGAAGAACTCTAAAGTCACATACACGTGAATCCTCTCTTTCCTGTCTTGATCTTTCCCGATTGCCACTTCTTTTCTGCACATTTATCTGTAAGATATCTGAGTCTCTGTCTTTAAGAAGTACACTGTGTCCTTTAATCTGCTGTTTTTGGTGTTCCGAATGCATCCCGGCACATTTGACGATTTTAACCCACCCGTCCCCCTGAACTTTTATCGTTATTTATCATGTGTAGATATTTGCCGAGATGCATCTTTTCACACCATCAGTAAGAAACTGATTGCATATACAGAACATGAATGCACCTGAATCTACATATCAGACTCATCAAGGTGATGATAGCCATATTCTTTTCACATGATGTATAGCTACAAAGCACCGCACATTATCATCAGTATTAACTGTATTTACCTCTTCTTTGTTGATGGTAATATTTGTAAAAATGCAGCAGTAGCAAAACATTTATATGTGTAATAAATATGTAGCGTGAGACGAGGATCAGGGAACAGATTGGCTGCACTGATACGGGTAGATGAAGCATGGCGTCTGTGTTTTTAAAACAGCTCGCATCACGAAGAGCGTCACTCTCACAAGGGTTGTATTTTTCTAGCATTTACTCCGATGTCCTGTATTTGTACCTTGCACTGATGAGTGTATTTTGCCATTTATTAGCACTTGTTGTCACTCACTATCACAGTAACTCTCCTCCTAAATGTCTTTATATTTTCAGAATCCAAATAATAACAGTGATGTTCTTGTGTCATCTTATCAGTACAAACTGAGAGTTGTTTATTACTGATATTCTTTGTTTATTGTCAGAGAAAAAATAAACGATTTCAGTACTGGGACGACATTAAGGACGTTGTTTGTGTGTTGTCATTGAATTGCTTTGGCTGGTAGAGAGGAATCTAGATAGATGGGCTACAAAATGAAGCCCAACCAGCTGATGGTGTTATACACAAGTCCAACATATCTAGGATGTCTTTGCATCAACTGGATTCCTAACATCAGCAATTGGAAGTCTGCATTTGGAAGTAATGGAGCAAATCAAATTTGAGTCATACTGACAGTATAATTATTAATTAAAAATGTCAACTGGTTAATTTTAAGCATTAACAGCTACTTGTTTAGGTCTTGGCATTTAAGGGTTATTGGGTTAGGTTTGGAGTAATTCTGGTTTGGGTTAAAATACATCGGTTTTCAAGCTCTTTTCTTGATGAGCATGTTGGTTCCTGCCCACTTTCCCTGGAAAAAATACATGCTTATTACATTAAATACATTTTCCACATTACTTACGAATTTGTCCTTTTACATGAAAAACTATTGTTTTTTTCATGACTATTTCACATTTTCTCATGAGACCCTGACAGACATGGGGAAGTCTACTGCCAGCTGAGGAATGAACTATGAGCTATTACGCTTATCAGTATTAGGCTACAGCTGTACAATTAGGACATTGGGGAGGCTGGCAGATTACAATGGTTAGTCCATTAAATTAAGATTTAGATTTGTGTAAGACTTTATTTCAGCTTTAGGCCTGGTGATGTGTAACGGTATGAATTATGTTGATTAATATTTTTTACTCTCTCAGAGCCCACAAGCTGGGGTTCAGTATTCAGGGTCATCATGTGATACGTGGTTAGGCAGACAATTTAAATGCATAAATACAAGGATAGAGAATTTGGATTTTTGGTAATTATTGGATGGGAAATTGCCATGTGAGATAAGATGTGGTGCTTTTTCAAACCAAGTTAGGGAAGTTAGCTTTTGCGGCTGATAGTTAATGAAACATAACTCGTATCATCAGTTACAATTTGTAAAAACTTGGCTTATAGATATGTAATGACATCTACTATTAACACATTCCGTATATGAAAATAGTGAGGCAGAGCAGTTTGTAAAAAATTAAAGTATCTTTAGCCATCACCCTGTGTTCAAAGGAAGGAAGGCCCATGCACCACGATATCTGGAGTGTAAATGGTCCATGACTGCTAATCACAGTTATAGTGAACTGTTAATAATATTTTTGTGTTATTTCAAGGTATTGTGATTGTTTTAGAAGGTAACAGTGCCATGGCCTGTAATTTATACAGTTGTGGTCAGAGGTTTATGTGCACTCATACAATCGTTGGCATGAATGTCATGATAGTTTTGGATACTTAATTATTTCTTTGAACTGTTCTCTTTCTAGAGAGGAAATAGAGTACAGCAAACATCTTTAATGACTTAAAAAAAGAGTCGGGTGTACAACCTTGAATTTATTTAGGGTTTTCTCTTAACCACACATGGTCAAAAGTATACATACAGGATACATACATATATCAGAAATATGAGCCTCTTTTCAAGCTTTCTCTTGATGGTCATACTGGCTCCTGCTCACTTTTATGGACAAACACGTTATTCATTTCCTATTTAAATTCATTACTCACTTATTCCTGTCCCAATTCATGTATGGACAATTCATGTCCATGTACATGAAAAATGATTGTTTTTTTCATGACTATTTCACATGGGTAAGTAATGCCAGCAGAAGAATTAACTCTCTAAGCTATTACGCTTATCAGTATTAGACTGCAGCTGTATAATTAGGACATGGGAGAAGCTGACAGATTACAATGGTTATCCCATTAAACTAAGAGACAGTGAGACAGTTTTATTCTTTCAGCTTCAGCCCTGTTGGCGTTTAACGGTCTCAATCATGTTTTAGTATTTATTCTTAACTTTTAAAATATTAGTGTGTGCACAAATTTGATGTGTGGTAAACAGAGATGGGCAGTAACGCGTTACTTTTTTCAAGTAATGAGTAAAGTAAGGGATTACTATTGCAAAAAAGGTAACTAGATTACTGTTACTTTCCCTAAGCACACTGCGTTACTAAAGCTGTGATTTTTTTGCGGGAGTGTCTCATGACAATGACGTAAGCGAGTGCAACGTTGGTGGCAACAGCTGTGTGCAGATCAACAATGGATAATATATCGAGTGCGGGAGAGAGTATGAGCGTGCAGCATTTAACGCGTGGAAGTACTGACCGTACTTTGAGTTTGATTCCGTAAAAAGTGACAAAAACATTAGCATCCGCTGTACAGTGCGTGGGAAGAAAACTTCTTTTTGCAGCGAAAAAAACCCCCAAACCTCCGAGCGAGCACCGAGTGCGCTGCCACGGAATCTTCCACTGACCGCTGCGACACACCTGCACCAGGGCAAACATCCGCCTGCCCTGCTCCTGCTATACAGCTGAAAATAGAGCAACAGGACTGAGTCTTTGATTTAATTTATTTTCTGCTGTGTTTCACTTGCATTTATTTGAAAGAGTGAGTGTAAACACAAAAACCTATTTTATTTTATGTGCTGGAATGTGCAGAAAATAGGTTTAAATGTTAAACAAATTTCTTCCAGTCAGAGAGTGTTGTATATAATTACATTTTTGCTTGATGCATGAAGTTAAAAGAATAAAACTAATAAAACAAGTTTTTAAAAGAGACTTTTCCATTTGATTACATTTTGTATGATGGATTATGCAGAAAAAGTAGAACTGGGCTGAAAGATCTATGGCTTTATTACGTATTCAGGTTGTAAATCATGTTTTTAAAAAGTAACTAATTACTTTTTGAAAATAAGTAATCAGTAAAGTAACTGGATTACTTTTGGGGGGAAGAAATCAATAATTAGTTACTGATTACTTTTTTCAAGTAACTTGACCAACACTGGTGGTAAACAAGTCCTTACAAGTGTTCTGTTTAGGATCACGTATTAATCCTTATAGAACAATAACACTGATTTAAAATTGCTTGCGAATTTCATTTTTCAGGGTTACACCTGAAGTTACCTGGATAAGTGTGACCGGTGTGGTTCTGCGTTGTGTCTGACGATAAAAGGTGAAAGAAAGAAAGACCTCCAAATAAATAGCTTGCCCACTCCAGCTCCTATGACCAAATACAAACAGTGGGGAAGAGGGTTAGCTCAATCCACCACAACTTCCAAGCTAGCAAGAATTATCTATTCATGTTAGCATTCACGTTCCCTAGAACACATATGTGGCACACACATTTATAGCATCTAACAAAAAACAGGCATAATGATGACAATAATTGAACTAAAATTGCAATCAGAAACATCAGGGTGGCTAAATATGAATTATATGTGTGTTTTACAGTGTTGGAAAGAAATGACACCAACCTCTCCCACAGGGGAATTGTAGAAAAGGGGAGAAGCAAAAGATGTACACTGTATTTATAGGGTTGCACCAAAGAAGAACAACAATGAGGAGGGGCTCTAACTGATAATGAACATAACTACAGGCTTGGAGGTCCTAAAAGTCAGGTATAAAAGGAACGGTTTGGGGGTTTACAACACATTTTGTGTTATTATGACAAGATGTGATTTATGACCCTGTTACTTAAGCACCTAATCCTGTTTTGTAGCACAGGCTTCTGGTCTGGAGCAGAATGAATGTTCAGAATGAGATCCTCGTGGCTCCTGGATAGTGTCCTCCTTTGCAACAGCTGTACAGTTGGTCTAAAGAACACAGGGCCACAAAATATAAAAAAATTTTTAAAAAAGTTTGAAGTACATTAAGCACAACCCAGTGATTTGTGACAACCATCATCATTATACCCACTGTCTCTGACTGAAGTACACCCTTATGGTGTCATTTATATCTCAGTGTTAACTCTGCTCTGTGTGTGGAAGCCCTGCAGAGGCAATTCAACCATCTGAGTCTAGCTTACTTTTCTAACTGTCTCACAACAATGGAAACAGTTTAAATATAAATTAATAATAAAAAGTAAACAGTTTGCAGAAAGCCAACCAACATGTCACAGGCGCTGGAGCAGAGCTTCTCAAGCTGGGAGCAAATTCCTGCTGGGCATCCAAACACTGTGTTCACATGAAAATGAAAATACAAAGTCAAATGAGGAATGATCCTTATCAAACTGGCATTTATATGTTTCTTAAATAAAGAGTACAGTACAGCTTATGATTAATAATGAACAGACACTTTTACTGCAACATATGGAGTTATGTTACACATGCAGCCTGCTTCAAAAATAATCCAGAGTTATCTCATTTTTCACAGCCACTCAGTTTATTGTATAGAAAGATGGTTGCTGTCATTATTAACTCCCCACCTGGTTTCTAAGATTCAATTTTAGCATTTTGGCCACGTTGGGTGTTTCTGGAGCCTGGGAAATAGACTTGGATGAGAAGACAAAGCGCTGAGTTTTCAACTAATGAATGCTAGACAGCTTGATACCAGCTGTCTCCATAAAACACTCAAAAGCAATAAATAAATCTTAGAATTTTTCTCAGCATGACAGGAGCACAGACTTCTTAACAGTCTGTTAGTACAAATAACTGCACAACAAAGTATATTATTCTTCTGATAACTGCATTAGAAATTATCCAAAAGGCACCGACAGCACAAACACAGTATAGAGATGATCCATTTATAGCCGCCTGTGTCAGGCCATGCCCCTGATTTTAAACCTTAATGACCTCCAAAAGGATCTGTCTATTATTAAGAAGAAACTGTCCATAGATACAAAATTATTAATAAAAAAATATTTTGTACAAGCTGCAAACATCCTGAGATGACTGTATTACTGATATAATGAGGCTTTGCAGAGATGTGACCACTAACCATTAAGTTGTTCGTCATTTTGCACATGTGACAATTGTGGTGACAGTGTAAGATTGACCAAAAAGGCCTGGGCTTAGAAACTGGTCTGCAACAATCTGGAAACTGCTAGCCAAGTGTGAAAAAAATAAGCAAAAGAAATTAGCATTTCATTAAAGTCCCAATCATGCAAGCCCACATACCTGCCAGTGACCCCCATCTGTTCCTACTCTCCAAGCTGCAGTGAAAGTGTGAAAAGTACAATTCAAACTTGAAATGGGAACTGTTTGCCTTCAAAGTAAAAGTTACACCTTTTAAAACATACAGGCTGTAGTGCTGTTTGAAGACAAACCTTTTACATTTCTGGTAGTAAAGCATTTCAATTTTTATTACCACTGGGCTAGCAGTTATCGGGTATTTGCCGACAGGTTTCTTCCTGTTAAAAGGGAGTTTTTCCTTGCCACTGTCACCAAGTGTTTGCTCAGAGGGGATTAGGATTCTAATTGCTGGGGTTTTCTCTGGAATATTATAAGGTTGCTGTTTTCATTTGGCATTTTAAAAATGCAATTTATTTGAGCTGAATGAGATTACATGAGAAATCCAAATCTAAAAACTGTGATAAAATGAGTGTTTCCAGCTGTCTACGGACTGTTTTAGCGCTCAGGAATTATTTGAACCTCATTGTTCAAACTCTGGCTGAACAATGCGATCATCCACCACTAGAACGGAGCATGTCTATGAAAGGAAATAAGAAACGGCACAACAGGTTCCCTTTACTTCTTTTCTTTTAAAGATTTAGACTGAAACTGAAACCACTCTTATCATAATTAATGTTGCCGCAGGACCATCATTATAAACACAATCATGCGTCTTGAGCTTTTGAAATCTGTTGGACTGACATTAAAGAGTCTTTTGATCTCGTCAAATCTTGAATCAAAGTTGCGATGAAGTCTTGACACCGTGCCTGACCTCTCAGCAGGACAGCGAGTAACTTCACAAAATGTTTCTGGCTTGTCTTTGATTGATATTAATGACACTGAACGGTTTGGCCCACATCATGTTTCCACAGAAATCTATTTTGTTAATACAAATTATGTGCATATAGCTGATGGGAGATGATGCTGGCATAAAAACGAAAACAGGAAAGTGGCTCAAATAAAACCATGCAGCCACCCCCACTCTGGCTGTGGGTAACATTTGGGTATTTGAGGTCTCAGGCCATCTGGTTTGGTTTATTCTCTGAACTCTAAATCCCCTTTAACTCAAACCCAACACCTACAGCACACGGTGCCACCACACTGCTGCCTCATACTGTTCTCTGTCCAGTTTTCATGCTTTTAATCACACATTTTTAGTTTTCCTCCAACCAGGTGAGGACATCCTGAGTCTTGGACAGAGCTATTATAGGAATCTTGTTCACAGCAGTGGAAATCTGCAGAAATCTGCAAAAGTATAACTATAAAGTATCAGGGGTGAGTCTAGAGTGGGGTGCTGGGGGTGACACCGACCCTCCCATTGCCACAACCAAGTATGGTAGTACATTTACTTACACAAGTACTTCGCTTACGTACAGTTTTAAACATAGAATACTAATATTTTATTGTGTCATTTTGTCACTGCTGTTAATGTGAGGTTTTAAAAAATAAAAGTAAATTTCAAACTACCAAAAGTAAACAATAAAACACTAATGAGGTTAAAGTACTCAAGGGAACTAAATAACCATAAACTAAGTAGCAAAACGCTGCTTTCTGGTGCCGATGTGCTGTCTCTGTCTTTGCAGAGGATGTGGGAGTAAAATGTGTCATATTAAAGGTGTTAATAATTTTACATTGAATTTTGTCACACTTAAGTGTTGTGATGTGATGTCATTACTCATTTTTAACGTTTTCAAATGTTTTAATTATTATAGCAAATAAATGAACATCATATAATCAGATCCTGGTTGATAATCTCCTGATGTGTTGCACCATTATTCTGCATCTGTGGCTCTGACCACATGTGCTGATGAGATTGAGGAAATAATATTTCATAAAAGCCTTTAAAGTTGCCAAAGGAGTAACACCAGTGACAAAAAGGCGGTGCATGTGACAGATGTAAAAAGGAAGAAAAATAAAATAAATTAAAAAATATCTTGGCATTCCAAAATTGGACATTTCTGTAGAATAACCAGTCTTCTTAAATTGGTACCATACGAGTATCTGCAAAAAATCTCAGATGAGTTTGAATCTCAGTGACCTCAGAGGGCAAGCTTTCTGAAAGTCTTGTGAATGCAATAACTTGAGAACAAAGTGACAAAGGATTTTAAAATTGATATCATAGATTTATCTATTAGGAGGTTGAGCACTGGTGGCTGCCAGTATTTTTCTGCATGATAAATGCTGTTGTACTAAAAGAAAGGAATCTGTCCGCATGACTCTTTGAGCTATAAATCTAAGAAATATTTACAGATAAATTACAGAAAGGTTTCCAGTAGCTCATTGCTCAGACTGTCCTGTAAAATATCAATTTCTGTGTGAACCCATTGTAAAAAAAAATAACCACACACACAAAAGAAACAAAAAACAGGAAGATTTCCATAATTTAATTAGTTAATTGCTTTGGTGTAGCATGAATGGCCATGGTGGACATCTTTATTTGCAGGAAAACCTTTAAAGCTACAAAACGTATTAAACAGCTAATCTTGTTAAAATAAATGTAAAAGTGTAATCAAAAAATGTTCCTTTTTCTTCTCAAAACTTCCAACCTTTGAAACAGCAGAGTAAGAACACATTAGCATGTTGTTTTGCAAGTCAAGTTTAAATGCAGGCACAGCCTGTTCGATCCCCGGGCTCTCTGTCCTGGTCATTGTGTCCTTGTGCAAGACACTTTACCCTACCGCCTACTGGTGTTGGCCAGAGGGGCCGATGGCGCGATACGGCAGCCCCGCTTCTGTCAGTCTGCCCCAGGGCAGCTGTGGCTACAACCGTAGCTTGCCTCCACCAGTGTGTGAATGCGAGAGTGAATGAATAGTGGCATTGTAAAGCGCTTTGGGTGCCTTGAAAAGCGCTATATAAATCCAATCCATTATTCTCTTTCCTAAGTACTTCTCAAGTGTCCTTCACACTTTTCCTTGACCTCATGATATTTTCCATCAGAATCAAGGAAACGTGGTTAGGAAAAGGAAGTCAGAGAATTATTTTTGGACTATTTGAATGTACCCAGAGTAATAGAAACTTAAAAACACGACACTGCTAAATCAGAAAATCACCGTCTTTTAACATGAATATTTGATTTAACCGTGCCAGCTGATTCTGAGCCTGTTCTTTCATCTAACTGTGTGATTGTTTTAGGAAAAAGCTGTGGGTTTTCCCAGCGATTGGCCTGAGCTGGAACTATGAAACAAACAGACTGGATTTAAAATCCTGTCCATGTGACTGCAGCATTTGTGGCTTAGTCGAGTCAGTTTGTCATTTTGAGCAGGTTCCCAGTTTACGTTCACACTTCTTCAGCACGTTACTTTTGAAACATGAACACGTGAGAAATATTTTGTGTTAGTGTCTCATTGCTCGGTTACCACATCTGTCAAGGGCGGTCCATTAGATCCAGAGTGGGGGGAATGTGAAGCTATAAAGCGTGGAGCCTGGTGCCAGCAGAGAAACTTAAAATATTGGACCTTCCCGCAGCTCAGGAAGCATCAAGGTTCTTGTAACCTTGCACGGTTTGAGCTGTCAGAGCGAATGTCCCAGCGTCTTCCTCTTTTTTGACATAATGATTTCCTTTTGATGCACAGCAACCAGTTTAATAACATTTCCCAAAGACACAAAAGTCTCATATTTCACAGGCAAATTGGGTTCATTTTGGACTTTTTGTTTTCTTGTGCTCTTAAGATGCTGACCACACTCTGCATGCACGCCGAGGGATCTTTTTTCCCTGATCCGATGGCCAGTCATCTTTGATTAGTGTTGCTGTTTTAAAAGGCTCGGTGCATAATGGCTCCCAGTGTGCCATCAGTCACGTTAGGATACTCGGAAGCTGCCATAAAGAGAAACTAGAGCTGCAGCACACTTGGCTAAACTTACTGCTGATGCCTCAAATTTAGTGAAGTACAAGAAGTGGATGAATTTGAACTCATTTTTACTGACAGAGTTCCTGGGTGCAGCAGAGGGAATGCAGTCCTGCTGGCTCCATCGAGCGATGACCTTCAGCTCGCACTGTGGCATTTGAAATGGCTCGGGTGCCAAAACTTGCAGTTCTTCTGAGATTCACTTGAGGCTGCAGCAGTGATTCCGTCCCCATAGACTCTTATGTTATGATAAACATGTTTACAGCCTGATACAAAGAACAGATTTGAGATTTGGGGGTAGTTTTCCTGTTTGATAACTCTATAGTGGATGAAATTTACTGGTGCTAGTCTGAAGACGAGGGGCTCAATGAACAAACCAACCACAAACCTGGAGGAGAAAACATGTGAGATGAAAGTCTGAGTATCTCTGCCTGTTGCCCCTGTAACCCACTAATGGCTTTTAAAATTTCTCCTCTTGAAATTTGGACCCATTTTTCAGCATTTCGACAGCTTGAACAGCTGCCCGTTATGCCTCTCCCTCTCACACCGGAGAGGTTTCACTTTAATTATCTACCTGGACGTCTCATTTCTGAGTAAAAACCTCCTTGGGTCATTGCTGTAAATCTTCTCATTCCTTAAAGCGTAACTTAAATGACCGTCAGCTAATTTGAAGTTCGACCAAAGAAGGGATTCATAGCATTTAATTGTGTCTTAATGTGCAATTATCCAAGTTTCAATTAAGCAGATTAGCGCAGTAAATCACAAACAGCCTCTCAATGCATCACAGACACAGATTATAACGGGTTGATCGCACCGAACCTGAGTGAAACTGCTGGAGTTTAGACTAAGGATTGAAGCCTCCCTCCTCTGAGACCTGGAAACAGTGACAAAGCATGACCGCCTTTGCTGCAGATCAGCAGTTTGCCCTCATCTGGGTTTGTTCTGCACTGAAATCCTCTTACTCCGCGTGCAGGTCTGTGCTCTCGGTGGACAGGTTGATACGAGGGCTAGTTCACCCACGTTTCAGCTAAATGTGAAATATTAGCCCACCATGTACGGCGCTCGGGAGACTGATTCATCTGTAGGATTTGTAAAAGAAAATCCAGACGGTTTTTACCACCCCAGAGTTCTGCAGACAGGCTTATTTGTCTTTGAAAAGCATCTGAAAGCTGCTTCGCCTGACCAATACTGAACCGGAGAGCTCCTCCGTTTACAGTTTTACAGTCTGTTCACGTTTAATCATCCAGGGTTTGTTCCCATCTTATGACACGTGAATAACAGCAGCAGTTTGTAGGAGCTCAGACAACTTACAGACCACTTTAAAACTTCATGTATGATTGTACCAAGATTAGTGGTGTCAAACACGTGGCCCGATGGTGCCATTTTATCATAGTTTGAATGAAGCTTTCCACAAACTGTACCCGTGACCTCCGACCTCTGATCCAGTGTTTGTGGATCATTTGCTGGGTCAAAGTCTGAAATGGAGCTAAAACTTTTGGCGAAGTGATTCCTTTAACTCACGAGATTAATAAATCTGAGTAGGGACTTTGGAGGTCAAAGCACTAAATCTGTGACACTTTATCGCCTCATTTCTGTTTAATAATGAGCCATAAATATGAGACTGTTGTTATTAGGAGCCATCAGAGGGATTTAAGACAGCTGGAAGAGTGAAAACGTTAATTATTTATGTCAGTAAGTCGATGTTTGATTCCCGTGATGAATGAGACTGAACACAGGTGAGAAAATATCCACATACTACTAGTACTACTACTACTACTACTGTGAATAGTACTAACAATGAGAAGAAGCTGGTGAAGCAGAACTTTATTCCTGAGGTGGAAGAGGAGGGACAGTTGAAGAATACGAAGATGATGAGAAGTTTGTGAAGAAGAAAAAGGAGGAGTAGGAGACTGAGAAGGAGAAGGAGACAGGAGCTAAGAAGGAGACAAGAGATGACTGGGAAAAGGAAGAGGAGGAGAAGTGGCTGGTGAAGAACTTTGATCCAGAAGAGGAAAAGAAGAATTAGGTGGAAAAGAAGGAAAGGAAGAAAGAACCAGGACGAGAAGACTAGGAGAATGTAAATAGAGGAGAAGAAAAGGAGGTGATGGAGGAGGAGAGTGAGAAGGTACATGGTTAAAGTTTCTTTACCACGTGGTGCGCAGTGTCTCCGTGCACGCGCCTGTGTGCGTGCGCAAGAAGGATAAAAGCGCGTTGGAGGCGCGCGGGAGGCGTCAGGCTCACCATGCCAGGCTGCCCGCTGCTGCTCCGTGTCCGCACCTCCGAGCTGGCGCGCCTCCGTCTGTCGGACTCCCGTGCGGAGTCTTACTGATCCGCGGACGATGCGGCTCCTCGCGCTCTCCTCTCTGCTCCTGCTGCTCCTCGGCTCAGGTATGGAGGCTGTTCGCTGGTGGGAGACAAACCGGGAGGCTCTCTGCTCCTTTTTCTAATGAGACTGATGTGGATTTACTCACATTAAACCTTTATTACTGTAGGAGGCTCAGTCTGCACGCGCGGACTGTGCGCTCCGGTGCGCATGAAACGATCCAGGTAAGTTTAGGCGGAGAGAGAGAGCAGAGTCAGGGGCCTCTCCAGGGTCTGGAAAGGAAGAGAAAAAGACGCAAAAACAGAAATTTTCATCAGAAATAAACACAGAGGATGTTTTTCAGCTGCACGTGCAGCTCTCATACGGATTTATAACGTGCAAAATGTATGCACGACTCTTTAAACAGCGATTTTTGAAAATTTAATAACTCATTTAAAAGTATTAAAGTAAAAGTCGCAGTCCTGTTTAATAGAACAAAAGTTTCTGCCTAGAATATGCTTAAAGTACTCAGTATGTACAAAGGTACAGTCGTACATACGTGACATTACTATTGGCTCATTAATGTGTATATCACTTTAATGTGTTAAGTGGACAGGATTTAGTTTTAACTATAAAACTCAGCATCATATATATTCATATTTAAAACATGCAAATTACTAAATAAACAAAAAGTAAATAATAAAATAAAATAAATGAACGGAGTACAATGTGCAGTACAGTTATGATCAAGTTGTCCAGCAAAGAAGTTGTTAAAGGTACTTTTAGTAAAAACCTTCAACACAAATGTAATGAAAGCCTTTGCCACGAGGTGGCAGCATTTTAAAGATAAGTTACATTTTAGAAAAATGTTAAAACAGAAAATGTTCTTGTAATTTTCTGCCAGAACATTGTTTTTTATTCATGTATTTATTTTTATACACATCTCCATAAATAGTACATTTTAGTAAATTCAGTGCAAGGTTAAAAAAAAACTATAGTTTTTTTTTCAAGATTACACATTGTACTGCTGTAATCTGAATATCTATGCCTTACAGCACATTCAATAGAACTTAAACAGATAATTATGTATCAAATTACTTAAAAGTTTTTATTTTTATTTAGATTTTATTTGATTATTTTGACTTATTTTGATTTCAGATTAATTTTTACCTTCTTAAGATTTTTTTTTCATATTGCATTTTATTTTATTGAGTTCTACATCTTATTTTGCCAAAAATACCCTAAAATATGTTTGCTATGTTTAACTTAATGTTTACCTTCTCTAGCAAGTTTTAACAAATTTGTTTAAATAAAGTGTAGTTAAATAACATGTATATAGAAAACAAATGTATTTAATAAGTTAAAAAAAATTACACAAAAGAACAGATCACAAATGGGAAACAATAAAACAAAATAGATCAAAAGGAAAAAAAAGAAAACACAATTGGATAAAAAAGTGATTGCGATAAAGTTGTTCATCCCAACCATCATTAAATTCTTCTTAAAAATATTTATGTTTTGCTAATTTAAAGAGACCATTTCTGTTTTATGCTACCAAAATAAGGCTATGCATAAAAATACCCTGATTCTTGTCCAGAAGTTTAGTTAAAAGTAACGCTGTGCAGTTTTGACTCTGACACACTGCACCACCTTGTGGCTGATAGTGGTATTACTGGAGAGTACAGCCTGGCCTTTTTTCAAAATCATACAAACATCTCTGGAGCACATCATGGACATCACACCACAGCTGCTGTTTCTTCATATTTTTCTGCTAGTTTCAGTTAATTTTTAAACAAAGCACATTTAAACAGACTACATTTAAGCTGTGCTTCAGTGCAGTCCTTCAGTAAACGTGCTGGAGTACACTAGCACCGATCTTACTGTGCTGCACCTCTTGTGCAATCCCCACCAAAAAGCCAGAACATAGTAATCAGTTTTTCTTTTGGAGTTTCATATCTTAGTGGTTCGAAAATAAGAGGAAATGTTTAAATAGCATATTACTATGAATAGTATTAGGATGTGTTGTCTATTAGACAGACAGAGGTAGCATAATAACTATTTTACAGGATTAATGATGCATCACATTTTTTCCAATACACCATACTGAATGTTGGTCCAGCAACATCGAGTGCAAACATCAACCTTTGTTTCAAACTGACCTGAATTTCATGTGGAGGTGATGAGAGCTGGATCTACAGTGCACGCTTTCCATGCCTGAAGGCAGCGAGGAGCAAGACCAGGAGCAGGCTCATCATTTTTCCTGCATTCATGGGTTTGTGCACCGTGAATCCATCCCCTGGGGTCAGACTGTCATCGCACAGTTTTACAGTGAAACCCCGAGGTGTCGCACGGAGAAGGAAACCATGTGCACTGTGGAGCCACGTTGAAAACACAGGATTTGAAAAACACAGTGTTTGCTCGCCACCTGGACTCTTCCACTTTCAGAAAATGAAAAGTAAGCTTGAGGATCACTGTTCTGACACACTGAAGAAGCACCAGCACCCAGTATAGTTCGAGTAGAAGTACAAGAAGACAGAAAAACACTTGCTGAAAATGATCCAGAGGTGCCCGAGAGGTTGATTCAGAACAGGATAATACATTGTACATTGTCGTGTTTTTTATCTAAAACAAGGAGGAGAGGCAGCTTTTCCTTAGGGTTAGTCAGCAACATCAGCAGCCTTTCTAAAATAAAAAGTGCACAATAAGTCACCTGGTTTTTAGACTTTTTAAGAAGAAAAGGATCCTTCATGGTTACTACCCCACCTCCATGTCCACAGCACTAAAGGAGACGCATGCAGCTGCTGCCTGATACAAAAAAATCCTGTAACTCATAATTGACATTCTGAGATTAAAACTGCTGAAGAAGAAAAGACCTAGACTAGTGATGTCGTGGTGGTCTTTCATGCTTTTATTGTGTAGGGACAAATGCATGTGCACTTAAAAATGCCGAGCAAGACTTGTATATGGAAGCATGTGTACCCACACATTACATACATATGTATTTATACCTGTAAATGTTCACATGCATGGATATTTGCACAACAGCCAAATAAAATAAAAGAGAAGTGAGTACTTTTACATTTCAGAATATTTCTAGTATCAAATCATTCTCATTAAAGAGGTAGTTTATCTAAACCTGCGCTGCTGCTGCAACATGAATCTCCACTCCAGGAGTGGATTTCGTATTACGGCGGTGCTCCTCTGAACATCCAGTCCAGCCGGTGATCAGGGTTATTAGGATGCCATCTTCGAACAGGCAGGATCAAAGTGTGGCTGTCCGAGAAGATCCAAATGTAGGAGACACACTTTTATTGAGAAACAGGCAGCGTGGCAAACAGTCCAGATGTGGAACAGGCAACACAGCTGTTATTGCTTTGGGTGTTTTCTAGTTGTGTTTTGTTTAATTTTTATGTTTTTTTAATTCATTTTCAGTAGGTTTGCTTGTTTCAGTTTAGTTTTTAATGTTTTAAAATCTGTAGTTTATATTGTAAGGAACGCATGTGCTGGAGGCACAATAGAAGGAAAATAGAATAGAGTAGAATAACTTTATTGTCTCATTAATGAGAAAAGGCACAAATCAGTGAATTTATGATAAAAACAAAATAATGGGTGTCAGCCCACATTCATACTTATGCATTTATAGAACTATACAACTATAGAAATACATCCCACCATGTTATTATTCAGTATACTGATTTTTTGGGGGGCACAAATGACCCTTTATACACCTTTATGATAGCTAGAGGCGTCCTATAACCTCATCCTGAGAGCAGTAATTCAAGATTAAAGGAGGCTGTTCATGGTTATCAACAAAAGACCGGGCTTTTCTTAAGACAGTGTGGTGATACAGCTCATCCAATGAAGTTTATTGGAGACAGCAGGAACAGGTATTACATTAGAAATACAGCTTAATCACAGCTTGTAGACTCAAAGTATCAAACACATCCATCAAAGTCTGATCATATAAACTCTAAAAAGCGTTTTAACTCTATGAAATGAAAGTTTTCCCCTACTTGTAACTATTTGTTTTTCAACGTTCATAAATTTTCTTGGTCACCCCTGACTGCAGCAGGTGGCCGCCCCTCCCTGAGCCTGCATCTGCCAGAGCTTTTGTCCTTGGAAAAAGGGAGTTTTTCCTTCCCACTGTCGCTAAGTGGTCGCTTAAAAAGGGTTGTGTGATTGTTGGGGTTTTCTCTGCGTTATTGTAGCAACTTTACAATACAAAGCCCCTTGAGGCATCTTTCGTTGTGATTTGGCGCTGTATAAATAAAATTGAGCTGAAATTGAAAATCACCAAAGAGAGGAGATGAAACTGATAGAAAAAGACAAAAACATGAAATTATCCAAAACCATGACTCTTCTTTTTATAGAATTTTTTTTAAAAATAACCTGTAGTTAAAACACAACATGAGAGGAGCCTGAGGAACGAGCAGGGAGATGATCCATGAGTCAGTCAGCCACAGAGACATGAGGATCTATGTGTAGCCTATACACTTTTCCCATATGTTAATAATCCTGAGGTGTGGTGTTTTAGTGATGTGTAAGACTTGAAAGGTGCTGTGTGACTGATCCCCGTCTCTAGCGTGTGACTCGCTCTGTTAAAAATATATCTTCTCAGTTATGAAAAATAGATTCAGGTTAGCGTGCTCATGACCTGCACTGGATTTCTGCCGGAAATCTGTTTATCCTTCGCTCCCAGTAAATAAGCCCCCTGAAGGACACTCGGCGTAAACAAGTCAGCTTCACTGTGGAAATGGACAAATATGAGCTATCAAAGGGAGACATGATGAAATGTGCTGCTAAGATAAACGTACCAGCAGCAAGGCAGATAAATAATTGAGCATTATCTGTCACACAGATTTGAAACAGCGCGAGTAAAAGGCAGAATATTTAACAAAGTAAAACTCGACTCCACTTTGAGGTGAAACTTTCATGATAAAGCTGGAGGAAAAAACAGTGTCGAGGACCTTGTTGGGGTGAGTTATCGTGAATGAGGGGGTTTCTGTGTGTGTTTCAGGGCTGGCTCTGCAGATCCAGTGTTACCAGTGTGAGATGACGCACGACTGCTCCACGCCAGAGTTCATCGTCAACTGCACCGTGAACGTGCAGGACATGTGCCAGAAGGAGGTCCTGGTGAAGGAGGACGGTAGGTCATGACCTTGGTGTAGCGGATTGGATCTGCGTGGTTATGTGGAGCTTTACAGTAAAACTTTAATAGAATCCCAAACTCAAATATATAAACTAAGAATTCAGAGCGCACAACTGTTCCCCGTGTCTCCAGGCAGGATTAGCGTGTTTGTGTTGGTGGGCGCTTAGGCAGTTATATTTCCTCAGCCGGAGGAAATCTTGTAAACAAAAGGCCGTTTTGAAGTGACGCCAAAGAAACAGTTTGTATTTCTGGCATGTTTTAAGGCTCCTCTCTTTATGCAAAGACAGGAGAAAGACAGCTCTCCAGGCGCCACCGCCGTCAGCTGAAATCAAACTGATCTGAGGTCAGCGAGGACAGGGCCCTCGCCACACTACGACTATCATTAGAGGATGAAATACTTAGCTGCGGGGCAGCTTTCATGGATATAAACTGTGCCATTTTCATGTGAGAGAGAGATGTTTTGCATACACAGACAGCTGTGTCCTTTGTGTGAGATCAGACTTTTCTACACCTCATATCCTGCGAATTATAATCCAACAGAGCCTGACAGATAAACCGCCAGATCTGACGCTTCGGCCGATATCAGCTCCCTGCAGATACACTGCTAGCAGTGTGCTGGCCTGTAAGTAATTGAGGTCGTGTGAAAGAAAGAAGAGTTTTATGGACTTGGAGGGGAAATAAGGAAAGAGCTGGAGCGAAGTGGAAAAAGGGAAGAGGGAACAGGAAGTGATCAGCACTGGAGTCTAAAAACACAAGAGGGTGAACAGGGCGCTGTAGGCTAGAACAGGTTAAACCAACTGTTTCAGTTCTAGAAAAGCTGATCAGTTAGCTCAATAAACTCGGAGTATGTTCATCCTGAGTTTATAATGACCACCAATTTAATCCAGTGGACTAACGAGACCAAAGAATCTGAACGATCATGTTTATCTTAACAAAACCGGAGAAAGGAGTCCACTCATCCACTCAGTCATCATTTACCCAATGGAAACTTCCCTTTATAGACAATAATCATGAAGTAGGACCAAAATGTATTCAGCTGAAGCATCTCAGGGATGAAAATGATGATAAAAAGATGAATAAAGGTGTATTGGGGGGCAATCGTGGCTCAAGAGTTGGTAGTTTGTCTTGTAATCGGAAGGTTGCTGGTTCGAGCCCCGGCTCAGACCGTCTCGGTCGTTGTGTCCTTGGGCAAGACACTTCACCCGCTGCCTACTGGTGGTAGTCAGTGGGCCCGGTGGCGCCAGTGTCCGGCAGCCTCGCCTCTGTCAATGCGCCCCAGGGCAGCTGTGGCTATAATGTAGCTTGCCATCACCAGCGTGTGAATGTGTGTGTGACTGAATGTAGTGTAAAGCGCTTTGGAGTCCATAGGGACTAAGTAAAGCGCTATACAAATACAGGCCATTTACCAAGTAACACTGCTGGAAGAAATAACATGATCCTGAGACTTACATGGCACAGATTCAACAAGGTGCTGGAAACATTTCTAAGATTTTGATCTATGTTGACATGATAACATCACACAGTTACTGCAAATCCATGATGTGACTTTCCTGTTACACCATGTTCAAGAAACCAGTTTAAGATGATCTGAGGTGTGTTATCATGCTGGAAGCAGCCATCAGAAGATGGGAACAGTGTAGTCATGAAGGGATGGACACGGTCAGTAGCAACACTCAAGGAGGCTGTGGTGTTTAAACAATGCTCAGCAGGTGCTAAGAGACAAAGTGTGCTGAGAAAACATCCTCAATCAAAGAAACTCTTCTGCACACCCTGAATGTAATAAGTAGTTATTTGAGTTGCCGTTGCCTTCCTACCAGCTCAAAACTGGTCATTCTGATCATGTCTACATACACGTTAACTTGCTGCCACGTGATTGGCTTATTAGAAATTGGTGTGGTGTTAGAAATGAGCAGGTGTCCCTAATAAAGTTTTATGTGAGTGATAGTTTAAAAATAAAAAAAACATTATGCAGTGCAGCCACAGTCCATCGTTTATATCCAGCTTGTGGTTTCAGTGTTTGAAGTTCAGTGACGTAGAGACCCACAGTATCTGTGATCTGCGGTTTCAGGTGCTGGTTGGACATGGCGGCTTGGATTCTCTCCCCCTTATTCAACATGTTTTGCAGCTGCTTTCTTTTCAGAGTTGTGCATTTGCATCGCTTTTGTTCGGCTCACATTATTCGGAATAAAGAATGTGCAACCTTGTTATGAAGGTTTCAATGTCATTTAAAAAGCGAGCTGACACTCGGCTTTGACCGTGTTCAGTAAAGGCTATTCAGACTTGAAGTTAGCAGGAACGCACAGAAAATCCCACAAAAACCCTGCAGTGTTTACATGCCTATCTACTAGTGAGAGCACGGGCACTAAAGGTCGCTCTCCCTGAGGTGTCCTTCATTTTAATACCCAGTGGAAATTGGAGGCGTGCATGCATGCGGGCGGGTGGTGTTGTTACTCCCTCTCTCTCTCTCTCTCTCTACAGCTGATGAGCAAACTCAATAAGTTCCTGTCTTTGGAAATGTGGATCCTAATTCAAAGGGCGAGCTCGCTGCACTGTGGTGTCGACAGTTCTTTAATAAGAAAATTTCTGCATGAATGCTCATGTACGTCCCGGCTTTTATCTCGCAGTGTTATCATTAATGCTGCTCTGCGAGTACAAGGAGAGCTCGGGAATCCGACTGACCGCACCTTATCGCTGTTTGCAGTGCAATAGATGGATTCACAATAGCAACGGCACCTCCGAGCGACGTGTACAAGTGATAAGAATGGAAATTTGTGCAGCTGTATGATTCTTACACAGTACACTTGCTGTGAGATTTCCGCCACAAGTGTGCGACTTTGCATGCTCCTCAGTGCAGATGTAGGAGCACATCCTCGGCTGGGGCTTGAAGATCAGTGCTTCTGTATCTGGAGGGCGTTAAACAATCATCTGCTTTCTTAAAGGCAGATTAGAAAGGAAGGAAATTTTCAGGCCTGAAGAACAATTTTACACCCCCTTCAGAGGCACAGTCTAGAGCCAAAATCTGCTTTTTTTGTTCACCATGATTTTTCTGTAACCAGCATTCATTGTGATGGCAATGATCATAGATTCTGAAAAATGTTCCAGGTTAATGTTTGACCTGGACCTAATAGAACAAGCATCAATGTTTAAACTTCTTTTTTTTTTTTTTTCCTGCCTGTCCCGTTTGGCTCTTTTGCCATCAGAATTGTTGTCTAAAGGCAAAGAAAGATGCCCAACGGATTTACTTTACCAAATTGACCATCCCAGCCTTGCCGTAACGGTCCATTTGATTCACCTTTTATTGTTCATTTTATTTTCACTTACTGAATACGGGACAGACTTGACTGGGGGAAAGAAGGGGAGAAAGAAAGAGGGAAATAGAAACAGCTGAGAAGAGGGACGGGGGAGAAGGGCAAAAAACATAAACCAACAGAACGGGCAGAGAAAAAAAATGCATCTATCAATCACCTGGGTCACCTGCTGAGAAAGAAAAAAGAAAACAAGCAGAAGATAACAAGAGTAATAGAATAAACAACATCACAATGATATATGGGAATATGACAGTAAATACTAAATATTAAACATTATTGTGCAGCACATAAGATCAACAGAACACAGTGTGCTTTGAGGTAGGAGCCAAAAAGGGTGTAGTTTGTGGGTGTGATCACCCGTGTGTACACCTGTGAGCATGGACGCGCTTGTTTTTTTTTAAAGGTTCCTTCATGTAATGATCTGCTAGAGGGTGTGGGGGGGCCACAGCCCCGTCCTCCAGGACATGAAGCAGGTATGGAGGAGATCAAAACTCCAGACATCCAGAGGCCCCCAGAACACAAGAGACCAAGGAAGACCAACAGAGGGGCAGCTGCGCCACTGTCCCAGAAAGAGCTGAGGAGAGTCCCAGATGAGGGCTCACTCAGCAGCCGCGGAGCAGAAGCCAGGGGGAGTTGCAGTGACGCGCCCGTGAGCTCCGCCGGCAGCCAGCCGTGCCTGAGTGACCGAGCCCCAGGCCGAGAGGCCGGGGGCACCCCACCTCCGAAGTGGCCCGAGCGAGCCCCAGGCTCCAGGCCCCGATAAGCGGCCGCCAAGGAGTGAGCCGGTGTGTACCTGGACGTCCATCCCCGGACACAAAGAACCACCAACGCACCGATGTCTGAGGGAGTCCACCATTGGCAGGGGAAGTGGTGGTAGGGGGAGATAGGCCTCCAAACCTTGGAGGGCCTGAGATGTCCCCAGAGAGGTGGCGCCTGACACCCAACCTGACATATAGACACAGACATACAGGCACACACAGATACAAACATCCATTCCCACCCTCATGCTCTCATATGCACTTACTCCACACTCAACCAACGTGGAGACAGACATAAAGAGACGCTGTACACACGATCACACTCCCCAAGCGTACTCTACAAACCGGGTCTAGGTACCCTTGCCCCTGGAGGGGGGAACTGCACCCAGACCCAGGTGGTGTTACCCTTTTCCCTGCGGTGGGGGGAGGCAGACCGCCCCGACTCCGCAGCAGCAGGGAGGCCCCACACTCCAGACCGCAGTCGGACGGCCAACTCCTCCTCCTAGCCCCCCCGCTCCAGCAGGTCGCAGAGAATGGGGGTTTAAACTTCTTTCTGATAATTCATTGGACAAAGCTTGAAAAAGTGCATTCTGGGTAAACTTTTAGGGCTCATTTTGCCATGTGAGATATCAGCTGCTCCTTTGTGCCTACATTTAGATACCATACTTGTGTTTGTCTGACAGCCTCACGCCGTTATACTCCAGTAATTTAGCTCATTTTTAACTCTCACCTGATGCCTGCCTTTTGTTTTCCATCATAAACCAATGAAAAGCTAGTTCATGAAAAGGGAAGGACCCCCCACCCGATGAACAGCCCTAAACTATCCCTGTTAAACAAAAACCACATGCAGAGCAAACATCTTTTCCTATGATGGCAGTTTTTTCTGCTGGGCAGCATGAAACAAGCTCTGCTTCCCGTCTTCTATTACTATAATCATCTTTCTCCTTTGATTATGTCTTGAGAAAACATAAAAGGCTGTGCTTTTAGCTTGGAGACGGATGTTTATCGCCCGTGTATTTAAAAAAGGAGATGATTGTCACGCTCCAGTGGGCCACCTTTCATTTCAGAGCTTTCTCCTTTAATGGAGGGGAGTCGATTTACTGTAATAAATGATATGAAAGTGGTCACCCTGCAACTCCTCAGAGGCAGTCTCAAAGAGACGGTAGATTAGTGTAATGGCACACAAACTCATACCAAAGAAAGTTTGCCATTAAAGTATTTTTGCTGGTGATAGTGATAAAGTATTATAATAATATAATTAAAGGTTTTGATGTGGAAATGTCACAACAAAAGAAAGTGAAAATACTTCCTTGGAGCTCACTGCCTGCAGGTGGCGCTATAGGGTTTGAGTGTGATGTGTGTAGGGTGACGGGACACCCTGGAGGTCCGACCCTCAGCTGCTGAGGTTAGCTACTGGTATGTGAAACTTCACCGCTCTGGCAGGGAAGCAGCCCAAACTGGTACGTTGACTGATACCAGGTAGATATACTCAGACTTACCTCAACCCACAGCTCGGGCTCTGAAACAGTGTCCTGGAAAAAGCTGGAGCTGCCCTCGATGAGAGGAGGCTGGGGTGGGTCTCCTACTATCCCCTTGGTTCGCTGCCAGTATGTTTACGTTTTTCTTGGTGAATGATAAGGTTGCTTCTTTGGATTTGGTAACAAGTCCTGACTGTTGTTTGCACTTGTTTGCAAAGCAGCAGTCAGGAGCACCCAGTCTTCTTGGAGTTCCTGGTTGTTGTGCTAGAGGATGCCTCATCTGCAACTCCATTGTCGTGCTGGATAACTTCAATGCAATGACAGAGAGACCTGGAGGAACGTGAGTGGGAGATCTTCAATTTCCACCTTCAAGCAGAACTCCAACAGCATTCTGAGGAAGGCTTGAGACACTGATTCCAAATGGAGCGTCTCATTAATCCCACTGGCACTCCTTCCATGGAGGAAGCAGGGGACAAGGGGGAGGTGTGTCACCCATCATTTTGCAGCAAGGTCTTACACTGGTGAGACTGCCATTCAGAGTTGGACTTGCTGATTTTTTTTAGTAAGGGGAGAATAATTTTTAGCCAAAGTATGAAAAAGGGTCATCTAAATTATCTCAAATTTGGCACTGCAGTTACTCAGGTAATCAGCAACACTTTTGCCAAATTTGAAGCTGACTGTATCAATGAATGGACAGATGTTACTGGTAACATTTTGCTTTAAAATATTAATTACACCTTTCAGTAACTAAAATTAGCTATTCAGTTGATTTGCCATTATTTGAGGTTCAGAGAAAGGATTGATTTCTGGCTATCTTGAATAATAATAAAACAGTCCTGTATCACGACTATTAAAAGGTACCCAGCGACTTTTCTCTTTGTAAGTTAATCCAGCTGTAGTGATCAAGACAAGAAAAACAGCACGCTTTTTACTAAGGAAACAAATGAAAACGTGCAGTTCAGCTGGGCAACATTATTGCTTAAAACTGTCTTCAAAAACATGTTTAACAGCCCATAGATGATGATCACTGCTGCGCGCTTTAGTCTTGCCGTCACACTAAGCATGTAAAATCTTCACAGAGGCAGCTGACTAAATGAAGCAGCGATGGCAAGACGAATAAGCGCAATTATTCCCCCTCGGATTCCTCTGAAAATCAAACGACAGTGGCTGATGTGTGGCAGTGCAGCACGTTAGGCAGTTGATGAAGGCAGATAACTAACATGTCACCGGCTGAGCACAAAATCATCTTGTTTTTTTTTTATTGTTGTTGTGGAGGTTTGATTTCACCACCTGAAGCTGCGGTGTCTCATCTCTGAACAGGTTTTTGAGTTTTATGTGCACAGGTTCAAAAGTAACCACCAAAAAAGAAATTCACTGACAGTATTTGAGTCTGAGCAATTCCTGGATTTCCTGTTTTTGTTCTTTAAAAGAGATACAATTCTGTCCAAAAGTCAAAAGTTTCTTAGGAGAATCACTTTCAGATACTGTTGATTGTAGATAGGTCTTTAGGCCTATCTACAATCTTTCTTTTGTCCTCCACTTCTTCAGCTTCCTCAGATTTTGTAAGGACACAGCACACCATGACAATATGTGCCACATTTTGGGGTAATAACTCTTTGTAAATCCTCTTCATTTTGCAAATATACTATTTTGTGTCTGTCAAACTCTATTATCTTAGGCATTTTTCACATATTCAACTAAATAAACTGGAACAAGTAACATGTTTTTGCAACAGGTTGAGAGTAACAAAATCCCTAAAGATACAATTTAAAATGGGTTCAAACACAACACTGGTTCATCCCTTTAGTTAAATACCTTTTTTATGCTTCAATGATTCAGAGGTAATCTTTCAAGCATCTGCCCCAACAAATACCACTCACACGAATTAAACATGAAAACACAAGATCTTAAAAAGTAAACTGAATCAAGCAAACTCAAAACTAAACTGACATCAAAATGAAATAAAAGTTATTTAATTAATGGAAAAATGGAAAAGTATTATAACCCTAGAGCCCCGATGACTCAGAGCTGTAACACCAGACTAATTCCTGTCAATGGGCCGGTTCAGATTATGTAACGACGGCTGATGACCCCAACCCAGCCACCGCTCATCTCGACAAAGAGACCGCAGAGCATCACGGAGCAAGATGGAGACAATGGCGGCTTCACCCGTGTCTGCCTGATTTCACTGCTTATCTAAATTAGCTTCGGCTATTCAGAAAAGTTAATTTACTGTATCAGAGAAAATGAAATGAGACTGTGGTTACTCTCGGAAGTTTACATTCATTCTGTTAAATCGAGGGAGCGAGGCTGCTGAAGTTTGTCAGGGTGAGGTTTTGTGAACCAGTATTTAAAGGACTTTAAAATGTATTATTATTTCTAAAAGGAAAAATTACAGGTCATACATTTTTGCACACTGTGTGGTTACTTGTGTAGCTCATGAATTTGGATGTTTTATCACAGAGCAAACTGAGCAGGCTGCAGTGATCCTGAATGGTAAACAGCATTTGACCACATGTGATGTGGAATTCTTTAACAGCAGGGAATGAACACCGACCAGCACAATGTGTGTGACGCCGGTGCCTGGAGAAAACAAAAAAGCATTTGCATCTGTATTGTGACTGTGTCTACTCTTTCAGCCATATTGACATTCATTGTCCGCTTCATGTAGTCAAATGTGTAAGGCTGTGTATATATAACTTTGGACACAGCCAGACGAGCTCGTTCATGACATTTGGACTTCACGTTTTGAAGCCTCAGGACTTGTTAATGGTCAGTGTGCTGGTTGTTGTTGGGTAACAACTGTGTGTCAGCCAGCCAAGTAGTAAAAATGGGACACTAACTTCTTTGTAACAAGGAAAAATCAGTGGTTCCATTGAATATTATTTAGTAAAAAAAAAAAAAAATTGCTGTTGATGAGAAACTGGTCGTCCAGAGGTTGAGCATGCGAAAGAAAAGCAGTTGCACATCTTGCTTCGCCGGAGGCAACTTATCTCCAGAGCATCGCAGACCGACTTAGCCTTCTGCTATTACTCATAGACAGGTTCCCAAAGGTTTGCAGACAACTGCAAACAACTGGAATCAATGTGTGAGTGGTTGCAAACTAATATAATGACGAACAGTACTTGTAGCAGCTATCTGTGTTGGTGACATTTTCAATAGGGGACTCAACACCAATTGGTTAGTATCTAATACACTCAAATATAAAAGGCTGCTGAGTGCCTCATTCTGCAGTTTAATCATCAACCTGTGGAGGAACTTCTGAATTTCAAGTCTGTGGTTTGACTCTAAATGTAATTAGTTATTAGACTGAATTGAATTTCTGTTTACTCAAAGTATGCAGATACTACCACAGTTCAGCACTGTACCGAATCACAGCACAGGATTATCACAAACAGACTGCATGTACCTGCCAACCTGATTCAATAGCAGACTGATTCCACCTTACTCCTGTTTTGCTGTCTTGGCACACAAAAGATGCTTTGAAGATAGCAGCTAACTGCTCTGGTCCCACATCTTTGTTCGTATGGCGTTGCTAGCAAATTGCTGCCGTTGCGCATATATTAAATGGAGATGATTTTCATAGGTTGTTTTAAGGTCACATCTTGAAGTATCTTTGGGCAAAATGTGGAACCACAAGTTACCCCAGATGTATTTATCAGTGCATGGAAAAGTGCTTAGACATAGATAAAAGCATTATGGAAGTACTAGATCCACTTGTAATCCACTGTATATGGATGGACCACTAATGTCAAGGTTGTAAGTCATACAAAATGCTCACTTTCTCTAGACTTCATCTTCTTCTACTCGACTTCTGCACACCTTTGAATTAGGTAATTACTTGATTCTACATCCTTCACCAAAAATATCTGTTGTGAAATTCCACCGTCCCCGCTGACCATTTATCTCGATGACATCTTTACTTCAGCTCGTATAACATCCGCTATCTCATTTCACTGCCTCGTCTGGTTTGATTTAAATGGACAATAAACTCTATAGAGCAGACTCACATCACTCTGTCTCCAGTAAGGAACTGTTATTTTGCACATGTCAAGGTCACTGCCAAAAAACCCCAAAACAAAAGCATTAGCGTTGATCCTGTTCTGTGCTTCTTTAAAGTGTCAGTGAATCGCTCTTTTTTTTGGTTAAAAAGTCATTTAGAGGAGTAGCTGAAGGGTTTCCAGACACTTATTGGATGGCTCGGTCCTCCCTGTGCAGCCAAGCATGCTGATTCTCATTAGACTTCTTCTCTCTTCATCCTTTCACCCTTTTTGCCATAAATTAACTCAACAGCATAATTTAGATTGAAGTGCTGAATCTTTGGATCCCCACGCACAAATTAAACGAAATCCCACCCAGGCGCTTCAGATGTGATGGAGTGTTTACCTGATGTGCCGCGTGAGCTTCATTATGCTGATATCTGCTCCTGAAATGTGGCACATCAATGCATATATTCTCCACGCTTAAAGCTACTACATACAGAGTGTAATCAATACTCAATACTCAATTACAGAGCATGATGTCTATAAAGGACTTGTTCAGAATTTCAACTAGAAGAGCCCCCCTGACTGTGTGTGAGCTCAAGGTAATCGATAAAACATTATATTATATATATTATATATTAGTTATAGGTTAGTGGGCAGTTTTGCAATTAAACAAGAAACCTCTGTGATCTATAATAGACTCTGACTGCTGCTCTTCAACTTTTTTATTCATTAACATGTTTAAAAATAAGGAACATAAAAAAATTGGGTGTACAGCTGCATTGCTGCACTGAATCAGCTCATCAACAGCAACTCGTTATCTCACAGTACAATCCAGGGGTATCTTATAGCTACAATTTAAATGTATAACATGTTAGAAGATCTCCCACTCTCTTAATTTCTGGTTTCATAGTAGGCTGAGGGAAACTTCTATTTACAAATAATTACAGACTGCTAACATGTTGCTGTCATTTTGAATGAATCTTTGTGAATGAGCACAATTTGCTGACTCAATTTGACTCAACTGGCTGCCAGATGGTTGTTTTCCTGTTATAATCCTATTGAACACAAAGGTTGCTCAGTGCAAATGTATTATTTAAATGTAAATTTCTAACTATGTAGGCAGCAACATGTGACTGTCACTGGTTTATCACAGTTAATTGCTGTATTATTACATATAAATTTAATGTAATTGCCAACTTGACCCAATATGATCTGTTAGCTGACTGCTCATCTTATGGCACCGTTTATGGCAGGTTTCATTGACAGTGTTCATGTGCTTGACAAAAAAAATATTTTTTGTAGCCAAAAAATAAATAAGTTAAGTGAGATAACTTCATCTTATCAGGTTCAAAAATGCAACTGCCCAGTGACGTTGTCTCAGCATTCAGTTTGCATTAGCCAAGAAGCTAGATAACGTAATTAAAAAATCGCTAGCAAATTAATATGAGTAACCTAGATTGGGCTAAAAGCAAATCTAAATGGATAACATATTTATCATATTCTTAAATTAAATAAAGAAAATATTTTCCATTTTTTTCCAGAAGACAGTGTTGGTAATTACAACATTTCCCCAACATTTTAAAGCTATGATATCATAACAACATGATTGGTCAGTAGCAATGTCATGGACCTTAACTCAACCTAAAAGTGTTTTGTACTCTATGGGACATTTTACCATAGACTACAATAGGATTAGATGTCTTTTTGCACATGTATCACCCACTTTCACATTGGCTGCACAAGATCTGCTCTTCCTCCTGAGCTACAGCCACCCCAATTTTTTATTTTTAATTTCCATTTATCACGCTTTATAAATGCTGATACTGACATATCAGCAAATTGCTAATATTGGCTGATTACACTGTCTCACTGATAAATCAGCTTTGCAAAATGGCTTTCCTTAAATGGGGTTTCTAGCTGTCCTCATTGAACATGTCTAATTCTGGCTCCACGCTATGTTCATTGCAAGCCAAACTTTATGCACCATGGATCTATTAAATTTTGTTAGGCCATTAAGCCTGATGTATGTAGACTATAACACGGGTGGGGGCCCAGATTACAAAATAAAAGTAACAAAGAAAATAAAGCAGCAAGAATGGCCCCATCAACATCAAGATACTTAATGTGAGTGACAGATCGTCTTTATTGAACTTTAAATGAGAAAGTTAAAAAGCTCCAGAGACGAGAAAAAAATCAGTCAAAATCTGACAGGGTGTGAAAAAATAATAAAACCTGAAGCCAGATTAATGAAAAACTGTGAGTGACATGTACAAAAAAAAAGGGTTGAACTAATGATTGCACACAGAGGGTGGTGACTGGTCTGGAGTTTAAATAAAGCTTCTAGATGAAGGTATGAATGAAGATGAAGGAGCTGAAGAGGAGTTGAGGCTAGCACACCAATAAAAAACCTGTGACTGAAATGGGAAAAACCATCACATTTGTTTTCTTTGTCAGTAATATCCCACTTTTATTAACGCTCATTTTCCCCTGACTGAACATGTTACCCACTGTTTCCATCTTCAAATTACTGCTCAAAATATTAAAATAAAAAAAGACATATTGACTCTGTTCCTCAGGTCCAAGCATCAAAAAATGACTCATCTTTCTAACATGCTGCTGTTCCTTGTCCGTTAGCTTATTTATTTTTTGGCAGATACACGCACCCAAAAACTACTCAGTCACCATTCTTGGCCTTGCCAGGTTTTTATCAGCACTATTCATATTTAGCATGGCTTGAAGCTGCATTTTTAAATAGCATTAGAAACATACTAGACCAGGCATGATGTAGGAGCTTAAAGCAGGGGGGGGGCGGGGGGGGTGTATAAAGTTGCAGTGAGATCAGATCGTAGAACGGGACATGCTCTTGAAGTGTTTCTGAGGTTACAAACAGTCTTTTTTTTATTTTTAAACAAAAAAAATTCTGAGTTTGTTTTAAAAAATATATCCGTCCACTAGTGATGGGATTTCCGGCTCTTTTTAGAGATCCGGCTCTTTCGGTTCGGCTCACTAAAAACTCTTTTGGCTCCGAACCGGCTCTTCAGGTTGTTTTGTTGCTTTAATTAATTTATTATTAACAATAATATAAAATTATGCACAAAAGGAATTACTAACGTAAAAAAAAGTAGTTTTATTTGTATATGTTTATATATAAATACATGCGGTGGCCCCTAGAGACAAAACACGTACAAACTCCAAAACACATTTCTAGCATGAACTGAACTTCCAAAGCAGAGCTACTAGATCACTTAAATTACACAATTGAAAGCATGTGTGTATTGTTTGTGTATTTATACACAGGCACTCATATATATTCAAATAATTTAAAAAAAAAGTTAATTTACCTGTTACTACAACACACCAAATCCGGTCGTTGGTACTTGCTGGCTTGTGTAGCCACTAGGTAACAAAAGCTCAACACTGCGCCCAGCATCCTGGAGCACTTCTGTTGTCTTTTGTACATGTTTTGGAGTTTGTACGTGCTTCAGAGTTCATACGTGATTTGAAGTTGGTATGTGCTTTGTCTGTAGGGGCCACTGTACTTTCGCTCTCTCTCCCTCTCTCTCCCTCTGGCTCTGTTCCTGTGCTACTCAGTGTAACTACCGCCCCTCCCCCCTCTGCCCAGCATAAAGCACAAGGCTCAGGTGCGAAGTGAAGCGAAAAAAAAAGTGTGAGAGAGAGAGAGAGAGAGAGAGAGGGTGAGAGAAAGAAAAAAAAAAAAAAACACGTGACGGCTCGCGATAAGGAGCCGGCTCGCGTCGTTCACGTCAAAGAGTCGGCTCTAAGAGCCATTTCGTTCGCGAACGACCCATCACTACCGTCCACATCCAAGTGTTGTCAAGACCATCTTAAAGCAGCAGGTGGCGATGTAACTCCAACCGTGAAGAAATGTTGACCATTCAAAAGTCCTTGTCCACACTTTAACACTGAATCCAAGTTTTCCAAACTCTTAACTCTGGCAGAAGTTTTCCAAAAGGTCAGTTTTCAGGGATCCAAAACATCAAAAACAAACAGCCAAAACGCATAATAAAAGCTATAGTTACCAAAATAGTCGTGTACGTGTAGACGCATCCTGACATTAAGAATTCCAAACCCAAGTTATAAAGACAGCTTTGAAGATTATCCTGAACTCACCATGTCCAGTAGTTCAGAAAAAATCTATGCCTTTAACCTGTCATATTGAACGTCATTTAAGGGACACAGTACATGTATTGATTTCGTTGGTCAACAATTTGAGATCCCAGTTGTAATAGTCATTGCACCTTACTTTCACACCTTAGCTGTAGAACTAAATCCTCATGCTGATGATTTATAATCAAACTGGTAATTTGTTAGCCAAAATATGTGAATGAGTAACAACGCCCACAAAATATTTAGCAGTGCTTGCAGAAGGGTTCCCGATGTCCAGTGTATAAAAAATTGAAGGATGCACAATTTAAATGAGCAAATCCAGACCCTTTTCTTTCCAAGATCCTTTAGATCAGCGGTCCCCAACCCCCGGGCCTCGGACCGGTACCGGTCTGTGAGTCGTTTGGTACCGGGCCGCGAGAGTTGAGGCTCAGGTGTGAAATGTATAGTTTTCAGGGCTTTTATCGGTTTTTCAGCGTTATTTTGTTATTGTTTTTATCGTTTACTCGGTTTTCCTTGGTCTTTTCACGTGTGTTATGAATAAATTTTCTTTTTTTTTTCGGTACCGGTACTAGTTTTATTTTGTTGTATTTATCCGCGACACCTTAAAGGCCGGTCCATGAAAATATTGTCGGGCATAAACCGGTCCGTGGAGCAAAAAAGGTTGGGGACCGCTGCTTTAGATGATGTCCTGAGCGTTGTCAAAAATGTCTTTAGCTTTATCGGAATCTATTGAATTGTGTGTTAAACCAACGGGCTCAACCCCTGGGCCATGGACGGGGAGTTGTTTGGTACGGGGCTGCAAGAGTTGAGGCTCGTGTGTTCATGGTTTTCAGGGTTTTTATCGTTAACTCGGTTTCCCTGGGTCTTTTTCCGTGTTGTTCTGTGTGTCTTATTTTGAAAGAAATATTTACGTGTTACTATAACATTTTAGGGTATTTTAGCGACACCTTAATAAAGGCCGGTGTGTTAAAATTATTGTCTGACATTAAACCGGTCCGTGGCGGAAAAAAGGTTGGGGACTGCTGTGTTAAACTATATGTCTGTGATATTTAAGGACTTTATCATTCTTCCTTCCATATTTGGTGGTGGCTCCAATAAAATTTAAATTTAGGTGGCCATTAAGTTGCATACTGGACATATGTTGAACTTGACCATGTATAAATACAAATGGAGAATGTAACATTTCATTCTCATGATGATGACATAAATATAACATAAAAATATTAAAAGATCTGGGATCTATGAAATATTTTCTTTAAACATGCAAATGTTAGTAATTGCTATTTGGGAATGTTCGTGTAGAGATCGTCAGTTTTCCATTTCCCTTGTCGCACAGTGTTATTCCAGGTTTGTTATTCCTGGTTTTTAACACTCCAGCAGCTAAAATTCAAAATGTAAACAGGGCTTCAGTCAGATTTTAATCTGCAGGCTTTGTGAGAGGATGAGACCTTTCCCTCCAGAGCTCTGTAACATTTCACACTGTGTTTCCCCTGGATTAGTCTGCACCTTCGGGGACCTCCACTGATATTTGCAGTGTAGAAAACATGGAAGGATGCACAATTTAAATGAGCGTACAGATCTTTGGGTGTTACTACACCTGCATCAGTTTCACTTGGGTGGAGAGAGGAGTGAAATATTACAGGGGTTACTGGAAGTTCATGGTCTGATTTCTAAATTTCTTTAAAAGAAAATGTCACTAAAATGTTAAAGCCTCCCCCAAGTAATCTCATAAACGCCTCTGACTTGTTCTGGATAAATAAATAACGTGTCCGTGTATACAGCGAAAGAATATGTGGAAAAAATTACCCTCTTTTATTCCCCTTGGCTTTTATTGCAATGTGGATTATTTTGTTTTTATAACTTCATATAAAACTGTGCCTGAAATGCTTTTCAGAAGAACTTTAAACATCGAATGCAGTCACTTGAAATGTCTGTAAATATAGTTTTAAAGATATTTTATTATACTGGATGTATTTATTGTGAACTGGACACTGCCTCAAGGTCGAAAACGTTCTCTCATAAAGTTCTCCTTCACAAAACAAATGAACAAGCTTGGATGGAACTCTTTACAGTCTGATACAATACAATCTAATAATTCAATGTGCTTCATTAATTTTGATTGTTAAATGTATTTAATGCTTTCACTGTCAGTATGTGAACATATTGTACAACACGTTCTCTTAGAGCAGGTTGTGAGATAGTCACTGTTGATTTGTCTTTCTTCTATTTTTGTGTGTTCATGGATGCAATTTTTTAACTGTGCAAAGTTTTTATCTTTTAAAGCACAAAAATTCAAAATTTATACCCATGAGGAGTTGGTGGTGGAGCAAATTTTTTTTAAATTATCACTAAAAACTACTTTGGGAGATGTACGCACACAAAACAACTTGGATTTGGAAATTTTGAAAAAAAAAGTCTGCTTTGCTAGGTTTGAAAAACGATTGTAGTAGTTGCCACTTCTGTTTAAAGACTTTCTGTGGTTTGGTTTTCATGATCCAACCAACTACGATCTGTCTTTTCTGGCTGGCTAACATTTTCCTCAGACAAACTGTAAGACAGACACATAAGCTGTCTCACTTGGCAAAATACTGTGCCGAGTGCTTTTTTTAAACTTATCTCATCAGTTTTAAATTATTTTGTATGCTTACATTATGATCTAATGGTCAACAGATTCACATAACCTAGCTAAGTTAAAGCGAGAGAGTCAAACAAATAGTCTGATCAGGATCGGAGGCTAAACTGCTGCCAAAATCCTGAGAACAAATTAAAGTGCGTTAGCTGGCCAAATTATTTCATTAGCTAATGTGTGCTATGATATTAACGATATGTGATATTTAGCTACTGTGTAATGCTAACATTTCATCTCCAAAATGTTGGTCAGGGAATGACATCTTCTTACTAATTCCATATTATTGACCACACAAAACAGTTCTCTATACATTTCACCCTTAGACCTCTAGTTTATGTTTTAGATTTGCTGCATGCAAACAGTATATATATCTTCATAATCAGATTTTCCTATACAATAATTTAAACACCTCATCAACGCTGCTGGTTGCTGGCTTTTCTATATCAGTCGCTGGTTACTGATTCAAGTGAAAACAGATGTTAAAAGGAAAAAGTACAGGCAGTAATTTATTAATTTTTGTTCACAATTGCAGTTATTTACACACTTGAAGGTGTTTTTCAAAGACGCACAGGACAGCTAAGTGTAATGACTTGGCTACGTTAAGAGTTGTTTGTAAAAGAGGTGTTGTAATCATGTTTTCCTTCAAGTAGATGAAAGAACAAATTCCCAGTTACCCATCTCCATCGCAAGCTTTAATCCTCTCATTACGAGCCTAATGCATCCATTTATGTCCTCATTTCAGGTGTGCACTACCGAAAGTCCTGTGCCTCATCTGGAGCTTGTCTTATCGCCTCTTCTGGTTACCAGCAGTTCTGCACCGGGAAGCTCAACTCGGTCTGCATCAGCTGCTGTAACACACCGCTGTGTAACGGACCACGCCAGAAGAAGCGACCCCAGCCATCTGCTGCCATCACTCTTAACACGCCACGGCTTCCTGTGCTTTCCTTCAACATCATCATCCTACTTTCCTCTATCCTGTGCTGACAGAACTTTCCTAAGATGTGCGTTGAAACAAACTGAAACTGTACAAGCTCTGCCCTACATGCTTTGAAATGTATACAAGAGAAGGCTTTTTACAGCATTTGTTCTTGAGTCCCGGCTTTCTGTTGCAACAAAAACGACACAATAGTGAACAAAGTTATCGCCATGTGTCATGTCGTGAATATGGGTAAGATGTGGTGGATAAAACGGCTTCCAGCAGAGGGTTCATGAACGTCTGCAAGGTGGAAAAAGGCAAACAGCAAAGATAGCATGTGTAATTTCCAGAATAAATCTCTTATTTCTGCTCTATGCTCTATGAATAGGAAAAAACAAGTTTTGCAGTGTATTCACCAACTGAAACAAAACATGTATGACATCTCCCAAATGAACATGACTTATTTAACCTCTTGGCATCTACCATGTTGTTAACAAACCACTTAGAGGTGCAATTAGAATTGGGTTGGAGAAGAGGCTGTTACCTTTAAAATCAGTTCTTTTTATGGGGTTTTTGCCTTTATGTTCTGTTAATTTGGTATAATTTGAACTAAACAGGTTCTGATTCCACATAAAGTTCACTAGTGACCTTTTGGCATTGAGAGGCTATTGGTAAATTAAATGATAAACAAATATAAAATAATAGAAAAACATTTTTTTAATTTTAACAACAATTTCAGCCTCTTAGCAGGTGTTTTACAGTGTTTGGCCAAACAGAAATTTGATAAACACCTTTGAAGAAGGCACAAATTTGCCGTGGCATCATTTCAATTAACAGTTATTTCCTTCCGGATTTTCATTAATCATTTTTCCAAGATCTTGTATTGATGATGGCAGAATCACTAAAGTACTCTCCAGCATATCCCAAAGATTCTCAGTGGTTTAAGATCTGGATTCTGTAGTGGTCAATCCATCTGCGAAAATGATGTCTCATACTCCCTGAACCACTCGTTAATTTCCTTAAGCCTACACAGCTCTTTGGTCCTACTCCCTTGAGTACTTTGGGGGTGGAATGCTCTGACTTCACAGAACATTTACCTGATTGCTGATCATGATCTTTTCCAGCCACATTTCTTCATTGGAGATGACGGTTCACCACTGTCCTCTAAGGTTTTGTTTTGTTTGTTGTTGGGTTGTTGTTTTTTAACACATTGGACAATACTTAGCTTATTTGACTCTTATACTTAGCATTTGACCCTTTTGAAACTGAGTAACATTATTTCCACAACCACAAGATCTGTCCCCAGATGAGGTTGGTTAAGAAAACAGAAGCTACTGGCTCCAGTTAGGGTTGTAACTGTAACTGTTGCTGTACTAATTTTCCTATTTGCTTAGTCAAGTGGCTTTTTGTTGGCCAGGTAAAATAAGACCATTATGCAGTAAGTATGTAGTAATAAGGGTTGCTGAACTTGTGACTGACCAGGACAATAAGAATAAGACTTCAAAGTGCTGGAGAGGTCATATAAATCTTCTCAACACAGCAAGCCTTGACTCCGCTTATGTCATGGTCCCCGTGCCTGCTCGGCTGGCCCTGTGTGGCTACATGTTATGTTTTGTCTTTTCTCTCTCTCCTCTCTCTCTGCTCGCTGCCTGGGCGGAGCTCATTGTGAGCTCCCGGCCTCCACCACCTGTAGGCAATCACCTGTGGCTCCTCACCTTGTTTGCTCCCGCTACTTAAGGCAGTGACTGAGAGCACCTCGCCGCTGGACTATTGAATAACGCTCGTCAGTGCTACTTTAGCCTCAGCCAGTTTTGAGCTCTGTCCGTGAAAGTTCCGTGCTAACCCTTGTTCTCTGTATGCAGATTTCTCGTGTTTGGTTTGGAGACTCTGGACGCTTTTCCCGACCCCGCTCTGCACCCCTGGGAACCCTGGCCCCCTTCTCCTTCACCTGTATATAGTGCACCTGGAGTGTGTAAATAAACCTGTTTTTCTGAGATTTCAGTCTGCGCCGAGTCCTCCCTGCTCCTCCGTGACAGCTTAAACGTCTAAGGTTCGCTGTACCTGAAATTTGTTCCCATGTTGAGTTTATTTTAAAGATTGAGATGAGCAGTCACTATGTGGGAAACATCTATGTGCAAACTAATGATACAACAATAAAATCTGCAAATATTTACTTTGAATTTAAGCAGAAAAAAGTAATTACTTGATTTAAATTTACTTTATAAATTTAAATACTGCACAGCTATGATGAAGCTCAGGGTTCCACCTGAGGATGGCTGCTCTTTAACAAATGGTTTAAACTTTAAAACTGTGACTCTGTTTTTGACCACTGTGTGACGTATACAGAGTGATTAATGCTGTTTTTGTGTTGGTAATAATTAATTAGTTTTCAATAATGAATGAGGTTATTTAAATGCGCGCACCCCTCTCTTTTTGGGGATGCTCGTATGAATCCTGCTGCTTTAGGTCAGTGGTTTTCAAACCTGTTCTGGCATGCCCCATACCCCACAATTTTTTACAACCCTCAACATTTTTATCTGAATAAGTATATTATGTAAATAAAGGTAAACATAGCATTAGCATACTCTTAATTCCAATTAGTTTCATTTTGTATTTTCCCCTGGTTCTACATCCCACAGTTTGAGAACCACTGCTTTAGGCAAAGGTGCAAATATGTGATACCTTTTAAAGACTTCTCAAATAGCTGCAAGCAACAAACACAACTTCAGATCCTCGGGATTCTCAGCAGTAATGTCCTGACCGAATACTCCTGATGTTTCATGTATGAAAACCTCTTAGCTAGTTTAGGCCTCTAAATGAAACAAAGTAAAAAAATGAGACACAAAGATGGATGCAGCCACTGTGATGTGACCAGTTGGACTGCATATGACCCAGTGTATATTTCTTTTTGGCTTTAATTTTACTGTAACTTACAAATTAAAAACATTTTGTATTCAGTATGACTTAAAAGTAGCCACTGAGGCCATACTGTCATCAGGAAATCGTTTTTTACTGAGGTCATAGATCAGAGGTCAGAAACCTGTGGCTATTTTGCCCATGTCCAGTGCCTCCCTCTGGGTTTGATAAAAAATTAATCTGTATATGGAAATAAATATAATAAACACAATGTGATTGCTTTCACTACCAACAGATCTTTTTACTTAAAACAAATCTGATTTTCCTTCACTTCACAAATGTTCTCTTTGGTGGTTAATAAAAAAAATAACTAACTAACTAAATTTTTATTATCCTAGTTCTATAATGTTATAAATTCAACATGAATGTGGCATTATTGTTATGAAAATGCAAAGTTAAAAAACCAAATAGTCATACAAAGTAACTGCAGACTTGTTTTAATTATTTATACCTATTCATAATGTTGATATGCTCATTTATGGCTCAGCTCCCTTTTGATAATAAATATTGCTGACCCCTGTCATAGATCAGGGGAACAGAGGGCCATTTTTCATACACTTCAATACAGTGTGACTTCTTTTTCCAGTCAGCCATTAAAAATAATGCCGCTTTGAGGCACGTTCTGCCCTTTTCGGACCTATTTAGTCTATCCTGAAACCTCAATTCCTCGTTGAAATTTGCATTTTTGTGCCATTGCCTCCTCTCTGTGTCTGCCTCGCTGCCTAACGATATCAGAAACAGTTGTGTTTGTTTCAGGAAGGGACCACTTCACCCAATTTGTTTATGTAGTTCTCACTGTTTCGGCCACGCCTCTGTGTTTTGTGCTCTGTAATGTTTACAGGAAAATGTTGGCACTAAAATGTGGAAAAATTGTGAGTGACAGTTCAGAGGGTGCAGTGTGTTTATCACTATAAATAAAAAGCTGTTTTTGTTGGTAATTATCTTACTGTCACAGTGATTTGGAAAAAAGGAGGACAGCACCAGCTCAGCTTTCTAGGCTGCTCCAAAAAATATCCCAAATCTAATCCAGTTGACTGTGAGATGCAGTTAAAAGCCTGCTAAACAATAAAAAAATTAATTAAATACACTGACTCTACTCACTGACTTTACTGAAATGTTGTCAACTGTGTATATACAGGGATACACAGACAGAAACATATACTTTAAGTTAATCAATGTTTTTGTTATAGTGCATATAAAATCATCACAGAGGTATTAGAGCTAAGATGAGGCTGTTCTCCTTGGGATAAAGTCAGACATGGCTGGACATTCATCTCAGGAGTCGGCAGGTAGCTGCATAGATGACTAGATAAATTTAGAAAATAAGTTTTAGGATACACACAAGCCAATTTCATAAATGTCCTTGATAAAATAGCCATTTAGACTGTAATGGAGCAGTACGATGACTGATGCGCGCACGAGAACAGACAAGAATACAGATCAAGGAAGGCTTACACTTCAGCACGCATACCTCTGCAGACGCCTGGGTGAAGCATGTGATGGTGGCAGGTAACCCAGATGCTACACAGAAAGCAGAATGATGTTATAGTTTGTTAAATGGAAATATTCAGTGTCTTTTGCATATTTGAGACACGCAAATGATAAGAATTTAAATATGTATTTATGTTCTTCTGTGGTGAGCTGAATCTAACCTTTAAGCGAAAAGGCTGTATATGTCAATGAACATTTCTGAATTCATTTCACCTGCTTTGGTGCAAATCAAAGTGACAACAGGTGCACTCGAGAGGCAACGAGATGACCCCAGAAAAGGAGCAACACCTGGAAAACTGCTCCTGTGGGTTCTTCTCCAGCCCTGAGACAGAGACTTAATGCCCAAAGTGATGATGAAATCAGTCCGATTGACAGACGTGAGTTGGGTAGTATAATTTATTTAACTGAGTAATAGCACTGGGACATTTGTGTTTTTGACACTGAAAAAGGAAACAGTATTGGGATGATGTTCTTGTGTAAAAGACAGTTTTAAGATGCTAAAAGTACCGTGTAAAGGTTTCTTAGTTCAGTTAGGAACACTTTAGTCTAAAGTCACGTTAATTTATTTGTCACAATGAATTGAATTGTTCAAGTTCAAAGATTAGTTGCATAGTTACATTTATTCCAATATAAAAATGTATCTAAGATATGTACATACCTACACATTACAGAGTAAACAAATGAAATAATTAGGAGCCAGATTTAATCCTGAGTCGGCACAATTAAAGTTTCACAGTTTCTCATGTTTACGGCACAAAAACCAAAAGATTTCCCAACTTAACTCAGATTGTGAACTCCCTCTCTGTAATCGAGCTGGGTCGTGAACTCAGTTACTGCATTTTGCCAAACTACTCCAGGTCTAAACCGACTCCCCGTCAGGTCTAAGCATCAGTGAGGTTAGGAACTCTAACAGTAGACTAACACTGAATGTGTTAGTCTACTGTTAGAGTTCACCATTAAATATAAATGTAGAAACAGTCTAGAGTTAGTACAACCAAGTTTAAAAAAAAAAAATTCTAAAAAAAAAGTCACACAAATGTTCTGATTCAACACTGCAGCAGAATTCACCTGTAAGTGCTTTATATTTAATTCAGCTGCTGGCCTTTCACTCATCTTAAACATCGATTGACTAATTAACTTACACCTCTGGTATAAAAACTACGGACGGAACCACAGGGCACTTCACCCTTTGGTTTTTAAAATCCTTTTATCCTCTTTTCTGACGCTAATAATGATTATTATTTATAAAATGCACTTAATGTTTTACTCAGTATGACCAAAAACTAGGTCATAAAGCCAGCAAAATATTATAGTCGCCCCCTGCTGGCCATTGAAAAGAATGCAGGTTTTTGTGTCGACTTCGCTTTTCAGGCTTCAAAGCTGGGCCCATCAAGTGTTACACCAAAGTCCAGCTATTCCAGATTAGCCAGAGACTGTGAGGTGTTGGCAAGTTAATATTAACCCCATTAGAACCCCAACATCATTGCATCAAAACACTTTTTCTAAGTTACTAATTCTAACCACTAGATTTCTATTTTTAATTTTTATTATAGATTCCAACTTTGACTACTCCCTGATTTGGGACCTCCCGCCCTTCTTGAACATAAAAGGAAAGCCTGACATGGATACAGCAGCATTAAGCGCCAGATGCAACATCAATTGAACCATATAAGGGATTAAAAAGCAGAGCTAGGCTTGTTGTGGTTTGCAAAGCAGCTTGCAGCTACTGTGCTAAAGCTAAGTACCCTAAATACTATTTCAGATTAATAGTTGATTGTGACCTTGCACTGACATCATGGCCTACCATAGCTAACAGTAGGGTTAATCAATGTTAAAATCCAGCTATTTTACTGCATTTGCTCTTCTTGAAGGTTGGTGATCATAATGTGACTTTCAGTTTCATCTGTGGGCCAAAATATTGATAAAAAATCCCCTCTCTGGAATGCAGAACACAGACTACAGTCCTTAAACCCTCCAGTCTGTACCTTTAATTTTAACTGAAGCTCTGGGGTATTTAAGATTCTATATTATATTTTAACATTATCACTGGAGGTAAATGTCCTTTCGAGACACCCTGTGCTATGTTTTTTGTGTACTCAATAAACACAGCACAGGGTGTCTGCTCACTGAATACTTGTTACTGCATCCATGGATAAAGCAGTTTCTCCCACTGACTCGCACAACAGGCTATATTTCCGACTCTGATGGTACATTTCTATTCTTGAGCTCCAAGATTTGCTCTTCAGTCCCTATGATGGACGTCTGAGTATCCGTGCCCAGTCCCGAGTCATCTTGCGACTGAATTGTCGTAAAGGATGAAGGTGTTTCCTCTTTGGCGACGGTGGTGCGACTCGACCTATTTCGGCGCAGTGACTTCAGCAGCAGGGGGCGTTGAAGGGATTGCATGGGGGCAGCCCTGAACTGCACGGTGGACTGATTTTTATGCACGATGGTAAGGTGACACCGCAGAACCTGCATGAATACGTCCCTGAACTGCCGCGAGGACAGGTTGTAGAGGAAAGGGTTGAGGACAGAGCTGAGGTAGAAGAAGGTGTCGGCCACGGGGTGGAGGATGACGTAGCTCCGGAAGTAGGTAATGGTCCAGTTGGATTTGGGCATAGCAGCCATCATAAGACGGCGAATCTGGTTGGGAAGCCAGCATACCATCAAGGATCCAACAATGAGAACTAAAGAAAAACACAAAAAGAATAAATATAAGAGAAGTGATGACTTTTTTAAAACTCTCGTGTCTGTCAATATCATATAATAATTTTAAAAAGACAGGAAACAAGACAAAACATTTAATATGCTACATGTTTGTTAAAAAGAAAATATGTTTAATCAAACTTACTCAAAGGAAGGGTGACGAGCTAAAACACCACCTTTATTCTTTAAAAAGCTATGTTCTTGATATTTTACTTTATTCATAACAGTTTTTCACCTTTATTCCCAAAAAAGTATTTCAACTTTACCCTTGAAATGTAATACCGGTATAATGTTGATAATGATAAGAAAATGAAATATCGCAATAGAATATGGGGGGAAAGCGCACGTGCAGTGCCTTTGTTTTTATACGCACATGGAGGAAAAAGCGTGCCGGCGACGGGGAATGAGAAGGGCGAAAGCGGATCGTTGAATGAAACGGATGAACCAGAATTGGTTTGTAAAAATGCTGCAACTTCAGTGGTGTGGAACTGGTTTAGCTTTCGTCCGTCAGATACACAACAAAGCACTATTTTTGGTAGAGCATGCTAGCGGGCCATCGTTATTACCGTGTTTTTCGAAAATATGGCACACTTAAAATCAATCCTTTGATTTTTCTGAAAATCAACAGTGCCCTTTATAATCCTGTGTGCCTTATGTGTGAATTCTGGTTGTGTTTACTGACCTCGAAACAATTTTATGTACACGGCGCGCGAAAATCTGTCAAATGTTTTAGTACGACTTTGCTAAGCTACGAAGCCGCACGGCTTGATGGGTTGTCGGAGCATTACGGCTATCGTAGGCAGGAGCCTCGCAGAGTGATACGTACTGTGTTTTAACATAATATTACCGTATTGTGTGTGTATAACCTCTTTTTAAGTTTTGTGGATATTATACATGGTTATGCTGAGGATATGTCAGCCAGTTTCCACTGGAAATGCCACTGTCAGCAAGGAATTTGCATTTGCACTGTTAAATTTTTATATAGCTTTAATGCACATTTAAAAAAAACAGCTGCTTGTTTAAGTGAAAATACATTGATGGGTTTGTTTGTTTGTTTTTTTTGCACTAATAAAGTTGTGGAATTGTAAAGTATTTTGTCTAGTGTCAATTATATCGTCAGTTATATCGTTATCGCAAATTTTCAAATGTATATCGTGATAAATATTTTTGGTCATATCGCCCTGCTCTACTTGAAATGCAATCCCAATTCCAAAAGAGCTGGTAAATGGTAAATAATAAATTCTCATAAATTCATAATTTATTCACAGCGTAACACCAATCAAAACTGAGAAAATTTAGCTGATGTTTTATCTATGCATTGCAGTTACATTAATAATTAAAATTGAATTATACATATTAGTGCATTTGTGTCAATTTATTTTAGAGGACAACTTTAATTATTCATTATGTAGATTGGTTAAACAATTTATTTTTATATATTTATTAGTGCTGTCAAAATTATCGCGTTAATTGTTAAGATCAACGCGAAATGTTTAATGCATTAAAAAAATTTAACGCTGATTTTGTTTTTTTATTAATTTCCTGTAATCTAAGACCTTTAAATTCATGAGCACCTCTGGAGGAGGGGGCAACAGTGTGCTATGCTGGCGTTTGGCCTGACAGAAATGATTAGAAGAAGAAGTGACACCATGCTACTATCTAGCTAACACACGCAAGCATGGACGAGGGCGGACTTTTGGGTGGAAAGTTTCTCTTTAAGAAGTTGCCTGATGGCTTGTTGGACAAAACGAGAGTAAGATGCACAATTTGCAACGCTGAATTCAAGTACCACAGAAGCAGTTCATCACTGGCGTATCACCTGAGAGCAAAACACCCAACTGAATCCACCTCTACGGGACCTCGCCAGTCTACGCTTCAGGAGTATGGTGCTTGTGGACGAATAACAAAAAATGTGAGAGAAAAGGTAACCAATTCCTTGGTTGTTTGGATAGCTAAAAACTGCCGACCAGTTAGCATAGTAGAAGATGATGGACTGAGAGAAGTCATTCGTGCTGCATCAGGAGATGAGTGTTACAATCTGCCCTCGAGAGGAACCATTGTGTCGAGACTGCACACTTTGTATGGGGACCAGAGGGCTCAGCAGTCCAGCAAGCTTGTGCAAGTAAGGAATGTCGCTCTCACCGGAGACCACTGGACTTCGGTGAACAACGATAATTACTTAAAATATAAAGAATAAAAAAATGTAATTGGAGCCAGGCTATTAATAAAGTAATTGAGATTAATCGCAATTAATAACAGAAAATTGTGAGATTAGTTAGTTAATTTTTTTAATCTATTGACAGCACTAATATTTATTTAAGTTTAGAAATCTATAAAAAAATTGCTTGACACTACAAATTATATTAATTATTATGCAAACTTTTTTACAGCAAATACAATAAACTTAAATATTTCATATTGTATATAATAAAAAATGAGCAAACAAAAAAAAAAAAAAAACAACTGATTCCAGTTTTGACTTTTTCTCCCGCTACACCAGCGCTGATGTGGAGGTCTGAGCGGTGACACCTATTCAGTCTGACGTCACTAGCCGTGTCTGGACCTAAACTCCGCTGCAGGTCCATATATCAAATGATCGCTATGGCATTACTGAGAGTTGAAAAACTGTCTAAAGTCTTTCATCTTTAATAAAATGATCAGCATTCTGCTCTACCAGGTGTAACAATTGAGTTTAACATCCAGGCATCCATGAAAACGGAATTTATGACATTTAACGGAGTTAGAAGTTAGCAGGGAGTTAGCAAACTAGCTTCTATCTAAATACAATATAGCATGTCCTGACTGCGGGGTTTTGGAAACAAATTAAAACGTACAGCTCTGCTATCACTTCCAGCATAAATGAAGACAGAAAACTAAACAGCAGTGACGTTTGTAGGGTTACTGAAGTTAGGCTAGCTGGTATATAATGATGTGCTACGTGACTGCTAGCAACACAGCTATGTTAGCATAATATAAACAAGCTAACTTTTTTCCCACTCGATAAAAGTTAACGTGAGTGTTCTCGGTGGTCAGGAACAAATGTAATCGCATGGCAGGATGCTGTAAAAGGACCAAACTTCAGGAGAACAACTGAGATAATCCATCCACAATATGAGGTTAGTCATTCATATACTGCTGCATGGGCTGGGCTGTAGTTACATCCTAAGGTTTTAAAAACTGAGCTTAAATAAATTAGCGGTAATAAAAGCCGAGGGAGGTCAACAGTGATCACTGACTGTTTTAGGAGCTTTTTGAAATTAAATAGAAGAAAATACATAACATTAAACATGTTAACAACACAAAAGCCATATTAAACGCAGACTACTTTAGGCCCGGAAGTAGGATTCGTCACGTCATCACTTAACAATCAGATTGTTCAGGATGATGACAAACAGTCGCAAATTTGTTCACCAACCTTGTCGGTAGTAAAATATTATCTGAACCAGTGTTAGTTTGTCTTTATCTTGCGAGCTGGTTGTTTACATTAACACAGAATTATTTGACTCTATTTCTAAAGCTATAAGCTTCACATCATTTGGATCTTAATGGATCAACCTACATTTTCATGCACTGTTACGTGCCAAGAGATGTGGCTTTGCTTTTGTGTTCTATTTATCTTTCAGGTGTCAAGCCTCCACCTATTGGCCAGTTCGAAGTTGATTGGCATGTGTCTATTGGCTGGTCTGGGCCCAGTTGGCCAATCACACGCCAAGGATCACTACAAATGAGCAGCTCCCTGGCCAGCTGGTGGTTGCTGGCTTCTGCTATGACAAACATTTGCGAACAGGTGTCTTTATAGTATGTGTGGTGGGAGGCTGGGCAGGTAAGCTGGGGTACCCTATACATTGATTGCAGGTGTTAAACTGTTAGACACACTAGGGTATGTGGTTGATGCCACTTTTGTATGTTTTCACTGACCTTTTGTCGAGCAGCTAGGTAGGCCTTTTGTTTTGCATTTTTGTTTTAGTTAGGCCCTGGGAGCTCTCGACCTCTTTTTGTTTTATTACTTTCTTTGATTTGGTTCAACCGCCCAGTCCTCCTCCCCCACCTTTTTTCTTATAGATTCCACTAAATCCTGCCTAATTCTTAACTGTCCTGTTGTCATCCTCCTCCATTGATTGTGGTTGTCCGGTGTTGCTGTCTCCTTCCTGCCTTTGCCACCACCATGGTGGGGGGTATGGAACGCCAGGACTGCCATAATGAATTAATTAAATACACCATTAAATAATTAATTAAATGTGGCAATAATTAATTAAAATTGGAATTAATTAATTAAATAAATAGTTATGACACATGTAATTAATTAATTATTGACACATTTAATTAATTATTTATGTATTTCACATTTTAATTAATTATTGACACATGTAATTAATTAATTATTGACACATTTAATTAATTATTTATGTATTTCACATTTTAATTAATTATTGACACATTTAATTAATTATTGACACATTTAATTAATTATTTAATGATATATTTATTTATTTCATTTTGGCAGTCCTGACGCCTGGCTCTCGTCATGAAATAATTTTATCTGTCAGCCTCACCCATCAAACTCAGGGGGCGGGGTTAACGCTGCCCATGCAGCTTCTCTAACATTTGATTGGTTGCCGTGCAAAGTAAGTCAAAACAGGTCGATCCTAGAAAATCGATTGCTTGTGTAGACTTGGGGCAGCCAGTTATCCCAGAATGCAGATCAAATCACAAGCAGCAATGGTGGTGGTGTAGTTTTAAAATACCCCGTTTTTCTGTCACCAGCTACACTTTTAACAGTGTTTTAGCCGCGAATGTCGCGACGTATGTCTGGTCAGGTTGTCAACATAGAACATGTTTGCAAAAGTGCTCAGATGTTTTCAGAGATTTCACTAGCTCTGCTAACAGTTAGCATGCAGAGTGCACCCAGGGGGTTACGTTAACCGGTTTGTCTACATATTCCACTCTCCGTGTTCCACATGTTGCATTCGCAGATTCTCATTTTCACCGAACGATCGTCTCTTTCCGCCTGGTCTTGTGTCTCTGTGCTTCTGTAACATAAAGAACGAGCTGACATTTTTCTCACGAAACCAGCGATCAGCTCAACAGACCCTCAGTTTACCTGCACGCATCCTCCTCCTCATCTGTCAGCTGTTTAACACCTGCTGCTAATTCAAGAAACACGCCTAGTTACCTGGTGATAGTCACAGTTTAACTGGGCAGCCGGTGCTCGATATAACGCAATGTCAGCGCATTTTTCTGCACAAGATAAGTAAATATAGTGTTTTCCCCGAGCGCAGAGCTGCTGGAGCTCGTTTCCTTACAGAGCACTTTATAGGCGAACACCTTTATCAGCGGCTGATGTCCAATCACCGGCACACAGCTTTCAAACCTCAGCTGAGTTTTAGCTCTCAGTGGTTAAACGCTGGACTTCATTCACTCAGGTTCTGTCTGTCGGGTCACGTTTACTTCGCTGTTTTATTTACAACTGAGCAAATCGGTTTGGCTGAGGTTAAAGTTACGTTTCATAACTGCATAGTTTCACAGACGTTTAATGGTTCACTGGCACATGTGTTAGACTGAACTATCATCTAAATATCATCTGTTTTTTAATAGTTATTCAACTGTATTCTAAGCACCAGCTGTCTGGTAGAATGTGATTTTTTTTCTCTCTCTGTTGGCAGAGGTATAAAAATGCGCAGGAAAATCTGACGTGCATGGCAAACTTCACCGACGATATTTAGGGAGGAATAAACACACATCAAACATAAATGAACCATTTGTCTGTCTCCATAATTGAGAGAATTTTCTCTTCTTATGTCAACACTCTCTCTCTTTTTTTTTTTCTTTTTTTTTTCTTTTTCGGTCATGTTATGTTTACCTGTCAAAGGCTTGTTACAAACTATGAAACACATTGTGCAGACTTCTGGATGTTAGAAGAAAACTAATACTGCTCATGAATGAGACTAAAGGCAGGAAGGTGTCCTTTAAAACTAAACATGTTAATAGGACCTCCCTGTTTATATCATAGTTTATGATATAGCACGTGTATTTCAGTAATAGCCTGCTGAGGCCACTATACAGTGGGGCAAAAAAGTATTTAGTCAGCCACCGATTGTGCAAGTTCCCCCACCTAAAATGATGACAGAGGTCAGTAATTTGCACCAGAGGTACACTTCAACTGTGAGAGACAGAATGTGAAAAAAAAATCCATGAATCCACATGGTAGGATTTGTAAAGAATTTATTCGTAAATCAGGGTGGAAAATAAGTATTTGGTCAATAACAAAAATACAACTCAATACTTTGTAACATAACCTTTGTTGGCAATAACAGAGGTCAAACGTTTACTATAGGTCTTTACCAGGTTTGCACACACAGTAGCTGGTATTTTGGCCCATTCCTCCATGCAGATCTTCTCGAGAGCAGTGATGTTTTGGGGCTGTCGCCGAGCAACACGGACTTTCAACTCCCGCCACAGATTTTCTATGGGGTTGAGGTCTGGAGACTGGCTAGGCCACTCCAGGACTTTCAAATGCTTCTTACGGAGCCACTCCTTTGTTGCCCGGGCGGTGTGTTTTGGATCATTGTCATGTTGGAAGACCCAGCCTCGTTTCATCTTCAAAGTTCTCACTGATGGAAGGAGGTTTTGGCTCAAAATCTCACGATACATGGCCCCATTCATTCTGTCCTTAACACGGATCAGTCGTCCTGTCCCCTTGGCAGAAAAACAGCCCCATAGCATGATGTTTCCACCCCCATGCTTCACAGTAGGTATGGTGTTCTTGGGATGCAACTCAGTATTCTTCTTCCTCCAAACACGACGAGTTGAGTTTATACCAAAAAGTTCTACTTTGGTTTCATCTGACCACATGACAATCTCCCAATCCTCTGCTGTATCATCCATGTGCTCTCTGGCAAACTTCAGACGGGCCTGGACATGCACTGGCTTCAGCAGCGGAACACGTCTGGCACTGCGGGATTTGATTCCCTGCCGTTGTAGTGTGTTACTGATGGTGACCTTTGTTACTTTGGTCCCAGCTCTCTGCAGGTCATTCACCAGGTCCCCCCGTGTGGTTCTGGGATCTTTGCTCACCGTTCTCATGATCATTTTGACCCCACGGGATGAGATCTTGCGTGGAGCCCCAGATCGAGGGAGATTATCAGTGGTCTTGTATGTCTTCCATTTTCTGATGATTGCTCCCACAGTTGATTTTTTCACACCAAGCTGCTTGCCTATTGTAGATTCACTCTTCCCAGTCTGGTGCAGGTCTACAATACTTTTCCTGGTGTCCTTCGAAAGCTCTTTGGTCTTGGCCATGGCGGAGTTTGGAGTCTGACTGTTTGAGGCTGTGGACAGGTGTCTTTTATACAGATGATGAGTTCAAACAGGTGCCATTCATACAGGTAACGAGTGGGGGACAGAAAAGCTTCTTACAGAAGACGTTACAGGTCTGTGAGAGCCAGAGATTTTCCTTGTTTGAGGTGACCAAATACTTATTTTCCACCCTGATTTACGAATAAATTCTTTACAAATCCTACCATGTGGATTCATGGATTTTTTTTTTCACATTCTGTCTCTAACAGTTGAAGTGTACCTCTGGTGCAAATTACTGACCTCTGTCATCATTTTAAGTGGGGGAACTTGCACAATCGGTGGCTGACTAAATACTTTTTTGCCCCACTGTACGTGCTGGCCTCATATCAAATGTGAAGGCAGACTGAGTCTATGTTTGACGTTTTTTATATCTAATCTTCCTTTTCAAACATTTAAACAGCAGCGAGTCTGCAGCTGAGGGAATACAAATTCAAATTGTCGGAACAGGTTTGCTCGTTTCTTGGATTCATTTGGTGATTTATTAAATGTATAACTGTTATTCTAATCTGCTGCTGAGTCTCTTACACTTTTCTTTATGCTGTATATTTTCACGTCTCTGGAATAGTTGGCAGTTAGATAGTCAGCTAGGAAACTTTGTGTTAACTCATGGAGCTGAGGATATCGTGGATATGCTGACCTCGCTGCGTGGTGTACAGAGCGAGGTCAGCATGATTAATATTCACAATAAAAATATTAGCCGAACATCATGAAGTCTGTATGTGTTTCATAGTGTCGAACAACCTTTGTACAGTTAAAGCCAGCAGTTACTACATGACGGAAACACCAACGTTATCTCTTTTATGTGTTTATACACAGGTCACGCTGATTACTGAACAAAAACCCAAAGATCAGATGTTAAACAGATTTATTTGCTCTCTCTCCTCCTTAAACATGTTTTTAATGTTAGTTATAATTCAGAATTGGCGACTGAAACACGTAGGACACATAAGAACATCAGGAAATAAAACATCGATAAATATAACCTCAGTAAAAGAAGTCAGCGGGGGTTACTACAGCTGTGTACCGGGGCCTGCGCTTTGTCGGTGGGATTGCTTGCGAGGCGAGCGGGTCTATCCCACGCTTTGCCGTGAGACTGGGCAGACATCTCCGAAATCATCGAAACACTTTTGCAAAGAGGCTGTATCTTGACAAACCGACCAGACACATGAAGATTAAACCACTACATTCTCGGCTAAAAAAATATTAAAACGGTATTTGGTAACACACAAACAGGGTTTTTCAAAGCTCAGTTCTGTTAGCTTCCACATGCCGGTTGTTGTGTGCTAGAAACAATGGCCACCAGGCCAAAGCAATGGTTTTGACTCGATCAGCGTTAACCCCGCCCCCTGAGTTTGATGGGTGAGGCTGACAGATAAAATTATTTCATGATGAGAGCCAGGCGTCAGGACTGCCAAAATGAAATAAATAAATATATCATTAAATAATTAATTAAATGTGTCAATAATTAATTACATGTGTCAATAATTAATTAAAATGTGAAATACATAAATAATTAATTAAATGTGTCAATAATTAATTAATTACATGTGTCATAACTATTTATTTAATTAATTAATTCCAATTTTAATTAATTATTGCCACATTTAATTAATTATTTAATGGTGTATTTAATTAATTCATTATGGCAGTCCTGGCGTTCCATAGGGGGGGACGTAACATGCACAAATCAATCCACAGACCTAATGGGAGGTTTCCTGTTTTAAGTTACAATCCATTCACATGGCAGCAATACAATGACATTTAATAAATGTAAAAATATACAGAGAGCACATTTAAGTGAAATATCTGAATATACCACTGCAATTACTCACACTTCATCATTCATGTCTGAGTCATGCCCTGAACTCTCTGAAAGGACAAACACACTCTCGGTCTCTCTTCTGCTGTTTATCCGTCTCCCTACAGTGTTTTTAATGGGGATTAAGCTGCAACCAAACAGCCTTTCTGCATTCACAAAATTATCTGATGTGAGACAAATGCTTCCTGCTGAGGAGCACAAACATAAACACATTCATGTATAACACCATGTCCAAAGACGCTGGGTGGAGGAATCATCCATCCTGATATTATTAAGAGATGAAAAGGGAGAATAAAAAAACTGAAAAATCAGTCTGTGTTTCTCACATGCAGACTAAGTGCACTCATTAGTGTTTGTTTATAAAGGTTCAGGTTCAGTTTAATGCTAATCTCAAGTGTCAGTAAGCTTTGATCCCTTGCAGCCTGTCTTAAGGTTTGCCAGTGATGTTAGAGACTTTATAAAGATATGTCAATAGTTCAAAATAAAGACATCAAGGGCATTGCCTCAGAAAACCTGACAGAAATTTGGGAATTCTGGCAGCCTGAAATGCATTTTAATGGGCCTTTTGGGCTGAAGTTCCTCTGTTTTATATCCCATCTTATCTTAGACTAAAAACATGAGCGCCTGAAGCATGTGTCGTGTTTTGTTTTGTTTTTAAAAAAAAGCTGCATTAACTTATCTGTCACATTTACAAGCCAAAAAAGTGAAAGTGAATATATGTTGTTTGTTGTTTTTATAGCCTAGCCTCAATGTATGGCAATGTCAGTCTTACAGACGCCAAGGTTTAATGGACCAAATCGACAAACTAAAAGTAGTATGAAAAGACATTTTACTTCACTAAAACTTTACTTTTTTTTAAACAACAGTAACTAAAATTGCATTTTGAACTCAGAAAAGTACATTTTAATTTCAAAATGACCAAATTGGTTATTGCAACCAGCTTAGGGAGGCCCCGATGGGTGGGTCAGCCCCTTTCAAATCATGTTTATGTTTTAACATCTATAATGAACTTCTGAAAAACATGCCCATATTTTAATAATTAACACAATTAACAGAACAAAATAATCAACACAAACTGGAAATGTTTGTGTTGCATTTTTCGGTTGGGGCACACACTTCAGTTTCACTACAGCGCAGAGAACAGCTGGACAGAGTTTGTTACTTCCATTCAAACTATGACCGCAGTAATATGCTAGCGACCAAAGCTAGGGGAATGCACATTTTTCCCTAGTGACAGATGCTGACCAGGGGATCATTTAGCCATCAACCTCTCACAGCAGCTCCAGGAGTATTCACTTTTCCCTTGCAACCGGTGGTTGGTCATTGACTAGTTTTGAGGCCATGACCACCATGTTTATCAGGTCGTTAAGCAGTGATCGTCTGTCAAGAACATGGGTGCATGCTAACACTGAAGTACCTATAACTGATGCTCTACGAGGCTCATTCGTAGACATAAAATGTCCACATATATATATTTACCTTCAACCTGGAATGAAACTTTACCTTCTTTGGATGTGTTTCTCTTTGTCCTTCTTACAGCTGTTACAGAGTTTTTTAAAAATAACTGACAGGGAGCTGTGGTCAGATCCCTGCTAAGCTGAATGACTGAACTGAACTTTTCGGTTGTGGCTGCTGTTGGCGATTTTATCCTGTGTTTTAAAAAATGCAGCTTGCTAATCAAATATATCCAAATATGGTCACTTCTACCTTCTACAAAAACGTTAAGGCTTCAAAATACAGAATCCAGATGTCCGCCTTTAATAAACAGTTTGCTGTCTGTTTTTGCTGACCCCATCAGATGCATGTGTCTTATTTTCCAGACACAGACACTAATTTTTCACGACGCCCTGCAGCTTCATGTCAGGTCTCGCCATGTACAAACACAGCTTCGCTGCAGGACCTGAGGCTGGTCCACCTGCCTGCTGATGTGACTTGGAGTTTGCTCTCTGTTAGGAAGGATCAACCCCAGAGCCACGCATGCTGTTGCCTAGCAGGGTCACTGGTCTCATAAAAAACAGGTTTGTTTGTGGGCAGGCTTTTAAACAACGCAAACAAGAGGTGATGAAGAAATCTGAGTGGAAAGCAGCACTCTGCATCATGTTTGTCGTCAGCCAAACACTTTGTGGTCTGCAGGGATTCCTCTCAGAACAATCATCAAGTTTGAAGAAAACAAGCTACAGACAGCATCAGCCCCCAAGTTAAATTCTTTTAATGCTTTAAGATAAAAGGAGGCAAAAGAGAGAAAACACTCACATGTATGGTATTGTTCATTAAGGCCAACTGTACCGTGACCAGTCTGAATCAATACCAAGAGATGTCACCGGTAATAACTCTAGTTCTGATCACTTTCAAAGAGGAATTCAAATCAAGGTTTGTGAAGACAGTAAAGACAGAGGGTTCATCTGAGTGAAAGTACAAAGAGGAAGAAAGTGAGATGAAGACAAGTCAGAAGAAAGGAACACTGCTGGAATACAAAAATAAATGAGCAGGCAGAGGTGACGGACACAGATAAAAACAACTTTAGAGATTCATGTTGCTCTGAGTCATTTCTCCTTGACACTTTGGTAGATAATTAGACCCTCTCGGGTAATTTAAAGTGTCTTTTTATTAAAAATATCTGGAAATATATTCTCTTTATGACCTTCTCCAGATTCCAAAAACAATTTGGTCAGCTGGCCAAAGCAATTTATTTAATAAGTGACAACACTGTCATCTTCACCTTCAGAGCGCACTGAGAAAAGGGTTTGCAGTCAAGTGTGAAGGGAGGCAGAAAGAGAATTCAAGTCTGATTTTATGGTATTATGTTAAAAAAATGGTGGATTAATCTAGTTGAAGCTGGACCTTGAGAACCGAAGGAGCATCCAATTGATTAATGGGTTGATGAGGTCATAACAGTAACTGCAGGTGTTGTACTAGAAAGCTGAAGTCAAAAGTGAGGGTTTACCAATGATCTATGTTTCAACTCTCAGTCCCTGAGGGTTTGGGCTCTGGGATTTCTGGATTTGATCCCTAGTTTTGTTCCGCAGATTTACTCTCTGAATTTGGTCCCTGTGATTTCTGGGTTTAGTCTTTGGTTTTGAGCCATGCGTTTGGTCCCTGCAGTCTATAGGCTTGGTCTCTAAGGTTGGTCCCTGTGGTCTCTGGGTTTGAGCCCTGCGTGTGATCTCTGGTTTTGACTTTTTATTGAGTTCAAGTCCAGAAACAAACCAAAGTTCTTGCTAAATCCAGCTAGACCATCAATAGGAGCACTAGCAATAAGCAGATGATCAGAAGATTAAAATGAATGACAAAAGCACAAGAAAGGAAATACTTTGTCAGGTTTGCAAGATAATCAGAGATTTTCAGGTTGAATATTTTTTGAAGATGATTTTCAAATGTCAGTGAACAAAAAAGGAGAGTTATAATTGATGACAGTCTACTGCAAAAAATGAAGTCTTGTGTGCTGCAAATCTCCAGATCCTCCTAGTGTGGGAGGATGATGCATTTTTGAGCTCTGGCATTTCAAAAGTCTGCAGAGGGGAGGAACTGTCATTAAAGGCTGAAGATCTGATCTAATGTTGAATCCTGACATGTTTTTATTTTCAGATATTAAAACAACTTTCTAATGGAAAACTGAAAAACTCATATTTGCAGCACCCACCTCCCTGTGTTGTCTCAAAAAGAACAACATCTAACTAACTGTAGGCAGCACAGAGAAGATCAGAGACGCCACTGTGTACTTTCACAATGAAACAGTTGAATAAACAACAATTCTCCAATTCAGTTTCATTTATTTAGCTTCTCCTATTTCTTCTTTTGCTGGAAGACAGTGTGATTTCACAGCGTTGATAAAGAATTTAACTTGACTTTGACAGATACGGTTAAAGACAGCAGTTACCTGATGCTTAAAAAGTCCACGGTTGTATGTCAGGTCTGAGACTAGAACTAGAGATGAAACAAGGATCCAGGCTTATTGTAAAGCAGGGAGTCGTGTCTGTCAGCAGTCATGGATTTTTACATTTTTCAGCACTTTGTGTTATTTTTCTGTTCAGTGTGAGACCCCTTCCTTTTATAAGTCAGTCTGAAACTCAGAGGAAAAATGTTGCCCATCCCAGCCATAAACTGATGATTTCCACCAATCTGACATTTGTTTTGGATGAAAAATGCAATTTCATTCAGGACTAACGGTTAAAGCACATAAAACCATACACATTTATAAATCTAAGCAGCTGGATGTGGATGCACTCCAAGTGTGTTCATGTTGGAGACTTGCAGTGCCGGTTCTCCTGCCAGGAACTGCCCGGGGCCACGAACCCTGTGGGGCTCCCAAAGCCTCAGGTTCAAATCTCTAGGATTGTCAGTCTGGCTTTTAATTGCTTGTTTCTTTTGGCACTTTATAACCAAACCTAGCAGGTTTGGGTTTTTTTTTTTTGACTGAATATTACCAATACTGCTGAGGATTGACTGTTTCAGCTCTAACTGGGATAAGTGCACACATTTCTCATAATATGCGTCTCCAGTGGGTCCTTCCAGTCCTGCTCCACTAACAGTGGGACATCATAGCTTTAAAAAAATGCCACTTTCCTACACTTAAATTGATGAAGACCTGCCATCCTTTATCCCACCAGCCTTATAAATGATCCTAACTGTTCAAATGAAGGCACTATAGATATCACACACTCCACTGATTCAATTTCAGTAAAACCTGGAGGGATGATACATCGAGGCAAATTTTTTTTGTACTTTAAAACCTGCAAAGTTCATATTTCCAATATGTTGCATTAAAAATGTAACGATGCAGCAGGTTACGGATTGGATGCATCATCGAATCCTGGCAGCAGATCATGAAGTGGCCGTATCTCTCTTTCTTTAAAGGTGTTTTTTCCCCTTATAGATCTACCTATCACATCGGCTCGCTGATCACAGCCGAGACGTTCACCTGGCAATATGCCCCTGAGTCAGAACAGATCAGTAATGTCTCTGCAGAGGAGTTAGGATGCAGCTGAACATGTGATTGCATGAGCCTTCCTTCATGTCATTGATAAATCTTTATTGTTTTAATGTCACTCTCTTCACGCTGAATGCACCTTCCTCAAAAACTCCAATCTCAGCTGATGCACTCATCAGTGATGTTCCCGAACTTGTTGACATTAAACACCCACACACACTCTCACTGTCTCTCTGCCAGGCAAAATATAACTGCCTGCTAATTAGCAGGCAATTAAAGGAGATTATTGGAACAATTAATTGTCTGTCTTTTTGTTGTAATTGGAGTGTGTTTGATTGAGCTTCCCAGTTCCTCTGTGCATCTCACAGCAGGAGAAAAGGGGGCGAGCCGAGTCTCTGCCTGGCGTAAGTATGATTTACACTTTTAATAAGAGCTAAAAAAAGAGAAAGAAATCAGACCGACCGCTGCCTCATTTACATGGAAAATCTTCCCCTTTCAGACCTCGGATGGGTTTTTCTGTGTAGCTCATACAGGAAATACTGTGGTTTACACACTCGCCTAACAAGTGAAAGGTCCATGGGAGGACACACAAATCCCTTTGGGAGTGTGTCATTAAACTAGCCCCATTGAATAAGGTGAATAAGGTGAAGAGAATTAGCTTTTTGAGATTTCCTTACCTGCATGATTGAGCCTGCATCAAGACATGTTGTAAACCTGAATTTTTTTTTAACTGACCAGCAGGGGGCGCCTGTAAAAAGACTCTTGGCTGCATTAGTCTTCAGGAGAATAATTTGTTTATTGATTTATCGGTTCCAGGAGATGGCTGCCCCTCCCTGAGTCTGGTTCTGCAGGAGGTTTCTTCCTGTTAAAAGAGAGTTTTTCCTCCTCGCTGTCACCAAGTGCTTGCTCATACGGAGTCATCTGATTGTTGGCGTTTTCTCTGTATCATTGTAGGGTCTTAAACTTACAATATAAAGCACCTTGAGTCATCTATAGTTCTGATTTGGCTCTATATAAATACAATTGAACTGAATTGGCTTGAATTTATTGATTTGTTTGTGGCCTTTTTAAAAATATTGCTAATTACTCTTTTATTCAGTAAAACCGGAAAGGTTTTACAAAATTTTACAGTTCATCAGATAACTGAATGATCCCAAGTTTACTGATTAGCTACACCAAGAGGCTTCATAACAGTTAGACAGCTGCAACCCACAGCTGAAAAACGCAGTTTACTAATCTATCTGCTAATATGGTCACTTCTGGCTTCAAAATCCAATAGGCGACGCCATGCTGTAGCCCGTAACTTTAGCAGTAACTCTGTTATCAAACAATTGCCAACAATTCTTGGCGGAAGGGGAGGGAAGGCCTAATAATTAGTTAATTATTAAAAACAAATCTTTTACAATAGTCTCATGGGTGTTATAAATGCTGTTTTAGATTTTAGATGCAATTTCAGAGCGAAACAAACCACTACAACATCCCAGTGAATCAGTGAGAGTATCAGGACTGGGTCACACCTGAGTCCGCCTGATAATCAGATGAATATTCAGCACGGGGAGAAACTCTGAAACTCATTTTAAAACTTTTGCAACTGATTTGACTCTTTTAGAAATCCCAGAAGCTGCATAAACCTGCACACGGATGCTCAGCGAGCAGCTTATAAACACAAAATTTCTCCCATAACTCGGGGGGTGGGGGGGATTTTCTCAAATAGAGGGCATCGCCACATCGCCGGCACCCTTCATTTCCATGATTGGAAACAGCTCAAAGACAAGAGCTGAATAATCGAGAGAAGTGAAGTCTTTCACCAGTATTTGTTGATAAACACCTGATTGATGACTGGATCTCACCGGTGACGACGGTCCTGATTGCTTACTGATTTAAAGCTTATGTCAAATCTATACAATTACCCAACTGAAGAGTGCTAATGAAGGAGAAGATGAGCATGGAGTGAAATTATTCAGATCTGCTTGATGAGGGTAAAAGTTAACGAATGAGCTTATTCACTTGTTTGATTATGCAGCCGATTTCACTTTCAGGAGCTGTTTGTGGTGTGATATGAACATCAATGGAGGAGCTTATATATGACTTACATTTTCATATTGTATATGAAGGAAATGATTATCAGAAAACAGATCTTTCTTTTCCTCCATGTTTTCTGTTTGTTTCCTCTTTTTCCCTTGCTTTGCCTCCAAATCTTCCCTTTCCTCTGTCTTCCTCCTTGGTTTTACTTTCTTTTGCTTCTTATTTTACTTGCTTGACCTCCATGTTTTCCTTCTGTGTTTCTTCTGTGTTTTATTTTGCTTTTCTTCTTTTGTTTCTATTGTTTAGCTCCTTCTTATTCCTTGTGTTTCCTCCATATTTTCCATTGTTCTTGCCCGTTTCCTCTTGGTTTTCCTGCTTGATTCCCTTGTTGTTGCTTATTCTTTTTCTTGCTTTTCCCATTTTATGTTAGGCTTTGTTGATTTTGGATCATTTAGTATTTAGTTTATGGCACTAGTTCCCTTTCCCTTTATTTGAAGAGACTGGTGATAAAAGGAGATTTTTTTTAACCGAAAATTTCTAGTATAAAACTTGATATTTAATTAAACAGCCACAATTTTAATCATTTAGTATGTTTCAAACACACATCGCATGAAAAACTGCACATTTAATGACTTCATATTAAAGTGACTTCAATCTAACCACAAACCACTGCTGAAGCAAAAGAAAATGAAACTGACGTGAGAAAATAATCCTGCAGCTGTCTCATTGATCTGGTTAGATTTCTCCTCAGACGCTGGATGAAGTCGGTCCTGTGGATAATAAGCCTAAGAAACCTGTGATGAAGGCAAACATCATCAAAGTCTGCGACGCTGAGAACAAATTTCCCTTGAACCCAGAGACTATCAGACACAAGCATAGTGAACGATTTCCTCCCACAGAGAGAATAAAGAGGGTTTTTGTAGATTGGAAATTTGGGCTTATTAGCTGCATAATAATGAGATTCTGAGATGCCAGATGGGCGAGTTTAACCAGCAGGCCAGCTCAGATAGTGCCAGGTAGATATGAGCCATTAAAAAACATCCTTAATTGCAAATATGCAAACATTAGTCAAGATTTTGTGGACTAAATTGTGTTTCCTTCACAGCAAACATCCTTCTGAGAGGTAGAAGGTTAATTTAAACCAAGAACAGTGATTGCAAATAGTTTTCACAAAAGGGCAATTAAGGCTGTTTCTGCACAGCGCTGAATTCATTAAATGTTATCCATGAAAAGCAGCTCACACTGCAAAGATCTAACGGCAGTTATGAGTCTGTCAGGCACAAACACAACGATCCTTCCTCAATCAGCCACAAGAGGAAAGCCACAAAGAATCAATCTGACGGCTAACAGGAGATCCTGCGTTATTAAACCACCTGAAACACTGAAATCAGTCACACAGGAGTGTTATTCATAAAGGAGCTAATCACCTCAGAGCACATTTACTCAGCCAGGCACCAGAGAGTCGTGTTTGCCACCCTGATAAAAAATATGCACATGTCAATATATAAATACAACCGTGTGTGTTAGGGACAAAGACGGAAAAAAACATAAAAATATATGGAAAAGAAAAGGAGGGAAGGAAAAAGAAGACAGGAAGAAAAGGGAAGAAAGAAGCTAGAAGGAATGGATGGAGGAATGAAAGGAAGGGAGGAAAAAGGAAAATGCTGAAAGGAGGTAAGAAGGAAAAGAAAGGGAAAGGGGAAGAAAATGAAGAAGGAACGGTGGAAAGAAAAAACAAAGGAGTGAGGAAATATACAAGTGATGAAGGAAAAACAGGAAAGGAAAAAGAACGGAAGAAAAAGAAGAAAGAAGGAAAAGAACAGGAAAAAGGAGGGGAAAGTTGGGAAGGAGGGAAAAAAAGAAAATAAAAAGAAGAAGAAAGTGGGATCAAAGGAGGCAGAAAAAGATGGGAAGAACAATATAAAGGCAAGGAGTGAGTGAAGTTGGAGACCGAAGGAAAGAGGAAAGGAGGAATGCAAGGAAAGGACAGAAGAAAAGATGAAAGGAAATATTCAAGGAAGAAATGAAAAGAGGAAGAAAGAAAAAGGAAAGATGGGCAAGAGAACAAAGAAAGAAAGGGAAAGGGGAGATGAAAGAAAGGAAAGAAGGACAGAGGAAGAAAAAAGGAAAGAAGGCACTAAGGAAAGAAAAAGTAGGAAGTAAAGTTTTCATTTTGTCTAATTCAACATTTTGCTGTAATAAACGCCAAAGTTGTGCTAGCCAAACTTCATCTCATTTAATATGCTAACCAATCTACTGAGCCAGCATAAATATGGTCATGCCTGGAAAATAAATAAATAAATAACTAAATAAAAGACTGTAACGGCCAATAAACCACACTGCTTAACACCCCATTTTTATTAACCGGTCCTTCATATATTTATTTTATAATTACAATTATGAAGAAGGATCCCATAAACATCCATTTTAAATGTGTTTTATATTCTGCTTTCATGTCATGCAGCTGATGCCATTAATAGCGAGAACGAGCATGGAATATGTTTTTCCAGCCCCGTTTTGGTTGCCAGGGAAGTTAAACGCTTGTAAAACAGCTGCTGCTGGTGGTTTTGTAATCTCCCAATTAATCATTTCATGGATGCAGATGATGTTCTGCCTGTTAAAACGGCTCCACCACAGCTGTTGGGTCTAAGCTCCCAGCGCAAAGCTGCCTCTGACATTAGAATTACTGCTGAACAACAGTTCAGTTAATCAGACGTTAAGAGAGTTCATAAATGGTTTAGACGGTTCTCAGGTTAAATATCTTGATCTTGGTTAACAATGCCATGAATTAAATGTTAATTATTACACTCTGTATTTTCACTATCAGGTTAACTATCTACAGATTTACAGTATACCTGAGCAGCACCAGTGATCAGCATACAGAAAAAGATTTGATGATAATATGTACTAGTATCCTAAATTCTTAATAAATGCTCCCAGATGTTTAAAGGATGCGATCTGATGAAGAATACATAGAACAAACTACACGCAGAATAAATCAAGATCAAGATACACCTTTAGTAGATAAATGGTATCAATTTAAAAGTCCTATATGTCACTTTGTTCTGGAGTTATTGCATTCACAAGCTTGGGTGTTCATGTCGCCCCCTCGACTGAGTGACTGCAGCACCCCATCAGCCTTTTACGGCTAAGGGGGTAAAAATTAACTTGGGAAAAATTGATAACTAAGACTAAAAAAAGTTTAACTCATTTTAAGTCATAACGAGTAACAAGTTCTAGACTTGGAGTCAGGACCCAGACCACAACAGTCAGCTCTATTTAAAAGGTTTATTTTATAGGTGTGAAGTATTTGGAGTTGGTAAGAACTTCAGTTGAGTATTTGTCTGGGAACTTCATGGAAACTGGAATGACTTGAGTATGAAAGCACTTTTTCAATTTCATAAATACCAATAAATCTAGGAGACAACTTTTTGGAGAAGCATTTCAATGGAACATCTTTGCAAGATAGCTAAACTTTCTAACCTGGCATGCAGTAAGGAGCTGGGATCCTCCGCCTGTCTACCAGGCACAAGCTTGGACACAAAGAGGTAGGTCGAAGCATTTACTTGTGACCAGTTTCCAGTTAAGAGTTGATGGCAGGCCAGAATCTTCCAAAGGTAGGGAGTGGGCATGTAGATGTAAACAATAAGCCTGAGTAAATGAGGTGAGGGAGGACAAGTGCAGTGGCTGCCTGGACCACAACAAAGTAAAGACAGCAAAAATACCGACTAGTATTACAGCTATATCACCGAAACACATGAGAAAGATTACTGCGTCTTCTATTAATTTAGTATTTTAATGTGCATAACACAGTTTTATTATGTCGCCTGCAAGTACTGACTAAAAATAAAAAAGATTTGAACCATGAACCCCAGCTGCACCACCTCAGAGCTGAAGTCGGGGAAAATCCTACGACTGCACTCAAGACCAACTCCGGCTAGAAGTACTACTTCAGCTCAGACACTTGCCCAAATCTGATTACTTTCTTTGAATTCATTTAAAAAAGTGCAGCACTGAGAGTGCTTGTAACACCGAACATCCAATCACCACTCTCAACACAGTCCTGCATCAATCTCACTGATGCTGGAGAGGATTTCAGACTGCAGCACATGTTGGTTTTACTCTGATTAAATTGAGATGTCATAACAATACCTTATTGATTGGATGCGCACAATAACAACACTTTGCCTCCGTATCCTCCGTCATCTAAACAGCTTGAGAAGATTAGCCAACTTTCAGCCTATGCTGCTTTTTGACCATACGTCTATCCAGTTTCTTAACGTCTAATCCAACATAAAGAAAGCAGAAGAGCTCAGGTAACACTTGGCATATCTGACCCTCATTATGCCCCAGACAGAGGTGAAGAAAACAGAAGGGTTGCATTAGCTAAGCTATCATGTTCGCTCATGTTTACCCGGAAAGGGTTGAGGAGGTGCCTCAAGTGGTTCTTCTTATCTCCTTTACCCATCCCGAGGTAGTTGTTACGAATAATTAGACCCGCAGACAATTGCAAAGTTTAGTTAAGACTCAGTTAAACTCAAGAGATGGTATACTTTATTTTTTCCAGAGATGGGGAAGTTTGAGGTGTCAGCTGGTAAAAATGAGGATAAACACAGCAAACATATAACAAATAACTAAATGGAATTGTGTGTAGTTCAATCAAGTAAAATACATTATGTATAAAAATAATTCTTTTAATCTAGTAAAGATTTGCCTGAAATCAAAATGAGCACAAGAAAAATAAGTAGAAATTTACATAAAAACATACATTTGATGACTATTTTATTATATTTATATTATATTACTATTTTATTTTATTATATAAGAATACAATATTTCAGTCATGTCTGATGTTGTTTGTTTGTTTTTTTACACATAAAATAAAGATTGGTATTCATTTAAATCCTCTGAGATTTATATTTGATAGTAAACCTTTAAATGTAATGCTGCTACTGGATCAGTGCTCTTATAACCAGGTACCATCGATGCCATCTTTGAACTTGACTGTTGATCCCTTAATTAATTATTATTATTACAATGCCTTCAGAACCATAAACACACTGAGTCTTGTGTACAGTTTGCCCTCGTGTTTGTTTAATGATTAGATTTTTACCGGCATGATTTATTACACAAGTCCTGCTGGCCATCTGTCACCTGTCCACTGATAAGGTATGGTTGTGGTAATGGTTTTATCCTCATTAACGGTAAAGTGATCTGAACGGGCATTTTTGAATCAATGTCAGAACTTCACTTTTTTTTTTTAAAGTCAGGTTCAAATAAAAGTGTTGTGTTTCTGGTCAGGTGATTAATGTAAGTATGACATTCAGTCTCCTTTGAGCTCTGTTTGGGTGTCCAATAACTGAGCGAAACGTCACATTATTTAGGATATCTAGTAGCAGTTTTCAGGAGCTATAAAGCTGCTAAAGTTTATTCAGCGGCTACCTGTGGCATGCGGGATGCTCAAAATCATCTTTAAAGCTCATATTTAAAAGTTATCAGTAGAAGCAATCTCCTGTAAAGTCTGGTTATCTTTTGTTATTTTATGTTATCTTATCTTACCTTACCATAGACATTTCTGTTGTGGTCTAAAATAATGTTCAGTTAAAGATTAAAAGTAACTACAACACTTCAAGTATACATATGTAGGCGAGGGGGTAGTATGAAGAGGATAACAAAATTTGTCCGGTGGGAAAAGTTATCACTTCTTGTGCACCAGTGTGACGAAACATCAACAGTTGGAACTGAAAAAAGGAAGTCAGGGTAAAAGGCCTAAATGTCCTGTAGAGGCCGGCTTCCACAGACTCACATGTTAACCTCCGTGCAGAGGTTTGCCTTCTCCGGCGCTGATAATTGGCATCTGTCTTGTGTTAGTGACGTAAAAGATTTAATGCGACATGACCATTCAAACAGCAGTCGCTTTCTAAAACATCAGATATGTATCGGATTCAGTACCACATACGAAAGTGACCCAGATGAAAATATCAGATTTGTGCTGTTCAAACTGTCATACCATGATCGGATACGGGACGCCTAGGGTCAAAAAAGTCGGATTTGATGTGGTTTCACCTGCAGTGTGAACGTAGCCTTAGAGGTGTTCAACATGAGGTAGTTTGTGTAATTCCAGTCACTGAAGGCTTTTACAAGAGCCCTATATATTCACATTCCTATCCATTCCTGATACACGCCACAATGGCATCTGGGTATTTCTAGATGTGCCACGACTCAGATTTGTATTTATTTTATTTTTTTACTTTATTTTTATTTATTTTTAGGAACATTAACATTTACACAGACACAGCAAGGGAAAAAAGGAAACAACTAAGTAGAAAATAAAAAAATAAAAACAATGGCTATGTGAAGTTACTAAAATGTAGTTTTTCCACTTGGAGACACACCGTGCATCTTGCTCGTTTGTATACACCCCCACACCCACATCTGTGTACATACTCACACACACTTTCAAGTATCTACATTACATACCACAACAGAGAATCCAACTTAACTCTAGAATCTGAATCACTCATCATCAACTCCAACAATTGGAGTTAACAATTTGAACCAGAGCCGATGCAACACATGCTACGCCACCTGCTCCAGGCAGAAGAAGTCCTGACAACATGCCAGGTGACACAGAAACTAGATTCCCATAGATTCCCATGAATACAGGTGTGCTTTTAATTTTCTTGGCCTGTACTTTGGTGCTTAAATAAAAACATCTCTACATTATCTTTGCATAACGGTAGGAAGACAGCACCATAATTCATTGTGGCTGCAACACAAGAATGATTACAACAAATGGAGAAAATTGAGCAAAAATGGCATGTTGGCTGGTTCATCAGTCAACCTACAGGGCACTTCCTCTCTGCTAATCTCCTGCTTTTTAATTGCTTTGAAACAGTCAGTGTGATAAAGATGCCACGTTTCTTTGAGTTAAAGCTCCTTGAAGCAGTACGTCCCACAGGACATTAAAAAGCTGCTCCAACCCCACCTGCTCACCCCCAGCAACTTCCTACAAAATAGTCTTATCTCAAGAATAAATTTGCAATGTCACGGGAAAGGGGTTTACCGTTTATTGTCATTAGGTGTAGAGTGGTGGTCAAAAAAATTATTAATTTAAAATCGAATCAAAACTGAAGTGGGCAAAAAATAAAGATGTATGTGATAAATAGATGAGTGTATTCTAAAAAAGGATGCAGAAGATGGAGTAAACCATCAAGTGATTTTTAATAACTAATCATTTTATCTTTAAAGTTCAACAGGTGAGAACATTAATCTAAGAAAAACACCAATCAGGACAATGTTGGATGGATCACTTACCTCTCTATGGATGGTCTGGACTGGCTATCCGTCTAGAGCTGGGACATTAAACACTGACTGTCCTATATCTGCGAAACTAAAAGTTTCAGTTAATTCATGACATTTTTAGTCTTTGTTACTGTGTAGCAATTATATTATATTTGTGTACTTTTAACTTTTTTACCCATCACCTAATTACTCCGGTGTAGCATGAATGCCCACTGGGGAGGTCTTTATCAGTAAAAATAAAATAAAGTCCAAAATGTATACGCTCCTCACATTTTCCAAAGACACCCATTGGAGCTGGATTAAAGACAACGCTGAACCAATTCTGAGCCCCTGACCTTATGTTTGACACCCCACGTCAAAAGCCTCTGATCCTAAGAGTCTTATCCTAATAGAAAATACATAAATGGTGTCGGGAGACACACCTTGCTACATCGAACTCAGACCTCACATACCTCTGATGATGCAACTCAGCTGAGCAGCCGTGTTAATCGTCTGCAGTCAACAGCCACACCCGCAGTCCAAGCATTGAGTAAGTAGTACAAGATATACTCTAATTATAGCTAATAAGTTACAGACATAGACCTCTGTTCCAACAGATGCTCATTGAGTCACATTAAGTACCAGATGATCTAAGGGTTCATTTCTTATGGATTCATTTAATAATAAAAAAGGAAAAATGACAAACCACAAATGAATCATGTTAGTTCAAAATATTGAAAACAGATATCAGTCTAAGATCCTTTCACACACACCAGTCTTTGCAACCTTTAGTATCAGTGCATGCCACCGTATAGCATGGTGCTGTAGAGCAGATAAGTAAACACACCCACGCAGTACAACAGTGAATTCCCTTCTGAGCGCTGACACACCCCATGAAGGTGCACTCACTCTAAACCATCTGCAGATTTGTCTCCCAGGTGGTTCGCTGAGTGCAGTGCTGTCACTCTCAGGATGGCTTGCCTTCAGCTATGTTGGCTGCCACGAGGCCACGGGGGCCCAGGATCTTATTACTAAACTATGCAGCTGTCACTCAGTGCCGAGCATACGATGGAGGCTAGGAAGGATGAATGGCAAGGCACACAGCGAATCCTCCCCGAGGTTTATTTTATATTTGATGATAAAAGGGTTTGAAGGAGGCCACCTGAGAACCGTAAACAGGCCGGCGGGGAGTCAAGGTATCTAGTCAAACACAATAAATAAGCCCAATCGATCCGAAGGAGAGAGGTTCATGGGTGGCAATTGGGCTGTCGCCGCACTTCATGAGCTATGGCCCTGCTGTGGCAGAGTGGTGGAAAGTGTCTGATGGGAACAGGTAAGAAATGCAAGGCCAAGAAAGCTGTGAATTATTCTAAAAGAAAAACACACCCTTACACATTGGCTTCTCTTCTCCTCTGCTGCCATCATATTATGTTTATTTGAAATTATGGTGTAAAAACAATTTCCTTCTTCTCATTCTAATTTTGTGAATGTACAGTGGTATCGGTACAGTGGTATAATTGCCCAAGTCTGACTATTTTGTACATGACTCAGGCATTCACACAGTATAAATGATGCTGGAATAAAACTAGGTCATCTCTGGGTACCAGGTGTCATAAAGCCTGCTGAAATACTACCTGAAATTAATCCCATACATTCCCATCATCTCATCTCTTTTGTCCCTCACAGACAATATAGCAAGAGAAAAAAAAGAAAAAAACAAGTAATCTAACCAGCAAGTCTCACAATTCTTGATGATGTTTAACACACGCTTGCCACAACATTATTTTGATATAAAGAACAAAACTGTACTATCAAACACTCTCAGTAGTGCTTAAACACTAACATCTATTTGTTTACCTGAATTGTTTTATTCTATCCCATATTATAAGACAGATTTGATTAGCCAGCTATTTTTTTTCTTTTTTACTTAGCTCCACCACGTGAACTGTATTTTGGTTCGTTCTAATGTTTGCTGATAAAATAAATCCACATCAGCCCCAGAAGTTAGGATGAAATTAGCTGCCATAATCTACTGACGACCGTCGGCAGGAAGACGGATGAAACCAATATGACATCATGCACTGGTTAGTGAAGCCTCAGACTGAGCCTGTTCACCTTTGCTATCTTGGAATTTTGATTCCTGATGCGATGAGTAAGGGGTGGATATGACTAATGGCTCGGCTTACTCACAGTTGAGTAAAAATAGGCCGGCAAACCCCTTGCTACAAGGAAAAAACATGGTGGCTGCCCGGTGATTGACTGAACTCTTTTTGCTGTAGTTGCGGCAGCCACTTTTTGATCCCAAGGATATTACAGGTTGCCTGGTAGGAGGCAACTTGTCTCCATAAAGTCGCGCTAAAACTGACCGGATTCTCAGACTGGCGAAGCCAATAATTGCTGTTTAATTTATAAATGCAGACAGAATGACAACACACTGGAATTCATCTGAGTTAGTTTGCACAACTCTTCTGCAATGTGTCTCTTTGCTGTTTGCTAACTGGCTGTATTTCTATATAAAAGCCAGATTATCAAGCACCTATGTAATTTCGCAGTTAAATCACCATTCTTCAGTACTACCTCACAATTTGTAGAGGAAACTGTTGAAATCTATTAAATTCTGGCTGAACTAAATGCAAGTACAGTGTTCCCTCGTTTATCGCAGGTTTTACGTTCTAAAAATAACCTGCGACAGGTGAAATCCGCAAAGTAGCGATCTTTATTTTTTACAATTATTATAGATGTTTTAAGGCTGTAAAACCCCTCACTAAACACTTTGTACACTTTTCTCAGACAGGCATGAACAGTTTCACACGTTTCTCTCTTGTTTCAACACTCTCAAACTCCAAGCCTTAGTAGAATAATAAATCCAGTATTATAGAATGAAACCAAAGATCAAACCCTGTTTTCAAGTCCAGAACATGGGAATAGAGCAGCTAATTTAACATTAATGAATCAATGGTACGGAAGTGGAGGAAGCAAGAAGAATGAGTTGAGTAAAGTTTGACTTATCTGACTGTTTGGTTTCACTTAATGCGCCTTATAATCCTTTGACGTTGACACTGTTGTGTTGTCTTCTGCTAGCGAAGATTTATATAAATTTGACAAGTTGTACAGGAGACACGGCAAGAGATTGATTGAAAATGGTCTACAGCCAATCAGGATGCAGAACACAATGCACTGTAAAAAAAAATGCACACCAAAAAATCCGCGAAACAGCGAGGCAGCAAAAAGTGAATCGCGATACAGCGAGGGACCACTGTATGTTCATTTGAATTTCTGGGGCTTTATCACAGTTAATTACCATTAACACAAACACATTGCATGTGATTACCAACTTGACCCTATTCACCTGCAAACTGACAGCAGATCTTACGGCTGTATTATCGCCATCTTGATGCACCAATATCAGCAACGGTCTTTGGTCTTAGCAACCACAGCAGCTGGGAGCCAATTTATAACAAAAACAATTTGCCTGAAGTTTTTTACATAGAAGTCAAAGACCGTAATAAGCAAAGGAAGACTCAAACTTTAAGTTACAACCAGATTTTTAAAAGAAGAATAAAGCATTTCATACATGTAAACGGCTGCTTTAAGCATGTGTAGCAAAGTTCTTTCTCTCTGTTTCAGCCAATCAGCCTCTGGAGTGCCGGTCTTTGGTCCAGAAATGGCATTAAAATGGAATTACTCAATGCCAGCTGGCTTTTTCTAAAATTTATGGAGCGTATCTAGAGTGCACTTTACACTTTATGACATTTTTTAGTGCAAATATTTGATCACTGTTAAAATGGACAGCTACAGTAGATAATTGGCTAAAAATCATCACAGATTCATAACATGGAAAGACAACGTTCCCACTCAGATGAATAAATACACAATGAATAAATACGCAATACATGATGGACAAAAGGTAAAATATACATGTTGAGGTTTGGAGGAATTTGAGGGTTCACCTTTTATAAAAACGGAGCGATCCAAAAACAAGACACAAAATCCAGATCTCTAATCACAGTGTGCCAAACAATCCACGTGAAGGTTAGGAAACAATCCAAAAAGAAATCCAAGAGGAGAACAAACATGAGAAGATGAGAAATCCTGGAAAGCCTGACAACAAGTACTAACAAGACCACATTCGAAGTGACAGATTGAAAAGGGTGTAAGTTTACAGGGTATATATATTTCACTGATAGGAACAAGAGTGGCAGGATAACAAATGAAGGAAGCAAAGTGAGTGCAAGGAGACTTGGGATTACAAACCAAAATAGGAAATGACTTGAAATAAACCCGCAGGAGAGTTTGCTGATTCACAGAGCAAACACATCCATATTTTGGAGGAGGTGGAGGTGTGGATGTGGGATAAACTAAACACAGGACTCCTGAGACTGAGGTTTATGGAGACAGCCAGCAGACCTTGATTACCATCCTGTTGAAAATTTTGTATTCTTTTTGTTTTAGTTTTTCCTTTTTTTCAGTTCCACCTACTGGTTAGGTTTATGTACTAACACCTACTTGAATAGGTTTGGGAACTATAGTGAACTTGGGTAGGTTTAGGCCAGGGGAGGGCAACTCCAGGCCTTGAGGGCCTTTGGAGCACTTCAAGACATGTTGAGAAGGTCATTCAGCCATTCAAATCACCTGTGTGGGATCAAGGACACATCTAAAACCTGCAGGACACCGGCCCTCGAGGCCTGGAGCTGCCCATCCCTGGTTTAGGCATTAAATATACTTGAATGGGCTCAGGAATCAAAATAAAGTTGGTGTGGTTCAGGAACTCTCTTTTAGCGCCTAATATTTGTTTTAATCAGGAAACCCTGATGTTGAAATTCTTCAGTTTGAGAGCAGATGTTTTGTCACTTTAACTGAAGATTAATGCTAATGTTGTATGTCTGTGATTTGTTTTTGCTAAGCTCTAACACATGAGCCCTGCTGCAGCCAAAAACTTTAGCCCTCACAGCTCTTTTTTTTCCTAAGCTCCATCACAAGTGGCCCCAAAGGTCAAAGGTCACAGGCCAAAAGCCAAAAGCAGCTCAATAGAATTAATATTCATTTTACAAATGCTGGCTCTCAAGCAATTAACCTTCTGTCCTGGACGTGATGTGCGGGCAACTTAACGTGGATGTTCCCTGGTTTTAATTACTCTCCAAAGTCGCCGGGCCCAGCCGGGATTTGAAAGTTATTTCAAAGTAAAGTGCATCAGCGGCAGGAACGGGAAACATCTGACATCAGCGTTACGACAGAGTGGAATCTGTCACAATAACAATATTCAAATGCAAACTGGGATCATCGCTGCAGTCGATAACAGACGTGACCTCAAAGTTATATTCAGTAAAATGTAATATTCCATTACAAAGATGATGAAGTCGAGTCTGCAGTGGTGTTTATGCCTGAGCTCTTATGAATTTTGTATTAGTAAATATTGAAGTTTTTTAAATCATGGTCAGGTGATTTTCTTTAGGAATCATGAAAATTAGTCATTCCTAATAAGACTCAAAACACCTTCCTTTAAATGTGGATGCAATAAAGTGAGAAATAAAAACTGACTTGAAAGTGAGCCATAAATAATATTTTTTTTAAACCCAGAAAATCCCCCCTATATCTGTTCTCATCAATATTTATTTATGCATCAATATTCTAGTCTGTTGGTAATAAGTGGAGGAGGGTGTAGAGTTGGAGTGTGTGCTCTGAACAGCCCACACGATTCCTGCTGAAATTAAGTACAAGCAAACTGTTTGCATAAAAGACTATCACACACTGAGGAGTGTCATTACACGCCGCCTGATTAAAAATCATTCAGGGCTGTCGAGTTTCAGTCTCAGACTTGCACTTTTTTCTTTTTAACAGCATTTTTTCTGTGCACCTTTTTTTTTTCTTTTTTTTATAGGATATAAAATGAGAGACTGAAGCTCAACAAACTCAAAATGCGTTTCTCGTATCAGCAGTGGCTTTGCTGGAAGGTGAACGCTTTCGGTAAACAGCCTGAAAACAGCAATAAACCTCAATTTTGTAATAAATATGTCTGATACATGCTGAGACTCTGAAGCAGGGAGCGTTACTTTGGTTACAAACACAATTTTCTCCTCAAAATCCTTACTCTTAATTTTGCAAAACACTACAGTATTCATGACTGCATGGTTTAGATATGGTAAGTAGGCTTATTTTGAGACAATAGGCAAAAACTCAACTGAAGCGCATTACAGAGAAAAAGTGAGGCATGTTCTTCAGACCGAATATATGCATTACATCTCAGTTTTTCTCTGCTCTTACTCATTATTCACAGCCCATTCGAGCCCTCACTAAGAGCTGAATTTCTCCAAATATTAGGTCCATTTTTCAGCTGATTTAAACACAGAACGTGGGGAGAAAACTGAGTAACTCCGGAGCATTTCTCATTGTTACTGAGAAAATGAGAATTGCATCACACTCATCTGCCACTTTATTAGGTACACCCAAAGGTGTTCTATTGGACTGAGATCTGTTGACTGTGGAGACCATTTAAGTACAGTGAGCTCATTGTCATGTTCAAGAAACCAGTTTGAGATCATTTGAGCTTTGTGGCATTTGTGGCATGCACTCCTGCTGGAAGGAGCCACTGTGGTCATTCAGAGATGGACAACAGCAACAATACTTAGGAAGGCTGAGGAGTTTAAACAGTGTTTAGCGGTGACTAAGGGACCAAAACTTTGCTAATAAAATATCCCACGTACAACCACACCACAACCAGCCTGAACTGTTGATAAAAAAGCAGGATGGATCCATGCTTTCATGTTGGTTGCTCTAAATTCTGCCCTTCTACCCTGCCATCCAAAAGTCCAGCCGAAATCAAGACTCATCAGATCAGCCAACACTTTTCCAATCTTCTGTTGTCCAATTCTGGTGAATCTGATTGCATATTAGTCTTTTCTGTTCTTAGCTGATGGGAGTGTTGTAACAGGTGGTTATTTGCCTTACAGTTTTCTTCTTATTAGTTTCAAGCAGTTTGCCCATTCTCCTTCGTCATCTGGCATCATCAAGGCATTTCCACCCAGTGAAATGGATATTTCCTCCTATTTGGATCATCTTCTATAAAACCTACAGATGTTTGTGTGAGAAAATACCAGCAAATCAGCAGTTTCTGAAATACCAGCCCGTCTGGCAGCGACAACCCCGCTATGTTTAAAGTCACTTTTCCTCATTCTCATACTCAGTTTGAACTTCAGCAGGTCGTCTTGACCTACATGCCTAAATGCACTTGAGTTGCTGCCATGTGATATCTGCGTTAACGAGAAGTTGAACAGATGTACCTGATGGAGTGGGGGGAAAAAAGAGAAGCAGATTAGGCCCACTTTAAAGGCCATTTCCAGTATAATATTCAGCACTGTCTGCCAATCCAAATGATCATGACTGCAATCCTTTAATTAACCAGGAACATGTTGATTTTATGTCCTTTTCATTCTCACATCACTTTCACTATGTCTGGCATCATCATCATGCCCACCTTGTCACCATCGACCATGAGGTAATACCAGTGAATCCGCATTCAGAGTCACATCGACACAGAAGCACAGAAACAAATTGTGTCCTATCAGGAATTTAAGCCACACAGTAATTGTGACTAACGGATAAAAACCCACTTTATGAGCTGGTTTTAATGCAGCCGACCCTTCCTCGTTCATTTATGTGAGGACAAAGATTCTGTCTAATACTTATTATGTTATTAGGCTAACAAGGGTGTACAATTGGCCAGTAATTGAATCAGACCACAGTGGGAGTGAAGCAGTTTTCTGCTCAGGACAACAGTGAAATTATCAGGTGATAATAAAACCAGAGACCTGGAACTGAAAATATCCTGAATGTGAATCTGTACTTTCAGATGATAGTGGCGACCGTATCTACTTGCTCACGATTCTCCTCATGATCTTTGGAGGCGGGAACTGCTTTTCTTAAATAAACGAGTAAATTATAACATCTATAAGCTTCTAATTTCTCTTAATTTTTTATTTGTCAAGTTCTTCGAGACAAAGAAAAACCTGAGCAACATAATCTGCTGCCTCTCCTACACTAACTACGGCTCCACCAGGTCGACTGGTTGTCTTGTGCTGCAGAGCTCGATGAGCTCGGTGTGGTGGGGAATTAGAATAGCAACCTCATGGAAGCATGTGACAGGAAGTGATATTCAGGATACCTCCTGAGTGCTTCCCAGGTGAGGTGTTTTGGGCATGTCCTACTGCTTTGATCTTCTGTAGATCAGTCTTCTGATCCTCCTGAAACTGAGCAGAATAAGAGACCTTTGATGTCGAAGCAGCGGGCGATTCCTGATTGAGCTGCACATTTTTTAGAGGCGGGTGAAATATGCACAGAATGCACAAAAGTCTAACAATTCTTAAAGAAGAAGCCCAATGAACAGTGAATTAGCCTTTAATTAGCAATGCTTCACTTCTGCATTCTCACCTTTCTTTAACCTTTGTGTCCCTTTTGAAATAGTGAACAAGTTGATGTGGTTGGTTCTCAAGCAGTTATTTAAATGAACCTGTTTAGGACGAGGGGGGAAATCCTTCCTCTAAACTTCTATAAAACTCAAAGGTTTGTTTTCCAAAGATAAGTGTTTTACTTTACCATGAACTCAAAGAAACTTTCTTTTATGCACAATGCTTGGAAACCACGGGTTAACGTGTTTTGTAACTTCTAAGCTTATAAGTTCTTTTTAAAGTTCAGCATTTCCCTCAGAAGAATGTAAAAAGAAGTGAATGTAAAGTAGCATTAATGACAGTTTTCAAGGCATAGACTTCAGTTGGGCAGCTTGCCCATATATGTAACAGCCACCAAATTATTTGCACTTCACTTTGAGTAAATGTCGTCTAAAAGCATGTCAAACACAAAGCCTGACAAATGTTAACAGTGTAAAGTACGTCTTACACTACGTCTTTACATTCCTACAGGTCCAGTGTAAAACTCTCCATGCTTTCATGTAATCCCTGGCTTTAACCAGACTTCTGCAGCTAGTACAAGTCTGCACTTTGATACAAAAATTACATGTTCTACTAGTTGCTTATGAAGATGTGTACTTTGAGGCACAAGACCTCAATCTCCTCATAAAATCTCAGTATTCTTGGTCAGTTTCCCTCTCCCTGTCTTAGCCTGCCACAGACTGTAAAATGAGGATGGACAGAGCCACCCCGTATTTTGTGGAGTCCCAGTTTGAAGCTTGGAGTTGGGTCTTTTAGATGTGTTTTTCTGGAGCCATCCATGACCATATATGGAGGAGAAGATGGTGAGCAAAGACATGCATCCATGAAGCCCATACAAACACAGGTATACATACTAATTACTGCTAACAGACTCAGAGAACACTCCAGTGTCAATGGAAAAAACTGGACCATAGACAGTCTGAAGTCATGGCTTGTTTGTTTGGTTGGGGTTTTTGTTTGCCAGATTCTATTTTAAAATGCTCCAAAAGGCACCCACAGCACATCCAGGGGTCAGAATTCAGGGACTTCAATTAGCTGAGGCGAAACCTAGCAGACAGCTAGTAGCTATAGCCTGTGTCGAATACACCTGTCAGTCAAAGAGGCCACGCCCCTCATAATGTACACACTTTAATACAGTTAGAAGAGGAAAGTTATTTAAAAACAAAAATCACCCCTAAAATGAAGTCGCAACCTTCAGAACTGAAAAATGAAGACAAAGCCTCAAGAGTCAAAAACTGCAGTTCCTGTAATGACCACTTGAGACACACTCCAAAGATAAGCCAGTTCTAACAGACTCCCAATTTAAAATGTCCAACTGAAATAAACATGTTTACGGCTTGCTGCAAGAAACTGATCCTGGAAACCGGCGGGAACTGAGTGAGTCCAACATAAAAACAAACAGCCCGACATGCAGACAGTGTTTGCTCTGTTGGTGTCATTTTGGGTTCAGACCATCCTACAGTGTGCTCCAGCTCCATCTCCATTTCCCCGTCCAAATAGTTTAACCTCTGCCTCCAAAAAAACCAACATGGTGGGGTGAAGCTTTAAAATGCAGAGACAAAAAACAAAACAAATCGTGATATCACCTGTGGCTACGTCTACTTTTATATAAAGAAACTGCAGGTTTTTGCACTTTCACCTCAGTTTCTCAGCCCTGGAAGCTGCAGCTTGGTGTAAATGTCGAGCAAACCTTCAGCTCTACATTATCCCTCTCATATCTTTGTGAATTATGCAGAAATTATAATGATAACTGCCACTGGATTGCTCTGACCTGAAAGTGATTTTGTGCATCTTGTTTGTGCGATCATACTCAACCGAGTTATGTTTTAGAGGAGCAGTGTGGTTCACAAATTGCATCAATCAGCCCTACAGGCTTTAAAACACCTTAACTGCCTCCATTAGCTGAGTGTCACAGACTCTGCACTAGCTTCCCATTGTTTTCACATCACACTGGTTCTTTACCTCAGTCCCTCCCTGTCGGCCCCCTTCAGCCTGAAGTAAAACTCACAACAATTCACATTAAAAGTTTTTAAAATGTTTCACAGTATTTATACTTTCAGCAAAAAAAAAAAAAAGAATAATCGCACACAAACACCAAGGTTATAAAATCAATACTCTGAATGTGTGAGTTTTAGGAGTACATAATGGACTCCTGTGCTGTGATTCAGACACACACACACACACACACAGGTTTGGCTGGCGTTCAATGCCAGGCTGATCCAGCAGGACATCACAGTAGACTGACTCAAACAGAGGAAGGTGTGTTTGTATGCCTAAACCAGTAATGTTAAACCACTTAAATAAACAGACCACCCTGCCCATTTCTCTTAGCAGTGCGATAACCTTGAATGACATCATGTCCTGACATACGTCAGTACACAGTGAAGATTAGAGTGATCTGAGAGTTCAGTTTAGCAATGTTAAAGCACAGTGAACTATGGGAAAGCGACGTGTTGAAGTGAAACACTAATACACATGTGCAGAAACAAATGGCAGCTTCAACTGTCCCAGCTGTACTCAGGCTACCTAATTTAAGGCAAAAACAGTTTGTATAAGTCTAACAAGCTTAGGTCAATATATGGTATGAACGATTTTATATGATTTTAAACAGACTTGAGTAATTTGGGCTGGGCCTGAAGCAGCTACACGTGCCTGTACGCACTGAGTAAACAACACCAGCACTGCTATTGTTATTTTTGCTGTGGATTATGAAGACCAACATCACTACTATCCACTCAAACACCGAGATCTCAGCAGGTCTGTAAATACGAGCAGTAAGATTGCAGGTCAGTAGCAACGCAATATGACGCAACTTTGTGAGTCCGAACTGGTGACAAAGGAGGCGCAACATCCTCAGTGATGTAGCGCACCTTCTTCGTGGTGAATATGCATTACCACCATCAGGATGGAGCTGCAGGGCACCACCTTTGCAAAAATCTTTTCTAGCTCTGCTGAACAAGTCCAGGTGATTCATGAGGTCTTTAATGTCAGTAACTAGGAACTCATCATTGTTGTGGTTATATCTGTCTGACAGCTGCCACACAACACAAATGAGATTTTTAAAAGGATAATAAACACTATAATCCAGTATCATCTTATCTGAATGATTATTGTTATATTGAGAGGAGGAGTAAAAGAAAGGGAGTGCCAGGTGGCTTACACTGAGCCAATCAGCAGAGGGAGAGGGCGGTGCTCTGTGCTGCAAATACTTATCTCAACAGAAACTTTTAACAACTGTCAGTATTAAATGTATTTGCTGGGTTCAGAATACTTCTGTTTCTTCAGCCTCTATTAACCAACCTATGAATGTGACATGATGCTCAGATTTAAACAAGTGTAGGGCAGGTGTGAAATGGCTTGTTGTGATTGGTCAAAATTTCCCCGATAACAAAAAAGTTGTCTTTTACTTTTTTGTAGAAAAGGAAAACATGTTTAGGTTTGTGTTTTTTTTTTAATCTAAAGTTTTAATTCTGAGAACTGGAAATAAAACTTCTTGGGTCAAGTGGGTCAGCCCTGTGATACAATGTTGTGGTGGCAAGCGACCATTACGGTGGGTAAACCGGGGCCTTTAGGCAGCTTTCTGGAATTTCTGTCAGTATATTCAGGAATAGATCTTCAGGCTTCTCAAAGGATATCCAGAGCTCTTTGGATGTCTCTGCCTTTAAATGATCCCATGCTGCTCAAATGTTGAGGGCCGGGCTCTGGGGAAGACACACAATGGAGCACTATCCAGATATGCTTTTACTGCACTGGCAGTGTATCATTGTGTCATCATGCTGCAAAATAAAGTTGCTGCCAATCAAATGCTTTCCGAGGGTATTGCATGATGGATGGATAGAATTTTCATTAAGCTTCAGTGAACAGTAGATGGTTCAGATCACCTCTCAGTCTTGTTTCAGTTCTCTGCAGGATTTTGTCCTCTTTCATAAAAACATGACTTTCAGATACTGTTCATGAGCTGTAGATAGTATTTCAAGTCTGCCACTTCTTTTGTCCCCCACTTGTCCAGTTTCCTAAAACTTTATAGAGCGCATTGAAAACCATAAATGAATTTACAGGTAACGGCCTATTAGGACGAGTCTTTGAAAACTGTGTGTGCTGTATGAGGATTTTATCCAGAGGAATATGCTGGTATTATACAAAAGGAGGATTATTGTGGAATAAAGGTGGACCTCTGTTCACAGCCCAGTTTATTTTCCCCTGTTAGCAGACCAGCATCCACAGTTTTTAAGATATCAAGCTCAATTTAGTCCAATGGTACCAATAACAGCTCGAGTTGATTTAATTTAGGTGAAAATCAGTAAGAAATTGATATTACCCACAATTCTTCATGGATCGACTTCAAACACAGCAATATATGTGGCCTTTGGGGATATGAATACCTAGGCTGACTAAGAATTTGACCCGGACCTTCACTGATAGCACCCAAGATCAAAGGTGACCTTACAAAGACATTTCAAGAAACCATATTGAGTAATATATCATATAAAAGGGGATGGAGAGCGCTATGCAGCACACCTGTCATTATGGTACCCTACGACATCACAGTGAAGCAATAAAGTTTGAATATACCTTAAAATCTCAAGTTTTTACAGCTTATAAAAGTCAAAGATTTCAGCCAGTTGGGCAAAGAACATAAAATGCAATATTTTAGTACGTAATGCTTGAATGCATGTTGTATAAATTGCTTTAAGTGTTCAGATGGAGTAGAAAATCACTATATAAGAACCAGTCCATTAAACAAAAGCAGGTTGATGTCAGCATGTTTTAATACAAAAAAAAAACAAAATTTAAAACATCAAACAGCTCTTTGGGGCAGGGGTGATGGTTAACGCACCCATATTTAAAGTTAAAAACCCCCAAAACAATTCAAAATGTTTTGTAGGTGTCGCTGGGACCAGGATAACAGGGGTTTAAAAGTTTTATTCTGTTAGTGTGCAGTTTAGCTCATGCACGTCCTGTTTCCTGTCAGTGTTTTGTGTATTTATGCGCTGAGTCTGCTGTATGACTAAAGGGACACAGTCAGTCTGCTGCCTTCACTGCAGAACATCAACATCCGTTAACACCTCCGAGCCTCTCCTTCTTCGAGGCCATTCCTTGCTCATATTCAGTGGACCCAGACAGAGCACACAGGACGTCCAACGTGTCATTATTCCGCAAACTCTGCTGTTAACATGTAGTCTGGGTTAGGCAGGTGCTGGCATGCCTGACTGCTCTGGTAGAAGAATTCCTCTCTGTGAGGTGTTTAGTGAGGTTTCACCCATGTTTTTGTCTCTTGTGATGATTTCATGTCAGTTTTTGAGTGGGAAGTATTTTTCTTAAGAGTTAAAACACGACCATGGAGCATTTTGACTTCCTCAACTTCAAGACTTCACACTGGGCAGCATGAAAACATCTCTTTGCAAGGCTAAAAGCTTAATAGAGATTTAGCTTTCTGGTGGAAGTCCATATTAAACATGGTCACACTTTTGGATAACAGACAAAAAGGTCTAAACACTCCGTTTCAGGCAGCTTTTAAAACTCCTGGATCCTTATGATGTCATAGAAAGCAGATATGCTAATAAACTCCACCCACATGCCATTCAAACATGTTCTAAATGAGGAGCAGCCAATCAGAAGAAGGAGAGAAGCTAAAATAGTGTGTTTGGGGCTGTGAGGCTGCTCCGACTCCTAGTTTAAGGCAAAGGATGATTATTTTGAACAGTGACTCATGCAAAGCTACCCTGGAGTCCAAGGATAAAAATTCAGAGCTGGACATGAGCAGAACAGCTCAGCATTAAACAAGCCATGATTACTATTACAGGCAATTTGTGTGCAGCGTGTTTGACACACCCTAAACAAAAGCAGCTTGTGCGTGTCAGTGTGTGACATCAATCATTTTCATGGTCAGAACAAGGGAAGAAGACAGCCCAGACTCATTTTTATTACTTCCTCTTGTGGCTCAGAGACAAAGTGGTGTTTTTACTGTTGGTGTAAACAAGTGGAGAGACTGCACATCACTCATGTAGAGCATGGTGCACAGTGTGTACAAAGAAGACCCTACTTCACTGTTTCTGTTAACATTATCGAGAAATTTAGACTCGGGAGAGTTCAAGTAGACTCAAGCACTTTGGTAAGAAAAGTCCACCTCTTTAAATTAAGCTGATCTTAAACTTAGATTTGTTTTCGCTCCTCCCCCTTTAAGACAAATTTCTTCTGATTGGCTGTCATTGCAAACAAAAGGTTTGAGAAGCAGATGGGTGGGGCTTCCGCACCTGAGATGATCATATTAGGGATATGCTATCCCCTCTTCATGCCATCATACAGTAAAGTACATTTACAGTTTAACTGTGCGTCCTTTAACTAACCAATCAGCATGTAGCAGCAGAATGCCAGTCTTCTTTGGCCGTGTTGTTTTATTTGAACTAAAAGACTTTATTGACATTTTATTTGTTAAAAACAAATTCAAAAATTTTGGATTTTTGTTGAGTTGTTAATAATTACTTTGTTCCAAAGGTCAGGGCTCAAACCGGGCCACTAAAGTGACTTCGATAATATTCCCAGTACAGTAATGCCAGCCCTGACACTGTCTGTGTGAATTTTTTTTTTCTTCCTTTTTTTTACTGCAATTTGTACGTGTACTTACACTTCCATGTCCTGGGGGTATATTTTCAAAGGCTGTTTGTTCTGGTAATAAAATAATTTAATAGGAAATGATATTTTGTGGTATTTCCACTTTACAAATGATGGCGAGGACAGTTCTAGAATAAACGCAACGCTTAAAGAAGGGAAAACTTTGGACAGTGTTTTTAAAAAAATTAATTTAAGCTGTTGTGATTTTTTTTTTCTGGTCCAGCCCACGATGGTTTTTTACCATTTTGCGGCACTGCCATTGGTTGCGGACTACCTTGTGATCGCCCTCTGCTGCATGCCTGACTGAACTGCAGCCAGGCAGTGGACTGGCGCATTCTGGTGTCATGATGTCGCCGCTTCTTCCACGTTTGTGGCATCAGATTCAAATTATTTTACAAATTTCTGCAGCTTCATCGGTTTTAAGACATTAATACAATACAATACAATACATTCCAACTTACCAAGAAAAACTATGGTCTGCTTCCTGGCTGACTTGACCTTTGAACTTTCATTGTGGATTGCTCTTTGATTTCCACTGGTGCTTCCTTCAATGAATCCCATTGGCTTCTTCAGGACCACGATCATAGCTCGGCACATGAAAGCCACGCAGACCAGCACGATCATGTACACGATGAAGGCAAAGAAGATGCTGATCCTGTACATCACCCAGTGCTCCCTCAGGTTGGTGCAGAAGGTCAGGTTCTGGACTGGGGTGCTGCGCGTGACTGGGATGTGCCCCTGCGTTCCCATGGTGATCAGCAGTGGCAGGGCCACGAGCAGGGCCACGACCCAGGCGAAGGTGATTAGGCCGGTGGTCCATTTTCCTCCCAAGGTTTTAAAGCGAAAAGGGTAACAGGTGGCGATGTAGCGCTCAAAGCTGAGCGTGGCCACGTTGAGGATGGTGGCATAGCTGCAAGCCTCAAACAGGAAGTTGTAGATCTTGCAGAAGGCGTTGCCCGACGCTGACGAGAAGGGGAACCAGATGGCACTGTAGAGCTCCACCGGCATGCCAATGAGAAGCACCAAAATGTCAGAGCAAGCCAGACTCACCATGTGGTCAGTGACGTTCTTCTGAAGGTAGCCCTTACGCTTTAGCACCTGGGTCACTCGGATAGTGACTGAATTACCCACAATGCCCGTCACCAGGATGAGGCTGTAGAGGACCGTGAGGAAGATTTTGATCCCATATTTGGGTTCAAGCTCTTGCCAGTTCTTCTCCTCTCCTCTCTGCACTTCCTCATTCATGGCTGCAGACTGGCGCGTCCAGATTTTCCAGGTATTGCTTTTCTTATCAGTCCTGCTGCGCGCTCTCCTTGCGGGCCGGTTTTTCCTGGAAACAGCTTAACTTTGTCTCAAAGTATTCCCGACTATCGCAGAGGTGGGAAACACGGATCGCTACGCGCACTGTGGAAAACTTTCTAAACAAAAACTCCGCAGTTTACCCGGCGTGCTTCCCCAGCCCCGGCCACCTCCTTTCTGCCTTCATGATCAGGTAGAAGTATACAGAGAGTTTCCGCCCGTGCGTGTCCTCCTGTGGTTTCACCTGTGAGTAAGTAAAGTGTTGGGCAACATTTAAATTGCGCTGATTTCCTCCTCCCTCCGATGAGAACAGCCCAGTTAAACATCAAACACGAGCGCGGGTCTGGTTTCACCCCACACACTGTAAGAAACAAAAAGCAGGTGGGCCAACGAATAAAAACAAAAAACGAAGCAGATCAGCAACAGACTGCACGGCTCTGCTGACTTTACTCGGCTTTGTAAAGGAAAGAAACACGGAAGGTAATGTTGACATGACATACAGTTCAACATATGAAGCCCACAGAACTTTACTTCTGTTTGGGTCAAGTTGAGCTGATATATTATTACAACACTGTAAACACTTTGTAAAGTAAGTAAGTAAAGTTTATTTATTAAGCGCTTTTCATAGACAGGTAGTCACAAAGCACTGTACACAAAGATTAAAATAAAGAGCAGAGGTGTGGACTCGAGTCACATGACTTGGACTCGAGTCAGACTCGAGTCATTAATTTTATGACTTTAGACTTGACTTGAAAAAATGTTCTAAGACTTGTGACTTGACTTGGACTTTTACACCAATGACTTGGGACTTGAATTGGACTTGAACCGGTTTACTTGAAAAGACTTGATATTTTACCCCAAATATAAAATTTAACATGCATATTATATAGAGATTGAAAATGTGACGTCATTCACGGGTAGAACCGCAAAGGATTCTGGGAACTCGTGGCAAGCGTTACTAGCGCACGCAGGCTTTCAATTGAAATCAGTTATACAGCGATAAAAAGAAACACAAAAATGTCAAGAAGCTGTTGTATTATTAACTGCAATAGCCGGTCGCATGACAGCCACGAGAAGCCGACGGGTAAAGAGATCGGTTGTTATCGGATTACGTCGTTGAAGAGAAATTGTTCAAGCCATGTTTCCGAAGTAACAAAGACGCGACGGATGGCCTGGATTGCTGCCATTCAAAGATCAAATATAACGTCCCAGAACCCTCCAGCTCACAGGTTAGTCTGCTCCAAGCATTTACACGAAGGTCAGTGTTTTTTAGTAGTTAATACGTCATTTTCTTAACATAATTGGTGATATAGGTTACAAGCAAGTCTGGCGCTGAACAGAAATTGTCGCGCTATGCTCCTTTATTTATTGTGCATAAATAGTGAATTGTCCTGACACAATATTGCGTTTCGCTTCTGTTATTATGGTACATTGACAAAAACATATACTTTTATTCACAGGATAAAACAGGTTTTTTTGTATCACTAATTGCCCAGTACGATTACAGCATACAATATTATTGTCACTGCTACATTTCTGTGATGGGTACCAGAAATTATTTCCACTACTAATTAATTACCGTTGAGCTCAAAGGTCCTATTAATAAACGGTTAATGAATGTGTATTTATGACGACGATTTGTGAGACTGGTAAACTTATGATACGTACGATGGTCTTTCGTTCTACACGGTGCATTTCAAGGCCCTGTACCCATCCGTCGGTAAACTGTACCTGGGCTTGTTGCAGTGACCTGAAGTTACTAAACTTCATGAGTGTATGCACTCACTCCAAGAACCGTATGATTATAAATATGCATATAAATATGCTAAGATGAGATAGCTGACTTCATCTAACTAGCAAATGTTGTCCAGGCTACGTTGGTGATACAGTTTTTTTTAATGTGTATGATATTTTTGTCATGCGATTTTAAAGCTGGTCCTACAACCACATCCAAGAATAACATGCAGCTTATCTCAGAACTGTCGGTGAAAATTATTCTTGGAGTTAGGTTTAATTGAGCTGCATTTTAAAGAGGTGCAGTTTCACAATTTGTGTATATTTTCTAAGTTCACTATTTTGTCATGTGTTGAGAAAAACACAGATTTTAAAATTACATGGTCTAATATTTACATTTAGCATAACTGCAACATGCTTTTTTTCTTTTTTTTTTTTAAAGACTCGAAAGGACTTGAAATTCAAAGTTTCAGACTTGTGACTTGACTCGGACTTTTACACCAGTGACTTGAGACTCGACTCTGACTTGCCTGACATTACTTGAGACTTGACTTGAGACTTGAGGATAAAGACTTGAGACTTACTTGAGACTTGCAAAACAATGACTTGGTCCCACCTCTGATAAAGAGTACGATATAAATGTACAATATACACAATATAAGAGGTTAAATGTAAATTAAAAATGTAAAAAGCGTTGGTAACCGAAGGCTTGTTTAAACAGTAAATTAAAAAGGTGGACAAACAGAAGTTTACGTGGTTGTTTAGTTTCAATATTAAGTTCACAAACTTCATAATTCAGACTTTTATTTAGTTCTGTTTGGGTCATGTTGTCCCAAGTTTTCACAACTTTATTATAGTTGTTGGGTCAACTATAATAGGTTAGTTAGCCAGGCTGTTGCAGTGGAGTAAGTCATTATTTGATTTCTCAGTTAAAGAAATGAATAATCTCTAAATTTTATGGTAGTATTCTTTTTATGGAGATAATGACAGAATATCAACCAACGATCCAGAAAACACACTCTTTATATAAATAAAAGATGTAGATTTATTTTCACATCATTACTACTTGGTGGAGCAACTCTAACATAACATTACAACACTGTAAAAAGAACAACAAGTTGAACTTTTTTGGGGGGGGGTTCTCAACTTCCTAAAAATGCTGGGCAAGCAGAAGTTTACTTTGCCATTTAGTTGACAAAACATACACGCAGTTCAAAATATTAAGCTGCCTGAACTTTATAATTCACACTTATTTACTTCTGTTGGGCCAAGTCAGCCTAACATCACAACCCAAACATTTTATGCACAAACATTTATTTTATTTTAAACAAATATGCAGATATTTGGAATGATGGAGGCAGGTGCAGGAAATTTTCCACAAAGACTGAAGTGTCTCTCTGATTTCTTTGTATAGTCCATATCTTAAACTGATTACTGATTAATGGAGCACTGCCGAAACTGTCCAATCACGGGTCAAAGGCAGCTGGAAACATGTCTGATAACACTGACAGTATTGAGAAAGAAATATAAATATTTTCAGTCCCAAGTGGTTCTGTGTTGAAGTTGCAATTTCATGATTAAAGTTGTTGTTTTTTAAGTCAAACAGCTGCCACAGCTGCTACACCATCTACAAAATGTCTTGTGTTGAACTTTAATCTCCACATTTTCACTTTTCTTTATCAAAAAGAACAAGAATATGTTGTTCGTAATGTAGCTCTAATACTCTTTTTATAGCCCGGTAATCTGATTATGTGTATATAGCTATAGGAGTGAAACAGGTTGTAGTATTTACTTTCCAACGTCAGCGTACTTGTTTGTTCCTCTTTCCCTTTTGTTAAAAGCTCTGTATGTTCTCTGTAATGAATCAGGCGTCTGCTTTGAGCTGAACAGCTGGACTGTTGAATTTGTGTGTTCATTCATTCACAGATTTTAAATTCATGGCATTATTTGCCATCTCATCTTGTTCAGTTAAACATTAACATTGACAATGTTACAGTGCATCATCGGTCCTAATGTGCCTCCTTTACACATCCTCTGCCTCGAGTTTTTAGCGAGAATAGAAGCAGCAATTGAAACACTGTTCAGTTCAGTACAAATAAACATTTAAGATTTATATCGAGCTTGTGCTGAAGATAAAAATGAAGTTCCTGCACAATCAGAAATCCTGAAAACGACTTCAAACAGGACAGAAATGTGCACTTTTAGCCACAGTTGTTCATTTGGATGACGGAGAAGTCAAAGGTGGAATAAACTAAATATGAAGGAGGTGAGTTCATCACCAGGCCCGGGGAAGAAAATCTGACTGCTTTTCTTCCTTTTTTAAAGGTAATCAGTGAAGTACATAAACATGAAGTACACTCGAGTGCATAAACCCTAAAAGGCTGACTCCTTGAAGTGATGAAGGCAGGCTGAAGCAGATTAGATAAAAGCTTTGAGGACCTTCTCGCTGTGATTGAGTATTGTCAGATACCGTCAATTAAACTGCCGAGCTCCATCGAGCGTCACTGGCAGCCAGATGTTAACTGTCAAAACTAAAATTGAGGTTGATTGTTCATTATGGTACTGATGCCTCTTAATTATGTGACATTGTGTTCAGGCTCCAGTTTGTAGATCTCAGTAACGACAAACTGTCCGTTTGACTTTGAGATCATGAGCAGCATCATGAGGCGAGGAATCATCACAGCTGTTTGAGGTTAAAGGAAAAAAAGAGCAGACATGACGTGATAAGGACTCAACTAACAGCTGATTATTTTAAAGGGAAAAAAAAGCAGCCAAACGTCAGACACAAGGCCGACTTTCAGCCTACGCACAGTTCATATTCCTAAAGTGGATAAAGTGAATCATGAGTGAAACTACAGATAATGTGCAGAACATAATTTTTTAGCAGTTTTTCACAACCCACTGTGCAAAATAAGCAGGTCAAATATCTAAATAACACCAAGACTGGGTTAAAAACCCACAGGAAACAAAGTTTTTTTTCAGGCTGCAGAAATGAGGAAGATTTCCCTTTACATCCAATCTGGCTAATGAGTGAAAGGAACTTCCTCCTCCCAATCACCTCTGCAAACTCCAAACAGGATGTGCACAAAACTTCAGGAAAAAATATTTAGTTTGCCAATTCATTCCGGCCATTATCTCCTCTCTCTCTCTCTCTCTCTCTCTCTCTCTCTGTCTCACACACACACACACACACACACACACACAGTCTTTTTATTTTTGTTAGCAGTGAAACACAGATGGTGAGAACTGCAGTCAATCTAATGGCCACTAGAGGCTGGCTCCCATAGACTCTTATTTTAAAACGTCAATCAAACATAAGAGTGAAACAGAAACCCTAAAAGGATGACTCCTTGAAGTGATGAAGGCAGGTTGAAGAGGATTAGATAAAAGCTTTGAGGACCTTCTCGCTGTGATTGAGTATTGTCAGATACAGGCTGGCTCCCATAGACTCTTATTTTAAAATAGAGAAGCAAACATGTTATTATAGCTATGGATGGTTTCTCCCTTCACATCTTCACATATGAAAATAATTCTGACCTATGTGTACACTCTATTTCTACACAGTGCTGTGCAAAAGTCCAATTTTTTTATAAGTTGCTTCCAAAGAACCAGAATTAATCATTTCTGAGAAGTGTGTGTTTGATAAGTTCCTTAACACTAATCTATGAGTCATTCAAGTGGAAAGAAAAGCTCCTAACTCGGGGATGAACCAGTGTTGTGTCAACAAATAAAAGGCAACCTGGCAAAGAACCAAATTTAAAATAAACATATCATTTGTTCCCCCCCTTTTTTTTTTCAAATCTACAAAAAACCCAAAAGATAAGTTTGAAAGACAAAAATTGTATTTTCTGCCAATGCAGTAAAAGCATACCAGGACAGAAAAACAGTGGAAAACTATCAGTCATGGATTGGGCTCCAAGTCCAGACCTCAACATTATTGAAGAAACCCGGAGAACTAGAAGACTAGTTAAAGGAATTAAAACAAAGCTTCCTAAACAGTTCAGACTGTGCTGAAGAATAAAAGGTGGTTATACCAAATATTGACTTTTAGTCTAGTTAGAACTCTACAAACTTTTTTTTTTTTACCTTGTATGCCGTTTCCATCTTTCTCCACCAAAATATAAAACATTTACATTTGTAACAAAGTAACTTTTTCAGCGTTTCATAAATAACGAGGAAGGGGAAAAAAATCTAATTTAGCAGGCAATAGTCAAATAAAAAAAAAAAACAAACCTTTTTCTCCCCTCTGGGTTTGTTTTTCTTCGTTGCTTGTTTGGTAAATAATAAGAGAGGAAAACAATGTTTAACATGAAAAGTTCTGTTTTGTATTCATTGTAAACAGTTTGTTTTCAGTCTTTTTTTTCTTTCTAAACTATATCCACAAATTCTCCATTAAAATATTTTGAATAAAAAAAACAAAACAAAACAAAACAACTTTTAAACTTTTTTTCACTCGTAACGTCCAGCAGGGGGCGACTCCTCTGGCTGCAAAAATAAAGAAGTTGGGTTGTATGGACGTCTATGGGAAAGTAAACTCATCAGAAAAGTATATATTCACACTTACAGCTGTCATGCTTCGTACAGCATGATTCTTGTTTTGTAAATCATGGACACATAAGAGTCAAAGATAACCCAGGGTCTGCTTTACCTTACCAGTGCAGTGTGTTGTTTACTTGTCAAAAAACAAAACAAAAAAACAAAAACAAACCCCCCCCCCCCAAAAAAAACCAAGATGTCAGCAATGAAAATGTCACATCTGGTTAAAATTTACACAACTGAATAAATACACCCTCAAATGCAGATATTTAAAAGATATTTTTTAATAGTGCACCGAAGTATGAAAACAAGAGTTGCAAAATAAGACTATTCAAGAGCTTAGGTTGGTATAAGGTTAGCCTTCATTTAGGTTGTATAACATCCTCAGCATCAAAGACACTTTAAAGACAAAGATAACGCTCAGACAGTAAAGACAAAACAAAGAACCTGAGAAAGAAAATCAGCACTCCACGAGCACCATGATAAGACAGAAATAATCAACGCTTTTCAGGAACCATAGACTCTCAGTGTTCAAACCTGAAGTCGTGGCTGAAAGATGGGACTGACTGATTGGCAAAAAACACAGAAAGTGCAATAATTTTTCTGTCACTTAAAGTGCTCAACTCGTTAATTCACCCTCACAGAACGGCTATTACCTCCTCCACTCGAAACGCTCAGTCAGAGACGAGTGCAGGAAAAAAAAAACCAAAAAAAAAAAAACACCATGAAGATGCACATATTTAAAAGGATGAGGGGAACAACATCAGCAGCTCAATTCCATCGGTAGTGCTGACATGACCAACACTGAGGCTGATGACAGAACAACACGGCTCCTTCTTGTCACATAAAATCACAAGCACAGTAAATATTTTTTCTTCACTTAAGATGTAAAATAAAATCACACACAGTCCAGTTCAGGTGGTGAAATATCAGCGAGTTTTGGCTGCAGAGCGAAAGCTTCCTGTGGCGGCAGTCGTTCCAGAAGACACGGATATAAAATATGAATCTTTAGTGGTCATTTGTAGGTCAAAAATAAAACAGTTCCATGTACATGTTTCACTGTGTACACTATTTACAAACCTTTTTAACAAAGGAAACTGCAGACAACTGTTTTTATTGCACGAAGGCGATCACAAAGTTCGGTGACTCCAGTCTGGTTTGATTTCGGTTGATCTCCCCTTCAAGGTAGTTTCCTCAGGAAACACTGGACCTCTTCTAACACAACTATAAGCCAAGAACACTCCTTTAGTATCCAGCTCTGACTGCGTACTTTCACTTCTGTGTATCCATTAGTGTGCCTGTTTGTTCCAGGGTGCCAAACCTGGCCAGTAGGTGGCACTGCGAGAGAAGATTGTGCTCTTAAACGACCTGAGTGTCACTGTGAACACCCCAACTTTAAAAAAAAAAAAAAAAAAACTAAATAACCTGACAGACGAACTTAAAGTGATGAGAGAAAGAGTAAAGGCAAACGTGCCAAATGCTGCTGTTCTTTCATTGTCCACTGGAGCCCCTGGACGCAACCTCCAAACCTTTCTTGTGCTGTTTGAGGCTTCTGGAGCATTTTAATGCAGTTACCTCATTAATTATAAGGCTTTCTGAGAGTTGCAGTCGGTCCAAGAAGTTAATGCATCAGTTGAGTGAAGTTCTAGTATAACCGAAAAAGCTTTGGCTTTCGATTCCTCCTGTTTTCCCGCAGCGTGTTTCAAAAGACTGATAAGTTCCTGTTCCGTACTGCTCAAAGTCACTGCAAGCTGATGAGGAGGGCAGGAAGTCAGACACAGGAACAGCTTAAATTTAAAAATAAAAGATTATGGAGTCGTTAAACGCTCCCAGTGTGACTTGAAGCCGTGCAAAGGACGGAAGAAAACAGTGTCATGGACACGTATCCGACAGATTCCTCGGGTAAGGCTTCAAAATGGGTGACATCACCGTGGCTACGTTGATGAATTCCTTGTGTGTAACCCTGTAGATGCAACTCTGTGCCCTACCTGGGACGATGTGATCTAACAACCGTGTAAACTGTCCCAAAATCAAATGCAAACAATCAAAACAGGAGGAACGTCCAAGGAGTCGGGGTGCTGGAAGAGGTCCAGAGTTTCACTCAGAGACGACCTTAAAGGGGAGATGAGCTCAATCCAAACTTGACGTGGGTTTTTATTTTTAGGAGCAGAACTTTTTTTGAAGGCTTTCTATCCCATTTGGAGCTCGTGTTTAGAATCCAGCACTGAGAAAACAAGACGTGGTGCTGTCCTGTTCGGCTGTAGTGTTGTCTGTCTAGTGTTTATAAAGTGGAGACACAGAGGTCGCTCTGACTACCCGAGCCGCCCCCGCTGGGTACCAGGAGCTCGTCCGTGTCCAGCGTTTCCAGTTCTGCCAGATCTCTGGTCGTGAAAACAACTCAACAACAGTTATGCGTCACAGGAACCATTTGGAAATAATAAACAACACTTTGTGTCCAATAGATTGTCATTTCTTAGGATCCTTCAGTAGACCAAAAGGAAGTCTTCTCCCATATTAACGGTTTAATTTGGCAATATCACTGATAATGAAGCCCTGCATCTTGAGTGACGTACCGTTTCTTTCTTTTAGACAGAAAATAAGCAAAAATGAGGAAATCTTTAGTCTGTAGTGTTGGATGGAAGCGTGATGATAAAACCAAGCTTCCAGAACTAAATCTGAACACTGTAGAAAATAAATAAGATGTAATGGGAGGCACTGGGGGTACGTTCAATGTCTCTGAAAGCTTCCCGATTGTCAGTTCAGCCAGATCCACGATGGCCGCCCTGCAAGAGAGAAGAAAAAAATGTTGTCAGAGACAAAAACTGTGCGCTTACAGAAACTCAACATAACAAAAACCTCCTATTTTAATAGGAAACGCTTTCACTGCCAGGCTTCAAGAAAACAAAACACAAGACAAAAAGAAGACGTTTTATACCAGCAGTGATCACACCTCAGCCTGCTGAAGCAACACTGATTAAACACGCCTTGAAGGTCATCAGTTACAGTAGTTTACCTGAAATATCCCACCTGCACAGGTTGTAAGACCCCTTTACATTTGTGGATCAACACTGTGTGTCCTCTTATATTATTTGAATATTTTTCCTTATTATCATACTTGCATTGAATAAATTATCCAAGTAAGTAAAATATAAAACACTTTGCCCGTGTTGTTGGAAGGTGGCGTTGTCTGAGAATACAAGAGTTTGTGGCACTGTTACATGATGAGCTGATACTTGATCTGTAATGAAATAGTAAGATCAGCATTTATTATTGGGTGACAGTCCTGTTAGAAACTGCACGCTGAGGTCAGATCCCCTCAGCTCTGCTGCGAAATCGAATCATAGCTCCACTAAAGCAATGACCAGAGACAAGTGACTTCTATCTAAAATATTTAGGCTGGACGTCGGACAGATGTTCAAGGCAAATGGCTAACTCTGGTAAATATTATCGGCTTGTTTAGGGAACAAACCTGTCACAGGATTTTGCATTAAAGTGGAAGTTTTTTTTAGGCTGCCAAGCTCAAAGCAAAGTGTGGACATATTATAATGTGTTTTTGAGGATGAGACGTGAAATGAAATAACATCTATTCCTTATGGTTTCCTTTTCTTTTATTCCCTTTGCCTTCAAACTACACTGAGGACAGAAAAAAAAAAAAATGTGGAAAACCGAAACAATGAGCTAAAAAGAGACTAAAAATCCAATACGTTTCTATTTGGATTTCTCATTGTCGGTTTTCACACTGCAGAGGAAATTTAGGTTAGAAGTAACTATGAAGGACCAAAACTGCCAAAATCCAAACTAAATAAATGTCTGAAAAGAACAATAATACACCAGTAAATCCTCCAAAAATATCTTTATCAAAATCATTTATGACACAGATTACTACTATTTTAATTTCCCTCTGTATTTCATTAACTTTATTTTAATTCCCCTATTTATGTAATTTCCAACACATTAATTAATACTAGGGTTTCTTCTTCTAAAAAGAAATCCTACCTTCCAGTACCATTTTCAGATTATTGTTATACATTTTTGCCTTTGTTCCTTACTTTTATTGGCGATAAATAAAATAAAATACAAAATTAACTTAAACACTTAAATCTAAGAGAAATGCCAGGAATAAATTGTTCTATTAAATGGGGAAAATAGTGAAGTTTAGGACAAAACATGCAAAATATGTTTATTAATCTGTCACAACTGAATTGAATTTTAAATTTAATTGAATTTGGTCTCTTTAATACAATATTAATACTGCTGGTGAATTATATTTTATGCTAGTGCATTTTGTGGCAATACATAATTAATTAATAATAATTGTGGCCATAAGTTATATTAAGAATTCTAAATGTTAAAAGAAGAAAATTAAATTCATATTTTAATTAAATATCCAAAGAAAATACGAAATTAAATTAAAGAACATTAAATAAATATAGAAGACAAACATAATTTTCAAAAGCAATTGTGTTTTTAATCAAATTACTTTAAGTTTTTTTTATTTTTTTGAACACTTTAGGGGCAAGACAAAATAAAATTAGTTTACTTGCTTTAATTAAAAAGCAAATAAGGATCAAGGGAAAAAATAATACAAAAATATATACTACATGTACAAAATAGAAAATTAAATAGGTAATTGTATATTAAGAGTATTTATTTGTAACATTTGCGCTGATTTAATGGAATATTTATTTTGCTATTGCTGAATGAGCGAGTCTCTTATTTGTTTTTGTTTATTCACATTTTAACTTGGACAGTTTCGGTCCTCCGTATCCTGCAGCACCATCAGTCAGTCAGAGTACACAAATGACTACTTTTGATTTGTTATTCTTTCAGTCTAAGATTGACTCTAGCAGCCTTTCACAAACACAAATACAGACGTAAACAGCGCACAAACCAAGACCAGAAAAGGTCGAGTGGGATTTACATTTTGTTTGACTGCCGGATCACGAGCAGAAGCTTCCTTCGCCGGGGGAGACGGTGTGGAGGGGAATAAGGCTTTCACACTGCTCGCTGTCATCTGGCAGCCTGCGGATGGAGAAAACAGGATGTCAATCAGGGGCGGAGCGTGGGGGTGGCTTACTGGGCTTAAGCCCGGGTTGTTTTGTCAGAAGCCCGGGGTCTTTTGGAGTGTAATTTTTTCATAGTTAGATGTCTGGCTGACAACTGTATAAAACAAAAAGTACACACAATATTCGAAGCACATAGTGCACACTGTGGGAATTTACGACTGTGCGTGAATCCCCCCTGATATTGGTATGATCCGAGCTCAGGCACTAAGTGACTGAGCGAGGGGGCGGGGCAGCTGCTGCCTGTGTGCGCTGTTGGAGAAACGGAGCCAGCCATACTAAGGAGAGCTTAAGTTTGACCAGTTACCAAAGAAAATCATTCATACCGTACAAATAATGTAAATATGACGGTGCATCACGAAAGATTGATATCAAACTGATCACTTGACCAATATTACGTTACTCGCTCTTCAAGTGAATCAACAAATGGCGAAATGAAAAGCCGAACAAATGCTATTTTTTAGAGTCTTAGCTTACGTGTGTTTATTTCATATTTTCAGTTCTTACCCTCCCCGACTAAATCGGTTTCAGTTATGTACTGAAATATAAGAATGGACATTAGAGGGTTCTTTCAAAGAAAAAACTCAGGTAAATGTTATTTTATATATTATGCTTTGTATGTTGTTCAGTATATTTCTATGCAAAACAAGAGGGGTTTCAGTACACAGCAGGATATTCACATTTGTAACCAGATATTTACATACACTTTAGGGAGAAAACATAAAACATTTTTACTGTACAACATCAATTTAGAGTAAACTTTTGTTTTAGATAAATATTGAAATATCTTTTGAATTAGTTAAATGTCAGAATAAAGAGAGACAGAGCGGTCTATTTTTTATCACTTTGATCAAATTTAGGAGTACATGTACATTAAGTTTATTGTTAATTAGTAAGAAACTCCAGACGATTCCATTCTGAGCTGAAGAAGCTTCTGATAGGTTAGTAGAGTCCATGTGAGTAAACTGGTGGCACAGCTGTGGATGCATATAAGCCAAAACACAGAGCCTGTTTCTTTGACATGGGAAAATCAAGAGATATCAACCAAAACACCAGGAACAGAACTGTGGAGCTCCATAAGTGTGGCTCAAGTTTGAATACAATTTGGTGCCATTTGCAATTAAAAAACACAGACAGTTTCTCTCTTTACTCTTAAAGTTAACAAATATGTTTTTTATATTTATCAATCTAAAAAAATAAACATTTAGTCCGATTTGATGTTACAATTAAAAAGTGTTTGTGTTTTGATCTGAACAGTACATAAATATGTGGTTTCAACTGTATATTTGATGATTGTCAGCACAAAGAGGGAGAGAGAGGAACAGAGAGGGAGATGGAGAATGAGGACAGAACAGAGATGAACAAGAGCAGGTGAGACACACATGTTAGTCAAATGGTCATTTTCCAAAAGTATCACCGTATCATAGGTCCTCATGTATCTCGTACCTAGTGTTTCTTTTTAGGTTTGCTATTTTTCAAATTCTATATTTATTAAGTTATGCAGGCTTGTTCGCACAACAAGGCTAAATAATTATATAAACTTTTCTCAATCTAAATATTGTACTTTGGTGGAATTAAAAAACAAGTGTAGTGCAGGTCTATGATGATTTTTAGTGCTACTATCATCTAGTTCTGATTCTGGTTCTGTCTTGGTTAAGTCCTCAGTAGTCCTGATTTTGAACTGTTGTAGTCCTGTTTTAATTCCGGATCAGTTCTGGGTCTGGTTGAATTGGGGTTTAGTCCCTGTGTCTTGATACAGCCCCGACTTTGTTCTGCCTTGCTGCTTAATTAAAAAACTAGTTTAAGATGTCCTGCACATGTGATATATATTTTTCCCTATATGAAGTCATTCTTTTTTGAACAAAACTCAAAACAGAGCCTATTAATCTTTCAGTCATTTCTAAACCCCCCCCCCAAAAAAAAAAAAAAAAAAAAAAAAAATACCACATGCATACTACCCTTTAGGGCTAAGCCCCGGGTGTTTCAAATGGCTGGCTCCGCCTCTGATGTCAATCATCATCACAGTCGTCATCCTGACAACCATCATTATTATTATAATCACCGCTAACCAAAAAGCAGAAGAGCGCTGTGCAGAGAGGTTAGTCAGTGAAGCATGTACAGCTGATTACAGACTTAACTTAGCAAGACTGCAAGCCACAAATGGACTGCATTATCCAAAGTGTGTGTCAGAGTGAAGGTCAATCCATTTTTAATAGGTCACACACCACAGACGCACAACAACAACTCACTTTCTTTTTACAAACTTAAAAGCTTTGACTTCTTAAAAACACCAGGCGTGTGATGACTCACTTCCTGCACAGGCTTCAGAGTACATTAGCTTTGCCTGCTCTCAGGTGTGTGCACAGCTACAACTTCCATCTGCCTTTTACAAACACACAAGCCATTAAGCAGCTTTTTGCAGCTGCATCACAAATGACACAGCCGCTACATTTGGAGCCTCACTCTACACAAATAAAAGTGGATAATACAGACAATTTGTGCCCATAAAGTCCAAAAAGACTCATTTGTTTCAAATGATGTGCTCTATTTTTGCTTTGTTTTTTCATTTCACTGATGTTCATTTGCTTAAATAAGAGTTTGAACAAACGCGGTATTGAGAAATTAAAATGCATTTGGCTCTAGTCAAAGTGTAATTACATTTATGGTTATTCATCCCAAAAAAAAAATAAAAAAAATAAAAATAAAAGCAAAATTCTGCTCAAATTTACTTATTTTCCCAATATTCCACCAGCCTGTAAGTTTTTTGTTTTATATATTTTGGTCATTCTTACAATCACCAAACAATTACACTCACTACCTATCAAGTTATCAAGCATGTGGTTGCACTAACTTGTCACATCTCAAAGCACTAAGATGACGACGGAGAAAAGGCTCCTGTCAAGCTGGGTGGGCACGTCCATCTTTTACGTACAGTCTGTGTTCCGGAGCCAACCTTATAAGAGGAGTTTCAGTTTTTTACACTTCCTGACTTGGTTTTCCAGCCCCGGAGCATAACTCCTAATCCTAATTTAGCTGTTATCATATCTGAGATTATTGTCACAATCCATGAACAGAGTTGCTGCTGATAGGAACGGCTTTCAGCAGCATTTCCTCTTTTCATGCACCGTGGCTCACCAATGGAGGCCTTAAAAGAAGAAAAACCCTCTGATGATAAATGTTTATAGTCTCGTACCTCTGAATGCGATGCTTCCTGCAGATGAAGGCGTAAACCCTCCTCAGCCCCACCAGCACTGGGTCCCAGTTGTTGTAGTGACATAAAAGTGTGGCGATGAAGAAGGAGAGGAAGACAGGGACCGCTCCGGCAAAAAACAACCATGAGAAACGCACCTGTCGACACACACACATATGAGGGGAAACTAATTTAACACAATCCGTGCCATTAAAGGTGTGGTGTGGAGTGTTTTCCATGCATTAAACATTTTATTCTGTGATTAAAGGACCCTTATAAGAATGAATCACAAAGAGTTAGTTAAAATAGATAAAAGTACTTTAAGTAAACCCATTCGGAGTCATTTAGATACAATTTTGACAGTTTTCTTGCTGATTTCACACAAAACCAACAAAATTACGTACAATTTTATCTCAAACTCTCACCTTCTGCATGCAAATGTCAGCCATAATGGAAAGTGGGATGGTGAGGCTCAATGCCAGAGTCCCAATTAGAGAAGATGTGAGGAAACAGCCCCTGAGGACACAAAGACTCGTCACTAAAAATCACCACTTCTCTGAAAGCTATACATTATTCAAACACAACTCCTCGTGGCCTTCATGGTAGTGTGAACGTTGATGATTTGGTGTCACTATCGTGACCTGATACAAAATGTAACCCAGCTCACCAGAGCCAGAGGAACTCGGACAGAACGGTGCCGATGAGGCCGTTTATGAGGATGTACGTCCACACGAGTTGGCTGGGGAGCTCAAAGGCCTCGAAGCCGGTGTAGTGGAGCAGGAGGAAGCCAGGCCACAGCAGCAGCAGGTTGAACAGACCCACAAACCCTGAGAGACGCACAGCACACCCCAATTTAGACAACTTCATGGAGTGAGACTACAGAGGTGACCGCTGAGCCTTTAAAACAAACACTTCTCCTACCAAAGAACATTGGGATGTCGAGCTTATCCTCCCGATCCACTCGCCGCTTGATCATTACGATATAGACGGCATAGAGCATCGCCCCAGCCAGCGACCACAGGGAACCTTCATAGAAATACAAATCATTACATTAGATGTGTTTTTTTTGTATTACACCAACAGACTAGGAACAAGGTGATGCCTGTACGAGGCCTCTGTGATAAAGAAAAAGTTGGAAATCACTGACCGATGACTCCTTTCCCATCCGAGATGTCCATGCTGGAGAGACTCACGAGGGCAACGCCTCCCATGCTAAACAAGAGAGGCACTGAATTAATCTCACAATTAAAAACGAACATGTTAAAAATAGAAAACGCAGAGAGAGAAAATATAACACAGCTACAATGCTCAGATTTTCTGAAAAACACAAAACTGTAGAAAGAAATGAATAATGTGATGATTTTCTTAATCAGGTGCAGCACAGGGTTTAATCAGCAGTAGGATCAAACAGTCAGTCTCTCTGAAGGAAAACAATCTGCCTCTAACCGAGCGGAAACAAAGATGGTTGAGAAAGAGGGGGGGGGAAAAAAAATAATAAAAAAATAAAAAAATCACACTATGAAATAAAACCAGTGAATCTGAGAGCACAGCCAGTGAAGAGCGTGAAAAATCTGCTATTTTCAACAACAACCCATTATTATCGAGTATCATGCAAAAGTCTTGAACCACCCTTCATTTTTTATTTTACTTCCAAGAAGCCAGATGGTTTTCAGCATCAGTTCTCCAGCTGTCTGAAGGTCTTTCAAAGCATTTCCTTCGACATTGACTTCCTTTTCGCTCACATTCACTCCAGTTCTTATACCTGACCATTCTATGTCTAATCAATGTCTATTAACCTGTTTTAGGTCAAACCTTTAGGTCTAATTAATGCAACTCTTGAACCAGTTGCACACTCAAAAATTCCAACAGTTTCTGAAAGTGTCAACTCTGTGCTTTTTCAGCGATATATACGGTAATCCCAGGCAGGGCAGCACATCCAAATCACGGCAAATAACAGTAAAAAGCAAAAACTTTTTTTTTTCTTTTTTAAAACTACTGTAAAAATATCTGTTTTCTGTAGAGCTCAGTCAGTCTTCGTCTTTGAAGGTTCCGATTTTACGGTAGTTACAGAACTTGGAAGAAAAACATGGCAAAACGCCTGTCTGACGTCAGAGACAGGTTAGGCTTCAGAGGGTTAAAAAGTTCCACAAAAGAATACTAAATACCAAGTTCTTGTTCAATCTGCCAGTTTATGTGTCTGTGATGCTAAACTAGCATCCTCTGAATGAAGTGTGTTGAGCAGGTTGTTCGATGCTAGAAATGAAAAAACAGAACTTTTTGGATAAATAAATGCAGCCTGAATGTTTAAAAAAAAAAAGAAAAAAAAAAGAAATCAGCTCTGACTGCATTTTTTTTTTTTTTTTGAAAGTGAAAACGAGTAAATTTTATTCATTTTACTTCAGAGGCCAAACTTTAAAAAATAAAATGAAAAAATAATTTGAAGCAGAGCTTGAAGATTTCCATGAATCCAGTAGAGCTGGATGGAAAAGGTGCAGCCGGAAGACCAGATTATGAAATCTGTGTGTTTTGGTTTGTGCAAAACACAAACAAGCTAAGAAAAGAAGAGCTACATCTCCTCCAGCAGAGATGACAGCTTATGACTTTTATTTGTTTTGAATCAGCTGCTTAGGAATATGAAGTTAACAATACCCAATAAGAAAGGAGCTGAATTTATGATCTGAAATACTCCTGAATGAACTAGACCCGGTGGTTTCAAACATATGGTCCGAGAGCCACAAACAGCCCACCAAATGGGCCATTCGGCCAAATGTAAAAGGAAGGTGGTTTTTAACGGTATTTTTATCAGTTTTACAGCCTTCTTATTGACAAAGTAAGTTTGTAATAGATAGAGGACAGAAACTGAGGTGTTTTTTAATTAAATAAGAGGTCTCCCACAATGCTTTTTCTCACCCTCCGCGTGATCCGGCCTTACCTCAGAGCCACGGCTAAGAGCTTGGAAAGGGTGAAGCGGTCGCTGCTGTTGCTGGGAAATATGGCTGCCAAGATGAGTGTAAACAGACCTGAAGAGGAAAAGGAGACATTCAGAAACGATTTAATGCAATGATCCATCATCTTTGAGATGTTAGTGCTGTAATGTACACGGAGAGAGAGAGTGATGGAGTTACCTGAGGTGGAAGATAAAATGTTGACGATTGCAACCTGCGTGTCGGACAGAGCTTCCTGGTAGGACAGGTTAGCCAGGAACCACTGTGAGACAAACAAAAACAACGATGAGGCCTGTGATAAAACACAGTTTAATTTGCCTCATAAATCCAGCTCTGATAGAAAGTCGGGAACTCCAACTCCTCTCACTGCTGCTCACCACAAAGCAGAAGAAGAAGCTGATTTTGGCCACGTCAGTGATGGTCAGCTTGCCCACGGTGCGCAGCATGGCCTCGTGGTCCTTGGCAGCGGGGTAGGACATGCGCGACAGCTTGGCCTCCAGGGCCTGAGTGGAGGGCAGCTGGCGCACCTCCATGATGTTACTGAAACGCACCCGCTGCTTTTTGGATGCTGGGAATAAAGAGACAAGACGTATCTTTAAAGGCTTTAATGTTTACTGCTGGACACACCTAGTTAGGCTCTAAAGCTGCCTCCATCAAAAGCAGTTACCCTCTTGGTGCAGCAATACGTATAATACTGTGTCTTCTCCACACTTTGACCCTACGATCTATCTGCTGTAGGCAGAATCTGGACTCATCACTGAACATGTTCAGGTTCTAATGCACATGTTACAGACATCACCGCAAATGGGCTTAATGGTGAAGGGCAATCCTGGCTGCCTTATGAGACCAGAGCCTGGCTGTGTGCAGTCTGACCTGGCTTGTCTGGGTAGAGAGTCATCGGCCATATCGTCCTGCAGACCTTGACTGCAAACATGTAAAAGACTGCCCTTGGTTCCTACGTGCTGACAGAATGAGGAAACGGTCTTCTTGTGTTGTCTGACTGGAACGCCAACTTTGCAACCCATCTCTCTCAATTTGGAGAAGATACTGGTGCTCACTCCAAATAATGCTGTAACTTGGTTTTGTGGAAAACCAGCATGAAGTTGTCCTATAGCATTGGCCATGTCCAGATCAGTAAAAGGTTCTGCTAATCAGGAGCCAATCAGGCAGCTGTGGAGTACCAGTAGCTTTAAAAAAAGTGACTGGCAGAATAAGCCATTTGTTATTGGCAGAGAACTTGGTTTTTTTTCCACGAGCACAACCCACATACTTAACTCTGCTGCTCAATCCACAATGTGGCAGAGAAATAAACAGGCTTTCCAACAGTATGAGATTCATTACCAAGAAACATTGTTACAAGAAAGAAAGAAACAAACCGCCTTACTTTTTATGCTAATTTTATGTGTGAGGTTTTTTTCTTTTCAAAGTTTGACAAAATTTGTCTCATTCAATGTGTAACATGGTGTTTGAGTTTATTTCCAAAACAATCCTGTCATCTTTTTGGCATTTAATCATTCAAGGTTCATTAATATTTATTTTTAATCACCCTGGATTCCCTCTGGATTCTTCAAAATTATCTCCTCACACGTCGCTCTGAGCGCTTCCCAGAATGTTTTAATTTCATAAAAAACATCACTTCCAGCTTCAGGTGCCACAAACATAAACACAGGAAACGAAATCTCAGTAGAAACACCAAAAAAACCATCACCGTTTACCTTGTCACAGCTTCCCATCACAGCAGTTAAGACACATGATTGCTTTTTATGCTCATCTTCATTCGTTTGTGAAGGCGAGCATAAAAAAAAAAAAAAAAAAATCATTGTTTCTTAACTGCTCTATCAAACAGACAATTTGAGCATAATTTAGTTTTGTTAGTCACTGAAAGCAAAGGTCTGAGGGACACAACGTTTTCTTATATTTGCACAGCTCAGCACTGCCCTCTGTTGGTCAGAAGTTTTAACTCCTAATCAGTCACGTCTGGGTGAAAGCTTCAGAAGCAGGGATGCATTTTTAATGAATGACACAAACATCAGTACTCACAGGATTCACAGTCTCCCATTAAACAGCTCGAGTGCTCGGTGGGGATGTCCTGGAACTTCACAGGGACGTACAGAGGCTCACTCTGCAAAGGTGTGACAGAAAGCCAGCTTAGGTACAGGTGCAGGAAGATTTACTCGTGTGCAGTACACCTGCAGTAATAAACGACGTACCAGACAGTTGTTCACAGTGGAGTCAGTGGTGCAGGGTGTGAAGTAGGCTTCAGCATCAGCAAACTGCAGAAAGGTGCAAATCAAACATCAAAGAAGTCAAAAGCAGAAGATGTCAGACTGATCTTCAGCTTCGTAACAGGAAAATTATATCATTCTATAACTTTTAGTTAATTATCGTCATTTTTGTTCATGAACACAAAGAATGACAAACATAAATGGAGATAAAGTTAGAGCATAGAGCATTTGGCAGGTTTGCAGCAGACAGTGGATATAATGGACAAAAGAGTTGAAACAAGGACAACCACAGAGAAGATTCATGGATGTGATGGAGGAGGACATGCAGAGGGTTGGCATGTCAGAGGAGAATCCGAGGGATAGAGTGAAATGGAGGCTGAAGGTTTACTGTGTTGAGCCCACAAGGGAGCAGACGCAGGGGGTCTTGCCTGTATTTTCTGATCTTTTCCTTTGTGAAATGCTAAACTTTTTGTGCTGCTTTCTGAGGTAAACATGAAAGAAAAATACTGGCGAAATCCAATGCTACGCCTCAGCTCACCTCACAAGATTTTCAGAAAAACTGACCTCTGACCCTGACCTCGAGGTTGAAGTCACTGAGAATTGTCTGAGATTTGTAGTAGAAGCACCTGTGGTATCAATTTGAAACCCCTACGTAACCTCCTTCTCGAGTTATTGCATCAACAAAGTTGGGTGTCTCCCTGGAAGAGTTTAAAGCTCTTATAAAGACTTATGTTGATGTTCCTAAGCCTTTATTTTGCCTCCTGTCTGTTTGCGTTGTCTGACACAGTCATATGAGCTTGCCAAGCAGGTCTCAGTTTACAGAGAGATTTAAATCTAAAAGGGCGTCCTGGTCAAATAAAGTTAAAAATAAGTACAATTCTGTTTTTTATAAACCCCTACTCTACAAACATACAGGCGGAACTCACCCCCTGAATAAACATGTTCAAAGGGTCAGTTCCCCCTGAGCAGAATGTTTGCCTCACTGACTCGTGTTACGATGAAGAGCAGCGAGCACAGCAACATTTACACTGATGAGAGTTTTAACAAGAAAAGAGCTCAACAGACACCTGTCACCATTAGAAAAGTAAAAGCATGAAAAACAGCCCTTAAATGTGCGCTGAAAGTGTCCACTTACGAAGGCGGACCGGCGGCGTTTCAGGGTGCCCGTGCACTGCTGCCTCCACGGCCGCCACAGCAGGAAGCCCAGCAGGTACAGCACGAACATGGACGTCTTGGCGAAGGTGCTGAAGAAGGGCTTGTTATAGTCCTGTCGCTTGAAAATGTACTGCAGAAGGAGTTGTTTCATAAACTTAATTTCAAAGGTTGAAACTCACAATTTAAAAATATTTAACTGCAGTTTTTCCTCATGAGATGTGAAGGAAGAGCATCACAGTCAGGTAAAGTTACTCCAGCACCATCTGGTGTATCTGCGCCTCGTTTTAAAGCGGGCCTATTCTGCTTTTTTCTGCTTTCTGGGTCACATTAAACATGGTCACCGTTTTATTAAGCCTTTTCAGTGTTTGGCTCCAACATCACAGGCATGGAGATCAGACTTACCGAGGTCAGCTCGGAGGAGGCGACCCAGATAACATCCACCAGCAGGAGTATCACCACCCCCAGAGCCATCCGTCTCCGCTGGGCTGCAGAGCTACCCTGAGAGCTCATCCGGTTCATGATGAACACCCACTCCATCGGGACGGTGAGAGGAGAAATTCAGAAACTGCCTGGCTGATGACAACATCAGAAGACAGACAGAAGACTGTGAGCTCCGAGGTTGACCAACTATAAACTTCCCAACTATTTACCTTAGATTTTTTTTCTACTTTAAAGCTGATGAACCTGTTCTAAACCTGTTTAAAAAGCTGCCATTCAACATTTTAATCACTAAAAACATCTAAAAAGTTATGAAACCACACAACGAGAGACTTCAGTCTAACATATCAACCAAAACCTCAATTTTGAATGTGGCTAATCTAGTGTGGAGTCTTTTAATCTGGAAGTGGAAGTTAGACAGACAATGCAAGACATAAACAAACCTTCAGAAAACTTTTGCCCAAACAATAAGTGTGTTAGTGTCTGTAAGTTTGCCTGCAGCCAAATGTTTAACGGAGTAAGGTTATCTTTTTACCACTTCAACACCCACCTGGTCGCTGCCAATAAGTAAACTGTGAATTTTAGCCAGTCTCTTTGAAGGTCAACTCAGATTCTTTGTTTCAGCCAGTTTAAGTTGAGACTCGCAGTTAAACACCTGCAAAAAAACAAACAAATGTCCATGATAACATATTTATCTCTATCCCCTATATTTGGTGACCTCTGTTCCCTTAATGATGAGTTTGACAAGTCAGTTTATTTCAATAAAGATGAGGTTTGATGACCATTAGAATAGTTTGTGTAGCTGCACAGGCAGAGACCAGCCTCACTAACTTTTGATTCAAACCCAGTTATTTTGTTATATAAAAAGTCTGAAATATGACACAAACCAATCAGTTCAGAAAAGAACTTCGAGGGTTGCTTCTAGTCAACTTTCAAAGGGTAAAGAGTTAAACGCTGCACAGAGAGCAGACCATGGATCTGTATGAAGAAAAGGAAAATATAAACTTGAGGCTACAGTCCCACAAACTCTGACACAAATCCTCTTCCTGATGAGGACGTGAGCATCTGTTAACCAGCCCAAAGAACACCTCATAGAAAAATGCTGCGATGGAAATAAAGGCTGCATATCTGAATGCTCATCGCTGCCTCTGTTAACTGCTGAACGATGAGCTTTGGGTGTTTGTGAGGGGTCTGCAGACACTGAGCTTTAACAATTCACTACTGTCTTCGTGCTAACATGCTTATCATGCACTTTACAGTAATCATGTCAAAATTAAAATGCTTAACTCTTCTCTAATATTTTACAAATTTAAAGACTTTGTGAAATATCATTATTCTTAGTTTATATTATTTACTTATTGTTTCATATGTGGGTTACTGAGTGGTGGTGTGGGGAAATAAATCATACGACAGACAAATACCAGTCACTTTTAAAATGAGGGATAACAAATACAAATTAAGAGAAAATAAAATTTTTGAAAAATATGAAATGTCGCGGTGTACCCCTTAAACTTTGGAGTTAAACCATGGATGCATTGTCCAGCAGACTGTAACTTAAATACTAAGAGTTCACCTACAGCTCGATGTGACATGAAAGCTTTATTACTTCTTTTTTTTTGTTGTGAGTGTGTTTTAGTCTGAGGTTAGAGATGTAGTTGATCTAATTTTACTTATTTGTTGTCTCTGAAACTCTCTTTTTAACCTACTGTGTAACCTGAGGTGCACCTTCTTAGAAACGTAACTACACGTCAGGTCAAAGCAGTACACAACTACCGTTATTGGCCTGTTCAGTGCCACTGATTACTCTTGGGCATTTCCAGCCACTTAACAATTATTGTCTCAATATAAGGACTAATAATCATAGCTAGGGCTGAACGATTATGGAAAATAATCTAATTGCGATTTTTTTGCCCCAATATTGCGATTGCGATGCGATATGCGATTATTTTTTAAGGTCTTTGTCTTCTGTATTATTAAACAAAGATTAATTTTAAACTGTTCTTTCCTGGAAGACAGACCTCTGTTATGATGACATGAGGTGATGCATGAATTGATGACTGACATTTTTATTTAACTTCTTCAATCACAACAGTATATTTGAACATACACAATAGTTTATTTTTAGCTTACAAACATCTGAGCATAAAGTGCTGACAAGGAACCCTGGTGTAAACATTAAAATGAAAGTCAGTACAATGTGCAGATTGCAGAAATATACATTTAAAAAAATCAGTGGCTTTACCACACTCAGTTTTTCGACATCTGTGAACTACTAGACAGTCATTCAATTAAAAAATAATATTAAATAAATAAAACTAATAAATAAAAAATACACACATCTTACTGATCTTTGCAGTCAGTAACATTACACATAAAGTGCAAACATAATAGCAATTGTATAAACACACACACAAACACGCCTTTAAAATTTAAAGGCGTGAAATTGGACGGTCTAGCCTTCTGATTAGCGTCACCGCTGTCTCGGTGGAGTTTAATAAACTCGGCCGTCTGCTTCTTGCTATCTAAAATATAACCAGACACTGGTGTAAATTCTCGACTGTCTCATACTTCTGTTTAATAAGTTTTCTGTTTGACGTTTAGTCAGCTGTGTGAAAACCAAGGAGGAACCCACCCGGGGGATTAATAAAGTTTTATTTTATCTAATCTAATAACTTTAATCTCAGCCAAACCGATTTACTCACGAACAAACAAAACACTGAAAAAAGCCCAACAATAACATTTTTAGGTTGTCTAAGTGACTTATATATTACGTTTAACGCGAGCAGCGAAACTCCGCGGTGATCTGAAAATGATGTGCCGGAAGTTGTGCCGTTCTCGGCCGCATCAGTAACCCTCGAGCTCCCGGCTAGCTGTCGAGCTGGTGGGTAGCAGACGCCTCTGAAAACGTCGAAGCACTTTTGCAAATATGGGATATCTTGATAAACCGAGCAGATATTTGATGTTTACACAACTACTTTCTCGCCTGAAAATATGTTAAAAGTTTATTTTGTGACCCAGAAAGATTAGTATGAGTAATTTTAAAACTTAGTAGCGGCCGCCATTGCTGGAAACTGGAGTTTGGCTGGGCCGCGCTATGAATTCTGGGATATGGTAGTAATTTGGACAGCCTTCGGCACGTCGCTGTGACGTAATCGGTCTACAAATGCGGCCTCAGGAGGATGCAGCCCATGAATTTGGACATGTCCAGAGTATAATCGCAGCCTTTGCGGTTAGAAAATTGCACTTGATCATGTCGCGATATTATCGCAAATGCGATATATCGTTCAGCCCTAATCATAGCATCAATATAAGGACTCGCAAATCTCAGCAAATTCCTGGAGGGAGACTGCTCAATATACTGGACGACATCAGGGAATGTTCAAAGACTTGGAAAAACAAACAAAAGCATTTTGTTTGTTTCTATTGACCGGAGAACATGTACAACACCAGGACACACAAGGTAATTAACACGTAATCCACTGATACAAGCACAAATGCCAACAATGACATTGGCCAATTACACGTTACATCATAGGTGCTACAAACACTCCCTGCAGATATCTAACTCAAGCCTTACCAGTAACACTTTTTGTGATCTAACTACTAATTTTGACCTCACAAATTTATTTTCTTTCACATGTCATATTTTATTTTACTGAGAAACTCTACTTTGATTAACTTGAAGTGATCAAATTGATGGCAACTTGACTTAAGTTTCTGAAGACACTAAGTCTCATCTGAGAGGCAACTTGAGTTCAGAAAGCTGAGAGGAAGGCCTGTGCATTTACCCACTAGAGGGGCTGTTACCTTGGAGGACGTTGTTGACCCATCCTGACTTTATGAGACTCGTTAAGGTCGCACTAGACAAGTTGTGAATGGAGAATCTCTTGCTTTAAAAGGTGGCTGGTGGACAGGCCACCAACGCTACTCTGTGATGGTCTCCTTCACTGAACAGATAGACTTAAGATGACTGAGAACCTACACAGACTTTGTTTAATATTCTACCTGTTGTGTACCATATGTGAATTTCACCACATATATGGTCAATAAAATCCACACTGTGTTGAAATGAAGCGAACCATATGTTATAACAGGGCTTTTTACTACCATCGAAACACCATACGGAGGGATAGATTTCGGTAAAATGGTGCTCATGGCTCCATTTTCAGACAGTAGGAGACTATGTGTAAATAAACTTTGTTCTGCTTGTTTTTCAACTGTCAGTGGGCATGCCCCGAACTTTAAAAAACACACTTCAGAAAACTTTTAAACGATTACTAATGAAAGACATTAGTCTTCACTTACCTGAGCTTTAAATCCAACTATCTGCCAGCTAGCTACGCGTAGTACATCCAGAGAGCGTTGGCAGTAACTCTTTAAGGTACGAACAGGTAAGCTGCTGGAAACACGACCTCCTCAAAGCTAGCCACTCACGGCTTTTAAGCTAGCTAATTTATTACCTGTTAAATTCTGACAGTCTGGAGGTCGACAGGTGTCCCGACGCTTTACTTTATAACTTATCTGGACATCTACTCCAGTTCATTGCCCACAGCTCAGGCTGAAGTCCACTTATTCAGTGTACCGCCGTCGCAGGTGTGCTGCGTTTAGCTGCTTGTTTACCTATTAGCATTCTAAGCGCTAACTGGCTTTATTGAAAAATGAAAAAGAAACAATAGTAAAATAAGATTTTTTTTTACCCGAATGTGAGAGTTTAGTTTGCGCCATTATTTAAGCGTCATCCCATATGCTCCGGAAATCCTGACAAAAATCACAGCTTTGACCGATAAAAATAGTCACCAGCCCAGCGGTTGTAAACATTAGCTCAGCCTCCTGTCAGGTGACATCACTTAACGGTGCAAGGAATTCTGGGGTATGAAGTCTTAAGGGGAAAATGTTTGTTTTTTCATACGGTATTTATAAACTCTCATTTTCTTGGTTATTTGTTATAGATGGGTGTTTTCACCTTTGAAAATGTCTTTTTGGAAATTAAATTGAGCAAATTAATTCAATTTTACCTCGGGCTGTGGAGAAAACATCATTTACAAACACAAATAAAAATAGGAGCTTCAAAGAGGTGGTGCTCTGTAGTCTCTACTGCTCAGCCACAGGCGAGAAACCATTTGTGTCATTGCACTATACAAATACAATCATTATGCATACTTCTTACTAATTTATACATACAACAATATTATACTTAATATTTTGTTATTTATATTGAATTACACTGTAAATATTTTTTGTTCATTGTTTCTGTATAAATTGCTCTGATGTGTTCTCATTCTTGTTGGCTTTTAATTCCGTTTCACCTCATCTGTGTAAATGTGTCGTAAATGTGACGAAAATGAAAATCCTTGAATCCTTGAATATGAGTCCTTGAATGTTAATTTTATCTGAACAGCAGGTTTCTGTTGTTGTAGTGGCGCAGGTGTCTCCTCTAGTGGCCGTTGTTTTTTTTTTTGCGCGTGGTTATTCCCAACCGTCGAAGAAGAAGCTTGACACCGCTTTTTTCGGTGAAACATGGCTGCGTCCATTATGAGCTAGAAGAGTTTTAGTGCTTTAGCTTAAGACGCCTCCTGCGTTTATAAGTTCTTGACACCCGGGATATTCAGTTGTTGTTGGAAGAACAAATTAAAGACAGAGTTAAACGGTAAGTAGCTTTTGCACATGTGTTTGCACAAAGGGAGTTAAAGCAGCTCCCGCCGTTAGCACAAGGCTAACAGGAGCGTCTTATTAAAGGCTAATAAACAGCGTTTAGCACTCTGGTATAATAACACAGATAGCATCCTTATTATTCGTGTGTTTACAGGATCTTTGGAGCATGTTATCACCAGCGTGAGGGTCACAACATGGACTTCTCTTCACAGGAGGGGGACTCTGAGGCCCCCGCTGTCATCGATATGACCACCAGCGAGAAGGTACGTTTTTGTGATCGCTGATAAACATTTTAGGGGAAGATTTATGGATTTTATGGTTTAAAAACTGGATGAAATCACAACAGTTGTGATTATAATAATGACGACCATTTTCAACGGCAATAGACCACTTTTTTGCCAGAATGAAAAGCTTTTTACAAAAAGGGGTTTAAAGGTCTTACATTTACCTTGCTGAAAGGTGCAGCAACAAGTACACATACAGTAGGTTTGTCCTAAATTAGAAAATCTCTCAGCTGTGCCTTTATTAAATCAACTGTAATGTAATGGGGGTCTGCCTTCTCCTTCCAGGTTGTGGAGCTCCTGAATCAGGCTGCTCTGATACCCACAGATGAGAAGCTGAATGTGCTCAAACAGGTTTGTAGCTTGGACTTTTTAACTCTGTGATACAAAAGACCGAGCACGGCCCTTACCACAGGCTGTGGAGAAAGGTAGAGAATCTAAAGATATTCAGATTTTCACTGGGAGTGACCAGAAAGGACAGGGTTAGAAATGAGTTTGTCAGAGAGAGGGACAGCTCAGGTTAATCACTTTGGAGACAAATTTAGAGAAGCAAGGCTGAGATGGTTTGGACATTTGCAGAGGAACAATAGTGGATATATAAGACAAAAGATGTTGAAGATGGAGCTGCCAGGCAGAAGATAAAGAGGAGGACCTCAGAGGAGCTATATGGATACTATACCATACCAGCTTTATTTATAAAGCACTTTAACATAAAACCAGGGTTCACAAAGTGCTGTACATATACAAATAGCATAAGCATAAATAAAATAAAACATGTTAAAACAAATTGAGTCAACCCCTTAGAGGGTGCCAAAGGCTTCAGCAAATAAATGTATTTTAAGAAGAGTTTTAAACTCAGAAAGAGAAGAGGCCTGCCTAACATGCAAGGGCAGATCATTCTACAACTTTGGAGCAGCTAAAGCAAAAGCACGATCACCTCTAAATTTATACTTAGTTTTTGGCACCTTAAGGAGCTGCTGATTGGTGGACCTAAGGGAACGGGCAGGGGTATATGGTTGTAGTAGCTCCGATTTAAAAACAAAGAAATAACTTTAAAAACGATCCTAAAAGGTACAGGTAAATGTACAGGTAGGATGTTGTAAAGAGATGTGACAGAGTAGGATGCAGGGATAGGATGAGCTGGATGATCCCTAAAAGGTGCAGCTGAAAGCAGTTTGAGTTATTGTAGATGATGACTTGGACTTGCAGGCTTAAACAAACTTTTTACTGTCAGCATATCTTTTTGGATCTACCATCAAAAAGCTTTTCTTTTTTTTACCTACACCAGGCTGCTGGCAGAAAGTCACATGTGTGATATTTTTGCTAAACATGTATAATCATAAACTCTATAGTGGAGCCATTTTGGTTTTCCTGATTTTCTGTCCCATACATGTTTTCCAGCAATGGATGTTTATATTAAACATGTACAAAATTTCCACTAATGAGGTTGTGTATGTGCAGGTAATCCCTGTGAGAAAGAAGGCTTCAGACGGCTCTAAACCAGGAGTGTCAAACTTGTTTTAGAGCCCAGTTTGTTTTTAAGAGTGCCAGACCAGTAAAACTATTGTCCTGTAACCTACATGAAAAAATTGTTCCTGTTTATTTCACTGTAAACAAGTTTAACTATACACTACTAAGGTGCCAGAGCATGGTGTTGAAGTCTCACCCATATCTGCAGATGAGATATTCTAATTATGAGGGGCAGCCAATCAGAAGAAAACTGACTTAAAGGGGGAGGGGCTAAAACAACAACAGAGAGGACGAACTTAAGGGCTGCACAATGGATTGAGTATAAGGCAAAAATTGATTATTTTTAACTGTGAATTGTGCAAAGCTAGTCTAGCCGAGTCCAATATAGAGTTGGAAATGATCAGAAGATCTCAGTGCAACCGTGTAGACTGGTGTCTAATCCACTTACACAGGAATGCACAAGAACATTGATTCAGTACATGCATTTAACCTTTAGGTCCAGGAACTCATCATCAACAAGGATCCATCTCTTCTCGACAATTTTTTGGATGTAAGTAAGCAAGTATTTGTCTCTCATAACCAGCTGTAGTTTCATTTAAATTTGCCTCATTTTTGTTTTGTTTTTTTCCTGTAGGAGATGATCGCTTTCCAGACAGACAAGTCCATCGAAGTGAAAAAGTTTGTGATCGGCTTCATCGAGGAGGCATGGTGAGTTTTCAGACCTGCTGTTGTTTTGTTTGTTTGGGGGGTTTTTTAAGTCAGGGTCAGCATTTGAGATTTTTTACTGTTTTATTATCCTGCTTTCAGTAAAAGAGACAATGAGCTCCTCCTCAGACTCATCGCCAACCTGAACATGTTGCTGAAGGATGAAAGTGTGAATGTGGTGAAGAAAGCCATCCTCACCCTCACCCAGCTGTATAAAGTCACACTTCAGGTACAAAGAGTCAGATTTACCCGCTTCATTTCTACCATTTCTTTCTTTATGCGATCAGTTTCTGTTCTTCACTTCATCTTCATTTCCTTTATCTTTTCTTGTCTCAGTGGTTGGTGCGCTCCAAAGCCGTGTCAGAAATGCAGGAGGCGTGCTGGGATCTTGTCACACAGATGAAAGGGGATGTTCTGGCCTTGCTGGACTCTGAGAACGACGGCGTTCGTACTCACGCCATCAAGTTTACCGAATCTTTAATCATTACTCTTTCACCACGGACGGCTGACTCTGACGTCCCCAAGCGTCAGGAAGGCGACATCAGCCTGGACAAAGTTCCCACAGATCACTCGTACATTCACTACGGTACAGATACTGGACTAATGTCATGTGTTGAGGTGGTGACGTTCACATTTTAAGGCTGATGTCTTCGCTTTTTCCCAAACAGATGAGCTGTGTGAGGAGGGAAAGACGGCGCTGGAGAAGCTGCTTAAGTTCATGGTCCACCCGGCCATATCCAGCATTAACCTCACCACAGCGCTGGGCTCACTGGCCACCATCGCTCGCCAGAGACCAATGTTCATGTCAGAGGTGGTGCAAGCGTATGAGACATTACACGGTGAGTTCTTCTCAGAATTCACACTCACTCTTTAGAGTGTTATATCGGCCTGATATCAGTTCAAAGCATGTTTTTCCCAGGTTTGATAACATCAGAGGATATATTGCTTTACTATGACCTCTCACAGTCTGGCTGCAGCTGCTAAATAACTCAATTACAAGATGTTTCCTCTACACTTTCATTTTTCAGCAAACTTGCCCCCCACTCTGGCAAAGTCTCAGGTAAGCAGCGTGCGAAAGAACCTGAAGCTCCACCTGGTGGCGGTTCTCAAGCATCCCTGCAGCCTGGAGTTTCACGGTCAGATCAGCATCCTGCTGTTAGACCTGGGAATGCCCCAAAGCGAAATCACCCGCTCCACGCCTGTGCCACGAGAGCAGCGAAAGAGGCCTCGCCAAGAGCAATACACCGAGGGAAAGAAGGTCAAGATGGGTGAGTGGTTTCAGGCTAACCTGGATCCACGGATTGTGATTAAACTTGGTCGGATAGTTAATCGACAAAGTGCACTTCAGTTTAAGTTGTTGTGGTCGAAGTCTAATCGTTTGGTGCTAAAGAGCAGCTTCTGTTCATGAATTATGTTTGAGACATGAAATGGTATATTTGTATAGCGCTTTACTAGTCCCTAAGGACCCCAAAGCGCTTTACACATTCAGTCATCCACCCATTCACACACACACTTTCACACACTGGTGATGGCAGCTACATTGTAGCCACAGCTGCCCTGGGGCGGACTGACAGAGGCGAGGCTGCCGGACACTGGCGCCACCGGGTGAAGTGTCTTGCCCAAGGACACACAACCGAGACTGTCGGAGCCGGGGCTCGAACCGGCAACCTTCCGATTACAAGACGAACTGCCAACTTATGAGCCACAATCGCCCCGGCAATGAAGAAAAAACTGAGTGCGCTCTGATCATTTAACAGCATGTTATAACAACCCATTAGCACCTTAAGAGGCTGATTGAGTGTGACTGCATTTAGGAAATAGAAATTTATCACTATCGCTTTCTAAATTAGAAACCCATTGTCTAATCTCTTAAATCCAAAATCTGAACCAGGTGAAATAATGTGTAAATTAAAAGTGTTTGTAATCTCAAAAATAGCTGCAGATTAATGATGAACAGCCTGTGTCTGTAGCAGAGGTGTTAACCATGCAGCCTGGGGTAAAGAAAATGCAGTGAAATCACAAAAACCTTCATATTCTCTTTTTTTTTTTTTTTTCTTTTTTTTTTGTCCCGTTTGGATCTATAGCCATCAGAATTGTTGTCTTAAGGCCAAGAAAGATGCCAAGCGGATTTATTTTACCAAGTGGATCATCATGGCCTTGCCATATTGGTCCATTTGATTGACCTTTATTATAATTATGAATTTATTTTATTTTCAGTTGCTACAAACGGGACAGACATGACTGTGGGATAGGACAGGGAGAAAGAATGAAAGAAAGAGAGGGAGAGAAAGAAAACCAAAGGGGAGAAGAGACGGTGAGAAGGGGGGGAAGAGAGAAAAAAAAAAACAAACAAAAAAAAACAAACACCTGGATCACCTGTATGGAGAAAAAAAACCAGAAGAGAAAGCAAACAACAAAGAGCAACATAATAAGAAAAAAAAAAAGCACCATCACAATAAACTAGCTAGCAGTAGACAGTGGCGTGTCTAGAAAATTTTTGTTGGGGGGGCCAGGTAGGGGCACAGATTTGGAGAAGGGTGGCAGATTTAATTGGCAGATAATGTTTAAAAAAAAAATTCTACCAACCCTTAACCATAATTCAATAATCCTATAAACCTAATAACCAAATGCACTTTTAACTCTTATTAGAATGAGATTTTAACCACTACGGTGCAAAGTTTTTAGATACTGCGTTGATAAAGTACAAGAGATACAATCAGTGCTTTGTCAGTGTTTACTCAGCATTCAAGGACAGCAATATTTGCATAGTATTTTTACTGACATATACTGCACATATGTTTTGGGCAAAAACATTTTTGAATATTAAAATACGAACATTTGTAGCAAACAATTGACAAATTAGCCAGTTCCAATGTAAAACTTTCTCTGCCTGTTAAAAAAAAGAAGATAATCTTCTCACAAACTGGTGTTTGATTTTGAAACAGGAAAAAAGTGGAGAAACAACTGAAAAGACTAATATTTGAATAAAACCTGAAAGCAAGTAAATACTTTCTATGCTGCCTTATGGTAAACTTTGGTAATATTGATAAAGAACAACACTGGCTGATGATGAAATACATTCAGCTGGCATGGTGACACTGCCAGTATAACCTGCAGGGCTGGACTGGGACAGAAAATCGGGCATTTTGACTACAGACCGACCCACCAGGTAGTAAAGCCATAAAGCCTTTGAATGAAAACAAACCCTGTTGTGACAGTGATGTACAGTCTTTTTGGTATATGTATGATTTCTATACATTTTACGTCAGATAAAAACTTTGGTTGTAAGATTTAGATAATTATTTAATAAAAGCTAGATATTTTAAATGAGAATAAGAAAGAAAAGTATTTCTTTGTGCCCCCTTTCCCTGTTAATGCCCTACCTGGCCCCCTGGCAAAACTTTGCTAGACCCGCCCCTGCACAGTTACCAGCTGTCAGCTACATAAAAAAGGATCCTGGTGGGTGGTCTTCACCAGATATCCAAACCGACATCATGACCAGCAGCTTTACAGCTGTGGCTCCAGCAAACATCAGCTGATACTAGAAATTAATATTAAATAAATTCTAACAACAGCCGATCAAGCTTAAACGTGCTGCTGTTGTTTAGCGCAACATCTGCTGGTTTCGTCTTTCTGGCGCAAAGTGGGCGATAAACAAACAAGAGAGAAAAGCCGATCAGCTGATCATCGATCAGTTTCATGATTGAAGTAGCAACAGGAGAGGCAGGATGAGAGAAGAGGCAGCTGTGCAGCGTAAAGACAGAATAAATCCAGCTTTGTGTCTTTTTCCATTCTAGCTGAAGTTCGGGACAAACTGCGTCTCTTCTCAGCTCAATACGAAACGTGTAATATTTTCTCTGATTGAGGGACCATTCCATTTTTTTAAGGAGCCGTTGGCAACTCTACTAACTAACCTTATGAATAAAATAAAGTTCACTATCAGTAACATCATAGCAACCGAACAGCTGTATAAAAACTCCAAGCTGGCTAGAACGCAGTATGAGTTATTGCAACTGACAGTAAAAAGTCAGCACAACGAAAATAAACTCCACCTAAACTTAGTTCATATCTGACCCAGATAGACTGCAGGTCATAACTTCTTACCTGAAGTTCAGTTCACCTGACACTCGGACTGGCGGCTGCCTCGGGGCTCTCCTCCTGCCTCCCCTTCCCTCATCCACCTGCTGCCTCTGTGGAAGCCCCGCCATAGCCACCACCAAACAACGGAGTTATTTCTACACATCGACCTGCATCTGGCCAATCCACCACCTCTCATTGTTCATGCCGTTACAAAAAAAATAAAAAATAAGTCAAATAAGCCCGATGGCCAGTCCAGCTATGTTAACCTGCAACCAAATCTGCAGCTCCATACAGTAATGTTACGACTTAGATTACATCTTATAACTCATAACTCTTATGTTAGCTCCCCTCTGTAGCATACTGTCTGAAATATTCCACGGCTGCAATAATTCTTTAAGTGTTATTTTTTCCTTGGTATTCTAATTTCGCCGAAGTTTACTAAACTCAACAAACTTAATATTACTTACCGGGACATTTATTCTGTCCTCATTTTCTTTCACCGAAAAATTGTTTCCTGCAGTGACGTCTTTCGTGCTTGGTTCTCCTACCTTTGCTAACGTGATGCGCATAGCGCAGAAGCCGATGCTGCATTCACTTACACTCGGATATCTGAGCGTCACCGTGAAAACATAATCGGACATTTGATATTTGATTGAATTTTATTGTTTTGCCTTTGGGGTGGCACCTGGGGTGGCCAGTCTGGTTGGGGGGGTGGCCTGTGCCCCCCCAGGCCACCCCGCTGGACACGCCATTGGCAGTAGATATCAATAGTTACTAAATAATAAACAATATTGTGCAGCACGCAAGATAGACAGCGCACAGTGTGCTTTGAGGCAGCAGCCAAGAAAGCTGTAGTCCGTGTCTGTGAATACCCATGTGTACACCTGTGTGCATACCTGTGTGGATCAGCATGCTTGCATTCCAAAGGTTTCTCCATGTAATGATCTGCTAGGGAGTGTGGGGAGCCACAGCCCTGTCCTCTATGGTATGAAGCAGGTATGGAGGAGATCAAAACTCCAGACATCCAGAGGCCCCCAGAACACAAGAGACCAAGGAAGACCCACAGAGGGGCAGCCGCGCCACTGTCCCAGTAAGAGCTGAAGAGAGTCCCAGATGAGGGCTCATTCAGCAGCCGCGGAGCAGAAGCCAGGGGGAGTTGCAGTGACGCGCCCGTGAGCTCCGCCAGCAGCCAGCTGTGCCTGAGTGACCGAGCCCCAGGCCGAATTGTGGATTCACAGGAATAGTGAATTCACTAGAATTCACTATTCCTGTTGTGGTGGTGTCAGCATGGCTACACATGAGCAGAAATGTGTGAAAAGCACAAAGTATTTTATAGCTGTATTAAAGCACTTTTATTTAGTTTTAGAATTTTTGTAGCTTTTTCAGATCTGCTGTAAACTGTAGAGCATGTTTAACCCTGGAGAACCAATGGGGTCAGGTCAAATTTGACCCCATGGGTTCTCCAGGGTTAATGAGAGAAATGTCATTTAACATTAACATTTTCAGACTCCAGTCTAAAGGAAAAGCTGGTAATTGTGCAAAAAATTATTTGGATTCCTCTGACCTTTGTCTGCCTGCATTCAGAGCCGGCACTTATTGAAGATGACGAGGACAAAGAGGAGCCCGCCCCCCTCTCGGTTCCGAAGCCGGCCGCTGTTCCCGTCGCTCAGTCCGCCATCGACCTCACGGCTGAGTTCCTGCACCCGCTGCTCACCCCTGAGAACGTGGCCAACCTTGTAAGGACCATTTTCATTCTGCTCCCTTTCCTTTTAACCCAAACTGCCTCACAGCTCACCTCACACCCCCTGTGTCACTCTTCAGGTGCTCATCAGCATGGTCTACCTGCCTGATATCATGCCAGCCTCCTTCCAAGCCACTTACACACCTGTGGAGTCAGCAGGCACTGACGCTCAAATTAAACATCTGGCCAGGCTGATGGCCACACAGATGACCGCCGCAGGGATCGGTCCAGGTCAGAAGAAGAAGCTTATGTGACCCATCTCTTAAACTTGAAACCCTTGACAGATGAACTGAGATGCCACTGTTATCTGTGTCTGTCTCGCAGGACTTGAGCAGTGCAAAGCCAGAGGGGAGGGCGCTGTTAAAGAGGAAAATGATGACGATGTTGGCTCTAAAGACATCCTCATCAAACGCAAAGTTCCTGCCGTGATGGTCGGGCAGGCCATTTCTGTGGTTGGAGGTTACGCAGAAAAGGCTTTACCGGAAGTTCCAGCCGCGGTGGTAAAGAGGCTTCCGGAGCCCATCCTTCCATCTGCACAGACCAAGTGAGTTCAGGAAATGATGCAAGGTCACCGTCTACAGTTTAAAGATGTTTCTTTACATCACATCTGGAAATTAAGTGGAATAATTTTTTTTCTCCAAAGCTTCTGAATCATTGTTGATCAGCGAGTTTTACGTTGTTTCAGGATGACCGGAGCAAGCGGCAGGAAAAAAGTATTTCGACTTTCCGACATCGTCCAGCAGCTATCGGACAGCCAGATCGAGAACTTGACCTCAAAGGCGGTGAAGCGCATCCTGCATTCTGAGAAGGCGATTGCTCAAAGTGGAATGTCTCATGTGAGTAATCCCAGCCAGTCGTATAATCACTAAGAAGCAAACAACAAAAACGAAGCAATGATATGACCTGGTTTGAAATATGTGCGGCAGGTCCGGGTGAAGCTCCTCTCCCGGCTTGTGACACAGTTCGACGGGATGATGAAAGCTGACGTGCTGGACTTCATCCTGGACGACATCAGGACGAGGAGCGACCTGGCCTTCTCGCTGCTCTATCAGGAGTACAACACCTACCTCAGCCAGCTGCCGTCGGGGCTGCTGGACAGCTACGACCACTGTCTGTACACGCTGCTGTCCGGCCTGCAGGAGAAGCCTGAGCAGAGAGACGGGTGAGAGCACAACACTCTTTACTGCTCCTCAATGCAGCACAGAGCTCCTCCCACTGTTGTCTAGAATTACCCAGCATGCCATTCAGTAGTGTAGTTTTATGAATGTGCAGTCAGTCGTGTTGAAAATATTCTCTTTCACAGATTATCACGTTCATCCAGGTTTATCCTGTTGAATAGATAGTTGTGACATATTAAATGTTTTATATTAATGTTTACGATTCACAGGAGTCCTGCACCAACACTCCACAGCGCTACTACTGGCCAATAATATATTACATCTGCTTGCCAATAAAGTGGCATTCATATCCCTCATCCCCCATCCTTCATTCATGATAATGTCCCACTTTTTGATTTGGCCTGCGAAGGTCATAATAGAGAACTGCTGAACCCCGAACATGTTTAACAATCAGAGCAGAAGTTGTTTTGGTGATGTTCGAATTTCATAAGTAAAAAAGTAAAATATAAAAGCGTATTTTAACCTTAAATCTCCTCCTATTTTGTTCACTGTCACACAGGGAATATGTCAAGGGTTTTTATTGTGAAAGGCAGGGACAGGAAGAAGCGCTTTTAATATTTGCACAGAACAAATCTGGTTTCTGGCACAGATATAGAAATAAAATTTAGCTGAATTGATCTTCTGTTGCTAAACCTGCTTTCAGTTGAGTTACCAGCTGATTTTTGACCGTTTCAGACTTTTCACCAAACTGGTGCTGGAGGCGCCGATCATCACAGAGTCGGCACTGGAAGTCATACGGCGTTACTGTGAGGACGAGGTAAATGGCGGCACCAGTATAATGCTCCTCTTGACTGACATGGGTGGATATGATGGCATATAGTGATGTGATTGGATGATATTTATCAGCTTGGTTTCATCAGTTTTATCTTTTTGAAATGTTAAAAAAACAAAACATGCATTGTGATGAAGCGCTGATGCACCGCTTCTTCCATTAAAACCTCAGAAAGCAGCACCAAGCAAGGTGGTGGACCATGTTATATACATCTATGGATTGTTGGGTTTGTTGGATTGTAGTTAACGTCCTGTTAACTGTGACCTGTGTTTCAGTCTCGGGTGTATTTGGGCATGACGACGCTGAAAGAGCTCATCGTCAAACGTCCTTCGAGGCAGTTTCAGTATCTGCACGTGCTCCTGGATCTCAGCTCCCATGAAAAGGAGAAGGTGGTGTACGCGTCTTCACCCTGAAATTCCCTCGGGTAGTGTTTTTAAAAGAAAATGTCATATATTTTTCCTTTTTTGGGGTTTTTTTTTTCTCTCAGGTGCGAACCACTGCCTTGGCTTTTCTGAAGCGCATGTACGAGAAGGACCATCTCAGGGACTACATCGAAAAGTTTGCCCTGAACTACCTGCAGCTCCTGGTTCACCCCAACCCTCCGTCTCTGCTCTTCGGGGCCGACAAAGACACAGGTTTGCCTTCAGCATGCACTCAGCAGCCCAGCTTAAAGTTAGGGGTGTGGCCGCTTTAACATTTGCCATTCCAGCTAGTGACCACACATTGAATCTGAACTAGAACTTTTTTGTGCTGTTGATGCTTTTTGGAGCATTTTTAGCTGTTTGCTGTTTCTGCTTCAGTTAAAGTGGGAAAAAAAAAGATTGCTAGCATTGGCTAATTAGCAAATAGCCCGTTAGCACTTTACAATTTTGTACAAATATGGCCACGTCTGGCTACAAAAAAACAACATTATAGCAGCCTAAATGCTGACATTAAGCTGTCCAAGTGTGGAGTACAAAACCATCAGGAGATGTCACAGTGGCTAAGTCCATTTTTTATATACAGAGTGTGTAAGAGTAGCATTTTAGGTGCTTACTAAGTGAGTTGTTCAGACTTTTCTGACCTCCACTCTGTGTTTTTTGCTGAGGCAGAGGTGGCTGCTCCCTGGACTGAAGAGACTGTGAGGCAGTGTCTGTTCCTCTACCTTTCCCTGCTTCCTCTGAACCACCGGCTGGTCCACGAACTCGCCAGCGTCTACACCGAGGCCATCGCTGACATCAAACGCAGCGTGCTTCGAGCCATCGAGCAGCCTGTAAGTTACTCCTCACTTTCATTTCAAGCCCTTTTCGGATTTTTGATCCGCCATTAATTTATATCAAGACTCAAAGTTTGTATAATTAGCGGCGTGGCTGCTGTAAGTAAGAAGTAATGCTCATCTTTCTGAATGTTATTATCAAGTCCTCTTCTGTTCTTTGTTTCTGTAGATCCGTGGGATGGGCATGAACTCTCCTGAGCTGCTGCTTTTGGTGGAAAACTGTCCTAAAGGAGCGGAGACTCTGGTCACTCGATGCCTGCACATTCTCACAGATAAAGGTAAAAACAGGAACCGCAGAATCCAGTTGAATATGCCCCCGTTCTTCTGCTGATGGGTAACATAATTTTTCTCCCTCCACTCAGTGCCTCCATCTCCAGAGCTGGTGGAGAGGGTGCGAGACCTTTACCACAAGCGGGTGCCAGATGTTCGATTCCTGATCCCCGTTATCAACGGGCTGGAAAAGGTAATGATTGTTCTTCATCATCAGGTGAATGACGACAGGTGCTAATTTGGCTTTGTAGCTGTTCATGAACACACTCAGGGCCACTTTTGATGTTTTGTTTTGGTTACGGTTTATTTTACTTTTTATTTAATTATAATTTTGGACTTTTTTTGTGGTTTATATATATATATTTTGGAAAACTGTAAATAATGACCAAATGGCAAAAATAATAATTAGTTGTTGTAGTGTTCATTTTAAAAGGTTTTATTTAAGCTTTTTAAGACAGCCAGGATTTTGTCTGTTTGTACACACGGTCAGAAAAACTTCTGAATTTGAACATATTCAGGTACAAAAACATTGAAAAATCACTGATTTGTGCGTACACACTGTCAGTAAGTAAAGCCAATGACATGACCACAATAGTTATTGTTGCTGAAGATACACCACGGATAAATATCAGAGCTCACCTGTGAGATGACGTCATGGAGGAATTCCCTCTAACTTTGAGCAACAGCAAAGTGAAGGATATCATCATCATCAGAGCTCATAATTTTTCTGGTTATAGAGCCTCCTTCCACCTTGTTACATTTCTATTTCTATTTACTTAATTACCAAAAAAGAAAAGGGTAAAAGATTAATTTATAGCTAATATTGTTATTTTGAGTTCTTTTGGCCTCCATAATCGGACTGTGGAACGTGTACTATGAGAACACCTTCAGTGAACCGTTTCCTGTTAAGTTTGGGGGTTTTTCAATCTGGTTTTTCTTGTTTTTCTCGTGCAGAACGAAGTCATCCAGGCTCTTCCCAAACTTATCAAACTGAACCCGATTGTAGTGAAGGAGGTCTTTAACAGGCTGCTGGGGACTCAGCACAGTAAGAGCCCTTCATCACTTTTCTGTCTCGTCTAACTCCTGTGGTGGACTGAGATTTGACTTTTGTGTTTTGCAGGTGAAGGGAGTTCCTCTGTGTCCCCGCTCACTCCAGGCGACCTCCTCATCGCCTTGCACAACATAGACTCAATCAAATGTGACATGAAGTCCATCATAAAAGGTCAGTGAGTCCTCAAACATGGCGTGTCGGTCGTGGACAAACAAACTGTTGTCAGCGTTTAATCTTCAGCATCTGCCCGACAGCTACCAACCTCTGCTTCAGCGAGAAGAATGTGTACACATCTGAAGTTTTGGCGGTGGTGATGCAGCAGCTGATGGAGCAGAACCCCCTCCCCATGCTGCTCATGCGCACTGTCATCCAGTCTCTCACCATGTACCCCCGACTGGGCGGCTTTGTGATGAACATCCTCTCCCGCCTCATCGTCAAGCAGGTCAGCAACACTTTGATCTTGCAGGAAACCAGAGAAGATCATCTGCTGAAGCTAATCTTCTTCCTATTATTTCGCCCTGCAGGTGTGGAAGTATCCAAAGGTGTGGGAGGGATTCGTGAAGTGCTGCCAGAGGACAAAGCCGCAGTCGTTCAGCGTGCTCTTACAGCTGCCGCCCGCTCAGCTCACGAGCGTGTTCGAGCGCTGCCCGGAGATGAGGGCGCCTCTTCTGCAGCACGTCCACTCCTTCACGCCTCACCAGGTGACAGCTGCTTCCACATTTACACACCTCTGAACATTTTACTTCACCCTGAACTTCCATTTCAACCCACTTTCTTTTTTTTCTCTCTGTGTACATAGCAAGCGCACATCCCCGGGTCCATCATGGCGGTCCTGGAAGCAAATAAAAAACCAGAGCCGAAGCCTGCAGAGCCGGTCGTAGAGACAGATGTAACAGATCAAGAGCTACAGGTGATTTTTGAATGTCTTGAATTAGGGCAGTTTATAAACATATTGGCCATCGCCAATCTGTAAAAATTACATTTCCATCCAGCACTGCTTCTTTATTTCTGGTCAGCTAGCTTTTACCTCTTGGCTCCATTATCTCAATAATGCAATTAACGTGACATCTTCCTACAGATGGAAGCAGCTCCAGCTCCTTCAGTTGTAGAAGAGGCACCAAAAGAGCCAGAAACAACAGTCCAGCTGGAGCCCGTCACTCAGAAAGATGAAGAAGAGCCGATGGAGCAAGAAGAGTCTGAACCAGCAATACAGGAAGAGACACTTAATATCTCACAGGTAAAAAGGAAACTACGACAAGTTAAAGGCTTTAAAAGCGGCTTCAGCACCAGAGGTAATTTAGATTGCAGATAATACAAAAGGTCGGATGTTTGAGGTTTTAAAGTAAATATAAACTGCTGTGAATTGAGGATTTATTTTTATTGTAGTGCATAACTGAATTCAAGTTTGGTTAAAACTGAATGTAAGAAAGCAAAATTTTATTTAAGAGCACAAAGGAAACCTTGTTGCTTGCTTCCAAAAAACAAGCAACAATGAAAAACATCTAAAATAAAAGGAGTGCTAATAAAAAAATAAAGATCAACAAAAGTCCTGAAAAATAAAATAAAACATGCATATAAAACATAAAATTCATTAAAAAAGCAAAAATCTGGTAAAATAATAACTAGAACAGGAAGTAGACCACTGAAAAGGCTAAACAGGAATACCAGCTGTAACTTACTTACAACTCCAGCTCTGGAAAGTCATAAAATTTAGCTCAAATAACCAGGAGTTCTAAAAGTTTGAACGTAGAAAGTTAATATCATCCTGTATATATTCTGAAAGTGTGTCAGCAGGGCTTAAATAATCAAGTTACAGTGAAGTATACAGTTGAGTATCATCGGGATAGTTTCAGTAACACACTTCTTTTAAGTTAAACTGTAGTGGTCCTACAGTTGAACCCTGTGGAATACCACATTTCCATGAGCTAAAATTTGCAAAGGAAAAGCTAAAATCACAGCATTAGCTAAGATAAAATCCAATCCAGTGCTAATCCAGAAAAAGACACTCTGGCACTGTCACAATTTAATCTCATGTCTTTAATAACTGTGACGGTGATGTTTCTTTGCTGTGGCTGGATTCTTAGGGCCCTGCATGCCATTCATAGGTAGTCGTTTAATGCTTTTGATTTTCTCCAGGTGGAGTCGGAGGCTGAGACCCCGGTACCTGAACCAGAACCAGTAGAGGAGCCAATGGAGGAATCTCAGCCCGAACCTTCAGAGGAGCCAGAGCCCGAAAAAGACACTGAAGCTGATGACGTCACAAAGGAGGCCGGAAACACCAGCGAGGATGTAGAATAAGGATGCACTCAGTTTTCAGGATTTCTGTTTTGTATTTTGTATTTGTAGGAAGAATATCAGCTCATTTTGTGTATGGAAAGCATTCCACGTCATAATAAGTTGGTAAATAAATCAGCACACTGGTTTAACGTAAGTTTTGACGCCGTTCAATTACTGATCAATGTCATAAATCTGTAGTGCACCTCCCACAGTCCAAAGACATCCATTTGAGGGTTAATTGGCTGTAGGTGTATGTACATCCTCTCTATACGCTTCCACTCCAGCTCAAACACATTAAAGGTACTTTCAGTAACCACTTTCTGCAAAATGTAGCTAAAAATTCAACCACCAGGGGGCATTGTTTACCAGTTTGTTTGCTTTTTAAAAAAATACATTTAGCTGTTGAATTTTCTCTTTTAGCCTTTATTATGTTTCCTTATGAGGTCTTTTAAATACATGTGTGATTAAATATTGTGGGACCTTTGAGGGAGAATTGAGGAAACATCAACATCTAACATCCACATCTTGATCTCTAAAGAGCTGCATTGGGTGTTTCGATTTAAATAACTGCTGTAGGTAGTGGTTTTGTGGCGTAATAAAATCTCTAGAGATCTCTCAGTGTGGGCAGCTGTGCGAAGAAGCTTCCAGGCGAAAGCAGAGCTGATGTTCCGATATGCTTTGAAGGTAAAGGATTTAACCACTGCAGTAAATCTAATTGACCACTAGATGGAGACAAATACACAAGTTCTTTATCTGGGTTTGGATAAAAAATGTAATAAAAAATTTCTCACTGGATCTCTGATACAAAAGCATAATTAACTCAGTAGATGTTGAAGTTTATCTCAGCTTAAAACATCAACATTTTACAGACTTGTGATTAACAGGTATTTATATAATGAGCATGTCCTGATTAATCCTCATTTCTGACTCCAGTCGTGATCATAATTTAACTGGACTGAATGTTTGATTTAACTCATCAGGAACATGTTTTCGGAAGCCAAAAACCAAAGGGAGACGTGGCTGTCTTCTCATTGACTTCTACAGGATCAGAAGTCTTACAGCGTCTGACGAGTCGCTGCCCCCAGCAGGCCATTAGAGAAAATGTAGCTGGCTTCTCTTTCATGTCTGAGTTTTAAATTCATTTCCAAGGTGTAATAAAAAGTTGGCTTCATTCTCCTCTGTCCTTTTTGATGTGGTCATCCATGCTGTGAAGATCCTCACACTCCCTGCTTAGAACTCCTCTGTACACCTCGAATCGATGGTTCAGATCTTTCTGAGTGTGGATTTTGAACTTTGACCCTAACGCCCCGTCAGCTGAAGTGACTCCGTAGAAAACCCTACCGATCCGAGAGTGAACGAGGGCCATGGCACACATCACACAAGGTTCCCTCGTCACGTAAAGGTCGTACCCGGTGCAAATGTACGGCTGAGTGCCGTTCTCTATCTGGGCCTCCGTTTGAACTGAGCTCGCTGAAGTAAACCTGCAGGCAGGGTAACTGTCAAAACCATAAAACCCACCGCCCTGACTCCGAGCTACAAGGTCGATGACGACCATGACAGCGTGATGAAGAGGGTGCTTGCGTCTGCAGTCGTGGCCGACTGCAATGATCCTCTCCGTCTTTGGGTCGACCACCACAGCCCCGATGGCCTCCATCCCCGCCACGCCGCCTCCTCTGGCTGCAGTCACAGCGGACGCCATGTAGGCGTGTATCCTTTCCTTCTGATGGTGGCTGAAGAGCTCTCCTCTCAGGGCGACTGTCACCTGCTTGTCCTCGTGAAAGGACGTGGGCCAGTGTTGGCTCGCTAACTCAAACTGGGGTCGGGTCAAAGGGGCACGAGCGGGAACCTTAACCACAAAAGGCTCGCCCAACCCGTTGCAATTTATTCCACCTGAGGGCAGCAGAGAGTCAATGCTAACCACCTGCATTTTTGGCACATCACTGACGAGGCACACGAGGACTTCCAGGGGGTGGGGTCTCTCGCTGCACGGCCGCACCCTCTTGACGTGCTGAAGGCCGCTCAGCGGACAGAGGCTGTTCAATTCCCTGACGAGCCGAGACGTCTCCTTCTTGTCGAGGATGGGCGCAGCGTACACCTCCACCAGCTCGACATCCTGCGACTGCTCATCTGACAGGACTGGAAGGGCGACCCAGGAGTCGACATCACACGGCGAGCCTTTCCAGCGCTTCATCGGCGGCTCTGATCTCCCGGTATCGTCCTGTCAGCACATGACAAAACCTTCAGTTACTCATCAAACCTGGCTTCCAGCAGGGACGGCTCTCCCAGAAATCATGTTTGCAGGGTTTTCCTCCAACCTTCAATGTTTTAACCTTCTCAGTGTGGTGGGAGTGAAGATGGAGATATTGACATTTTTTCCCATAAATCAAGCCATGTTTATTAAAAAAAAACTGCAAATCTTTATTTAATAAATAATTAAAATGAAGATTATTAGTATTGATTCAAAACCATCCTCCCAAGTTGAGCTTATGACAAATATAAATAACAGGGGAGTTGCACTTTAAAGTAAATATGTAAACACTGCCCCCTGGTGGACAACCTACATATGACATCATCTCCATTATGTAGTTTCTAACTAGGAAACACACCTGTATACACGAGACAAATTAACAGGTACCGTGAGGGGTTTTGTATTTCTCTTATCTCTCGTTGATCAACAATAAAACATGAAAACTCAAACTGACGTTCATTCACATTTCTTCATTTAAGCAAAACTGTGTTTTTATGGATTCAAACCACCTCGAGTATCTCTGGGTCCACGTTACTCTGATCTCCAAAATGTTTCACTCATTCTGTTTAACTCCCTTTACGTGGTGGCGTAATAGCCAAAACTTGAAGTCATGCTTTTCTGATCAAGTGTTTCACACTGTTGTGGAGGAACTTTGACCCACCCTTTCTTTACAGCGTTGGCTTCAGTTCTCTGGTGTTTGCAGACATTCATTTATGCACAGACCTCTAACACTGCTTAGATGCAGCTTTGCTAACTTAAGCCGTGCTGCCATGTTCTTTTTAGAGAGAAAAGGCTTTCTCCAGGTAACCCTTCCAAACAAAGCATATTTCTTCAGCCTTGAACTTTAACCTTTAGCTGCCTGAAGCCGGTTGGGTCCGACATGGAGCTCTTGGATTTTTTTTCTCTAAGTATTTCTCAGTCTGACCTTGGAGTGAATGTGTTGGGGTATCTACTCCTGGGAAGATTGTTGGATTGTGTTAACACACCTGAATGCTCCAGACGATAGTTATTCCGAATTCGTGTGGAAGCGATGAGGACATACTGAGTTTTCACAGCACTGTTTCTTCACTTTTGTTCAGTTTATGTTAAATAATGAGACGGTGTAATGTGTCATGTTTTGTTGCTCATCTATTTAAATCATTTTAAGACCTGCTGATACGTAAAACCACAGGAATGGCCGTGCTTGTTTAATCGCTCTGTCCACTACTTCTAATGGAAGTTTTGCATGACCTGTGTGACTTTAAAGTTCAGCTCTTTGAGTATCCGGCCTCTGCTGGACTTTTAAACTGTGTCTCACGCCCATGCTGGCAGCACATGGCGGTGCATCACTTTACTAAGACAGACTAACAGACTGGTGGATGTGTTTGTAAGCAAACCCACGGCGCACACACCGCTTATGGTCGTATTTATTTTCATCTGTCACATAAACAAACATCTGATGAACTCCAAATAAATTATTCCAGGTGTGAAAGTGCATCAGATTACTTGATTAAAACATAAAACTTAAAGACTCAGTGGTGATCAGTTCTGGTCGTTTTACACACAGATGCTAAAATCCTTTTAATATTCACTCGGTGAATCCATCTGAACTAAAACTCCATCACTGTGCTGTAGTGTCAGCTCTATCGCTCTTCATCGCTTTCCCAGCATCAGCTTCGTCTTGATGACCTTGGGCACGTGCCGTATGGTCAGAGACACCCTGGTGCCTCGGTTCAGCTCCTCACCCAGTTGCGCCCCGGCGGCAGACAGGTTCACCACCTTCTCGGTCAGCGTGTCCTGCTCGCGCCCCTGGATACCGTGAAGGAGGCGCTGGTACATTTCATCCTGCAGGATGAGAAGGCTTCGTGGCCTTACCAGAAGCGAGAACAGGAAGCGGCTCTCCGCTGTCTGCGGTGCGGCGCCCTCAGTGCTGCTGAGCGGCGTATAGAAGTCCAGCAGGGTGTGAGAGCCCAGGCTGATGGTGGTGACGGTGGGGTGGTACAGCGGCCCATCCTCGTGGGGCATGATCCCCTCTCCTGGTTTATACTCATTCACCAGCACGTGATTGGCCGTTTTCCCACTGAACGTGCCCAGAGACGAAATCTTCTCACAGTACGTCTGGAGCCAATCGGGAAGCCGCTCTCCCAGCATGCCTTTGGGGTGTGGTAACCCTCCCCAGTTCTGGAGCCTCCGGCCCGACAACTGAGTCCACTTAGTCTTTGGAGACCTGTAGACCTGCTGGAGGAGGTACGACTCCTCGTCCTCAGATATGAAATCTGGAACACAATACGCTGTGGGCGGAGCTTCGCTTACGACAAACTGCTTCAACTCCTCCAAAATACATGCTGGGCGCTCCATGCCTCCTTAAGAAAGTTAACATGAAACTCATTAAAACCCAGAAAAAAATAAATAAAAATAATAAAGCAGTCTTTCTGTGGTTCACTAATATTTATATTAAATTAGTTGTTTTTTTTAAAAAGTTTAAGTTTATTAAAATGAATTAAATACATTTATTTTATTTTAAAAAGGTACATTTTCAGTTATTTTTATACTAAATTAATGAGAAGTAATGAATACTCTGCTGCATTCCCATGTTTTTTCTCTAAAATTACAATTGAGATTTATTTTCCCCTTCCCCTTAGACTTAAACTTACTTTAAAATTCAGATTTTTATTCATAAAATGAATGAAATTAAAGTTGTAAACTTGTGAATTTTAATCTCTGAATTTCTGTCCATAGAGTTAGAAAAGCCTTTTTTTTTTTTTAATCCGATGAATTTCCTCTCTGTGTCCACAGCCCATCATACACGGAGCTTCACTCAGACTGAATGATCATTAAAACCTTTCACTCACTCAACAGCAGGCTTTTGTTTGTTCTGCAGTTAAAAACAGAAAAATTCGAGAAAAACAAGAAAAAGAAACACGACGCTGCCTTTAAAGTCGCGGGTCACGCGAGCTCCAGTGTCGTAAAAACTTTTTTCTCGACATCCAAATCCGATGATTTTTGGTCAGCAAAAACCAACAACACCAAGCTTTAAAGTTAGTGTGCGTGTGTGTGTAATTGCTCGTTAAATTAAGTGCTAAAACGGCGCTGTGTGAGTTTATGACTCCGTGAAAGAAAGATAGATAAATAATAGTTTTATTTAAGTCAAATAAATTCTTATGAATATTGTGCCTTTGTAAAAGAATTCCTACCTTTCACATTAATATCGGTTACATTTTTATTTCTTGAATTATTTACCGCAAAACAGAAATCCGACATTCTGTGTGGCCCCAAAGGCAACGCAAAGGCAAGTTTACTGTACGGAAACGGGCGATTTTGAAAATAATTCCGGGTTTAGAGGCTACTCGATACCTGCAGGAACTCTAAAAACGGCACACTGCGACGGAGAGCATGCAGAAGAACCTGATTTACCTGGTTAGACATAAATAATCTGATGAAAATTCCGTTTCTTCAGGTAAAATCCCAACAGCCCGACGCCATCCGCAGTAACGCGTTTGTGCACCGAAATAAAATGTCCGGAAGAGAAAGAAGCGTCGACTTTTTGGACCTGTGCCTTATTTTTTCGAAATACGTTTTCTATTATTGAGTTTATAGAAATGTTTTAAGTAGTATTAATGCCAAATTTGTTGATTCGCCTTTTTGTTGTCAGTTTTGTGTTTTTAATCACAGAGTTTGGGGTAGTCGGAATTATTTACATGTAGCACAGCGAGACGAAGCAGGACAGAAACTTGGGTTAACCCACGTTTTCTGGACAGATACAGTTGTTTATCATGCTTCCTGAACTCTAAGAACTTATTCATGGCTTACCATTATGTTAGTTTAATGTCTGGAGGAACTGCTGTGAAGTCACCCTGAGGTATTACCTGCCTGTCCTCACAGGTGTGACTAGTTCGGGAAGATGTTTCGCAGTAAAGTGAAGGCTCTGAGGCTGCTGCAGCTCGGATACACACTCCGTCACACTGCTTCCTGCTCTAGGTTGGTTCTGGGCATCGAGACCAGCTGTGATGACACGGGAGCGGCTGTGCTGGATGAGACTGGCGCCATACTGGGAGAGTCTCTGCATTCACAGAAGGAGGTGCATCTCAGGTAGGTGTCAGAGGTCAAGGTCACTGCTTGTTAGGGGCTGTAAAAAACTGGCAGCGATCGTCATAGATAAACAGAGTAACCTGACATGCTCTCAAACCTGCAGGACTGGAGGCATCATCCCTACCGTGGCCCAGCAGCTCCACAGGGAGAACATTGAGCGTGTGGTCCAGGAGGCTTTGGAGAGGAGTGGCGTGGCCCCAAGCCAGTTGGCCGCCATCGCCACCACAGTGAAGCCCGGGCTGGCCCTGAGCTTGGGTGTCGGACTTGAGTTCACTCGGCAGTTGGTGAGGCGGCATGACAAGCCATTCATCCCCATCCACCACATGGAGGCCCACGCCCTGACTGTGAGGATGCTCCAGCCCGTCAGCTTCCCCTTCCTGGTGCTGCTCGTGTCCGGAGGCCACTCACTCCTCGCTGTGGCCCGGGGAGTTGATGACTTCCTGCTTTTGGGTCACGCTCTGGATGAAGCTCCCGGAGATACTCTAGATAAAGTGAGACCGTAATGACATACAAAACTAATTTACATGTTTAGGATAGACTAGAATCCCGTTATTTGTAAGTCCCCTCTGTAAGGGCCTGTGGTCACTTTGTTAAGAAGTCCCAAATTTGAGACTAAAAACAGCGTTCATACACGACCCCTGATGTTCGAGGTGTGTCAGTGCAGCGCAGAGGGTGGTATTGACCTGTTAGTCCAGGGTGGCAGGAAGTGAAGATGTGACCTTTACAAGCATTTCATCAGAGCGGGGCTGAGAGCTACAGGTCTGAGGTCATTAACCCGGCCTTTGTAAAGTTATCAAGGTGTCGTCCACATGATGAATTAGTTTTGTGACATTGCCACACACACCTGTGGGGACCAGTTGGCATGGTGACTGCAGACTGAGAAATGTTAGAGACCCTGCTGTCTGACAGACTCAGATACAGGGAGACAGATTAGGATTTGGGATCCTGGAGAAGGAAGTCCACAAAATCAAAAGCACAAGAAGTTGAGAAAATCTTTCACTTCCAAAACACAAAATCCTGATTTTTCATGTCCGTAGTGTGTTTTACATAAAAGTGATCCAGGATAGGGACCACTGGGGAGGCTGGACTCAGGAAGGATCAATGAGAGAACCTTGAGTCCTTTCACAATAAGAGCAATACTGAAAATCAGACGAAAATTTTTTTTCAGTCTTCATATATAACCATTGGGGTTATCTTTATCTCCCCAATGGTTATTCATATTCCATTAAATGATAGCTTTTTGTAATTTTACACATTTACTTCTTACAATTTAAGCTCAAAGAGACATGCTGACAGATTTCTCAAGATATTTCATTGATTAAACGTGTAGTTACATTTCTGTATACTTCAGCAAGAGGTGTTTCACTGGTCTAGCCCACATGAGATCAAAGCAAGAGAGTTGCTGGAAGTTTGAGAAACATCAACAGCCTCAGTTCTTTATGCAGATGAAACTTTTTGTGACCTACAGGTGGCGAGACGTTTGTCCCTCGTCAAACACCCGCAGTGCTCCTCGCTGAGCGGAGGCCAGGCCATAGAGCTGCTCGCTCGGGACGGCGATAGGACGAAGTTCTCTTTCAGGACACCAATGGGACAAACGCACGACTGCTGCTTTTCCTTTGCTGGACTCAGAAATCAGATTACGATGACGATAATGAAAAAAGAAGCAGAGGAAGGTACGAGCCCCGTTTCCCCCATAACGCCTGCAGCAGCGATTCACCTCTGACTTTTAGGCTCTCCTCCCCTCCCTCTGTAGGTGTGGAAGAGGGGACACTGCTGAAATGTGTGAATGATATTGCAGCTGCCGCTCAGCACACCGTCGCCGCCCACCTGGCGAAGCGCACACACCGCGCCATCCTGTTCTGCAAGGCAAACGGCCTGCTGCCGCCGAGCAGCCCCACCTTGGTGAGTTTGCTGGGATATCCCCACCCACCTGCAGCCAGTCAGAAGAAAATTGTCTCAAAGAAGGATTATTTTGAACTGTGAATCATGCAAAGCTGAAATCTTTAGAATGGTTTTAAAGCTTCCTGAGCTTAAAGTGCTTTAACCTTAACTTTTCTTTCTATAGTCACATTCACCTTTCAGTCACAGGATCATTACTTATTATACCTTACCTTATTTTGTCTCATGTTCACTGGTGGATGTTCATATTAAACAAGATCTAAATTTCTGGTAATGAGGTCGGTTTCTGTACAAACGATCCTCGGGAGCCAAAGATTTCTTCCATAGATTTAATAAACATGTCTCTGTTTGTGCTGCTTTCTTATAATGTGTTCACAGTGAAAATAATATAAAGTAAAACTAGTCCTTTACTTTACATTGATTTACGTTTAGGTGCTTTCTGGGGGAGTTGCGAGCAACCAGTACATCCGAAAAGCTCTGACGATTGTCACGGAGATGACCGGTCTGCATCTGATCTGCCCTCCTGCAAAGTTCTGCACTGACAACGGAGTGATGATTGCATGGTGCATTTACTGTCCTGTCAGCCAATCGGATTAAATTTTCTTAGATTAGGATGAGAAAAACATTTTCCTTAATTTTTCATTTTTAAAACTAGGAACGGCGTGGAGCGGCTGAGAGAAGGAAAAGGGATCCTGGCTCCAGATGTTGACGTTTGCTACGAGCCAAGGTCAGTTTATTTATTCACGAGGTTTATTTTATTGTTCTTTTAAGTTTTCTTTCTAAAGTGTGTGTCGTCCCCCCCCCGGTTAAATCGACACTGGCTCATCGATGATGTTGTTGCAGGGCCCCGCTGGGCGTTGACATCACAGCGGAGGTGAAGGCCGCCACGATCAGGCTGCCACCCTTAAAGATGAAGATCCCTAGCTGATGTCATTGTCATTGCGATTTCCCAAAGCAGTGTATAACAGTACTGTATCTAAAAAGGACATTATACAGATATTTATTAATAAATATTTTTTCTGAAACTGGTTTTGTTAAAAAAAAAAGTATTTCTTTTATTTATTAAATTTTTTTACTTTTAAATGTTTTCATATTTATTTATAAACGTTTCAGTAGCTAGATGGATATTTTTTGTCCTATTGATTTATTAGTGAGTTGGTTTTTTATTTAGGATTTTGGCACTCTCAGTCCTCCATACTAAGGAGGCTGAATACAGATTTTCCTCCTCTTCGTTCATCTGTTCCCTCTGCATACACACAAACACAGATCTGACCACACCAAGACAAAAACACAATTTTATTATCAGTTATGTTCACTTGTGTCACAGTTCATTCTTTTACACACAGATGTTTACAGACGTGGTTTCTGAGAGAAACACTGCTGATCCGGGGAGCTGTGAGGCCCGGAGGCAGCCGGGATCCTCTGAGCTGTTTGTTCTTGTGTTCATCTTAAAAGACTTTATCACATGGCTGATTGCAGGACGTTGTGCAATCCTTCGGTTTTGGCTGAAAGTTGAATCAAAGTTCAGAAAACTTGAAGGAAAAAAACCTTTAAATGGCAAAATATATAGTGGTGTTTGCACATTTTCACAGGTGCTGCACATATTCTTACTTTCAGACTGAACTCGAGCTCGCTCAGCTTTACTTGTCTGCTTCCTAAAGGAAAAATCTGCCCTAAAACAACATTTGGAGCTCAGCCTATCCTACAAAGCAAGTAACTTTAGGTTAAAGTTGGAGATTTTCAGCAGTTCACTTCTACCATGAGTGCGCTGCCATGGTAACCTATGCTGCAGATATGAAATCACCACCTTCTGACCAATCAGTTCTCCTGGAAATCCGTCACCATTCCTAGAAGACCTCGGAGTGCAAACAGCAAGAGAGTCTCAAGTTTTTGTCTTTATCTGATGACCGTAAGTAAAAAATGGAAATTCTTGGAAGCAAATTTATTACTCGCCTTTCTGCCTGTTTGCTACAAACAATTCAGTCAACTTTATTGTTCTGAAAGCTTTAAGATAGTATGACAGGGCGGCTAAGCCATGCACACCTTAAAGGCTTGACCTTTTTGCCAGTTTGAATTTTTTTTCTATTTATTCTTTACTTGCTCTTAGAACATTAAACAGTGCAGGCTGCAAATGAAAGAATAAGGCTGAGACTGTGGTACGTGCATCCAAACAACTTAATTTAAAGGAATAACTAAATAATCTTCTGTCTTAATAGAACAGCTCTGAGTTTTCAGAATTTTACTACCATACGGCTCTTTTCTTCTCACACACTGCTGCTGTCATGTTTCCATCGGCATTTGCTGCCAGTACACCTGTGCATGTTCGCGAGTGGTCAAATCCTGGCTCTTTCATGTGAGCATACTCATACCTAGACTGATAAACCCCAGGATGACTTATCGAGACGATAGCCACCTAGCCTGATTAGGTTAAGTGAAGCTACATAAGGAAAAGATTGCTTCGTAGAAAAAGGCCCCAGAATTTTAATCCCATTTAGTGTTTCCATGTCACTACTGATTATTTGGGGGGCCTCTTTTACCCATTTTCCACCGGAAGCAGCCCTCAGATGTTTCCTCCTCAGCCCAAATTTCTGTTAGAAACCACAGACTGTATAGAAAATGGTCTGCAAGTGCCTTAAACCTGAATTTGTTTCAGCAGTCACCAGAGGGCGCTACCTGTGGTTTCACAAAGACAGGTCCTGTGAAATCATGGGCATGCTTCAGCTTTAACTTGTTTCTGGTGAAGAGCAGCCATTAGCCTTTTATAAATTTCAAAGACTATATTGGCAAATATGCAAAGAGCTCCAGGCTGATCACACTTGTGTGGGGTTGTGCTGGTCCACCTGGTTTTTCAAGGACTGACCATTGATTATGGATCAGATTAAGATTTATGGGGTTTCCAAACTCTTGAGTCAACATTTTAAGCTGTAAAATGCACAGACTATCACCAAACTGAAGCTGATATTTCAGGATACTTTTACTGTGGTCAGTCCTTAAAAAAAGCAGATGGACCAGCAATAGCAACGGCTGATTTCAGAGTAGCTAAGTCCATCTTTTACACGGTCTAGAAACACTGGAATGAAGGGTACTCACACCAGTGACGATGTGGGCTGGTTCTCAAAGGCAGAAATGGCTTCACGTCAGTGGGAAACAGGTAACAAGTCACTGGCCCATTATTTCCACCGCAAACATTTTCCAAATCATTACAATGACAAAATGGGTCAAAATAACCGCTAAAGAGGAAGAAACCCCCTCACATGCTCGCTTCTGCAGGCCTGAATTTACATGTTCAAAAGGCTTTGCGGGAAAAACAGGAAACTTCCAGATGAAGAAGAAGTGGTGAGTCTGTTTGACGGAAAGTGACTGAAAAAGTGTACACATCTAACAGTGGAAGTGTGTGTGTGTGTGTGTGTGTATTCCCTTTAGTTTCCTCTCTAAATAACACACAAACTAAAAAAAAAACAAACAGTGCTAGAGCTCATCATGCTGATAAATGTTATACTCCTTCGCACTGATCACGCCATCTTTGTCGCCGTCGTTCTTGTAGAAGATATCGTCTATAAGCTTCTCGTAGAAAGGGTCGTCGCGCGGCTTCCCCCCTTTTTCATACTCCAGCTTCAAATATTCTTTCACCTGGAAACAGAGAAACACCTCAGAGTAAACTCTGAATTTTAATAACGCCGCCCTCACGCTGTGCCTGACAGGAAACGTATCACATATACAGTGGGGCAAAAAAGTATTTAGTCAGCCACCGATTGTGCAAGTTCCCCCACCTAAAATGATGACAGAGGTCAGTAATTTGCACCAGAGGTACACTTCAACTGTGAGAGACAGAATGTGAAAAAAAAAATCCATGAATTCACATGGTAGGATTTGTAAAGAATTTATTCGTAAATCAGGGTGGAAAATAAGTATTTGGTCACCTCAAACAAGGAAAATCTCTGGCTCTCACAGACCTGTAACGTCTTCTGTAAGAAGCTTTTCTGTCCCCCACTCGTTACCTGTATGAATGGCACCTGTTTGAACTCATCTGTATAAAAGACACCTGTCCACAGCCTCAAACAGTCAGACTCCAAACTCCGCCATGGCCAAGACCAAAGAGCTTTCGAAGGACACCAGGAAAAGTATTGTAGACCTGCACCAGACTGGGAAGAGTGAATCTACAATAGGCAAGCAGCTTGGTGTGAAAAAATCAACTGTGGGAGCAATCATCAGAAAATGGAAGACATACAAGACCACTGATAATCTCCCTCGATCTGGGGCTCCACGCAAGATCTCATCCCGTGGGGTCAAAATGATCATGAGAACGGTGAGCAAAGATCCCAGAACCACACGGGGGGACCTGGTGAATGACCTGCAGAGAGCTGGGACCAAAGTAACAAAGGTCACCATCAGTAACACACTACAACGGCAGGGAATCAAATCCCGCAGTGCCAGACGTGTTCCGCTGCTGAAGCCAGTGCATGTCCAGGCCCGTCTGAAGTTTGCCAGAGAGCACATGGATGATACAGCAGAGGATTGGGAGGATGTCATGTGGTCAGATGAAACCAAAGTAGAACTTTTTGGTATAAACTCAACTCGTCGTGTTTGGAGGAAGAAGAATACTGAGTTGCATCCCAAGAACACCATACCTACTGTGAAGCATGGGGGTGGAAACATCATGCTATGGGGCTGTTTTTCTGCCAAGGGGACAGGACGACTGATCCGTGTTAAGGACAGAATGAATGGGGCCATGTATCGTGAGATTTTGAGCCAAAACCTCCTTCCATCAGTGAGAACTTTGAAGATGAAACGAGGCTGGGTCTTCCAACATGACAATGATCCAAAACACACCGCCCGGGCAACAAAGGAGTGGCTCCGTAAGAAGCATTTGAAAGTCCTGGAGTGGCCTAGCCAGTCTCCAGACCTCAACCCCATAGAAAATCTGTGGCGGGAGTTGAAAGTCCGTGTTGCTCGGCGACAGCCCCAAAACATCACTGCTCTCGAGAAGATCTGCATGGAGGAATGGGCCAAAATACCAGCTACTGTGTGTGCAAACCTGGTAAAGACCTATAGTAAACGTTTGACCTCTGTTATTGCCAACAAAGGTTATGTTACAAAGTATTGAGTTGTATTTTTGTTATTGACCAAATACTTATTTTCCACCCTGATTTACGAATAAATTCTTTACAAATCCTACCATGTGGATTCATGGATTTTTTTTTCACATTCTGTCTCTCACAGTTGAAGTGTACCTCTGGTGCAAATTACTGACCTCTGTCATCATTTTAGGTGGGGGAACTTGCACAATCGGTGGCTGACTAAATACTTTTTTGCCCCACTGTATATATATGTTATAGAAACCTCAGCAGCTGGTTCTCCTGTTTTCTTTCAGTATTACCCATCCAGACAACATGCGTGCTAGAAGCTTCTTGGTACTGCAGTTAATAATTTAAAGATAAAATAGAGATAATGAGCATAATATGCAACCTTTATTCTTTATGAGGCGACTATATGTGAAGGAGTGGAAATATGCACTATGATAAACATGCAAGGTACATAATCTCAGGTAGGGCTGGTGAAAACAGGTTGATGTGTTACTGCACTGGCAGGATTATTAGTCAGATTATCAAGTTTGGGATAATTTAAATTTAAACCACGAGATCAGCCTCTGCAGAAGTAAAGATGCGGGTTTATTTTAAGAAAACCATCACTTTCTGTTCCAGAATCACATGACAGGAACAAGATTGTGTTTGTGAGTTTGCATGAAACTGGAGACTGCAGGAGATTAGCCGATTCTAACGTAACGGGACATTTCGCCACAGAATCACATATTTTTACGCTGGACTGTAGATTTATGGCTCTGCATAGACTGTCCTGGTGTGAGAACTCAGCTGGCTGCACTCACCAGCCACTTCATTAGGTACAGTTGTACTTCTTGATCTATCAAATCAATCACAGTTGCATGTAGGCACGTACACATGGGGAAGAAAGGTGATTTCAGTGACTTTTAATGTGGTATGAATGTTTCTGAGTGTTTCAGAAACTGCTGATCTGCTGGGATCTTCCCGTACAGCCATCTCCAAATAACCTTGTTAATGTCTTAATTACTTAATTTTAGGAACAAAGGTTTTTTGCCACACGTTTACCCACATACACCAGAGTGGTAGAGTCGTGTGCGAAAAGAGACCAACTAAGCACATTTCATGTAGAGCTGGATCCTGTTTTATTACATAACAATCATGTAGTTTGTTCTCTCAGTTTCATGACTGGTATTACAGAGAAACAAATTTGTAGGAAGGTATTTTCTATGCATGTTTAAGCTGCACGCACACAGATGGGCCAGGTGCTAATTTGTATCTCCTAATAACCCTGATTTTCAGCATAAAACAAGCCCATTCTGCTCGACTGCTTATCTGATTCTTAAGATATGATGACCCTGTTTCCAGGCTCTTGCCTTATTAATGTGCTGCAGTTTTTTGTCTTTTCACTTTTCTATTCAGTCATTTAGGACTGAAGGTGCATTCAGACCTGGAACTGAAGACTAATGTCCGGCTGAATAAGTGGAATTGGGATCATCTGTCATCGGATTACAGAGGACTTATTTTATGATAGAAAGCATGAGCTGAACCAACTGTGTCCTTGCTTTTATTGTAATTACCAGGTTATAAAATAAAGTTACCTCTGCCTTTGAGAGACTCTTGTCTTTATCGAGGTCCATCCTTCCAAAAGCCTCCATGGTGCGTGGTCCCTTGGACACAGAGAGGACCTCCACCTCAAAGACCACGGTGGCATTAGGAGGCACCGGACCTGTTTAAAACATCAACATTTTAAATGACCGATGATTCATTATCATTGAAGAAGTTTATCAGATTGGTGGCTCAGCTGCTGATTTCAGATTTTTGTGCTGAGTTGAATAAAACAGCAGATACCGACAGAGAAACATTAATCACTGAGTAACATGGTAGTGACTTTAATCAGTGCAAAATATAAAGGCATGGAAGTACGCAGTAGGTTTGGTGCATTGTTTGTACTATCAAGGAGAATAGGTGTGTGTTTAAAAATGTGATTTGAGAGCAAAACTATAGACGCTGCTCTGAAGCTTAAAGAAAAATATGTGTGTTGAAAATGTGAATCTAAAGGTTTACACAAGCCCCAAGAGACCAGAAGATTTTTTTAAACTGATCTTATGTAAAAATTCATGTACGGCTGCTTACGTCTGTTTTTACCCCATTAAATTACACAATGCAGAAAAAGTCTAAAGTGTCAAAACTGCAGTTCCCCTAATGTCCACTTGAAGCTCCAGCAGTGACTCAGTCTCCATACACTTCTATGTTAAAATGTCCAGACTTTACAGCAGAAACAAACACGTTTACATCCTGATACAAAATCTGCTTTGGTCTCCATAGCTAATTCCCCCTATGTCACAGCTCTGCAACACACAACTGCATCTTCAGCATGAGTAACTATGGACATTACAATCTGTTACAAAAGACACGATGTTAATGAAAAATGTGAGCATGATGGGACCAAGTATACTTGTGGAACTCCAGGATGGTAACTTCAGGCACAGGAAGCCCTGCTACTACCATTTACAGCAATATTAACCCAAACCTTATAACCTCTGGCTCCACCCACTAAATTACATTAAGGCTAAGTTTGTATTATGTGAGCCGTCGCCTCTAATAGTAATTATCTGACAAATAATATGGCTTGTGTTGTAGTACAATCTTCCTCTTCAGTGTTTACAAAGTGAAATTATGTTTGTTTGTTTTTCATCAGTCTGTTTAGTAGCTGTTTGGGAAAAATCATAAGTCCATGTCCATGTTTTTGACCCAAACGTTTTATGGTTACATATTATTCTGCAGTATCTTTAGATTTTCTCACCTTATGCTTTAGATTACAAACCATTTCTCTTTTATTGCCTAATAAAGACACAAAGGTACCTTGGAAAATGACTGCCATTGGTTAAAATCAAACAAGATAAAATATGCTTTATACGAGCAAGAGAGTAAAAGAATATTAGATTGACATGCAGTTAATGTACAGAGAATAACAGAGGGTACAGAGAGAAGAATCGGTGAAGCTCTGTTTCAGTGTCTGTGGGTCATTATAAAGCCAACTAGTGCAGGGGGCAACTAAAACATGCACTCTAAGCAGAAGAAACATTTCTTTCACACCCAAAGGGTGAAATGCAACATCCCAGACTGAACACACCACTATCAGAGGACTGTAGTTAGTATTAATCAAAGAATCAACTATTACTCCTCCAAAAGTTCTCCAACACATACAAAGAAGAAACGAAGAGGAGACCTTTAAAGATCTTTGCGTGCTTACAGGACATGCCATGTGGAGAAGAGTAGCAAACACTGCGAGGGATGTGATCTCCCTTCAGTTAAAGGGCTGTAAAAGAAGATAAGACAGCATGAAGGCAGACCTGCAACAATCAACTAATATCACACAAAACAGAGTTGAGAAAACACAGCATATGTATGTATGTAATGAATAATAAAAAAGACAGATGCTGCTGTAGCTCATTTTTGAAGCAAACACTAAGATTTTCTACTGATTTACTTAAACTTAATTTCTTCAACGCTTTCAAATCACTGAAACAAAGTCAACTTGCAGAAACTCAAAGCTCATGGAAAACATTTTTATTTACATCTCAGGACTTTTTAGTTATTTGTTTAAAGAGGTGTCCACATTTTTACACAAGTTGTACTTCTCAACCTCTGAAACAGTCATATAAAGGCCTCTATGGGTCTTCACAGTCACTGCTTAATGGATTATTGGACCCAACAGAAGCACACAGACAGAAAATAAAACAGGACCGAGAACTGAGCCCTGGGGAACACCACAACAGGAAATGATAGAAGCAACTTAAAACTCAGACTGCTGATAACCTTTTAAGGCCTTACCTTGAGTATAACTGAGTTTTCATGATAAAAACCTTAAAATCACATCCCCAACCTTGTGGGGAAATACATAATCAGCACACCTACCACCACCTAGATGTTTTTACCTTTGCCCTTTTCTCCAAATGCCAGGGTTGATGGGATGGTTAGTTTTCGCTTCTCTCCAGGACACATGCCCATCATCCCATCATCCAGTCCCTTAATGACTTGTCCCACACCCAAAACGAACCACTGAGGCTGTCCATCTTTGTCTGTACGACTGAAACAGAAATAAAAGCAGAGACAAAGAACATCAACAATCTTTGAATAAGTTTGACTAAACGTGCACTTTAATTTTGGTTGCTTTAAACTTAAAATGAGGAATGTTTCCAATCCCTTTACACTTTAACATACTTAAAGCTTAAATAGAGCTTCAGCATTTTAAACACACACTAAAGAGGACTTTAGGATTAAGTATGCATTCATTACTCACTCGAAATTAACATCGGACTAACACATAACTCTGTTTTCAAAGCACTGACCTGCAGTAAAACTGGGAACCATCTTTGGCGAGGAACCCATCGTAGTGAGCATTGATCAGATCTCCTCTCTTGCTCCTTTGGCTGCACTCCTCTGGTTTAAATAAAACTTCAGTCTCCACTTCTCCGTCCAGCTCCTCTTCAGCGGCCGAAACTGGCCGCAGACTCAGCCCTGCGGACACAAACAGGCACACTGTGCAGCTCAGTAACCTCCACATCATGCCGCTTTGCATTCGTGGCAACTTCTGAAGGTGACGTTTGAACACTGAGGAGGACGTATGAGACGTTGGCCGGAATACCCTGAGTTCTGACTGCCAGGGGATCAACCTGGGTTGGAGAAACTGCGCATGCTTTTCCTGACAGACTATACCGAGGGCAGAAATGCTTCTCTCAAAAGGTACTGGGGCTGCAGAATTATTACGTAAATAAAAACAAACAAATAAATAATGTGATGTTAATTCTGCATCCGAAATCTTACATTAAAGCTGTATATTGCTGTATAAAACTACAGAATACGTGCTCATTGCAAAAGTGAGTGTTAGACACTTGATTCCCTGAATTTGCACATTTTGCTTAGTTTGCGCCTTTTTCCCGAATCCACTGAAATTTTGCCTGAAGAAAAGCAATGGCTCCACAGGCTCAATATGTATGATAATAATAATTATTTTATATAATAATTAAAATACTCAAAATCACAATCATTAATTAAAATCTAATTATATAAGTATAATTTTAGTCATAATTGCTAATATGTAATAATCATTATTATTTTGTTATTGTTATTAATATTATTATATTATTATTGCGTACAGCACAATAATAATAAACTGAAATGCACACATCATCATTATTATTATTTTTATTATTATTATTAGTAGTAGTAGTATATGCTTTTTTTACACTGTGCCACAGTGTATCATCTTCTCTTTCAAATCAGCCCTCTGCATCTCCTCCTTCACAACATCCATGAATCTTCTCTTTGAGCTTCCTCTTTTCCTGCCTGGAGTCTCCACATTCTTCCTCCATGCTTCAAACTGCTCAGCCTGATCTGTACCTCTGATGTACTCATTTCTAATCCTGTCCAACCCGCTCAGTCACAGTGAAAACTTTAACATCACTGTCCTCATACTTGTCGTGCTCCACGCTCACATACTTCTTTGCCTCACGTCTGTAGAGGTCTTTTTTCTGCATGAAGTCATACTGCTGCTTGCAGATACTCAACCTTCTTATTAACATAGCTTGAATAACTATTTCCCATAACTTCATGGGAAATACTTGATCCTCTTCTAAGCTGCCCTCATGTCATCAACTTTATCCATCTGTAAGTCAACTTCCCTCTCTCCTGGACACCTTCAAACCTCCACAGATATGTCATCTGGACCAGCTACCTTTCCACTCTTCATCCTCTGCTAAGCTGCCCTCACATCCTCCTCACTAATCTTCTGCACTTCCTGATTCACAAACTGTCTTCCTCTCTCATTTTCTTCATTCACCATCTCCTCAAAGTACTCCTTCCATCATCTCAGCACACTCTCGTCACTCATTAGTAGATTTCTGTTAGGATTAATTACCCTAACCTGCTGCACGTCCTCTCCAGCTTCATATGCCCTGCCAATCACTACAAATCCTTTTCTCGCTCCTTAGCGTCCAGCCTGACATACAACTCATTATACGCCTTTTCCTTCGAATTCTCTCTTGTACTTTTTCATTCAACCACCAAGTCTCCTTTAATGATAATAACAACTACAAAACCACCATCACCAACAATAATAATAATAATAATGATAATGATACGGAATAATAAGGAATGAATGAATCTAATAACATTCTAATAAACCCGGTAAAAGCAGCGTAATTAAGCCACCTTTTCTCTGTAAACATGTTGTAAAAACATAGTCATATATTGATAGGTCATATATCCGATGGTGCAGTTTAAAAAAAAAAACACAGAAGAAGAATTGATAGGGTACGTCATAATTACTTAACTGTATTTCCACCAATAAAAAGCTATGGGGCGTGGCTGTTCCGCTCTATATACTTGTGGAAGCCGGTGTCTGTGAGTCATCGCCGCTCGGACAGACAACTTGCTTCGAATCGCTATTCAGAAGCCTCGCAGATTCTCTCGGATTTATTAGGAATCACGAATTTCTCTCTCATTGCCCGACAGGATTGAGATGTTACATTTTAGGTCCTCGACAGTGCTGAAGGAGTTGTTTGAAGCCACCCTCAAGCGTCCCTTTCCCGTCTACCGAGAGAAGACCTGGTTGCCGACAGGCTCCCGCTGCTTCTGCTGCCTCGGCGCCACCTCCGTTGATGCCAGAGCCACATCTGCTCCTCTGAAGCTCCTCAATGCCGCCGCGCACCGCCCGGCTCTCCGCACCGCGCCCCGCGCCGCCTCTCTCCGCTCCTACTGCGTGAAAACCGAAGCCGAGGAGGTAGAGGAGCAGCTGAAGAAGGATGGAGCCGGCGGCGAAGCGGACAGCGACAAGTAGGTTTCAGTAAAATACTTCTAGAAGATCTCCGGGTTGCCCGCTGCCATGCCATGACGTCGCATCTGGCGTCTGTGCGTGACGCGATCGGATGCTGCGACCGCTAACCGACGCGAACACTTTTTAATAACCGCATTAAATGTCCCTTTATTTAAAATGTAAATGTTTACTTATTTTTTAAATGTGATTTTTACAGGTTTAACCCTTCATTTAAGACATTTTAAATAAACCGTAATAAATAAAAAAATAAGCTAGCTTGTAGCCTGTGTGGGACATCAGTGGCTCTCGGGCCATGTGCGACGTGTTCGCTCCACCGGCTTCGTTAAAGGTGGCGATAAAAAATGTTCACGTCTTCAAATACTCCGCATCAGGGCACTTCCGCTCTACCGGGATTTTGAGTTGACCACGCCAATCTGTAAGTGTTGTCCTGTTAGCTGCCTGCCCCAGAGGAGATAATACTCAGCGGGGGCCAACAGTTGTGAAAGTGAAACAGCAGCAGGCCGTGAAACAGAGGGTAAAAAGGTCCACACCGAGGCTTCAGGAGACCGGGTTCAGCTTCTCACTGAGCTACGATCATCCACATGCACGTGTTTTTATTTTAGTTTCAAGGAGTGCTGCTGTTCTGGGGAGGAAGCAGAGCAGGTTCTAGTGGTTTCTACTGTGACCTTCACTAAGGAGGTCACATTTGGAGCGTTGCTGCTGCTGCTGCTCCACAGGTTATTTATGTTGAACTTAACAGACTCGATCAACTCCCTGTAGAAAACAAAACAACAACAACAACAACAACAAAACGTGTATTTTAACATAAAACCATTACAGCATTGAATGAAGGACACATTATGCTGTTTATATTTATCCACATCCACTTAATGACGCATTACAATAGTCCTGCCATTTTTTTTCAGTTGATGGGCCTAGTTTTAGCGGACTATATCAAGTAGAAATAAAACCGTATCATTTAAAAATTAGATCTGCATTATGATTTTAGGATGGCTGTGACTCTAATAGGGCACAAAGCCTTCACTTCTGAGTATTGTAGGAAAGAAGAAAAGGTAATTTTAGTCATTTAAAAATGGGAAATACTGTAAAGTTTAAACATATTTCACCTCAAATAAAGTACAAAAGAAATATTTTGTTTAAAAATTGGAATTACTAATGACGTCTCTGCAGTTTTCACTAGTTTGGACTTCCTTGTGTTGCCATATGTTTGACCTTACACAATACCAATGCCACAATTTACAAACTGATGAGAAATGCAGGAATTTTTGGTGTCTTTGGTAAAAATTCACAAGTTTTCCTACTAAGTAGCAGCCCTGCAGCTGTCATCAGATAAAAAAATGAAATCCTAATGATTGAGTCTTTTTTGGGGGGTTAAATCCACATCTGTGGCAGCCTCCAGCTGCCTGCCTGCAGCCACGTCGTTCCTTTTGCAGCGAGCTGGAAAAAATTCATGAGATATTTCCTGACCTCGAAATGAAGACTCACATGGACAGGGTGGCGTCACCACAGAGATGTACGATATTGGTTTTTGCTTTGCTAATGCACATGTTGCACTCCCAAGACACTCTTCACATAATCCCTCAGGGTCAGCAGGTTTCCTGTCTGAAATAATGAAGCTTAATGAAAGCAACACAACATGCAGTTATTGCTCTAGCTTGTAGTCTTTGTTTCTCAGTGCTTTAGATAAGAGTAGGTACAGCTACTGCAGGGAACCCGTATCTAACACAGGCTGATGTGTTTCCTGGAGTAGCTGGTCAAACCAAGCTGTCATCACATGAAGAGTGGCTGAGATGTGGATATTTTTAGACTTGATGTCAGTATGTGATGGAGACTATCTCAGTATTTTCTATGAAATCAAGTGTGATATGTTTATTAAAACAGTGTGATTAATAAATAAAGCAAAAAAATATAATTATTTGGTAGTGATAAGGTTTTACAGTATATCACAGCATTACTGCATGACTGAGACATTGCAGATGAAATCATCATTATATACAGTCATTAAATATTTGGCACGGGTGCGTTCACACCGAAGGTGAAGCAGGATTTCTCCTTCTGTTATTTGCATGAGTACAGCAGGGTTGCATACCCACGAATATTCAGCCAGTGAGGTAAGGAGGAAAAGCTAAGTCAGGCTGCAGTTGCACATCTTAAAAAGTCCTGTAATCGCACACTTTTCTCTGAAACCTCTTTTATTCCTGTCAATAGAAAACTGAAATTGAACCAGTCTGCTCCACCAGTCCTCCGGCTGCATCCGTAAGCCCCGCCCTCAGTGAAATGAAGCCACGAAATGAAGTAAAACAAGTCAAACTGTCTTAAAGTAGATGGCCAGCAGCTGCCTGATCTGAGCCTGTAGCTGCAGAAGCTTCACGTGATGGCAGCATCCATGTAAAACAATGGGTTAAATATTAATTGCATTTACCGGAGGTCTGGTTAGGTGTTACTCTGATTTTTGATGTTGGCAGATATATGAGCACTATGGTGTGTCTACTCTTGTGTGACTGGGTGTCCAGAGGGCAGCCGTCATTGCTAAAGCACTCCTGATGAAGCAGAGCACAGAAAGAAGACTACTCTTCAGCTCTTGTTTCCAGGAAGCTCTTGCATGCACTGGTGAGCAGTCATCCAATTGCAGATGGACTGAGCCATCTGTCCGTGAGGATTTTTACAGGGACAAATGCAGACAAACAAGGTGTTCAAGGCAGTATTCAGCCCTTACCCATCTACTGGTTAAACACCGTCTGGTGGATTTGCTCATTTAGTTCAGCTCATGTTTGCTGCTGACAACTGTAAGACTCGGGCACTTAAACCACTGGACTCTGTGAAATGGGGCTTGTTCATTCAGTCATCTGTGGACCAGTCCAAGGGTTTCAATAGGGCTTGACACTGCTGTCAGTTTTTCTGCTTAAGTTAGCTTTGAGTAAAGTAAAGATTCAGCCTTTATCTACTTCCTGCTGCTTTAAACTACAAGGTGAACCTGGAGTACTTGGAAAAGTGTATGAACAGAGACTTCAGGTGGCTGCTATCCAAACAAACCTGAGACTCCTGCATGTGCAGCCAGCACTGCAGTTCCTCTGATGTCCACTTGAGGCTCCAGCAGTAAATCAGTCCCCACAGACTCCCAATGTTGAAGTGTTTACAGCAGAAGTCCTGATGCTCTCTGTGGAGGTTACTATGTAGTACTATTTGACAGGTTTCTCTGTGGGAAGGATTTAGCTTTACTGCAGTTGTACACAAATACAAATACACACCACCAAATGACAATGGAAATCTGCACGAAACAAAGAGTTAAATATGGTACAATAGGGCTGCTCAATTAATCGAATTTTAATCACGATTACGATCTGGGCTTTCAACGATCATTAAAAATGACTGAGCCGATTATTAGCCCCTCCCTAATTTATCCGCGACACCTTAAAGGCCGGTCCGTGAAAATATTGTCGGGCATAAACCGGTCCGTGGCGCAAAAAAGGTTGGAGACCGCTGATTAAGAGGACCCGAGGGAAGCTCGGAAAGCTAAGCAGAAGTTATTTGGAGAGTGACTGCCGTTGGTTGAAAAGAGAGTTTAAAAAAAAAAACTTCAGTGGTGTTGCACACTATTTTATATTATTTTTTTAAGTCATTGTTAACCCTTTAAAGCCGGTCAGAGCAGCACGCTCCGTTTTGCGTAACTATTTTTAAATCCCTGTAGAACCTGAACCGTGTAAGCTAGCGCAATAATTTGTTTTGCATATGAAACCGGAGGAGCTGTACTTACATCTGATGCCATCAGCTTGTCCTCGGTCACGGTTTCGTTCCACATAAAGCTTTGCAAAAATTGCATAAAAAGCGCTTGCAGGAACAAAAACATAATATTCCAGAAACACGCTTTGCCGTTCCTATCAGCTGTTCGTAACACTTCCCACAGTGAAATGATGCACATGCTGTTTTCTTTGCAAATTTGCATCATAGGATTGTTTTTTGTTTTTCCTGCAGTATATAAAAATTGCTGTATCTCCAAAATAAAACTATGAAGACACTCAAAATAAATTTCCTGTTGTTGTAAACTATTTTTTGCAACTTTATTGTATTTAAAGTTTTGAGGGATAAGCCTCTTAAATTTCTCCAAGTAGAAATATATGTAAACAAAACAAAAGCGATTTTCAATTTTTTTTGTAGTTTATTGCACTTTTTTGCAATTTATGTAATTACTATGGACTTAATGCATACATATTATTAAAATATGGGCTATAACAGTTGTATTGATGTTTAGCAACTTGAAATGCTCCCACAAATGGCACTACAGCATGTAAAAAAAAAAAAAAAAAAAAAAAAAAGCTCTGGTGGACTTGGTTCTATAGTAGGTCTTAAAGGGTTAAATAAATATCGTCAAATAATCGTGATCTCAATTTCAGTGAAAATAATCGTGATTATCATTTTTGCCATAATCGAGCAGCCCTATGGTACAACCAGAATTTTAAACTCATGATCTAAGATGACTTAAAACATCCAGAAACAGGTTTAGGTAGAAGTAACTGCTTCCTCCTTTATTGATTAGCATTATCAGTGATATCAGCTCTTAAAGATAAAGTTGAGAGGCTTGTGTCAGTTATGTGCGCTTGATTGAAAGCATCCTTATGTTCAATAATTCAGTCTGGTATGGTAACCTGACTGGGGGAATTAAGAACAAACTGAACAGGATTGTTAGAGCTGCTGGAAAAATTACTGGTTGACAACAAATTTCATTGGTTAAGCTGCATCATCAGGCTGTTTTAAGGAAAGCCCAGCCTATTTTTGATGACCATGAACACCCTCTTCATTCTGAATTTGAATTAATCGCCTCAGGATAATGGTTCAGGACACTTTTAGCTAGTAAAAAGGTGTATAAGGGATCATTTATGCCAATAGCGATAATTAGATGCTGTGATGTATATTGAACACTAATGTTGAAACTCGAGAAACCAATGAGCGGCGTAACAGTGGCTAGATCCATGTCGATGTCCAGTCTGTGGTCACATCCTGTTTAAACCTCTTCTGTGATGGATGCTCTGGTAGATGACTTGAGAATCCCAAGTGGAGATTTATTAGTTTTGATAAATGAATGAATTCAAAAGTTAAATGGGCCTCATCATGACTAATGAACCCACACTGATGTGTGGAGTTTAATTACATGAAGCCGCCCTCGTGTTTTCTGCCGGCTCTGCACAAAATGCCGCCATGTGGCTGCTGCAAGTTTCAGAGCAGAAAGATCTCAGTGCAAACCCCTCCTCCACAGAGTCTGAATGACTGCTCAGCAGCGTGAAATACATCAGAGGGCAGGTTGTGCTTAAGAGTGTCTCAGATTAGCACATGTGAGAGTGGAGACTTTATCTTAGATGCATATCGCATGCAAGTTTCCTTTCGACTGTGTGCTGTTCTTATTGTTGCTGTGCATGCAGAGGCAGATGTCGGGTCAATAAATCTCTTGAATCATGCATGCCCGACTGACGGCATTTCAGTCGATCTGGGTGTGTTTGCACACGTTTGGCTGTCGTTACCTCGGCTGAATGTGGAGTGTTTACTCTGTGGAGAACAGGAAGAGATGAGAGGAAGGCAGGGAGGAGCGCAGGGTGAATCCTGGGATTTTAAATGGTGATGTGGCTGTTGGCAGAGCTAAATCTAGTCTGTGCAGTGCAAAGTTTTGGTGGCTCATTTATTTATTTCCAGGTTAAATTTGTTGGTGTCTTGAAAAAAATCCAGATGTTTGAATGCTTCTCTGTGCCGAGCTAACTTTTCTCCTCTGCTGCGGTGTCATCCCGGCGTGTGAACGAGCCACAGTGTTGGTTTTATTAATCCAAGAGCCTCCGAGGGCTGGACGGGACCAAAGACGGGAGAATTTCTGGAATTTAGGTCTGATCCAGACACAACCACCAAACCTGTGTGCAGCGGTCACGTAGTTTGGGGGTTTATGTAATTATAGATGCTTCTATTGCAACATTATTTAAGTGGAGACAGTGTACACTGTTTAATGCATTAGCTCAATTCAGTGAATAAGGAAAAAGTATAAATGTGCATGGACTTAACCGTTGCACCAGAATATGGCAGCACATACACACAAGGACACACTCACCAGACAGTTTATTAGATGCACCTTGTTAAAACTGAATTTGCCCACTTTTGCCCTCAGATATAATTTCACAAGATCACAGCACAAATTCAACAAGTTGCTGGAAACATTGCTCAGGAATTTTGCTGAGCAATGTTGCTGCATATTCATGATGTCAGTCTGCCATTCCATCACATCCCAAATATGCTCTATTGGATTGAGCTGTACCAAATATTCCTCTAAAGCTCGTCTTCTCTTCCTTCCAAAACCATTTAAGATAAGATAAGAAGAACTTAATTTATCCCGAGGGAAATTCTTTTGTCATACACATGCACAATGCAGCAAGAGAGACAGGAAGAGAGTAATAAGATATACAATATGTACAATAGAATACAAGTATACAGTAATATGCATTAGGATAGTGCAAAATATAATATCGAATAACTGTAGCAAGTAACAGTATAACTATATCCTGAAAAATAAATAGCTTAGCTATCAGTGCAGGTGATTGTAAAAGTGACATAGTTTTGTGCAAATGGATACAAGAGTAGCAGCATATGATGGGGAGATGAAACAAACATTCAATGAAAAAACTGTTGGGTGATATTGCACGGTCTGAATGGGAACAGAATAGCTTGTTATTAATCTTCAGGAAAATCACCTACAGAGTGAGGAAGAGTTGTATAATTTTTTTGCCTCCGGTACAAAGGATTTTCTGTGGCCGTCAGTTCTGCATTTCAGGGCAATGAGTCTTTTGCTGCGTGTGCTCCGATGATCCATCATGGAGGCGTGCATGGGGTGGGAGGGGTTGTCCATGATACAAAGAAGCCTTTTTAGCATTCTCCTCTCGGACACCTCCTCTAGGTTCTCCAGTCTGACACCCAGGACAGAACCAGCCTTTTTAATCAGTTTGTTCAGCCTGTTGGCATCGGCTGTCTTCACCCCACTGCCCCAGCACAGCTGCAAAGAACACAACACTCTCTACCACAGAGTGATAGAACATTGTCAGCATTTTCCTACAAACATTAAAGGACCCGCCAAAATAGGAAAGTAATTTTCAACTGTAGAGAGCATGTTAGACAGGCTGCCATCCCAGACGGCGCCGGAAGTATCAATTTAAACTTTGTCTCTGATACAAACAGTCATATTGTTTATAGTACATCTGTCATCTCATCTCCTCATGAATCATCATCATTGCTGTTTCATTTACATCTATAAAAGGATAGACTCAGTAATGTGGCGTTTTATAAAGAGTAAAGCCGTTTTTCGGATTTACTGTATAAACAAACACACACACCTTTTGTCACTAACGCTTGGCCTGCTTATTTCTATTAGATCCGTCACTAATGTGTAAATGGCTGTATCAACAGCCAAAGATAAGCTCTGTGTTTACACTGGCTTGAAAAGTGAGAATACGGTATAGTGTGGTTTGTGTTAAAGGGCGATTCTGCTGTGTGTCAACGACCCTGAGAGGCTGCAGTTACTTTATATCAGAGCTCGTGTGTAAAGTGCTTTTAGGTGACGATACTGCTTTGGGGACTTAATCATTGCCTCCTTTCTGTCTTTTCTTTCTATCCCAGGAGAAGAAACGCAGGGATTCTCCCGAGTTTGGAGGATTTGCTTTTCTACACAGTGGCCGAAGGTCAAGAGACGATTCCTGCTCACAAATTTCTCACAGTAAGTCCTTCAGATTCAGTTTGGTCACATACATTCAGAGTTATTATGGTGCACTGCAACTGGGTGTTAGGAGACATGTTACTTAATTGAAATAAATAAATTAAAACATAAAAACTAGAAACCTGCTGGTTGGCTGTAAACTTACATTTTTCACTCCCAGAATTCATGTGAATATTTCATCCAAACAGTTTTGACTTCTGTGTTAAAAATGTGAAAATATTCACCAAAAACGTCTTTGTTTAATTAATTTTAGGCACTGAAAGCCACGGGGCTTCGTTCCGGAGATCCCCGACTGAAGGAGTGCATGGAAACACTGAAAGAAACTCTAAAGAAGACTTCAGATGGCGTTACACTGGACAGGCACCTTTTCAAGAAGTGAGGCTGCTCGTTATGGTGTTATTTATTTTTTATCTCCACCTTTTTCTTCATTTTTTCAAGGAAACTGCACTGACAGCAGCCTCAAAAAACATTCAGCACATATTGATGGTCGTGTGTTATTAATAAGCAAATTCAAGTATTTGAATTTCCTTATTATATGAGTACAAAAATATATTCATCAAGTGTGAAGTAGGCAGTTGATTGTGCAGAATTAGTTTAGCTTTTCATTCACAGGGCCTGCTCGATCAGTTATTTAACGCTATCAGTTACTCACTTTAAAGCATTCATTTTCCTTCTTTTTTTAAAAAAAAAAAAAAGGATTTCCTTAAAATTAACATATTTAGCAATATTTTGCTGCAGTGAGTGAAAGCCTTCATTTCATTGTAGCATGAGTGAAGATTACGTTTTCTCCGGCTTTCAGGAGGGGTGAAAGCACACCGCTGTAAATAAGGTGGTGCGCTTGATTTGTAACCCAAAGTGAACAGAATGTGAAATTGTGACTGTTTTCTTTGGTCTTTCTAATTGTCAGCCAGAAATTACTGAACATTTTCTTCATGCTTGCAAGCAGCATTAGAAAAACAAGGGAGTTTTTCATTCTCATTTTCGAGTGAGCTACTGTCACCGATGACATATTACCTACTTCAAAGTAGGAATATATTGAAAGAAGGCGCCAGGAGCAGCAATAACAGTGACACAGCACAAGTAAAATGTGAGCACAAAAGTAGCACAGGCAGTGTTTTCCCTGGAAATTTTAAGTAAAAGTAAAAAATAACTGCTTAACAATAACTGAAATAACTTAACCCTTTAACTCATCAGGTGCTACACAACATTGTCACATAGTGAAAGTGAAAATATTTTCTATCAGGGACAGTTTATTTTGGGTTGAGCTTTTTCAAATTCAAATCAAATTCAAATTTTATTTGTCACGTACACAGTCATACACAGTACGATATGTAGTGAAATGCTTGGACAACTGCTCGTGACCTAAAGAAAACAAAAAAAGGAAAGGCTATGAATAAGATAGGAAATAAATATGAAAAATTAAAAAGGGTAAATTTAACTAGGAAGGAATAAAATATAAATTAAGGTTAAAAATGAAATAACTGTACAACACAAATTAGAATGAAGGGTAAATTTAACTGGGAAAGAATAAGATAAAATATATAAATTAAAGTTGAAAATAAAATAACTGTACAACAAAATACACAATACACAATATAGAACTATATAAGAATGTATGAAGAAATCTAAATATAAATAAATATATACACAATAACAGCAGCTGTACAAGTATTAACTGGAAATGAAGAATATAGTGACCAGTGTTGTGCAAAAACAATGTCCAGAAAGTCCAGTGTGTGTGTGTAAGAACCATATGTGTGGGTCAGTACTGTGTGGTGGTGTGATTGAGAGACCGTATCGCCTGCAGGAAGAAGCGCCTCCTCAGTCTCTCTGTGTTGGTCTTCAGGGAGCGGAATCGCTTTCCTGACCTCAACAGAGAGAACAGTCTGTTGTTGGGATGGCTGAGGTCCTTCACGATCTTCCTGGCCTTGGTCCAGCACCGCCTGCTGTAGATTGAGTGCAGGTCAGGGAGCTCGGAGCGGATGGTGCGCTCAGCTGACCGCACAACCCTCTGTAGAGCTCGTCTGTCCTGCATGGTGCTGTTCCCGAACCAGGTTAAGATGTTTCCCGCCAGGATGCTCTCTATGGTGCACGAGTAAACGTTCCTGAGCACCTTGGAGGGCAGTTGGAAGTCTCTCAAGCGTCTGAGGTGGTAGAGACGCTGTCGGGCCTTTTTCACCACGGTGTTGATGTGACAGGACCATGACAGGTCCTGCGTGATGTGAACTCCGAGGTATTTGAAGCTGTCCACTCTCTCCACTGGGCACTCGTTGATGACGGGGGTCTGGTAGTTCCTCTCCTGCTTAGTGCTGAAGTCCACTATCAGCTCCTTTGTCTTACTGACGTTTAGAAGGAGGTTGTTCCTCTGGCACCAGTTCTCCAGATTCCTAATCTCCTTCAGGTAGGCCGTCTCGTTGTTATCAGAGATCAGGCCCACCACGACGGTGTCGTCAGCAAACTTGATGATGGTGGTGGAGCTGGTAGTGGCCACACAGTCATATGTGTACAAAGAGTACAGCAGGGGGCTCAGAACACACCCCTGGGGGGCTCCAGTGCTGAGAGTGGTGGAGGCTGAGACATGTCCGCCCATCCTTACTGCCTGTGGTCTGCCAGTTAGGAAGTTGGAGATCCACTGACACATAGATGAGCTGAGTCCCAGATGCTCCAGCTTGGTGGTGAGTGTGGAGGGAATTATGGTGTTAAATGCAGAGCTGTAGTCTATGAAGAGCATTTTAACATAATTCCCCCTTCTAGTGTCCAAGTGAGTGAGTGATGTGTGGAGGAGATGAGAGATGGCATCGTCTATGGAACGATTTGGACGGTAAGCGAACTGTAGTGGGTCCAGTGTGTCTGGTAGTGAAGAAATGATGAAGTCTCTGACCAGGCGTTCAAAGCACTTCATCACTACTGAGGTGAGGGCTACAGGTACAGAGTTAGTATTTTTTTAAGTACTCATAGTATAAATATATACAGATATGTATTAATGTGCAAATTATGTCTTCCAACAAATTGATGTGTTTCATAAACTTACATTTAATCCATTAAAAATATAGGAATGGGTTTGTGGTTTGTGGAAGCCGCCATGTTCCTCCACTATATTTAAATTCAGTGGCTGGGAAGTATATCAAGGTGGAGGAGGAGAGAGGTCGTAGGCGTTCATGTGCTCGTATAGCTCTTTAATTTCTGCCTGCACTTTCAGACTCAAGATATGAAGCATCTTAACTATGTGTTGTTGGGGAAGGGGTCCCATTCGCCAAAGAAACAAAAGCACAAAGGAAACATAACACCGCCAGCATCTTAATAAAATGTTGTCCTCTTCCTCCTCACCTCAAACTCATCTCTTGAAGTCACGTCACTAACACACAAAACGTGCGATGTATGGAACAGCCCTCGTTTATAAGATTTGGGGGTTTGATTCAAACATAGTTGTCAGTTAAACTGATCCATCCCAGCTGGCGCTGCTGCTTAGCTTTGGTTACTTCCTTCATGGTTTTACAGTGTGTGAAATCTCTCATTCATCAGTGTGTGGGCTCATGTTGGATCAGGCTCCTTCCAGGACAAAATGAGCTGCTGATCAAACTGTTCTGATGAAGCTTCTTCATCAAACACGTCACAAAAGTTTGTCAGACTTCAGGGTTGCAAACTTTACCTCCAGTTGCATGCAGTTCCGATGTTTTAGCATGCTTTCTGTGATTTATTCATCAGGTGTGTCCAGAGCAACATTGTCCTGCTCACTCAGGCCTTCCGCAAGAAGTTCGTCATCCCAGACTTCCAGTCCTTCACCTCCCATATTGATGAGCTGTATGAGAATGCCAAAAATCTCACTGGAGGGCAGGTGTGTCCTTAGATCCATGGATTTTTCTTTCTCTCTGCATCATGGTTATAATTTAGCCATTACCATCAGTCTCTTCTCAGGTGCAGTCGAAAGTTTGGATCAGTCGAGCCTCGAAGGGAAAAATCTGCCCTCAGACGAGTTAAAGGGATCTTTGAGGCCGCTGTGAGCTAGCTGTCACTTTCGCAGAAGAGTGCAGGATTTTCACTGACAGCATATTTCTGTTTGCGTCATCTGTTTGGCGCTCGCTGTGAAAACTTTCAGGCATTCAAAACAAAGTCAGCAAAGTCATAAAAAGGAGAAATATCGGCTAATATCCCTAAATTAAACGGAAAACTAACAATCTAATAGAGGGCTGTTTACTCCAGCAGGGTTGTAGGAGGGAGGATGTTTGACCTGTTAAACTAAAACAATTTTTAAAAAAGCAGAGGCGAAATTAGTGGCTGTGTTTAGTCAGTTTGCAAACATCCATCTATCAGAAATACAGACTCAGCCCGGGTTATAGTGGTCTGTATTTATAAGGTGTCACATCAGATAAATGACCCGTTCCTTGTTCCTTTGAACAAAGAGGAAATAATCACTAACAAAAGAAAGACTTAAATAAAATATCATCCTAAATTTAAACATCAGTATCAATTCACAATTTCAGTCGCTGCTTCCCTAGCTGTGTTTTCCTGTTTGTAAAAGTCTTCTCTGTAGAAAAATGGCGGCTTCTAAGCCAAACTGGTGCTCTGCTAGACCAGATGAAGACTTTCTTTTTATTTGATAAGAATCTGATCTGATGTTTCCAGCTCATGTTTTTATTCCTGGACTCTTCTAGAGTAGTTTTGCATGATTATTAGTTTAAAGCGATCCTTATATATCTTATATTGGGCCTCTGTGCTAACCTGAAACATTTAAGCCAAGAGTAGAAAGAACTATTTAAAACGGACTCTTTAGAGCTTTTAACTCACAGAAACTACAGGTGTTTGCCGTGTTTAATATGAAACTGGCCTTAAAAGGGGCCTTGTTAGTCTGAATAATAAGAGTGCAGGAAGTGAGCCACTGTCATGATGGTAGCTGAAGGTAAATTAGCATGTTGTCCTAATTTAACTTATTTTGAATGACCGAGGGTGGATTCTTCCTTCTGAGGTTTGTTATTGTGTATTACCAGCTCTGTGTGTGTGCTGTGTGCTGAAGCCTGAGCCTCGGCAGACGTCAGCAGTGTAAGGTGACCTGCCTCCTCTCTCACCTGCCTGCCCTCTCTTTCAGGTTGCAGACTACATTCCTCAGCTGGCCAAGTTCAGCCCCGACCTGTGGGCGGTCTCTCTGTGCACGGTGGACGGGCAGAGGTGAGACGCTGGTAGCACATTAATACTTAATGTTCGCTTAATGGTTCTCACACACTGTTGCTGTGTGAAATCGCCATGTTCAGCTATATGCTGGTTAAATAATAACACAATAATGTTCCAGGAGTGAAGTGAGGAACGCTGACAGGACAGTTTTTACGCATTGTTTTTTTATTAAAACCTCAGGAAACCTGGTTAATGATTCTGAGATGGTGCTGTGTTTTACTCTGTCACCTTCATCTTATCTTAAGATTTTTTAAGACCTAAAGAAAGAAGAAGAAACAGAAGTTTCCACAGCAGATCGGTAAATTCTAGTTAAGCAAAGTCAAGTTGGAGTTTCATGCAAACTGTTTTTGATAAAATTAACTTTAAATCAATGAAAATCACAAATCTGTTGGTGTCTGCAAAATCAGAAATCAGAAATCCACATTATTTATTTACATTTAGATTCCAGCCAGAACCTCAAAGATCTGAAACGGAATTTCTTCCACAAATAGCGACAAAGCTGCTAAAGGACAGCAATTTAACTGCAGAATGACACCGAACGCTCTTACACAGGAACGTAATCAGAAAACAAGCAGCTGAGTCGAGTTCAGTTGCTTGTATATATGCTCATCTCCAAAGAGATGCTGACATGTTGAGCTCATCGCACAGACTGATTTAGATGAATTGCAACTTGTTGGTAATCTGCGTTTATAAAGTCAACAGCAGTTATCTGCAAGTCTTTACCAATCTGTGAGAGAATGGTTGCTAGGAGACAAGTTGCAGCCCACCAGGGCGACCTATGCAATCACCTTTATGCTCAAACACGGTCACCCAGAGGTTAACTCTGTTGGACAATTAATCTTCAATTGGCATAGCTCCCTGCAGCAGGTCATTGACAGCAGAAATAAATCATTACAGTCACCAGGCAACCGCAGAAAAAAAATTAAGGTGTTATATTACATTATACGTTATAGTACCTGTTTTAGTGCAGTAATCTTTGTGAAGGTCAGTGTTTATATTTCAGAGAAGCATTAGATTAACCAGTTTGTTTGTTTTTTAATTATTGTATGGCGGTCCTGGTTCAAGCTGGTTAAAACTGTTGATTCTATCCCACTTGTATTTCCCAGAAAAGACAAAACACGTGTAAAGAAATAACCATTTCTCAGTAACTATGTCAGGAGGCGTTCTGATCACCCTGTTCTCTGATTAGTGCTTGTAAACTTTCATAAAAGTTTGTTTAACAAACCTTGACAGTTGTAAAGATAACGGTTTTGTTTTTACACAGTGTTACTTCAGTTTATCGTGCCTTTCCTACAAATTGTGAAACACTCACTGTTTTCACGTGTCTGTTCTGGCTTCTTCTTGTCTCTAATCACTGAACCCGCAGCCTGCGGCCTGCTCTGATAACGTCCTATCTTTATGTTTTTGTTGCAGACATACGGTGGGAGACACTAAGGTCCCCTTCTGCATGCAGTCTTGTGTGAAGCCTCTGAAGTATGCCGTCGCCGTGCACGACCACAGCACGGAGTACGTGCACAGTTTCATCGGGAAGGAGCCCAGCGGCCTCCGCTTCAACAAGCTCTTCCTGAATGAAGATGGTGAGTTGTCTTGGACTTTTTATTAAACCTTGTCCTCCAAGTAAAGCGATGAAGAGCTAGTGCAGGGTACAGGAAGTTGGTGGAAGACTTAAGTGGTAGATATGATGCGAGGGTCAGATGTTCTTAAATCACAATGAGTCAGAAATCCAGCGAAGCAGCCCCCTCGCCTGGCCACATGTCTTGGCACTCTACCTTTTTGTAGGGTTAAAAACATGCAGGCCTATGTTGACCCCCTGAATAGGTGTTTTTTTAACAAGTCTGTGTTAGCTGTTTTTTTTTACATGCCCCAAAAAGCCAGCAAAAGGGGGCGTGTGTTGCTTTTGTGTGTAGGTGTGTGGAAAAACAGTTCAGCTTATTAAACCTCAGTCACATGGCTAATAAAGACTAAGGGCTTCTTTTATCAGGACGTGCGCTTGCATCTCACTGCGATGCTTGATGGGGGAGGCTATCACGGCCTGCCATCGCTGCTCAGCTAGCTGTAGCATTGGTTAGAACGAGTGTGAGAGCTGTGAGTAGTCAGATGCATTGTGGGAGAACACGTGGTTGGGTTGTTCAAAAATGGGCATTTTGAGAGGAAATGCCAGAATCCCCAGGCTGAGGCTCACACTGCAGACATGTCATGGTCACTTCCTGTGTTCTCCCGCCTTCTGCCAGGGCAGCCCTGCAAGGGGATAATGTTGTGTAAGCAGATCACATGACCACAAGGAAATTCAGGTGATGTAAGCGTTCAAGCTCTTTCAGAGATCTGAGGGAGGAAAGTGCTGGATTTATTTTTCACTATGTCCCTGTCCACGCCTCCACACACTCACACAACACTGTAAACACTGCACTCCTCTACAGTAGTAACAACAATAAGTTTTAAACTTGTCCATACATACAGATGGTTCTCACTGGGCTGTGTGATGTACACAGAGTCCTGACGGTTAGAGTTAGATCATCAGCAGCATACCACAGATACAGCAGCAAGTTGCAACACACTTTGTCAGCCCACCAGCACATTCCTGCATTTACAGCTACACAAACATCAACAAGCGGCCAGTTGCCATCAAACAGTCAGGTTGAGTTACACTTTAGATACAGTAGGCCGCACTTTTCTTTACACATTACAGCAAAAATCTGCCCTGTGGGTGGTTTTTAGTAGGCCTGGACTGTTTTTTTTCTTAACCTTTGTTAGTCCACTGTATGAACAACAAAAACTTGCTTATAAACACTTAACAGTAGCATTACATATATATACATATATACACAAAACCTACAGAAGTATAGTTCATTTCTTTCTCAGCTCCTTAGACTACATACATCTGTTTTTTTTGCAAGCTACATAGAGACTTGTTCGGTTTTATACTTCAAATCAGATATTGTGACTGTTTCAGCTGCTACAGCCTCCGCTGTGTTTCTCTGTATTATCTTGAGTCAGTGTTTACTGTGTATGCACTTGACCCTCGTGTTCTGATCTGTGTATATGCACAGCTCTCAGGCCGAATGTTTGCACTTTGATCCTTCGTAGCACGCTAACGGAGCTCTCGTTGTTTTGCAGATAAGCCGCACAACCCGATGGTGAATGCTGGCGCTATTGTTTGTACTTCACTCATAAAGGTAAAAGCAGTCACACTTCGTCCTCCTCCTCTGTGTGTTTGTGTTCGTTTACGTCCAGTCTGTGTGTCACTTCCTCTCAAACCTCAGAAAATTCCTTGTAATGTGGGCGTCACTGAGCTGCTTTATCAGTGAGGTAAAATGAGGGGTAATGTAAGGCTGTGGGTCTGGGGGTTAATTAACCTGCTTTTAATGATTTACCTGCCATTTCCTGACTTATTTAACTGATTCTTGTGAAACTCATGATTTTCTTTCCACTGTGTTCTCGTGTTTACGACTGACTCAGTTCGAGGTATTTGTAAGTTACTGCCCTTAGGCGTGTGTCCTGTTGTGGTGATTAAAAGTCTCGTTAATCCCTCCTGAAGGACACTTAGCTGCTCCAGCTCACACGCTTCAACCACACAGACTAAAAATAACCTGCATGGAGAGCAAGCACAGGTTAAAATGCACACCTTCAGATTTTATCTCAGCCTTAACGTAGATTCAGTAAGTTTTCTGGTGAGAGATCAAACCAGCTGCAGCTCACAGTCTGACCCCCCAAACAAAGGAGATATTAAACCTGGCTTAAATGCCAGCTTTGTCATAGGCTTTTCCTCTGGCAGAGTTACATTTAAAAACACTTTAAAGCCTTTCAAGTAGATGTTTGACCCCCCTTTATTGTGTCATGACTCACTTTAACGATCGATTGCTGCAGCTTTTTCTGGAGGTGACCTATTTTTTTCTGTCCCCAGCACTTAGACTTTATCCTGTATGACTAATGAAGTGATTCATCCCAGCTGCATTGATATATTGCCAAAGCTTCAAGGTGTTACTTTTAGTTTTTGTTGGACTTGAGTGGAAGCAGTCCAGAGAAGGAAGCTCTTCAGAGTGATTTGGATCTTTTTGTATTTAAAGGTAGCTCAGGTCTGTGTGTTTTCAGTGACCACATGTTATTGTAACATTGTTCATTCGATCTTTTTTTTCTATTTGTGCTTCTTGTTCATTTTCACCCTGCAGATGAACCGTTTTTAAAGTGACTACACTTTGCCTCGTGATCTGTTAGCTTCACATTAGAGGGACGTTTATCACGCAGCTTTTGCGTCGCGATTGAGAAACAGCAGCTGAGCAAAGGGGAGTGCAGACTCTTAACACTCCTAATTTAAATCAAAGCAGAGGACAAAATTAGTTTAAACAGAGACAGCAGCAGGCTCATTTACAAAAATGCTTTTAGACTAAACGCTGTCTTCTCTCCGGTCCTTTGGTCCCGAACTGAAATAAGGCAGGACTCCACATTTACGACAAAAATAGTAATCACGTTTATGTACTGAAATTTAAAAAAAATGTCTTTTTACAGGGGTATGAATTTTAAATTTAAGTCAAATGAAAACAAATAAACGCAGGGACAAAAGAGGCGGAGAAGGTGAAGTGACACACGGTCATCACATTAGGGAGTTTAGGTGAGTATCTGGGAGACCTGCATGGTAGACGAGCAGAAAGCAAAGAAGAACCGATGGAAAAACCACAGACTTTTTGAACTTTTGAAACAATAAACTTTGCACTGTATTGTAAAATCGTGATTTTAATTAGATTTTGATTAATTGCACTGCAACCCAGAGGCAAAGGCAACTACAGGAAATGTTAATCCCTCTAAACCATTAATAATCTGACCTTTACTTTCTGTAGATGGATGACCAAACATTTGTTCCAACTCTGCTTTATTTGAATTTAATTGCATGACTTTGTGCTTTTAAAGAAAAGGTAGAAAAAGGGAAGAGCTTGGTTTATAACAAAATAAGAGCATCGCAGTAAAAATGAACGAAAAGAAGCTAAAATGAAAACTGAAACATTCGAGAGAGCAGATGCAAGAGTAACAGTCACAAAAATCAGTCATCAGATGGACGAACGCCTGCATGTCATTTTAAATGTTTGAATGATATAAAATAAATCTGCAGATAATCGACTGCTCTGTGTTTCAGTTCAATGACCCTGGTGTTATTGTTGTGTTTCACTCTCTGCTCTTATCAGCTTTGTTTTTAGCTGCAGGAGGAGGTAGAGCAGGAAACCCTGTGATAAAAGCAACCCACAGCTTTTAGCATCAAGAGCTGGATCTTTTTTCTCAGGACCAAAACAAACTGTTTGTTTTGCAGGCAGTTTATCATTCATGTGTCAGAGTCACTAAATGCTTCCTACTGAGCTGGAGTCTGGACATGTTTAGGTTAGCCAAAACACTCTTAAACCAGGGAAAAATAGGCTGCACTGATTCTCAATTAAATTTTGGCAATAAAAGCCTCCACACCTTGTATTTTGACACCTCTGTTATGTTTAAACTGTAAAGCACGGACAGAGACACCCATCAGACCCATTAAACTGCTTCAAAAGTTTGAATTTGCACCAAAATCAGGACTAAATTTTTTTTTCTCACTACAGTTTATCCTTACTGTCATGTGACATTACAGCTTTACTAACACCATCAACCCAGTCATGCAAAGCTCTCACACGGGATTTCTTTGAGAAGTCAGAAAGTAATCAGGAATACAAGTAAATAACAATAATTTGGCATCTTAATAAAAAAAAATCTTCTTTACTATTTTCTCTTTTTTTTTTCCTTTCTTTTTTTTAAAATAATAAGTTCAAAAATTTATGGATAACGATAATAATTATATTTTATCACTAAAATACAGTTTAGATTAAAGAGCTTTCACATACAGGTGGATTAACAATTACAGAAACATAAAGAATCATTTAGATAATTATAATACTGTTAATTGAGGGCAGCTGTGGGTTCCAGCTTACATTGGGTTTAAGCCACAAATTTATTTATTTTTTTAAAAGTAAAGTGCTGAATATTATGCATAAAAACTGTTTTAAAAAAAGATGAACTTAAACATTTGGAGTCAGAAGTTACCAGACTTGAACAGGAGCATAAACTGTATGGGTGCAGTGCACAGATAGCTGCTAACCGCTGAATAACATTCAAATAAAATCCTCTAATTTCACTCATCTAAACTGCACCATCCTTCCTGGATGGTCTGTTAGTACAATTAACTGCTCAGCCGCCATTTTTATTTGAATTAAAGAGACTCCAAGAGCACAAACACAGGCTGAGGTGAAGCCTGGGAGACGACTTGCTTATATCAGGCTCCGAACATTATTTCTGCTGTAAAGTTGATTTAACGCGGAAGTCTGCAGGGACTGGCTCGCTGCTTGAGTCGGCCTCAAGTGGACGTTAGTGGAACTGCAGATTTTAACGCTTCAACACCGGCTTGGTTGAACTCGCTGCTTCTTGAATCATAAAACTTTTACTGAACATGTCTGGACTCCGGCTCTGCAGGCACGCTCGAGTTAACATTAACCTCACTAAAGTCTGAGCTGATCAGGTTCTGTGTTTTTGAACCACCATGTGATACAAAGAGGACTTCCTTAGACGCTCACAGCCGTCAGACAGGTTCAGTCACAGCTTTCTTACTAATTAATGATGCAGTTTGAAGTCCTCAGGCCTTAAACTCAAACTCAGAACATGTGTCTGTGTCCACATCGGCTCATCAGTGTCTCTTTTTTTTAAATGTGTTGCTTTTGATTTTGATTTTAACTGTAAAGCCGTTGGTGAGGTTGCACAGTTAGCCTTTAACCTTCGGTGGGGAAACCCGCCGTGAGGAGCTTGCCGTGGCAGTATGCCCCCAAACTGTTGTTACATGCTGCTTGAAGGCTACATGTTGTTGCTGTTTTTGTATGTTGCATATTTTGCAGACTTAGGAACTGTGGGAAATAATGACTGCAGCAGCAGGTCAAATGACGTTGGTAATTTTTTCTTCCTTTTCCATATCTATCTCCTCATTCTCTCCCACTTCCCCTGATCCTCTTCCTCTCCCTTCTCTCTATTTTTTTTATTCTCCTCCAATCAGCTCTGTAGAAACTTCATGTAGTGACTCTTTAACATCTCCATCAGTGCCACAGTTTTAAAACTCTACAAGTAAAGTTAAAACTGGTGCTACAGCACTTTAAATGTGCATGTGTGGCCATGTTCTTTTGTTTTGTTTTTCCTTTGCTGTGTTTTCTCTGCGGGACATCAGCGAGCTACAAGCTGTGACGAAGGCCAAACCTCCCTCCCTCTTCACCTCAAATATAAACACACTCACACACCTGCACAGTGTTAACTTATAATACACACCTGCCTGCATACACCCACATCTTGCAGACTTACTGTAGAAACATGCACACAGTCAGGAATGTCATACATATTAAAAACAGGTTTGACTGTTTGGATTGGAATCAGTGAGATGTCATGAACACGTCTGCTAAGTCTCCCTTCAAACTTCCCTCTTTGTAATCTATCCGCAAACTGATCGCATTAATAGTTTGTTGAACTCTTGGCAAAGCTCGTGTGATTTTTTACACTTTATTTGTAATCAGATCTGTTCATGCCTGCTAATTATGTAAATCTAGTTGGTCAGAATTATCATTTATCATTTTATAAAATCTTTTGTGATCCTCTGAGATTTCTCTCTATAAATGAACCGTGCTAACGACTCTTTATTTTGTTTTCTCCGCAGCAAAGTGTAAGCAACGCAGAGAAATTTGACTATGTGAGTATTGGTCAGAGCTCTGACCCACAAGTATTTAAAGTTCATTTATATTTTCTTTGTCAAGGTGTGATTCGTTCATCTAACAACGTCATAACCTGATGTTAAAATGTGAAATAAATCTTCTTGGACACTTTATTAGGTACACCTTTTCAAAGCACAACTCTCTAATCAGCCGGTCTGCTTCGAGCTGATGCATCAATATAGAACAGTAGCTCAAATAACACTTACAGTTACAACCAAAGTATGCAGAAGAGCATCTCTGAGCCTTGAACCAGCTTGACCAGCTCAGCTACTGCAGTGGAAAACCACACCGGGTATAACTTCTGTCAGCTAAGAACAGGAAACTGAGGGTACACTTCACACAGACTCACCAAAACTGGATATACCAGATTGGAAAAATGTTGCCAGGTCTGACGAGATAAGACTCTATTTCTGCTGTGGCAGTCAGACGATAGGGTCAGCTGTGGGATGTGGTAGAATGGGAGATTCACATTATGTATGTACAGCTGATAAATCTGCAGTAACTGTGTGATGCCATCAAGTCAACATGGACAAAAATCTCTTGTTGAATCTATGACATGATAAATAATGGCAGATCTGAAGGTGTACCTAATAAAATGACCAGTGGATGTATAAAAGCGACATTGCTCATTTGTTTCAGACTCCTCATTTTGAAGGGTCAACCTGAGCATTCGCTGCCACCAGTGTTGGTCAAGTTACTTGAAAAAAGTAATCAGTAACTAATTACTGATTACTTCCCCCAAAAAGTAATCTCGTTACTTTACTGATTACTTATCTTCAAAAGTAATTAATTACTTAGTTACTTAGTTACCTTTTAAAAACACAATTTACAACCTGAAGAGGTGATAAAGCGATAGATCTTTCAGCCCAATTCTACTTTTTCTACATAATCCATCATCCAAAATGTAATCAAATGGAAAAGTCTCTTTTTTTTAACTTGTTTTATCAGTTTTAATCTTTTAACTTTATGCATCAAGCAAAAATTTAATTATATGCAACATTCTCTGACTTGAATAAATTAGTTTAACATTTAAACCTATTTTCTGCACATTCCAGCACATAAAATAAAATATTTTTTGTGTTTACACTCAGTCTTTCAAATAGATGCAAGTAAAAAACAGCAGAAAATAAATAAAGTCAAAGACTCAGCGGTCCTGTTGCTCTATTTTCACCTGTAAAGCAGGACTGCGGTAGGCGGAGGTTTACCCTGGTGCAGGTGTGCTGCGGTCAGTTGAAGAATCCGCGAGTGTCTCTGTGAATTTCCCATTACGTCGTTGCGCACTCGGTGCTTGCTTGGAAGTTTAGGGTTTTTTTCGCTGTAAAAAGAAGTTTTCTTCCCACGCACAACGGACGCTAATGTTTTTGTCACTTTTTACGGAATCAAACTCAAAGTAAGGTCAGTACTTCCACGCTTTAAACGCTGCACGCTCATACTCTCTCCCACAATCGATATGTGATCCATTGTTGATCTGCACACAGCTGCTGTCACCAACGTCGCACTTGCTTACGTCACTGTCGTGAGACATTCTCGCAAAAAAACTCACGGTTTTAGTAACGCAGCGTTCCTACGGGAAAGTAACGGTAATCTAATTACCGATTTTGCAATAGTAATCCCTTACTTTACTCGTTACTTGAAAAAAGTAACGCGTTACTGCCCATCTCTGGCTGCCACTGTGTTGGTTTTTCTTGTAGCCATTATTTGAGAGGCTGGTGAGCACCCTCAGCACCCCTCCTCCTCATAAATGTTTTTATTGGTGCAGTCAATGCTCTCGTGTAGGAAAGAGTCAGTACTCGTGAAATCAAACATTGAATTTTCTCTTGAGGTTTAATTATCTGCACCTCTGTGTGTGTTGAATAGGTTTAGAGGGACTCTTGATGTTTTATATGTGCTGTTTAGCTGGCAGCTCTTATCATTTGTAGTGTTTGACCTCCATACATGAACCTCTGGATCATTTTTTCATCTCTACTCTCCTCCTGCTTTCCCTCCAGGTCATGAACTTTCTGAAAAAGATGGCGGGAAATGAGTATGTGGGTTTCAGCAACGCCACGTAAGTCCTCCCTCCACATCGCCTCCTTAAAATCACCCAAGTTTACTTATCCTTGCCCTGCAAACCCCCGAACCGAGCTGACCTAAACACCACCGTAATAACCTTCACAGGCTCATTACAGGAAGCATAAACTGTGAAAAACACCTTAATTAACTGGGATCAAATTAACAAGCACACAGGCCATGTTTTAAATGGCTTATGTTCACGAGAAGTCAGATATAAGCAGGACTGTCTTATAATACCTGCTCAGAACAACAACAATAATAATTAATCGTGTAAAAAAAAAAAACCTTTTCTTTATACAAAAAGGCTGAAAATTGTTTACAGAAACATCATTTTGGTCCTCAGTGACCCACATCTGTTGTGTGCTGAGGACTTCCACAGGTGCTGATGAGGTTTTAAAGGTTTGCATGATTTATGACGGCTCGTGTTGCAGTGTCATCACATGATTGCGTGAGCTGTGGTTATGTTGTACACATGAAGGCCGAGGTCTGTGAATACCAGCACAGCACTGAAATAACACACACACGCTACCTTCATCTGTAATGGGAGTGCTCTTCTTTGTGTGACAGATTCCAGTCTGAGCGTGAGTCAGGAGACAGGAACTTCGCCATCGGCTACTACCTGAAAGAAAAAAAGGTTTGTCTTTGTGATTCTCCTCTCTGAAAACCTGGAGAGAATTTAGAGTTTAAACGAATCGGGCCTCACGTTTCTGCTTATTTTGCCACTGAAGCTTGAAAGTTTACAGCCAGCAGCTCAGCATGTAATGCTTCTCGCCCCTTAACTACGTTCATGCATAAATGAGAAAAATCTGCATATTTTTGATTCAGCTGATTGTAACCCTCCTGATTTGCCTTTTGGTAGCAGTCAGCTAAGACCCCTGAGACTTTTTTTAAACGTATGAATGGAAAAACTGCAGCATCAGTTTAGAACAGAAAAAACCTGGTGGTGTTGTTCTTATCTAGGACACAGCAGCCTGGTTTTTGCCGGGATCACAGATCAGTAACATAAATACAATCAAACAAGGTGAGCCATGTTCTGGCCGAGCTCCTCGTTTGATTAGCGCGAGTGCTGCAAGTTCAGCTGGACTTTCCCAGAAATAAACTCATCTGCAGATGCAAGACAGCAAGAAAGACGTCAGTCAGTCACCGTGTGTCCAAGTCCATGTGTTTCTGAGGAAAGAACAAGATTAAAAGAGTTTTGGGGGTTTTTTTCCTGTGAAGAAAACAACAGTTATTCTTTGAAACAGTAAACCTTTGATCAGGTGGTCTGGTGTAAAACGAGTCTTTAATGGGGCTGACGGCACTCGTAAGCTGTGACGGATCAAAGATGATGGAGAGATGATGGATGCATATTAGAGGAAGTGGAGACTGTGAAACACATATTTAAAGGGTTTCAGCCCTTTGGCTCTTGTACCTGATGCTTTCAAGTCTCTTCAGCATGAGAGCATGGTTATTAAATGTTTTTTTTTTCTCCTCTCTGCAGTGTTTCCCAGAGGGGACAGACATGACCTCTGTACTGGACTTGTACTTTCAAGTGAGTGTAACTTTAGCTTCTTCCAGTATTTATACATTTTTAATGAGAGGATATCATTAGATTGTTTTCCTGCTTCATTGCTGAGCTGCTTCCTGCTATTGATTTTTATCCTCAACAGTAAAGCTTCCTGACCAGTTGTTTTCACCGCTTCTTTCTGTGTGATACATACATAGCTTCCTGACTACACACAGATGGTTTTACCTCTATATGCTGTTCCAGTATCTCCCAAACCAATCAGATGGATTTATTTCCATCATTTCCACCCTTTACTTTCACTTTTCTGTCACCTTGCTTTGTAAATCAAGGTGCAGTAACAGAGTTATTGTCTCTGCCTCTCCAGCTCTGCTCCATTGAGGTGACATGTGAGAGTGCCAGTGTCATGGCGGCCACCCTGGCCAACGGGGGTATCTGCCCAATCACGGGCGAGCGCGTGCTGAACCCAGAGGCGGTGAGGAACACGCTGAGTCTGATGCACTCCTGTGGCATGTACGACTTCTCAGGGCAGTTTGCTTTCCATGTGAGTGAAACACAACACGGGTTACTGGTGTTTTGATTTATTACCTGTTTGTATTTTCAGAATTTTTAATTAGACTTGGAACGATGATTGTTAAAACTGCAGGAATATGCAATTTATTAAACAGCAGTGCCTAAAAATAGTTCAGAGTGCTTCAACAAGCAGACAGTAGCACTACAGGTGATTTAAAAAAAATATAACAGTGAACAAAAACCTTAAATAAAGCACTGCAGATATTAAACAAAATAAGAGATGATGTCGAGGAGACAAGGCTTCATCAGGTGCAATGATCATCTAAACTGAGAGCAAACAGGGAAAAAAGTTTGAGTGTTTGTCCTTAAAAATGGACATAAGTGTTCTGGAGACATACTCAAGATGTGGATCCAAAATAAATAGTTTATAGCTGATGATATTAAACTAAAAAAACAAATTCATGAAGCTCAGGTGAAGTTTTTTCACACTTGTTTTCTTACGGAGTTTAGCATATTGTGGAGCTAACGTTCTTTTTTGAAGCATGGGTTGTTGTTTTCGGACAGTTTTGTCTTTAAACATTTCTGGTGCAACCAACAATTCAAAATGTAACTAAGCTTCCTCTGGTGATAATCCAGCTCTGCATAAGCATGACATTCAAAATCCATCCCAGTTAAAACTGTTAAACATAATGAGATGTCTTTTGTTACTTTTAAAAAGCACCACAATTGTATTAATACTGTTAATACAGTGTTTACTGTATTAACAACCCTCAACCGAAGGGCCCATGTGATTGGATATCAGATTTTAAAGTCGTGATAGTGTTAGATTATCTGTGTTAGGTAGTTTTAACCATATGAATTCTCACATTAAACCACAGCTAGAGTATCTCAGAGGAAATGATCAATAAACGAGGCACAACGACTTTCATCCTGAGTCGGTGGGAAATGGATTTCTGGACTCTGAAACTGAACAGAAAAACGAAGGCACTGTTGCTTTGGATCTGACACAAAAAATCTAAATAACTCTTAGGGATTTCTGAGAATATTCAGTGTATCGTGAGATTTACCATCGCTGTGTTGATGTACTTTGTCACTGTCGTGCTGCTTCTGCACACACAGCCAGCCTTTCTGTAACTGCTTTGTTTCCCTGCTGCAGGTCGGCCTGCCTGCCAAGTCTGGAGTATCAGGAGGGATCCTGCTGGTTGTGCCCAACGTGATGGGCATCATGTGCTGGTCGCCTCCGCTCGACAAGCTGGGCAACTCGGTCAGAGGGATCCAGTTCTGCACGGTACGTGATGCCCGGAGAATAAACACTCCGCCTCGAGACAATATTGCACCTCCTTGTTTATTAACTTAAATATTTTACAGCAGCAGAAGGAGCAGAATTGCTTTTAGGAGCTGAAAGTGGCCTTTCATTGCAGGGATGCTCTTTCCCATTAGTGTGGTTCATATTCGAATTCGAATGAGCACCCCGGCTACTTTGCATTGAAGTCTAAGCAGCAGTCATTTTAGATCAGACCCAAAACATTAGCAGAGTCTGAACCGCTCAGCGTCACATTAACACACACAAGATGTAAGACTTCACTTTTAATTTTAATTGAATTTTGTTTACGTTTTTGTTTTCTTTTCATTCATCCATCATCTCTTTTGTTTACCTAGTCCAGGGTTGTGGCAGGGCTGGAGTTTCCCACCTCTCACTAGGTGGCAAGACACCATTTTAGCTTTTCTCAGCTGCTTTGTTAGTTTTAGTCTTTCTGTCTTTGTATTTCAGGACCTGGTGGAGCTTTTCAACTTCCACAACTACGACAATCTGAGGCACTTCACCAAGAAGCACGACCCTCGCAGAGAAGGAGGCGACCAGCGGGTAAGGACAAACGCCGCCTCGTCAGGCTCATGTGACAGCACACCTCTCCAGCAGCTTCCTGTAGTCTCAGCTGTTTGCACTGACCTCCATAACTGCACGCACAGTAGCCCCTAAACTGTCCCTGTTCCTCCTTCGGGTGGAAGAGCTGCATAAAGTGAGTGGAGTATATTCGTTTACTGCATATATTTAACATACAAGGAGCCAAATCTTGAGTTAAAAGACACCTGGAGCCAAACTCAGTCTGATCGTTCAGAACATGTCTGGTAGATGATGCAGTGTTTCCCTCACATTTTACATTCAGAGTGCCCAGAACCTTTTTCTGAGGAAACTAAAGTATTTCTTCAGACCGTAGCGTGCACTTCCACAATGGCGAGCACTAGTGAAGCTTTTTTCCGTTACTCTGCTGACGTAGCTGCGGCTTTTTCCATCATGTGACTTTATAAAAACTGGGGTCCAGGGTGCATCCAGGCTTTCGCCATCTCTACTTTCTGTTTAAGCAAGTAAACACAAATGGGTTGAAATGATTAAAAATAAGTGTTCTCCTTTTCTGATTATCACCGTGTTTTTTTTAAAAGCTCTAGCTCGCTTCCTCAGTACGACTAAAGAACTAAACAATAAAATGCCTAAAAAAAATCAAGCAGCGAGCATGTCGGATGATGTGAACCAGGTGTAATAACGGCAGGATTTCGTCAAGTCTAAAAATCTGAAAGAAAACTGTTTTGCTCAGGTGGATGGTCACTTAGTGTCCTAAGTGTGTAGTCCTGAGTCACCTGAGCTACAAATGTAAAAGTGGAAAAAGAGGATTTTGTGGACAGATTTGTTTGCTGAGTTACTGACTTACTGCATAATCTGCTGCTGGACTTTAATCACAATCTATTGATTAGATAGAATCTAATCTATTGTATAAAAATACTACTTTTAACGTTTCTATAATGCTATATGTAAAATTTACTTTATTTATTATGCCAGCTCTTTTACTTTGATTCCTTCTGCTAATGCAGGCGCAGAGCTTTATAGCTACTCTGTGTCAGAGTCAGCGTAAATATGCTAACTTATTGTTACATTTTGTTGGTAATAACAACAAAAATGTAAACAATTTTAGTTTTATTAATGCAAAAACGAAGAAGAAGAAAGCGTGGTCTTACTGTGATGAAAATGCCCCGCTGCAGAGTCACATGTGGTTAAAGATTTAAATTAACACCTGCTGTTGAGCTGTGTTTCGGTTACTATAGGGCCTAAAAGTGTTTTATAGCTCTATAAACAAAGATGTCTGACCCCTGGTAGGGATATAAGTTGTCAATATGAGCAAGCAGGTGTGTTGTGTTATTACATTATGCAGTATTTTCGGTATATAGTGCTCCATTAACACTGCTGAATGTGTGGGAAACACTGTGAAAACTGATGGCTCCATTTTACTTCCAAGTGTTGCAGCGATCCACCCAGCACATAAACGCAGGCAGAAACGGAGGTTTGAGACTAATTTATTATCCGTGTCAATAACAGCAGCAGACCTTCGGACCTATGGATTACGAGAGCCTCCAGCAGGAGCTGGCTCTGAAAGCCCCTCTTTGGAAAAAGGTGTCCCCCGCTGAGTCGAACGAGGACAGCTCCACCACTGTAGTCTATAGGATGGACAAAGTCATCGAGTGAAACTTTTAAAACAAACAAACAAACAAACAAAAACAGACGCCCCCACCTCGCCTGATCTCCCAACAACGCGACGGCATCGTCTCCTCACCCTCATATTTATGTATAAATTATGTAGAGGATTATTTATTGCTGGTGAAGCGGTTACTAGGAAACTTGTTTTTGATTTTGTCTGTGCTGGAAAAATGGGATCAGCTTATTATTATTATTATTATTATTATTATTATTATTATTATTATGAACTCCAAATGACCTCCATTTGCTTCGTTGCCTTAGCGACGTGACAAGGATCTGATGTGTAACGTACGCACTTCGCTCTCGTTTTATCTCAACACACTTTTATCTTTATTTTCTTCTTCATCACGTCAGAGTTTTCTTTTTAACAATGTCAGCTAACGCTGCGTTCACTCTACGACCCAAAACAACAGCTGCTTGAGAGTAAACACTGACTTTAAATTTAGGGGTGTGTTACGAGTGATTAAATGAATATTTTGGCCGTGATTGATATGTTTTATTTTCCTGGTTATTATTATTATTATTATTTTTTTCCCACTTTTGTGACATTTGGCTCCTCGATTTAAAATATAGATGAAGAACATTAACAAATGTCATTCACAAGTGTTGTGTTATTTTGCAGATCTTTGTGTTTTCTGTTAAAATAATACTTGATTTGTGCCTGCTTCCATTTCTTTGACATTAACTCGACTATGAAACAGACAGAAGTCGTGAGGACTTTCAGCTCGAGTTGAGTTTGTTTGTGTTTGATGATGTGGTTGATACTAACAGAGGGCAGTTTTCTCGCAGTCAGGTGACAAAAGCATTGGGCTGTTTCTTAGGTTTGACTTGTTTGCCTGCAGCTTCCTGACATGCTTCTGAATTCTGAGGAAGGAAAGGCGAGTAAAGTCAGTCGTGTAGGTTCAGTTAAAGTCTCTCGTGGCTTCATACAACCATTAACTCCCTTGCACAGCTCACAAAAGTATGCAAACACGATGTCTCCATGTAGAAATAAATCTGCTAAATGTGAATGCAGCATTTATTTACTACAAAGGTGACGATTCATGTCACTCACCTGAAATTGCGTCGGAAGTTCTGCGAGCAGATGGAGCTGGCACTTCCAGAAAAAAATCAGATGTACTAACCGTGGATGAACTTAATCTGAGGCTTTTATCTGCTCTAGTCCAGTTACAGGATAAAGTCATCAAATAAAACCCTTTTTCTCAGCCACAGTTCATTTCAGTAATGACCAAAGCGATTATCGAGTCAAACACGAGCCTGCTGGGTGTGCGAGTGAGCTGTTAACCAAAAAAATACAGCATGGCTAGCTTCACACGTGGAGTTGTTTCCATAAGCAGCAGGTCAGTGAGAAACAGCTGAAGGAGAACGGATCACATGTTGGATGTGCCGTCACATGCCATTATTTATGTTTGCATTGAGTTACCGCTGTTGTGCCATGATGCTTTTACTGTGTGAGACTGCAGGAATTTATGAAAGTCAAAGGAAACAATCCGACTAAAAGCCGTCTGTGCACAGCAGTTTCTGCAGAACTCCACCTGCAGATCAGATTGTAAGACTCTATCTCACTACACTCTTGCCAGATTCTCATTAATAGACACTACAGTGCACTACAGTTTCATGAGGGACCGGCACTTGTGCAGAAATGTGGCTAAAATCCTGAAACACTGCAGCCCCATCAGTTCACCTGTGCCCGTAACACATCCATGGCTTTTACATGAATCATGTAGCGAGCAACTATTCCCTCCCTCTGACTTCCCGTGTTGTGTTTTACTCTATTACATCAAAGTACCAGAATTACTAGTATTAGTACAATTACTGTTGACCAGAAATACGCTGAGCTCAGCTCGAAAGGTTCCTGCTGAAGTTTTAGTTCTGAACTAACATCCACCTTTCTGATAACCTCTCCGCCTGGCTGTCCAAGTACATTAATGCTCCCAGCAACCCGTCAGGTGCAGGATGAAACATGATTTTTGTGTTTGTGTGGCTTAAACAGCAGTAAGCCACCTGCCACAAACTTGAAGAAATCATGTTAATTAAAACCAGATCCGTTAATCAGCAAAAACAGCTGAGTGCAGGTTTTGGTGGGTCTCTTCAGTAAATCCTGACTGCAGGATGGTTAGTGAGTCTGGCCCTTTCAGTTTTAGAAGCTTTAGTCTGCTGAGGAGCTGCTCTTCTCTATATATGTCACTGAAAACTTTGTTTAAAATAAAAAAATTCATAAATCTGTAGAAAAGAGGTGTTAACCGGTGTGTGTCGATGTTCCAGCTCGAGGAACAACGTTCAGTGTTGTTTGGGAAGTTTTCAGAGTCTTAGTCTCATCAGTTTAGGCAACATTTCTTATTTCTGGATGTTCGTAGCAGCAGGCGTGTGTAGCTATCAGCTGTGCATCTGCACACGAGTGATCTTCAGCTGCAGACCAAAGAGTGTGTTTGAATTTTTACTTCAGACGTTCCGGGTTTATCTCACGAGCTCCTCTGTAAATATAAGTACTTGCACATAAATGTCGCGCCAGCGGATGCCTTAGTTTCTCTGCACCGTGAAGCAGGAGGAGGTGTGTGTTTATTAATCACTGTTGAAACTGAACATGTGTTTGTAGGTTTGAGCTCAGAGCGATGCTGCTGGAGCCGTTACCACCATGTTACTACTGTCATGGCATGTTTTTGTTTTTTTTCCTTTTTTGTTAAACTTCTGCTGGTCATGTGGGTGTTACAGGTGAAACGTATTCAAAAGCCTCAGTCATCATCAGTGTTGCTGGATTATTATAATCTGAAGATTATTATCACATAAAAAAGTTATTTTCTCGTGTAGTGATCAAATGTATGAACGCTTAAATGAACTCCCCCGCATGTGTTGTTGGTTGTGAAGTTCGCTGTTCGACTGATTTTGCTGATTTTAGCTGAATTGTTAGTTATGAAAAATTGACACTGCGTTTAAAATGCAAATTATTATAAAGAGATTTTTAAAAAATATATAATTGCCAAACAATTAGAGAAAATTATGATGTAGCTGCACTTTATTTTTATTTTTTTAGTAAAACTATTGAATGTACAAACTCTTGAGTCACTGGAAAACCGATCTAATGAGGAGGCGATGCGTATGCCGGTTTAGGCTACACAGATCCTGGGTGCTGAGCATACGGAGATAAAAATACTGTGTAGCTTGAACCCGGTTTAACGTACAAAGCTCATTTTATTCCCATTTAAATCAACCATATGTGCAGAGTTTTTCCAGAGTGCGTGACTTTTACGAGCAACCAACCACTCGCTTGTTTTAGTTCCCTCACATGTGAGCGAGGCCTTTACCATAACAACAGTTCCTTTGTTTTGTTTTTATGGACGTTTCATTAATCAGTTCACTAAAAAAACTACACTTTTAAGACTAACGTAATTAATTGTTTTAGGACTTGATTAAACGCTGCGCAGCTCGTCGGTTTAACAGGAATAGTTTATTTTCCTGATTCGCTCGGTCTTAGCTCGGCATTTCCTTCTCTTGGCCGTGAGCGAAACGAGTCGCTCTCCTCTTCTTTAAAATATTGACTTTTACATCTTTGGTGCTCCGTTCATTGGCACAAAAATCTGAATTTGAGAGCCAGAGATAAAAACTAAAGGGACCTGCATTGGGGGGAGACTAAACCGATCCAGCCAATCAGGACTAATTATCAATCGCATCTGTCCTTCTTTGTTTTGGAAGAATAACACATAAACCTTGTGTTTGTGTTATTCAGTGTTGGGTGTAACGCGTTACTAAGTAACACGTTACTGTAATTGAATTACTTTTCCACTGAAAAAGTAGAGTAACTGATTACTGTTCATTTTTAGGTATTTTAATTACAGTTACTTACAATGTACTTGCGTTACATTGTAAAATAATTAAACTCGCTGAATATCATTATTTAATTTCAATAATTTATCTTCTAAAGGGTAAAAATAAACTCTGCCGCTTTAACATCGCTGTAGTGCAGCTGCGCGTCATTTCGCACCAGTTTGCTGCATAGTCGTATTCTAAAGCGGAAGATGTCGGACTCGGCTGAAGCGAGTGGCTGTTTTATGAAATGGACATATTCCCGTCTCTTCACTTTTCTGAAACAAGCAGACAAGAATATTACAGTAATATGTAAAAACTATCGGCTGCTGTTAATAGCACGAGTAATCTACTGAAGCGCCTGACAGGAGAGCACAGACGAACACTTCTGAGTGATTCTTGTTCATCATCCATGGATAACACCGCGGCAACTCCTGCTAAGCAGGCAAAACCTGATTTTACTTCAGCAGCACAGAAAGCGTCTGAAGGTGAGCTTAAAAAAATAACTGCAGGCTACATTGTGGAAGAGATGCTACCGCTGCGTACTGTAGTCTCCGTCTTTAAAAGAAGACTAAGAAGTATTTAGTTAAATTACTTATTGAGTAATTAAGTTACTTTTCAGACACAGTAATTAGATAAGTATTTTAAATACAATATTGATTAAGTAATTAGTAATTAATTACTTTTTTAAAGTAACTTACCCAACACTGGTGTTATTCTTCAAAAAAACAAACAAAAAAACCCTGATTATTCCGATCAGAATCGTGACAGCGGGGCTTTTGAATGCAGCGTCAGTGGAAATCATCAGATCTGTATTATGAGTCTGTGTAAAGCTTTGTTCGGTTTGCACCATAAAAGTAGATAAAATGAAGAACAGCTCGATCCAAACCCGAGTGTTAGAAAATCAAAGATGATTAAATTCTAATGGTGCAAATTTAACAAAAGGACTCGTCTTTGCACAGACCTTCATGTCATGTATGAGTTTGTTTTCTGTTGTCTGCATGATTTTTTTTTTGTCAATTTCCATGAATTTTCATCCTTGTTTGAATCCTTTTCACTGTCTCTCTTTTGTTAATTTGTGTCTTGAACATGTGTGTTATCCCTTTGTAAATTAATAAAAGATTTAAAAGTGATCACTACCATCAAAGTTTGGTGACCTCGGAACTGTGAGGTTAGATTTTTATATAAAGACAAGCAGAAGATAAAATGAGCTGCTTCCTGACCTGAAAATGTGAAACCAAACAGTTCCCAGCTCACAGCTGTCATACTTTTATATGTTTCTGTTTGTGAAGTCTCCATGAGCTGCCTCTTTGTTCTGGACGTGCAGACGTGACAGTAAAAATGGTGTCGATATTATTTTTGTTGCCTTGTTGTTTCTTGTATTAAATGAAATAAAGCATCTGTTTTAAACCGTCTCCCCATCTGAGCTCGCAGCGGTTCTTTAACAGAAAACACCCTTAACTTGAAGATTCATGAAGTCGTCCCTCTTTCTAAGGTTTATAAATCAGGACATAACCTAAGAATTCACCACATTATTCTAGTTATGTAAATATAACCTCACTGCTTCCACTGAAATTATCAGCCAGGTGCTGCTAGTTAAAGCACTTCATTAACTGCTCATCAGGTGTGAGTGGAGCGTTCAGGTGTGTTAACATAATGCCTCAGAGGAAAGATGGCAGTGATCAGAGAAGTACCTGTTGCTGACCAGCAATCTGGAAAGGATTGTAAGACCAAATGTTTTTAAATCCATTGTAATACAGCGTGAAAAATTATTCATAATTGGTAAACATTCAAGACAGCTGGTTCAGGCTGGCCCAAAAAAGATCTAACAAGCATGGATTATTTGGAAGAGCTGCCAGGAGCGTCGTCTCCCTAATGAGAACGTTGCAGCACAGCTTAGGTTCATAAAGCTGCATCTAAACAAACCAAAAGACTTCTGAAACCGAAGTGGAAATATTTTGTCGACCAAACAGCACGTCAGCACAGGCACCTCATTCCAACAGTCAACCATCAGTACTCCAGTTTTACTGCATTCTGACAGACACGCAAATGCATTTACGGCTCGTCTGCAGGTGTTTTTGTTCACATGGGTTTTAAGGTGCCTGGTTTACCTTTTAGAGAGACATTAGAGAGTTAATGCTTTTATTTTTTTAATTCGATTTGTTTTTCGAATGTCACGTGTGTGAGACTCTGTCTTTTGATTATTCTGAATATTCTGCCTTTACGTACTTGCACCTCAGTAGCCATCTTGGTTAATGGCCCCACTTTAAGTTAAGGTTGAAGCTTTGTTTGCTTTTGTAAACATAAGATAAAAACTTGTTCATCCAGGTGATTTAGTTTTACTTTAATTTGTGTTGTTTTGCACGAAAGAACAATTTTTTTGTGCAAAAATAACAAAAAACACCTCATGAGTCCTGTACTTGGGAAGCTTGTCTCCTCAAGCTTATCTTAGTTTGGTGACATGATCAGAAATTTGTAGCTATTTTAAATAGATTATACAAAAAAGACAAAAAGTTTTTTTTTTGTTATTTCCAAATATTTGTCAGGTTAGGGGTTTTAAGTATATAATTGTTTTATCAAATATAATAAATAAGTGAATAAATAAATGAGTGAAATAAGCTTTAGTTTCCTTTTTATAATCGTCACACACACCAGTCCAGTTTTTATGGTAAGCTAAGCTAAACTTGCGGGGCTCCGTACTAACTACAGCACACACAGTCACACCCATCGATTGATGTGGAAAGAAGTCACAGCCAGCAGCTCCTTCAGAGCACAGAGAAGCTAAACGCTGACCTTTGAGAAGATCGTCCATGTGAGTGCGCAGTGACGTGTCACATGACAGCAAGGAGAAAAATAGTTCTCAGGTGTTTTTGAAGGACCACCATTCCTCATTTTTGTCATGTCACACCACATAGGCGTGTGACTTTTGGCTCCCTGCCACCAGCAAAACAAACAGATCACAGAATGAGGCTATACTGTACCTTTGGAGAGGTGAATGTTTGGAGGATGTGTTGATGTTGAATTAAGCTTCCTGAAGGTGACAAGCAGCCATCTGTTACTGCATTCATCAGTACTCCAGTTTTGCTGCATTCTAACGTACAAGAAGACATGCAAATATATTTACGCCTCGTCGGCAGGTGTTTTTTGTGCACCTGGTCTGGGTTTTTAGGTGCCTCGTTTACCTTTTAGAGAGACATTAGAGAGTTAACGACTTTCGCACGTGGCTTTGATTTTTGATTAAAGGTCATGTATGTGAGACCCTGTCCCCTGATTATTCTCACCATCTCAAACACAGACTGTATACAAAAGATGGGCATCACCATCAGCTTAATCACTTTTTTAAACTAGGTGTCAGGAATATAGGGTAAATCTTAAGCGCTCGTTTTGTGGCGACCTGTCAACCACGCAACCTGTCACGCATCACTTTGGTAACTTGCAGACTTCCAGGTTCTGGTTGCCTAAGTAACCGCCCCCTCCAACTTATTGGTATCTTTCCATCTCCTTCGATCACTGCGCCCCTTGCCAGCTCTTTTGCGCATGCCCTTTAAAGAATATTCTTCCTTTACATACTTGCACCTTAGTAGCCATCTTGGTTAATTGCCCCACTTTAAGTTAATGTTGAAGCTTTGTTTGCTTTTTTAAACATAAGATAAAAATGTGTTCATCCAGGTGATTTAGTTTTAATTTCATTTATGTTGTTTTGCACGAAAGAACTTTGGGTTAAAAAAAAAAGGCCCAAGATAAAATAAAGAAGGATTATTATGGACTGTGAATCATACAAAGCTACTCTGAGAGGTAAATGCTCCTGTCACATTCCAAGCCTAATGTTAGTTAATATTACCTAATTCAATGATGTCGAGTTCAAAAGTACCAATAAAAATATTTACTCGTGCACATTTTTGCCACAAATCAGAAAACTGTATGTGCTCATGTTTATTTTAGCCTCTCTGATACAATTTGCATATTTTCATTGGACTACCAAACGAGGACGAGGTTAGGACAACAAAATCAGAAGATTTCACTCAAAGGCCAATTTGTACAAACCAAGGTTAATTTACTTAACTAAAACTAAAGAAATAAAACTAGATGTGAAACTAGTTTACCCTGTAGAGAAACATTATGACACTGGACAGTTACAGGCTTTGTGCGAGACTGATTATTTTTTGAATCTCAAACACAAATTGTATTGAAAAGATGGTTGTAACCATTAGCATAAACATTTTTTTAAACCAGTCCTCACAAGTGAATGAATGAGTGAAGCGCTGCCTGCAGTAAAACAGAAAAACACTAATTAAAAATAAGAAAATCCACTCTGGAATAAACTGAAGCTAAAGTGAAAGAAAGACTAAAAGTCTAAAAGAAAACTATGAACACTGCAACGACTCTGGTACAAATGAGTACATCTTAAAATAGAAGATTATCTGAAAACAAAACATGATACTGTGGAGCGAAAAGATCAGAATAACAAAATACAGAGATGGTCAAACTCTTAAAAATGTCCATTTTAGGCTGTTTTGATGAATATCTGCAGGTTTTCTGAGTCCCTGTCTCTTTTTTTCGATTGTGTAAATCTTTTATTTGGACCAAAACTTTACGTTTCTTCAGCTCTCTCCTCACATAAATAATCCTGTTCAGGAGAAACTCTCCCAGCAACCCTTCTGATAAAGGATTAACAACATTAATTCACAGACTGCAGCTCTGACAATGTGAAATACTAAAAACTGAATGTTAATGATTTGATTAGATTTTTTTCTGTAGAGCCCTCTCCATGTTTGTATTCTTATTTTCTTCACATGTTTTACTTTGAAGTTTTGCTCATAGGAAATGATTCATTCCTGTTTGGTGGTAAGTTATGACCAAACCGTGGATCTGTGATTGAAATAGTTAGTGCTGTTGAATTATAGCATTGTGGTGATTAAATGACTAATTTCTTCCAAAATAATCATAAAAAATAAATGTGTGATTGACTTCCTTTCAGTGCTGCTTGAGATGTGTGGCGTTAGATTAGATGTGTGTGGAGTAATTCCTTCGTGAGTCTTTCAGCTCTTATGCAGCTGCCTGTGTGTTTTGGTTTAATGGTGTGACCCTGAAAACGTCCCGTTTCCGTCCACAGGTCAAGTCTGTCATCAACCTGCTGTTTTCCGCCTACACTGGGGACGTATCAGCCCTGAGGAGGTGAGCAGCTCACACAGCTTTTAATAAGAGAGCAGTTCAGATTTAGTCACGTCTCGCCCCCCCCCCCCCCCCCCCCAGTGGAGCTTTTTAATAACATCTACATGAAAGAAAGACTCCTCTGGCTGCACGAGGAAGCACCTTGGTGACCTCAAGTGGCAGAAAAATGAACTTACAGGTGTCCCTGTGGAGTTTTTACATCTGACCTCATGAAAGTCTCATGAAACGTTTGCACTATTTTCAAAAATAGTTTAAAGTGTGGCTCTGCATCCATGTTTGCAGCCTTCTTCACCTGTTAACGATCAATTTTGAGTTAAGGACTTAAAATATTTTTCTTCATTTTTTTAATCTACAAGAGTCTGCAAACAAACATGGATGTCGTTTTATGGGCTCGGTCTGGTTGCTAGACTTTTGTTTGGAAAGTCGTGTTTTCAGGCTGTTACAAAGAAGTAAATTTAACCTGATTTCAACAATGAATTCACTTTTACCTGTTGAGTAATTTTATGCTGGTTAGAGGTGTGTAAATGGGGAAAGAAGCACTGTGAGGGCGACTAAGATTTCACCATGGAGATTAAGCCTCACTTATCATTTTAATGTAGCTGTAAAACCTTCTGTAAACCTCTCTGATGCTTCAGCGTTTGTTTGCTTTGAAAACTCAAAGGATCTAAAAATGATGAATGTCAGAGTGACCACGCCCCTCAATTTAACCCTTAAAAAATATTATAAGCTATTAAAATATTTCCCCTCCTGTAAACTTGATATGAAGGTGTTTTGTATCAGGCTGTAAACATGTTTATTTCTGCTGTGAAGTTGCACCTTTTAACATTGGAGTCTGTGGGGGCTGACTCAGTGCTGGAGCCTCTGGTGGCCACTAGAGGAACTGCGGTTTGTGGCTCTAGCCCTGCTTGGTTATTTGAAACTTCTGGAAGAAACAGAAAACAAAAAACTGCTCCAAAACTGGACAGGAAGTCATAAAACAGAAGGAAATCGTGTATCCTAGATCAGCTCTCCATATAAAATGTATTATTGCTGCTTTCTGAAGGTAATTTCCTAGGAAAAGATGTTTCAGGCTGTAACACCAGGATGTTCTTTAACCTCCAGCCTGAGACTGAACTGTGCAGCAGTTAGAGGGGCATACAGAGTTGTTTACTGGTCCTTTGTGTGTGCAGGTTCGCGCTGTCATCCATGGACATGGAGCAGAGGGACTATGACTCGAGGACGGCCCTGCACGTTGCAGCAGCTGAAGGTAACATTCAGCCTGACGTCAGTCAGTAAGTAGACACAGCTCGCCCTCAAATACTCTTTAAAGTCTGATCCTGTGGTCTGGAGCTGTTTCCATGATGTATATAAATTACATATATGGAAACAGCAAAGTTTCAAGGTAAGAAGTAGACATAAGATACAGATGCTGCAGAAAAATACAGTCTTTAAGAGGAGTTATGCATCAGGAGAGCCAATTAAAATCAAGCATGCACCCTTTTCACAGTATAACAAGGTAAAAGTAATTTGTAACATCTGCCCTGCTTCCATTAGGACACATAGAGGTGGTTCGCTTTCTGCTGGAGGCTTGCAAGGTGAATCCAGTACCCAGAGACAGGTGAGTCTTTACTACCTGTATTTATACTGATTATAATAATGAGCTTTGAAGCAGAATTTCCAGCCTTTGAGAAAAGTCTCAGTGTGGTTAAAAAATAAATAAAATTCATCCTCCAAGCTCAGATTCTGATAGCTGTGGAGAACCAAACATGCCAAAATCATAAATAATATAAATAAATGAAACATTTTAAATAATAATAATCTATTTTTGTATGCTAAATTATTTATTCACCAGTTTACCATCAGTTTATGTGTATTTATTTGTGTAATAATTTCTCTCCTATTATGTAAATGAGGCAGTGTGCCACTGGGTTGGCCACAAAGAAATCTGTTGCTTCATTAAATAATAAATTGTAAATCTGAATCAGAAAGGTTTAAAATATAGAGGCTAGAATTCTATAAATAAATTATTAAATTGAAGCCAAATAGTATTTGTACATTTTTTCCCCTATTTTGCAACATATTGTAGTTTTTTTTGTGTGCGTGTCTTTTTTGCTAGGCTAGGCAAACTCCTTCTAAAATAAATAAATTGAGAAATTGTTGTGAAGGTGAACTCATGCAATATCTAATAAATGCCTACACATATTTGTTATTTATTATTAATTTATCTACTATTAATTTTAGTCCTAATCTTTTGTCCTGTGACAGCTGGGAGAGGCTCCAGCCCCCCTATGTCCCTGAAATGGATAAGCAGAAGAAAATGGATGGATGGATGAATATTAATCTTGGTTATTAATTTCCTTTAATAGTTTCTTTTAATTCTGGGTGTTTTCGGTCCTCCATACCCACCTGCAGGGTTACATCTCTCTTTTTTTTATCAAACATAAAGTGTATTCTTTAACCTTTTAATTTGTTTTTGCACAGATGGGGAAACACGCCAATGGATGAGGCGGTGCATTTCGGCCACCACGACGTGGTCACCATGCTGCAGCAGTACCACGAGAAATACAGCCCGCCCTCCGATGACGAGCACAAGACTAGCCCTGAGAAGAGCCTGGACAGCCTTCTGTGAGACCTGCTGCAGGTTGCTACGGAGGACCGGAGGAGGAAAAACTTTGTAGCCCAACGCTCAGGCTTCTGTTGAATTATTTAGCTGCTCTGCTGTGATTTGATTTTTGGCCGTAAATGGTTGCTTGTTCACGTCTATCGAAATGTGAGCGTGAGCGGCTTAAACTCATATCTAAAGTGTTTACGGTATTACTCCTGTAATCTCACAGTACTGTAAACCACATTTCTAGGATGTACCTTGTACTAGTTTAGTATTTTGTTCGTTTTACTCTCACTGTACATGTGTTGTAAACTGTGTGGAAATTATGGTGTAAATTATGCGATGTGTAGTTACGGGTGTGCTTGATTTACATTCCTGCCTCTGTGCTCATTTGCGAGGTCACCAGCAGGTTCTCAGAGATTGTACTCCAGAATGTATTTTTCAGTGGAAAAACTTGCAATAGAAACAGTTTGTATTTATTTCAGACTTTCTAAAGATGGAAATTCATTTCAGAGCGTGTGAGACGGACAGAAGATCGTGTGATTTGTTGCATTTTGTAGTTTATTTTGTCAGCATGGTTACATTTGCGTATTTAATTTGGGCGGACTATAATATCAATATAATGTTGATTGGCATACATTTTAGGGCAATGTTTACAGTGACAACCTGATCTGGCTTTGTGCGGTAATTCTCAGACATTATTTTCAGATGTTTTCTTTCCACATGTGGAATATAGTCATTGTTTTTAACCTGTGAAATTTAATTTGCAAATATATAAACATGAACAACACGTACGATAATTATAATCAAAACTACATACTTAAATTTAATGTCCATGTGAGTGTTTTCATGGTGTCAGTTGGAGTTCATGTATTTCATGGAAAAATGCCAAATAAAAAGCTGGAATAGAAACCTCTATATGATTGTGTTTCACACGGTGTGGTTTAGGACGTAGAGTGGGTTGTCGACTAATCTATAGGTTTGTAGTTTGATTCCTGGCTCCTCCAGTCTGAATCTGAAGTGTCTTTGAGTGAGATGCCAAATTCTGAATTTTCATTGATTCAGCTATCAAAGTGTTCGGACAGAGCAGTGATACCCGAACGTCCAGTTCCAAATTGTGCATGTATACTGGGAGTCTTCTTTACACAGAGGAGGTAGTGACAGAGTAACACAGGCTTCTGTACTGGGAACAATGCTTTTTACATGACACTGCATACGTTTTCGTTGCTATGCAGATGATACCTTTATCTATGACATTAGATAACACAAATTCAATAAACTAAAAACATTTTTTTAGATGACCTCTGAATCCTGAAACACTAAGATTACTGTACTCAACCCTAAAAAAAAATCTCAGAAACAGGGTGTCTAACCACATATTTACACTGGATGTCATCACCTTAATCTCCAGCAAAACTGTGAGGAACCAGGATACATCCATCAACATAAACATTAACCAAATATTGGAGTGCTTTAAAATTACTTGAAATACACTGAGCATTAAGTATTTTCGAATAATTTTTGATATGATTTATTCATTTTTGTTGAATTTGATTCTTGACTTGTGAAGAAAATATAATCTGATCAAACATTATTCAGCTTTAAATATTGTTCAGCTTTAAAGTTACTGTGCAACTGTGTAATAAAAATGTGCTCACGACTTTGGCCTTGAGAGCGATAAGAAGCGATCGCCTCATCCTGCAGGTGAAAGATATCTGCAAGCGAAGAGACTAGAACACCCAAGGCCGCTTTCCTTTTATGGAGTTGTTTTTCTGCTAATGCAGCACTTTCCTCACAACCCCCTCCTGTAAGTTTTAGAGAATATATACCCATCCTCACAGCAAATATTAGGAATCTCCTGATGTGAGCTGTGTTGAGAGGTTGTCTCTGTCTCAATAAAAGTTCACTGATTCCCCATCTGCAGCAGGTGTCCGGTTGTCTTCATTCTCCGCCAGCCTGGTTAAGTCAATTCCTCCTTAACATCTAAAAGAACCTATTTAATGAAGGAAGACGGGTTCACTTTGTGTTTAATATTATTCTATTGCTGTTGTTGTTTTTTTTATATCCTCCAATTGGCGTCACGGAACAGGATCCGCTCCAGGTCAACTGGATCGGATGGGAGGACATCGGCAGTGGTCTGAGTGAACGGAGTTTGGACAAAAGCTGTGTGCACACAAAAACAAGGTAAGCAGACCTTTTATTTCTGCTATATTGAACATTATAAAAATACTTAGTGTCCAAACTCCTAGTAATTCATAACCAAAATTGTCTGGCTTACTTAAGGCTTGTTGAGAATCAGACAAGTGAATAAGAGATAAGTGAATAAGAAATAAGTGAATAAGTGAATAAAGATAAGAGTGAACTGAGGTCTGACCACGGTTGCAGCCGACGGGTTGCTCTCCGGTGTCGGATAAATACCTCAGTGCAGGTCTGGGACCTTGAAAGGGTTTATTAGTAACGCCTTTCTAAACAAATTAAAAGGTTAAAGGCCTTGAGAATATTTTTTAGTAATATTCTCTAAACTACAGAAGGGTTAGGAAGGCCCAGAGGACTTTATTAGAAAAGATCCTCTAAAACTTAAAAAAGAGAAGTACTGGTTGGAGTCCAAAGGACGGGTCCCTTTGATCAATAGGAGAAAACGGATCTCTTCTTAAAACCCCGATGATTTTAGTGTTTTAAATGTTTTGATGTTCTGTTTGATATTGGACACACATAAATACACGCTGAATGCTTGCTGTGGAACACTGGGCAGGACAGTTTCGTTCTCCGTTGTTCACAGATTACACAATTAAAGGAACTAGGTTCCTCTTTTGGTTAAAATAATACACCACACATAGAATTTTTTTACACATTTATTACATACATAAGGAGGGTAATGAGTGACTGCAGGTAATGTATGAAGTGTGAATGAGACGTGTGAACAAGGTGACAACCAACTAGCACCCCTATCAGGAAGCTCTAGGCAAGGTTACCCGCCAGACTCCGGTTTGGTAGAAGCCTGGTAACACCTGAAGGGATATTTCAGTGCTGACTCACCTTTAAAGCAGCGCCCCAGCTGTTAGTGCCTAACAGAGGCAGAAACCCAGCTGGCCCAAATTCTCCTTTAAAATCAATAAATAGAACATAAATTACCGGTGTGTGTAAATAAGTTGTATAAATCTGTTAGATCTGAAACTCCTGCTAAAAAACTTCCTCTCTACAACTCTTTTCTCTTCTCTCCCTCTTTCTCTCAGTTGGGATTCTGTGTGTGTATGGGTGCTGGAGAAATAAAAAAAAAAAAAAGGAAAAGGGTCTCTCTCTCTGTCTCTGTGAGAGGAAAAAGGTGGGGGCCGAGTGAGCCCGCGGGGCCGAGCGGGTCCGCGGGAGCGAGCGTGTATGCTGTATGAGGAAGAAGGGAGTGAGAGGGAGCGAGTGAAAAGAGTAATCGAGTATTTGGTGATTTTTTATTATTTCAGAGGCACTGGGTAAGAGTTTTGACTTTAGCTGTGAGAGTTGTGAAAAGAGCAGGTTTTTCTTTTGTTGTAGACTGTGAGTAATCGGTGTTTTTCTGCCTATTGTGCTGCGTGGAAGACACAGAAGTGTAGAAATGTTTGTGGTTTATCTTTGTTTGACGTTTTATATAGAGTTGGTTGATTCAGGGTGATTTCTCCCGTTTAAGGGAGGAGTTGCATTGTGGTTATGTTAAAGCTTTGCTGTAGGGGTATGTGTGTGATTTTGTGCTGGCTTCGCATGTTTAAATGGATGCATAGAAGTTTGTCAGTGAGAAATTGTTATGGTGGGGTTTTAAAGTTAGTAAAGAGTCAAACAACGCCCGCTGTTTTAAAAAGGCCCAAAACATCATAAAAGACACCTCACATCCTGGCCACTCCCTGTTCGAACTGTTGCCCTAAGGCAGACGGTACAGGGCAATCAGAGCAAGGACTAATAGACTCAAACACAGCTGTTATCCAACTGCAATAACACATCTGAATACTACAAAAATGTCCACCATGCCACTCTTGTGTTAATCTATGCACGGTCTGAAGCATGACGGTGGGAATACTTAGTATTTTAAGTATTCTATCTATTTTATTGATTGAATTTTATTGTTTTTTATATTTGATATTACTAGGGATGATGCAATGATCGGGGACCATTCTTAATGTCGTCGGTCTCATGACAATGACAATAAAGTTTTTGATTTTGATTCTGATTCTGAAATACACCCTCCTCAAGAGTTCAATGATTTAGGCAGTTATGTTTATACAAATACTAAATGTATGTTTAGTGTCTTCATACAGGTGTTTTTTCTTAACCTGGAAGCCTGAGTACGGCAGCAGAAGACAGGCCAAGCTTTGGCTAAAATTCACGGCTGGACACCAGAGTTGTCCTCACCCCTCCCGGTAAAACAAAAAAGAGAGAATGTAGTTTGAGGCGGGTTTTTCTCGCTGAACTGCTCTGGGTGCTGTGTCCCTGAATCTCACCAGTGTTAACCTCTGGCGGAAGACATGGAGAAAAGGAAAAGATGTTCCTGGTAAATCACTGAAACAAATAAAACCACACACAACCAGAGAAAGATATGAGAAGGGTGAGGAACAGACACATGTGCGTGTTAGAGACATGCCTCGTTTGAGAAAAAGTTAAAGTAACCCATATACAGACGCACCCATACATGCAATGAAGAAACAGCTTACATACATGTGCACGTACATGCAAGGTTAAAGTAGCGACACTTAACATACACCTGTTTTTAAATGATATAGTTTATACATTACTGACAATTAAACGCTTTGGGTTGCAGGACAACAACGTAACGTCAAAAGACAAAGACACTGGTCGGAGGATTAAGTGAGGACACGACAAATTTAGTGGTTAAAAGGGTCGACTTGGGACATGTTTTTGTTGATTGTTTAAGACAAATGACTACTGAATGATAGGAAATTCCTTTTTAGGTTTCTAAACAGGATCTTAAGAATTTTAACACGTACCTGTGTTGTCCTGTCAACTTGAGGGGTTATGAGTTGATTATATGGTGAACAAAAAAAAAAAAAACAAAAACAAAAAAGGGGGGAGACGAGATCTCGTTGTTTCTCCCCTCTCGGGATAACACAGCCAACACAGCACAGCCAACACAACATCATTTTCCTGTTCGCCTGTTTTGTTTTGTTTTTGTTTTTTCTGAGAGCCGAAGCTGACCTGGACTCCTACCCTCCCCTCTACCATCGTTGCCCTCTCCGCGACCATCTTTGACCCTTTGACCCCTGAAGGCCACAGCAGCTGGACTCACAACAACAACTTGAGGATGTCAACAGTGCTGCAAAAGAGTGATCTCATGCAGCAGAGACGGAGAGCACTAAACCTAAAGCCCGTTTCATTACACGGGGGAAATTCCCAGGCTGCGTCAGCTGACAGAGCTGTGACGAGACGCGCATTAAGCCCGGAGGAAAAGGGACGGTGAGCAGAAGGATGCTGACCTCTGAGAAGAGCCGAACAGCAGAGCTGCAGAAGGCCGTGGAGACCATACAGAAGCAAAAGGGTCAAGGTACAAGGAGAAGATGCAGGCAGCTGCAACAACGGATGAAAACAGACCCAAAGAGGAGGGGAGGACCCTAGGCCATGCGTCAGGCCGCTGGTTTACCTAAACTACAGAACAGGAAGGTGATGAACACAAACATATACCAACACACGAACACACACTTCTGCATGCGCCTACTTAGAATGAAGGGAAACACACACATGAACACTTATGCACTTGTTGAGGGAGTAAAAACTGATACATACCCATGCACTAAAATCAAAATGTTGATTTAATTTACTAAGAAGTGACACACAATGCTCCAGCTGCTGCAATGAAGAATGCTTTACTGACAAAGGCTCAATGCTGCACACAACAAAGTCAAATACAGAATTTGCTATAATAATAAGCCCAGGGGGCATTTGTGTGGTCTGGGGAGCAGAGTCCGGAGCGGTTTGGTTATGAAAATGATGCCCGTGCGAGATATCTGGGGCTTAAGGCCTCGACTTAATTGTTTACTCTACACTAAAAAGAAAAGAAAACACTCTGAGCAGTGGTGCAGAGTGAAAACGAGGAATTAACAGTGTGAGTTTTATTTCAGAGCGCCACGTCATTGTGATGGAGATTTAATAAAGGAGGAACACACGGACAAAGAAGAAGAGAAGGGGGGGCAGCCCTTGAACGCGATTGCCTGAGGCATTAAAGTTCTGTACTAAATTCTGGTTTCCAGTGTGAGAAAAGTCACGCAGTGCCAGTAGTAGAGCTAGGTTGAGTGATGATTCTAAATTACTGTAAGTAAATCATCGTACACCGTTCAAGTTTCATGAAAACGGGGATCTAGACTTTGTTGAACCCTAGGCAATTTGAACAGGTAAAAGTCGAGTGACCAAGTAGCAGTTGAATAAAAGTCATTGAATAAGTGTTGAAATAAACTGGCAGAATTAAGAGAATTAAAACATTTCAAGAGCTCAACTTACTTAATGGTTCAATTTTGTTTCACGAACGCAAAACATATAGGTTTATGAATATGAAAAGGTTGAGGTGGTGTTGATTTGACTCTGTGTAGGTTTAGGTTGGTATTTTTATTGATGGGAAGAATATTCAGTGACAAGTCCTAAGACCCGGGCGTCTGCATTTTGTTTTTGTTATTTTTCATTTTATTTTGTTTTATGTTTACTGATTTTTGTTTGTGAATCTTTTCTTTAAGCAGATCTGCACATCGGAAATTACAAGCATTACACGTCGGCGAGAAAATTGTTGTAAGTGAGTTTCTCCGCATTGAAATGGGTTCTGGAGGAAACACTTGTGGGGACAATTAGAAACGAGAGTCCCTGTTTAAAAAAGGATTCAGCGAGGTAATCCAAACTCAAGTTCTTGTTTCTTTTTGAGATGACGTCATTTTGCTGAGTGTGGAAACTAGATGCGACGACAGGTTTCACTATCAGCAAAGAACGGATGAATGGATGAAAGACTGGGAATAAAAACAAACGGACTGACTGGTAAAAGATGACAAGACTTGACCATGACTCAAGGTTAACCACCTCCACCTAGATAGGATAAAAGGGTGGATGAATTTATGTGGGTTTCTTTTACAGGAGTAGAAGGATGACAAAATATTCGAGGATGAGTGAACCTGTAAATGCCATTTTTGTGTCTTGTGTTGCTTACAGAGGTAACTGCGCAGCGTTACCATTTACATTTTCTTCCCTACAGGGTTACAGTTTTAATGTTTTTCTATTACAGGATTTCTGGGCGGATGTGTGAAGAAACGGTGTTTATGGGTTAGGAGTTGGGGATGCTATTACACTGTATTCTGGTGAGAGTGTTGGGGGAGACACACCCTGTCTTGAAAACTGTGATTCTTTTACAGGAAATGTTTTATAGCACCTATGGAATGAGGATGCCTGACTACGGTCAATGTGCTGCTAATGTTTGCTTTGCTTTGGTGAGAGGGGTGCAGTAGAAAACAGACAAGTGACATGAAAACAAGTAATAATAACAAATAACAAATTTGGGGACAGTTTGACCTAGAGCCCACTAACTGGCCATTAGGGGCTCTCTCTCGCTCTCTCTCTCTCTCTCTCTCTCTCTCTCTCTCTCTCTCTCTCTCTCTCTCTCTCTCTCTCTCTCTCTCTCTCTCTCTCTCTCTCTCTCTCTCTCTCTCTCTCTCTCTTGGAATAACATTGCCCAAAGGGTGAATAAAGCAAATTGTGGCAATAATAGTGATTTAATGATTGGAGAAACCTGAACATGATACTTGTCTGTTGAGCTGAATCGTTTATTACTCTTATGATTTTCCGGTGGGACTATGAAGATTTTTTGGTACAGATTGCAGGTTGTTGCTCTTTAACTCCTAGAACACGCCCTTGGCGAGGTGGGGGGAACTGGACCACCTTTCTGTGCCCCATCATCCTCTATTAGACGACATCCAAGCTAAGTAAACATGTCTTGGCCCTTTCCCCCTGAAATGACAGGCAGGCAAAGATGTTGCGTCTTTGTTTGCTTCCTGGCCCTGGGTCTCATTCCCATTGGCATAATCCTGATCTGTGAAGGGCCCCCGACACTTCTGACACCTTCAAGTTCAAAAGCTTCGCCCCCTTCTGACAGTCCCAATCTGACAAATGTAGCCCCTAGGGTCTTGCCCACCACTTCCTCTCCAGTTTTACAATATTGACTTTTGAATGTCCTTAGCAGTTACCGTTCTGAGTTTATTTTACGGTTGATTTATCCTTTCACATTTTCACGTTTATATCTCTCATTATTATAGTATACTCTGTACTCTCCACATTTTTATCATTACTTATGCTTTTTGGTTGCTGAGTTACAGGAACTGTTAATTTTGTGTCACTACCCTGGTTGCACTAACTCGTTGTACCCTTGTGTGCAGGACAGCTGTTACTGCTTTCGTCGGGAACCGAGACTGCTTGCAGCCGACCCCTGGGCAGGGTGGTGCCTGGACTCTTTTCTCCTCATCTGCAATGACAGATAAAGACAAATGATAAGACCCGAGGAGTTTTTCGAGCCAGGCTTCGACACGTCTCTGTGTTCCTTTGAATGTTATTTATTTTTGTGTGTTGACCCATTTAAGATGGGTCAAAAGGGGGATTTGAAGAAAATATAATCTGATCAAACATTATTCAGCTTTAAATATTGTTCAGCTTTAAAGTTACTGTGCAACTGTGTAATAAAAATGTGCTCACGACTTTGGCCTTGAGAGCGATAAGAAGCGATCGCCTCATCCTGCAGGTGAAAGATATCTGCAAGCGAAGAGACTAGAACACCCAAGGCCGCTTTCCTTTTATGGAGTTGTTTTTCTGCTAATGCAGCACTTTCCTCACAACCCCCTCCTGTAAGTTTTAGAGAATATATACCCATCCTCACAGCAAATATTAGGAATCTCCTGATGTGAGCTGTGTTGAGAGGTTGTCTCTGTCTCAATAAAAGTTCACTGATTCCCCATCTGCAGCAGGTGTCCGGTTGTCTTCATTCTCCGCCAGCCTGGTTAAGTCAATTCCTCCTTAACATCTAAAAGAACCTATTTAATGAAGGAAGACGGGTTCACTTTGTGTTTAATATTATTCTATTGCTGTTGTTGTTTTTTTTATATCCTTCACTTGTGACCTCTGTAAACAGGATTCTGGTGAGTTTATAATCTTAATCTGTAGTTTAGAAACTTAGTTAATAACTTAAAAGAGTGTGTATTATTTAATGACTTGTGACTGACAAGTTGTCAGTGTCTTCAGTTTGCCAGTCAGGACTAGACAAACATCTGATGGAAATTTTGTTTTCAAAACAAGACCAAGAGGCCATGCGGGTTTTCTCGGCCCTGGAATTCATCCACCCATCAGTTGACTTAACCACTTATTCAATTCAGTGTCAGAGGAGGACCGTGATCCCAGAGCAGCCACAGAGCAACAGTCGGGGTGCACAGTCATCCAGTCACTTATTTTATTAAAACTAAATATACCGGGGACCACTAGGGGGACGTAAGGAAGATGGCAGCATAAACCTGCAGCTCCCGGTCAAAACTCGAAAGAGAACCAGAATTCGAATATTTCCACCGCTAAACCGTGTAATAAATGCCATGGAAGGTGGAAGAAGGTCAAAAAGACAAGGAAACATTAAGGATTTTGTGAAACAAGTGGAGCTGGTAAGAGGGGGCAACGCAGACATGTCCGAGAACAGCGTGCAAGGCGAGCAGATGGAAGGAGATGTAGCTAGCCACCCTCACGCAGACTTCCAGGACATCATTAAGGAAATTCACTCACTTAAAGCAGAGTTTAAAACCGAGTTTGCCACGTTTAAGAAAGACATCACACAAGAAATGAAGGACGAATTCGACAGCTTCAAGAAAGACATTAATACAAAGCTGGCAGAAACTGCGAACGAGCTAGCTAGCCATGAGACCAGACTCGAAGAAGCTGAGGAAAGACTGGAAGAGATGGAAAGGTGGAATTTGGCCGCAAAAGACGCTCTAATCCAGTCGCTTCAGCAACAACGGAATATTCAGACGAAACTGGCTGACTTGGAAGGCCGTAGCCGACGGAACAACATTCGCATTTTCGGCCTAAAAGAGGGCTCTGAAGGAAACTGTGCTGCAGTGTGTGGAGGACTTGTTGAGAGCTGAGCTTTCGCTCCCGCCGGATTCTGCTCTAAATATTCAGCGGGCGCACAGAGCTCTGGTGCCAAAACCCGGACCAGAAAAACCTCCGCGATCGGTGGTGGTTAATTTTCTTCAGTTCTCAACCAAGGAGATGGTGCTGAAGGCAGCGTGGAAGAAAAAGGTTGTACATCAGGATAAGCAGCTTTTCTTTGATCATGACTACGCTGCCGACGTGGTTCAAAAGAGGAAGGAATACGCTGGAATTAAGAAAGCCTTAAAAGAGAGAGGAATTCGCTTCCAGACGCCTCTGACCAGAATCAGGATCCACTGGGAGAGCGGCGCCAGGACATATGACAGTGGCCGGGCGGCGGCGGAGGAGCTAAGGAGGAGAGGAATACAGGTGGAGGTGCCGCAGCGGAGCGGGGAAAGCACGATGCTGGAGGAGCGACTGCAAAATGCATTGGGATGGCAGCGATCTAACACCGAGAACTTATAAGTGAGGATACAAACATTTGAATCCGGTGGAAATGACTGAACAGTAGAACTCTGAAACTAAAGGTTCATTACTCTGTTACTTTTCAAGGCAAGGTAGACCGGAAAGTGGTAGGTTTTCTTTTCTTTTTTTTTTCTTTTTTCTTAAGGAACCTATGTTGGATCTCACGGGGGCCCCTAATCTGAAAGGGATATACCCCACGAACCACAGGGACGCTGTGGGTAAGAAATACGTATTTTCAGTTTCTCTTAAGTTTCTTGTTATCTTGTTCCAAGTTCTTAGAGTTAGTGTGGGATGCTATGATAGTGATAAGCCAAAAATAAAGCAAAACTTAACAGTGAAAAGATGAGGAATATAACGCTGGTGTCAATGAATGTCAATGGGATGAATAACCCAATTAAAAGAAGCAAAGTGATACTCAAAATGAGAAAGCTTAATGCCAATGTAATATATCTTCAGGAAACACATTTGTCGCAGGAAGAGCATGATAAATTGAAGAAATTTGGGTACAGAAATTCTTACTATAGTACTTGCAAGAAAAGTCGTAAAAGGGGGGTAGCAATACTTATTAAAAATTCAGTTAATTTTGAATGTTCTAAAGAAATTCGGGACAGTGAGGGGAGATACATTATTGTAAGAGGTAAACTAGAAGGGGAGGCGGTGACACTAATCAATCTCTATATTCCCCCTGAGAGCAACCAACAAAATGTGAAGACTCTACTTACTACAGTCATGTCAGAATCTGAAGGGATTGTGCTGTGTGCAGGAGACTTTAATGTGGTATTCGACCATAGAATTGATACAACAAGCACAAATAGAAGCAAAAACAGCCTGGCGAGAATGGTTAATACATTTATGAAGGAGCATGGAATGGTAGATGTATGGAGGGAACACCACCCACTGGATAAGGAGTATACACACTACTCAAAGACTCACAACACTTACTCAAGAATTGACTATGTCTTAATGAACAGATGGGATCTACACAGAGTAACTGAATGCACAATTGGAGTGGCAGATATTGCTGATCACTGTGCCATTCATTTAAAGCTAAATCTAAATAGTAGGCGTAGAAATACCTGTTGGAGGTTAAATCTGAGCTGTCTGAATAATAAAGAAACGAAAGACCAAATCAAGAAAGATATAAAGCAATACATAGAGGAAAACTCCACTGAAGAAATTAGCCCAACGGTGTTTTGGGATGCATTCAAAGCTGTGCTCAGAGGGAAGCTTATTGCTATAACTTCAAAACAACACCAAATGAGGAAGGCCCTGTACCTAAGCCAGGTGGAGGAATTGAAAAACACAGAAATATTATACCGAACAACTTGGAATGTTCAGCTCCAAGGCAGAATTAAAACACTAAAAAAGGAAATTGACAATATATTGACTGAAGAAGTGGAAAAAAAACTTAGATTTTTGAAACAGGATTATTATGAGAATGGCCCAAAGGAAGCTAGACTGATAGCACGGCGTCTTAGACAGCAGCAAGCTGTTAATACGATTCACAAGATTAGAGACCTATCTACAAATAACTTGCAGTATACCCAGGAAGCAATAGAAGAAACATTTAAGAAATATTACGAAAACTTGTATAAACAACCATGTTCCTCAAATAAAGATGAGAAAACTGCTTTTCTTAACTTCCTAGACTTACCACGTATTGGTACGCAGCAAAACAGCAAACTGACTGCCCCCATCAGTCATGAAGAAATATCTAGAGCAATTTCCAGTCTGAAAGCTAATAAATCACCGGGGGCCGATGGGTTCCCCTCAGAGTGGTACAAGAACTTTAAGGAGGAGTTGATACCAATGCTTCAATCATCATTCAATCATACCCTTGCGGAGGGTGTAACACCTCCCTCATGGAGAGAGGCGATTATCTCAGTAATCCCTAAAGAGGGAAAAGACACCGAATATTGTAACAACTACAGACCCATATCGGTTCTTAATGTGGACTACAAAATATACACATCTATAATCGCTAAGCGATATGGAGCAATTATGACAGACTTAATTAATGAAGACCAAACTGGCTTTATCTCAGGACGTAGAACTCAAGATAGTATAAGAAGGACCCTCCAAATAGTTAACTCGATACAAACAAAAAAGGGCAGTGCGGCCCTAGTAAGCCTGGATGCAGAGAAGGCTTTCGACAGTGTAGATTGGAACTTCCTATATGCCGTGCTTGAAAGGTTTGGTTTTGATGACGGTGCTGTGATGTGTATCAAATCTATTTACCAATCTCCTACAGCTCGAATTAGAATCAATGGCAGCCTAACGGAGCAAATCTCTCTCGAGAGGGGTACCCGTCAGGGTTGTTGCCTCTCACCTCTTCTCTTCACTCTATATATTGAACCCCTGGCACAGGCCATCCGACAAAGTGAGGAGGTGAGAGGAATAAGTATTAAAGGGGAAGACCACATCATCAGCTTATTTGCAGATGATATCATACTCTACCTAGAAAATCCAAACCAAACTTTAATTCCAATGTTTAATGTAATTAATATCTTTGCTGAACATTCGGGGTACAAAATTAATGTGACCAAAACTCAGATACTGGCTTTCAACTATTTGCCATCTGAAGAGGTTAAAAATAAGTTTAGACTGAACTGGACTGCAAAACAAATGAAATACTTGGGTGTAACCGTGACTAAACAATTGAGTGACCTTTTTAAAACAAATTATGATAGGCTGACCACTCAGATTAAACACGATCTAAACCGATGGTCAACTCTTACACTAGACTTTAGTGCAAGAATCACAACAATAAAAATGAGTGTCCTCCCACGGTTATTGTACCTTTTCCAATCTCTGCCAGTTAAGATCCCAGTGGAAAAATTCAAGGACTGGGATAGGCTCATCTCTAGATTTGTATGGAATGGTAAAAGGCCTAGAATAAAATACACAACATTACAACTATCTAGGAAGCAGGGTGGTGTGGGACTCCCTAATCTAAAAGATTACTATCATGCGGCCCAAACCAGACCGGCGATAAAGTGGTGTGATCAGAACTTTAATGCTAAATGGAAAGATATTGAAATAAAAGTACGGGATGTCCCAGTCCAGACTTTTCTTGGAAATGAGCAACTTAAGAAAACCTTACAGCATTTCCTTGATCCTATAACATCCCACACTCTAGAGATATGGTTTGGCCTAGTTAAACAAAGTAAGTTGGAAAGGGAGGTTAAGATGTTAAACTGGGCTGCCTATGTTGTTGGTGATATACTGAGTGCTCACGACCCAGGATTCAGGAAGTGGGAACAAAAAGGAATAACAGCGATTTGTACAGTAATGAAAGATGGCCATTTGATGAGTTTTCAAGATTTAAAAGATCGGTATAGTCTAGAGAAAACCAATTTTTACCGGTACCTGCAACTCAGAGACTACTTTTCAAAGGAAATACGAAGTTCGCGTACGTCTTATGGCATCCTGAATTGTATAATTAAATCATACAGGGGCCTCCAATTCAAGGAGATTTCTGTACTATATAAAAATCTAAGAGAGAACACGGCAACATCAACTGAATACATAAAAAAGAAATGGGAGCAGGAAATAAAAACTGATATCTCAACTGAGGAATGGTTAGGTATGTGTGAAACCCAGAACACAACGACTAACTCAAGATGCTGGAGAGAATTTGGGTGGAAACACCTTACTCGATTCTTTATTACACCAAAAATCAAAAGTAAACAGACTCAAGACAGTTTGCCATGCTGGAGAAGATGTGGTAACATGGAAGCACATCATACGCACGTGTTTTGGGAGTGCCTGAAACTGCATAATTTTTGGAAGAACGTGAGTCTTGTAATAGGCAATATCTTGGGCTACCAATTACCACACAATTTTAAAACTGTATATCTTGGGAATATTAGAGAGTATGTTCTGTACGACGACTTGTATTTGACAAAAATCCTATTGATAGCTGCAAAGAAAGCTATAACAAGAAACTGGTACAAACTGGCTCCGCCTTCATCACGAGACTGGTTAAATATTGTTGGAGAAATCTATGCAATGGAAAAAATGACTTACATTCTCAGATTAAAGGAAGATATTTTCGTTGCTAAGTGGGAGAAGTGGACATTGTATGGCACCAAGGAAAATTAATGAACGAACAAAACATTTAAGGTCTATGACTCTGTATATCTATTGATGCATGCCTGTATAAAAGTACATATATAAGCTGGAGTATGTATGCTGCTGAGCAAAGGCAGGCATGCATACGGTAGTTGATTAGAATTGGCACCCACACCTTCTGTTCGCTTTAGTTCTGTTTTGTTTTGACTGTGTGCTTGCATGGTTATTTCTCCTGTAATGCAAAACATGTCTATGTTTAAACTGTGACAAAACTATCAATAAAAATTACAGTGTCAAAAAAAAAAAAAACTAAATATACCAAATATACAGCACAGTAAGAAAAACAGAATGTGAATACAAACTTTGAATTAAAATCTCATACACATTGATTGTTGCTATTTTTACAGTACAGCTTTTCTTTTCCAGCAAAGTGCAGCGTGTGATCAGCAATCCAGCAGATTTTAGCTGAAACTAAACTGATCGACAAAGAGGTTTTCAGGCGATGATGTCTGTAACGAAGCTAAAGTTGGGCAGATGTCCAGCTGAGATTCCCAGGACACGACTGGAGCAGGCGAGTCGACAATAAAAGAGAGGAATTCACTCAAGCTGGCCTGCAGTGAAACACAGAAGGTTTAGTTTAAGTTAGCTGCAGCAGGAAAGGGATAGGGTTTAAACCTGGAGATACTCAGAAGGTGATGCATGTGATGTGATGCATTCGATGTGTTGTGATTTACTTGCAACAGAGAGAGAACATTTAGGCTACGTTCACACTGCAGGCAAAAGCGCATCAAATCCGACTTTTCTGACCCTATGCGACCCATATCCGATCATGGTATGACAGTTTGAACAGCACAAATCCTCTCTAAAACAGCAATAAGGATCATTATTAGGCCATATGTAAATAACAAAATAACTTTATAACTTAAAGCAAAATTGGGAAACGTAAAGTCCGAAACAAGTCTTTATATTAAGGCCATCAGTCAAACAATACTGTTTGGTCTGGGTCTAAACAGAGCGCGTCGTGTGTGACGTCTTCTTTTACGCATGCGGGCCGCTTTGAGGGCCGTGAACGGTTCACACTAGAGCGTGTTTGCTGTCACATTTTATTTTTAGTGTGAACAACCAGACAAAAAAAAAAAAAATCGGATTTGATCAAAAAAAAAAATCGGAATTGAGCATTAAGACCTGCAGTGTGAATGTAGCCTTAGTCTCCTTTAAACATATTTTTTTCTTGTGGTCTTTTATGCAAATAAAAGAAATGGCTGTTTGAACACGGCACAAAGCGGGCTCATTAAAGACAACCTGTAAATTTTGAAATTATCACTGGAGGTACAGATACAGTGTTGGTGAGGGAAAATTACTGTGTGATCGTTGGGATCTTCTGTCGTACGTCACTTTTAGTATTCATGTTTTCAACAGGCTACAGCTAAATGGTAAATAAGCTGTTCTTAAACCAGATCTTTAACGAGATCCAGATCCCAACGAATTAAGTCTATTTAAAAGGGCTGCGGGAAAATAAACCTAAAAAGAAATAATAAACCTACACTTCTTTCCAGGTCATTGTCCATTTCCATCATGTGGATCTCATTGGGTGGAGAAGGAGGTGGCGTAGGATCGCTGTACAAAAACAAACAAAAAAAAGATTGTAATAATGAATAAAAATTAAATTCAGACACACTGCAGAAGCATTTTTGTTACTGTTACTTACTTTGATATAAAAGAAGGTATTCTGCGGTGATATCCATCCCCTGAAGGTTCTGATGTTTCTGGGTGGACAGATAGGATTGAGCTCATTACACAGAAAGTAAACTGGATCATCTCAACATTATTTGAAATGGTAAACACTTTATGACAGAGTTTATCTTTATCTTATGACAGAGTACCAGACAAAATTTATATTCACTGTTTTCTACAGGATTTTTATTTATTTATTTATTTAGTTGTAATTTTCATGGAGGAAGTGATGTGAGAGGTGATACCGGGGGATTTGTAGCGTCCGAAGGCGGTGTCTTTGGGGATGTCGGGGTAAAGATAGACCAGGGGATTTCTGCTTCGCTGGGATGCCAGACTGTAGCGGTAAATGATATCTGGCAGAGGTAACACCAACAGCTCTTTCTTGGTGTATGGCTGTACTGCATGCACATGAGGCTCTACAGGGGGAAAAACACATATCAATACAAAGCAGGACAAACCACTGCAGTCAGCAAACACACAATTTAAGGTAAATATACTTTATAGTGAATACATAATTATAACTATTCTATTTCCTCCAGCAGAGTTATTTAAATTGTCCTCAGTGGGCTCAGTGAAGACAGACTCAGAAACATACCATCGTTGGAGTGGTCGACCCAGCTGAAGGTGACGGCGCCGTCTCTGCTGCTCTCACTGAACCGGATCAGAAAAGTACCGGCCTTTTTTTCCTGCAGCAGGAGGCGTGTCCTCTCCCTGCTCACGAACCCCATGATGGATCTGAAAGTCGCACACAGGAAACGCCACACCCTTCCACATTAGCACATCATCCGTATATGACTGTAATACAACTTTAAGAAATGTTGCTAATCTAAGTTTGGATGTCAGTGTGAAGTCGTACCCATCACGCCAAAGATCCACCAAGTGTTTCTTGATTAAATCGAGGATGCCATCGATCCAGATCCAGGCATTTTCGTTCTGCCTCACAGGAAAACAAAGAGTCAAGCCCCTGTGTGCTTGCTGTCAGACTCAAGGAAACTACAGGAACTTATCTTAAGACCCACCTTGGAGAAGCTGCTCCAGAACACAGGATCATCATCATCTGCAGCAGCACCAACTGTTACATTTAAAAAAAAACAAAAACAAACAAACAAACAAACACATTACCATAAAGTGTTTTATAGTATTTATAAATTTTAATATTAGATAGTATAGTACATGCGTAATCATTGCACTATTTGTTTGTTTGTTTTTACCTGTGCACATATTTTTTATTCTTCATGTGCACGTTCAAATGTTTGCACATCAGGGCTAAGCTACTTTGTATTTTGTGCTAAGCCAACTATGTACTCTGCTTTTTACTGTATGCTACAAGCTAATAATGTATTTTCCATGCTAATCTATGCTAACAATCTGCTTTGCATGCTAATTGTATCATTTCAGTAAAAATAATAGTGATTTCCAAAATGCGAAAAACTATTTTTGTACTGGTCAGTACTGATTTTATATAAAAATATACATTTTTTAAACATGCAAGTAAATATTTTTTTTACTTTGATCCTTAGTGATATTGTTTTTCAAAACCAAAAAATATACAGAAACGTCAGGCTTTTAAGACTACACACAATATGCAAGATATATCTTTATATACACAGCTTAATAACTAAAATGAGCTCTAAAATTAACTCCCATCAACAACGCAAATGAAATATAAATGTCTTTTTAAAAAGTAATTGCAAAAAATTAGCTTAGATTTTATTTACTTACCCATAATTTTGTCTCTTAGCATGAAGAGCTGCATTTCATCGAGCCCTCGTTTGCCAACGGTCAAAAACTGCCAGCTCAGCACCTGTGACAGCTGCTCCCAGGTGAGAGGAGGAGGATTCAGGAACAGTGACAGGTCCTAAAGGGAAAAGTCACAGAACCACAATGAAGTTTCCTGACTTGTCTTAACAGATGTTACTAGTGTTTGTTGGCTGTGACAAAATTTTACCCAAGGTTCACTGGTGGACACCATGTTCCACCACATGATGGAGGCCCAGGCATTGGGGACTTGATTCGTGCTGGAGATGACGACCACGGGCAAGGAGCTGGCCTGGACCGACAGCAGAGGAGGAAACCAGTCAATAAAAGTACAAACCCTCCACCACAGCAACCATTTTTAAAGATCAGGACTAGAGAACGCCATCAAAGCTGAAGTTCATGCTGCTTACCTCGATGTTGCACGTTTGTCCTGCGTACTGAAACTCTGTCACAAACTTGATGATGTGCAGCTCTTCAGTGACTACCAGATGGTTCTAAGGGAAAAGAAAGAAAGTAACATGAGTAAGGCAGCAGCTCACGTCTCTAGTATTTACCTCTGCTTACCCTCAAGATTTTCCATCAAGATTTATAGGACTACATACTACTGAAACGTGTACAGTATAGTAATGCTCATAAATGCTCATGTGAAAAAAGACAATTTAAAATAAACTTCTCTTACCGCAGATGAGCTTTTGCTTCTTGATTTTCTTTCCTTGAGCGACTGAAAAAATATAATTTTTTTATAAGAAACTACAAGCTGTACTGTATAAAAGAACATATGAATGCACAATGGTTAAACATAAAGCTTTGTTAACGTTGAGGATTTTCATACCATGTGCCCAAATTCTGCCATCAAGCCTCCATCTGTGTCCTCGTCCAACACCTTACAGTCGTCTCTGTTGAAATCAAAGAGACGGAACCTGCGACAAGTACAAAAAGCATCAGTACTCATTTATTACAGAAATATAAACTTTCATAAATGTATATTTCAGATTTTAGTCTACCTACCCTTTCACTGTCTTGGCTTCTGCAACATCCCTTATTTTGGTGGGGAGAAAAAAGACAAAAGGTTTAAAATTTAAAAAAGGTCTTTTTAAAATAAAAGTTCAAAAAATAAATATTTCCATCTGAACTCTATGCCACTCTTTCAGACCAGCTTTTCTTTCACTTACTTGTCAAATACAGGTTTGACTCTGAACCTGCATTTGAATTCAGGGATGTTTGCCAGGAACCTGAAAAGAGAAAAGACATTTCTTTATGTTTTTTTTAGTTTAGCACTGGTTATTTTGGGCCCAGTAAACACGTAAAAAGGTCTAAGTAAGCTCATAAACTGCTTTCAGTCAAAATGTCTCATCTCAAAACGTAGCTGCTAACTCCTGTGCTTGTTAAGAAACAGTTTGTCTGTAAGAATAATTAGCAGGTAAAAGGAAAGTATACCTAATGAGGTCCATCTGAGACCTCAGAGAGAAAACTGCAGTCAAAATAAGATGAACGTCAGTTTAATAAAGAAATGTTTTAGTTTTGGGGATCAGACCTGACCCTAAACTGTGTAAAGGCCACAGAAAACTGTGGGCAATATAAAGTTTTCACTGATTTTCACATTTGACCCCGTTTTCCCCCAACATTAAACTGCTAACAAACAGACAGACAAACAAAAGGAACTGATTACATACTCCCATTACATTGAAGCGGTGAGTGACATGAAGTCCCAGCTGACATTTGGGTTTCTCAGACATACACGTGTATAAAGTCAGTGCATGCTTACCTCACTGTGATACTGAACTGCACCCCGGTCTTCAGTATCAGAGGACGCTGTGGAAATTTCTGCATGACGGGCTGTTTCTCCACCACCAGAGCGCTGCAATGCCAGACCACAACAGAACATGTCACTATTCATACTGTTGGTGCATCAGTGTGTGTGTGTCTATACATGTAAAAAAAGAGTGACTCACTTTGTGACTAGTTTTATTAACAAGGACAGCCCAAATTTCTCCATTTCTGGGATTGAAGTAGGGAGGCAGAAGGCAGGGTCAGTGCTGCTGTATTTGCTGTTCTGGTCTTGAAGTTTCTTCAGCTGTTCGCAGACTCCTAGCAGCACTTCGGCGACAGTCGAAAACCTGCACACAGAATAAAACAGGCACAAGTGCTGAGTGTAAAAAGTCAGAGGAAAAACAGATTCTCTTAGACATGCAAAGGTGAGCAGAACAAATGAGCTCTAACCACTTGTCCAGGTGGTCCAGACTGGTGTCATCTTGACTTCCAATGCAGGCCAACTGCTGCCTGCGCTTCCACTCTGGCAGCTCCACATCAGTGAGAGTCGCCACAACCTTTTCTGTCTGCTTTAAAATGTTAACCAACTGATGCAGCACAATCTGCAAGACAAAAAAAGAAAAGATTCATATGTGCGCATAAGAGAGGGAAGAGGTTTCACCATCTGACCAGTGCAGACATGATCTCTCACAGCCCGCAATAAAATCTGAACACAGCAAAATAACAGTTAAGGAAAGGTTACCCACCGTAACCCAAGGTTCTATGAGTATAACTCTGAGAGCTGTCATCTATGTTGCTGTTGGCTGTATCAGCTTATATGACTTATTTGCATTTCAAATGGCAACGTCTGAAAGGGGAAGACTGCTACGCAAAGTTGACTTAGTCCTACTGCCTATAGGTTGCTGGTTTGTTCAACCAATCAGTGCAAGGCATTTCCACCTATGTTTTTGCTCAAAAATATTTCCCCAGAAAAACAATGTTGCATTTAGTCATGATTTGGCAAGCTGCCAACATCAACATGACGCCGTGACAACATTGCTCCATGGTCACAATGCAGCAGTAACGTTACAGTACAGTGTAAATGCGATGTCACATTTATGCTGTAAAAACATTTACAATTACAGTTTTGTAATGTTACTGCGACCTAGTTTTACATTTCATGCTAGGATTAGGTAATTATGTATTATGTAATTTGAAACATGAAGTAGAACAGACCAATAGCAAATAATAGATGTTTCTACTAAACTGCCCCAACCAGTTTGTTTCTAGATTTCTATGCAAACAATCATGAAAGAAATCTATGACATGAACATTTTCTATGAAGCTTTCATAATAATTGCACAAAATATCAAAATGAATGTGGTTTATCCATTTAGACTAGTTGTTGTAGAGACCCACCCTTTGGCACATCCCAGCACACCCACTCACTTCACCAGATGCACCATATTATTATTATTTATCATACCTCCTTTCTTTGTGTTATGGAGACTGCATGTTTCTGACATGCCTGATCAACAATATGTTGGGACTGGGTCATATCAGTGTGCTCCTCCACTGGAAAAGGAAGACAAGACACTTGTGTCAAAAACAACTGAGTGACAAACCAGACCTGCCAATCCTGCCAAGCAACTCCTGGGCTGACAAATGGGACTGAACTAGTGGCCACTTGAGGTTGACTCTGACAGTGAGTCAGAGTCCCCATAGACTCCCATATTAAAATGCCCAAATTTACGCCACAACATCACCTTGTTTTCAGCCTGTTACAAAAAACAGGTTTAATCTTTGCAGATACTTCCCTCCTTCCCTACTTTGAAGGGCATGGCCAGTTTGACAGGTGACAGAGGCATCGGTAACTGTCAGATGTCTGCTGGGCTTCCGCTCAAATAACTTGAGTCACTGCAGTGTTTGTGCCTTTTTAACGATGGGCAAGGGCTGTGTTGAGTTACGGCCTCAGTTTTGATTAGTGAAATTTCTAGGATTTTATTACTAATCACACTGCTAAAATTAATAATTTAATGTCGTCCACACTTCAAAAACCAGTAGGTAATGGCATGGCGACTATGTCCATCTTTTATATACAGTATGTGGTCGTGCTATCGTACCTTTATTTTGCCAGGCCATCAGAATATAGTCCAGTTTTTCATTCAGACCCTCCAGTGTCTTGATTTCCTTCTTGGTCTCCTACATTAGAGTAAAAGTGCATTGGTTTAAAAACCAAGAGGAAAACATTTATCCTTCTTGGAAGGCTGAAAATAAAATCCCAGTAATCTTACCAAAGTCTGTTGCTTCAGTTCATTGACTTTGTCGTCCAACTCGCTCCAGCTTTGTTGCATGCTTGAATTATTGCAACTCTGACAAAAACAAGAAGGTTCTGTCACATGTTTGCAATTATTATCAAATATTTATTTATAATTAAAATTTATATTTACTTTTCCTTTCCTCTGGTTGTGATCACAGTTTCGCTCTAACGTGTTGCCATATTTGCTTTGCTATGACTCACAATGCTACGTTTTCTGTTAGCATGAGCAATTTTTACAGTTCCACCTACTCACTGGTCCGGGAAAATGTATTTCTGCCGTTAATTGTAACTCTCTCTATAAGCAACCCAGGCACATGTTTACAGTTAGTGTGCATCAAAGTTATGATTCTACTAAAATCTTTTCATATCTACTTTTGGTTAACTGCAGTGACCTTGGGACAGACCTGTCTGTGTAAATATGACTTAGGAATGAAACCAGGCTCTTCATTAGAACAGCATTTAACTGACCTGAGGCTGAGAGACCGAAGCCAGAATTTGCTTTTCCTCCTTCAGGCATTCAGACAGAATTAGGGCCAATTTCAGCGGCTCACCCTCGAAATGCCCCTAAGGAGCAGAAAGAACCACGCAAATCATTACTGGAAGTGCATTTTCAAATAATAAAATTTTTTTCTGCACAGAGCATCATATCTGTTCTACCAGCAGGTAGTCCTTCATCCTGGAAAAATCTGGCCCCTGCAGAATATTGTTCTCCTGAACAGAACGATACCACTGCTCTTCTAGAAACACCAGGAGAGCCTGGAAACAGGTTCTGGCTCTGTGCTCGTCCACAGCTGCCGAATCCCTAATGCAGAGAAACAGAAGATTTAACTACAGGACTGCATCTGTTTGCATGTGCTGAAAAACAATTTACGATTTCACAATCTTCCTTACATCATACTGTACAACTTACTATATTATTAAGTTAAAGCTCTTTAATCTTAGACCATAACTATTTTCCCTGCTCCTGCATCCAGCCCCGTCTTACCAGTCCTGGTTCTCGATCCAGGTGCTCAGATAGTGGCGAATCTCTTTGGGAAATCTTCTCTCGTACAGCTGGCAGACCCGGCTCTGGAGTGCAGAGTCCAGTTTCAGAAGGGCCTGCCACTGAGCCATCTGCAGTCACAAAGACACGAACCTCTTTTTACGAGTTCAGGGCCTCTGATTGGTCCACAGATGTGATAGGAGTCTTTACCGTTATTTTCCTCCATTTTATTAACAGAAATACATCTTACGCTAGAGTAATTTAAGATAAAGTTTTATATAGATTAAAAATCTGTTTTTACGTGTGGCCTGGCCAAGAGGGCAGCCATGACTATAACCATATATAATCATACAAATATGACTGACGCTCACTGAAAATGTGTACCGCCAATCGTCAGATCACATGCTGTAACAAGTGAATAACAAGTGCAGTTTCAAAAGTGATCACACTGACAGTTTTCTTAGTCCTTAAAAGCTGACTTAAACTCCCATGCAGTTATATTTATCTTATTTATCAGCCAAAGGGAATGTCTGTGGACACAGAGAACGTGGAAATCTCAAAATAATTCGAATAAGCACAGCACCAAAGTGAGGTGTGAGTAATGATGACCTGATTAGTTTTATGTGTTTATGTAATGCAAAGCGATTGTGGTGGCGTATTGATGTCGCCAGCTATCGGTAAATATAATGTAACTGAGCTCACTGGAAAGTTTTGCCCCGCTCTTTAATATAATCGGAGGGGATTTCCAAGAAATGCAACAACACCGCAGCAACTTCAAGAACCGAGGATTTTCATTTATTTACATTTGCCTTTTTAACAGCTTTTATCAGACAATTACCTACTTCTAAAAATCAGGATCGCGCACATTTTGGAGGAAAAGTGGGCCATAAGCTGCGCACAAGGCTGCCCGCAATAGAACTAAAGTTGTTTCTTTGCGCAGAAATCATGACTTACCTTGGTGGGTGGCTCTTTGTCGGACAGGTGAAAGCAGGACAAAAATCACAAGCGACCTCCAGCCTTCTGATCTGGCTGTTAATTCTTGCCTCAAGAACGAGGACGCGAACTTCCGTTGCACACGCCCACTCACACTCACCACGTGATTCTCCAGAACTCGTCCTGCTGAGTGCGTAAAGCTGGAGGCCGCACAGCTCGACATCCGGCAAGTCACAAAGTAAAGAAAAAATAACAACAGCCAGATGTTGAAACCCTGAAAACAGCTGTTTTCTGTGCAGGTTTCAGCTCAGTTTGGTGGGCTGTTGCACATCAGCGCGCATGAACCCGTTTTTATCCGTTTTTTTCCACAATACTTTTTCTTTCTGCACTTTTCTATTGCACTGTTGTGTCTGCACTGTCTTGTGTCTGTATCGGTCTGTACTGTCTGGTGTCTTTGTTTTGGATTTTTGCACCTTCTTTTCCCCACACTGTTAAATCCCTGTAATCTCTTCCCAACAACCTTTTTCCTATTTAGAAACAAAATTACCCTCTACAACATGGGTCTCACACTGGCAGCCCGGGTGCCACTATATTGACGTGAAGAAATATAATGCAGCTTGGCTCTTGAAGTTACTTTTTTTGTTAGGGAAGATTTGTTTGTTGAGTGCAATGCTAAAATAAGTTATTTAAAAAGCAAAAAATGAGTTAATATGAAGGCAGTATAAGAGAATTATTTGTAAGGAAAACTATTTTCACTAGCAGTCAAAAACTATGTCTGCATTTCATAAATACAAAAGAAATTACAGCAGAAGTGCTGCCAGATGTCTGGACAGAGAGTTCCAATGTGTTTATTTGGAAGTTCAATGAAAGGCTTAGAGAGGGGAGAAGGAAATTCGTTCACATTTGCAGTTTCGTCTTGTTGTACAATATTTGAAATTTGAAAAAACAAACAAAACACTGGGAATATTTGTGGGTGTTTTCTCATTCGTTTGTCCTACTTGAACACTAAAATGGTCCTCACATGAGATGACAGTGCCAGCAGTGGCCCACGGCTCATTTAAGTTTGAGAACCCTGCTCTATAATGTAGGCAACAAAAAATAGAGCTATGTTTTATTATCCTTCTTTTTTCTGCTCATGTTCTATTTAACTGATTTAAGCTGAACACATTTATTAGAATTAAAATTTATACTGAAATCAAGTTTATACTATGTTATTTTATTATTAATACAGCACAAGATTCAGTTGCCTTTGTACAAAAACAGCTGGTAGAAAAGTCCTCCAAAGAGCTACTTTTACATTCTTACTTTGAGTAAATATCAGAGACAGTACTTTTTTACTTGAGTAAAGAAGTTGAATCAGTACTTGGATTATGTTTTAAACACTAGCATCTGTACTTCTACTCAAGTACAGAATGTCTTACTTTTGGCACCTGCGTTACTAATCTGAAGATCCAGGGTTTGATCCCTCGGTCCTTCAGTCTGCATGCAGAAGCATCCCTGGACAAGAACAGACACTGAACCCCCATCCATTCACTGAAAAATGCTGTAGCTCCACCTACCACCCCCGCTTCCATGTTACTTTTCTTTAAACCAGAAGTGGCTATATTTGGATGAGAGGATGGGGAGCTGAGCTTTCAGCTCACAAGTTTCCTCCATTACTCACACAGGTGTAACTCACAGAGACAGAGTCCAGAGGTCAAATTCTGGGACTCAAAGGAGTGGAAATGCCGAAAAGACATTTAACACCTCCCTGTGTCTGAACACACCTGTCAGTCAAAGCACCAAGATTTACTTTTTATTTTGGCATTTTTGATCTTCTGTAATACAAAGTTGTACTTTTTAAGTCAACATATTCTTTAAAAAAATGTTCAGCCATGCTGTTGCATAATAACCTGACTGTGGTCAGAGGTTCACACATACAGTAAATAATCTGATTAGGAGTAATGGGGATTCATGAATAACATGGTATAAATAATGATTTATTCTTTATGATAATAATTTCTGAGCAGCAGCAGCAACACTGAGACACCTCAGCCGTGTTTTTTGCTGTTGTTGGTTTTTTGTTGTTGTTTTTTTTAACTTCCGCAAGAACCCAAATACAGCCTCACCCTTCAACAATCACCGAGAATCACGTGATTCTCCAGAAACGCCGTAAGTAAAAACCGCCAAGCAGCAGCTGTTACATGCCGACGTCTCACTTCCTACTGCTTTCGAAATAAAAGCACAAAACCTCGGTGCTATTTCAGTGAGGTGGCCAGCAGGGGGCAGGAGAGCTGAGCGACTGTGTGAATGAGTTAGACAAAGGGAATCAAAACACTACGTGTATTTAACTTTTTTGCCAATAACAAACAGGTAAAAGAGACAGATGCAGACATAAAGTATCAAAATAATGTCAACTACAAAAAACATAAACAAAACATGTTCAGATTGATTTATATACAATTCATTTCTTATAGAAAAACATGACTGAACATGCAAAATATTAAAGGCACAAAACCAGCATGATACAAACTTTTCTTTCATGGACAACAAAGCAAAATATGCTTTAAAAACACATTAACCACAAACTCTGTAAAAACAACACCCTCACGGGAGTCACGATATTGACAAAGGATTCAAAGAAGCTCCAGATGCAGATGTTTTTTTTCTTCCCTCTTTTTACTCTGAATACGGAGAGCTCATCTGTAAACGCAAAAAGAAGAAAAATATTAGCGGCATAACATCGGGACAGATTCAACAAATTCTAAGATTAAGCAAAAAGCAGTCTTCTGTTTCAGCAAGGCTAATCAGAGGCAGTCTTCAATTATTTAATCTCAGCCTGCGATCACAGGTCAACAAGAAATGTAATCTGATTACAGACAGACTGTCGGCAAACACAAAAAACAATTAAACTCCATTTAATCCAAACTTAAAATCCTAAAACATTGACTTCATGAATATTCACATCATGTCATGTGAGACAACTTTCCATCAGTGTGATTGATTACAACACAACAATTCATCAATCACTGATCAGTGTGCCATGTTTCAACAGTGTTTGCAGAAATGTCTCTGCACTGTTCTCAGTCTTTACGCTCAGGAGTTAACGATAATAAAAATGCTTGCTATAAATACAGAAAATATACAAAACCCAGCTTTTCGGCGTTTGCCACTTTGGTCCTAGTCGCAGTAATGTGTAATCTCTAACTTCTGATCTTTTATAGACTACGTTGACTTGAAACAAGCAGAATAATGAATTTACTGTTTTTATTATGAGGTTTCCAGAAGTTTTCCACATTTGACCTTTTTCTATTTTAGCTCTACTGCACAGAGCGATAAGAGTTAAGAGTTATAAGACACATACAGTGTCTTATTCATTTACAATAATAAAATGCATATTATTACCAGTATTATCCACTAAGTACAATAATGTAAACTTACGGTGTCGATGTCGAAGCACAGGTGCTCATTGAGCATGTCAAACTCTCCAGGTGTCATCGGGGGCTCCGGAGATTGACACGACCGCGGGGTGGTGCTCGCGTTGGAGCTGAAATACATTAAAAGAGACATTAAAATACATTTTGCCTGTTTTGAAATTCTGTTTAAGGTTAACTGAGCTCGACTTGACTGAAATATTAACTCACCGCATTTCTGAGATGGGGATCAGGGTTGATGGGATGTAAGGATGCACTGGAAGTTTAACAGAGGTTTATATTAATATTTAATTCGACCTGAGAATTAGCCTGAGAGTTTCCCAGCAAAAACTTGAACACTTCACCTCATAATTAGATCTTACCTTTGCTGGGCTGGCTGTTGTAAAGCCGCCCGAAGGCCTCGTCTTTGGGGATGTCGGGGTAGAGGAACTTGAGTGGGTTTTCGGGGACAACCCCGTCTGAGATTACTTTGTAGTCTCGAATGATGTCGGCGAACGGGAGCGCGCTGAGCCGGTTTTTAGTGTAAGGCTCCACAGAGTTAAACTTCACCTCACCTAGTGTGAAAAGTTACTGTTAGCAAACTTTGTTGTCCACTGTCAGCAAAGCAAGTAAAACCGCACAGATTTTCTATCAACAAAGTTTATTTAACGGTCTTATCATAGTTAAAGGTTTGGTATACATTTGCATTTTATTACCACACGTGGTCTGATGTTGGTTTATGGGAAATCTCACCGTTATCGCCGTGCTCCACCCAGGTGAAGGTGATTCCGCCGAGGTGGCTCTCGCTGAAGCGTAACAGGAACGTGCCTGGCTCTTTGTCCTTCAACAAGGCTCGCTCCATCTCTTTACTCACAAATCCCATGATGTAGCTGCGGAGGCGGAGAAAGACAAAAGAAATTTAGGTTTTTGGTTTCAGCCAGTGAGATCTGTTGTCCAATTTCACATTTTAGATCTGCCATTCATACGAAGTTTATCCTAATGCATTTTGAAGCTGCACATTTCTAAGACAGGGTTGTAGTCTACAGGTGATATCTGGCACCTGCAGACATCCATTGATGCTATTTTTTTGGGATAAAGCCTTTATAAAGGCGTCTAAATTTGGCTGACATACACACTTGAACTCATAATAATTTCTGTTGATTCAAACTCTAAAAAGACAAGAAATCCTCCCAAAAAACCCCTTAAAAATTAAAAAACCTCTAACTACTAAAGCAGCAGCATTAACAATAGATGTAAGCATTAATTACCTAATAGAAATGTATATTTATGCCACATTTTGTTTTCATTTAGTTCTGTATTTACATTCCATTTGAGTTTCCATGTATTTGTCCTTTCCATTTCCTTCTATGCAAATGAGGGCTTAAACTTGTCTCTGATTGGTTAACACCAGATGCTGTGCTCACGGCAAGAACGCATATTGATATTAATAAATTTAATGAAAATTTATTTTATTGTAATGTAATATTAAATATATTAATATTTTATAAATGTATCTAACTGTTCTGTCTTTCCCAACTGATGTTGGCAGTTTTGGTCCTTCATATATGTTAATGATAGCGGTTCATGTATCTAATAACCCTTTCATCTTTTTGTGGATTTGTTTGTTTGTTTGTTTGTTTGTTTGTTTGTTTTTAGAAACATTTTCTGTTTATGATCTTTCAGCCGGGACACGATGACCTACTTCTCATTCCAGACCGGCAGCAGGTGCTTCTTGATGAGCTCCAGGATCGAGTCGAGCCACATCCAGAAGCTGAACGGCTTCCCTGGAATATTCTCCTGTATGATTGGAAGAAAAGAGAGTGAGAACCTTCTCGGAATTTAAATTGAAATTAGATACGATGTGGGATAAAAATACATGACCAACATTAACAACACGGCAGAAGGTTTTATGACTGCCACTAGATGGCACAATAACACAGAAAATAATGGTACTATGCCGCTCATGCTCATATTATCTAAGACTCACCTTGGAAAACTTGGACCAGGACACTTGATAGTCGCTGCAGGAGGCATGCTGACCTACAGAGACAAAGAGAAACTATCATAAATGGCCGTCCCAGGAAAACAAGGTCAGCAGCTTTTTAGTTATTCTCTGAACTTGTTTTAGAAAATTCTTTGAACTCTGTGAGCAGCAGCACTAATGTACTAGTGTGACCTTCCCCGTGTGGGCATAAAGTGGTTTTACTACAGTTTCCGAGACAAACAGCATGTTGTCATGAAGCTTTGAGGTACGAGTTCTCATCAACAACAAACCCACCGAATCAAAACGCAGCGCATACGCAACGGCCTTTCATGGTGCCTTTTTCATAGGCTTCAATGGTAATCTGGGAAATTTCAATAAAAGGTAATATATCTTTCCTCCTGGAGCTTATTTATCTCATAGAGCAGGGTCTGTGGAATGATAATGAATATAAAAACCTGGTCATCTCTTCCTGCCTATGTTACATCCCGGTAAAGCAAAATTTTTAACCAAACAGGTAAAGGAAAGGAAAAGGATGTTTAGCTACAATAAAGATGAAAGTACAGAACCAATGTGAGAGAGAGAGAGAGATCTCAGGGTTTGTTTGTTTTTTGCCTTAATTCATTTATATTCATACAATTTACTATTTTCACACAGTGGGATGCTGAGCAGACAGATCAGGAGCAGGCGATATACAGCGGGGTGTAAAACTGTCTGCCCCATTCCTGATGTCCTTGTGTTTTGCATATTTATCACACTTAAATGTTTCAGATTATACAACTAATTTAATATTAGAGAACACAGCACGAGTAAAATATTTAAATGTAAATGATTATTTCATTGATTAAGAGAGAAGTTATCCAAACCCACCTGGCCCTGGTTGAAAAGGTGATTGCCACTTTTGTTAAATTGTGATTAACCACATCGTTTGGAAAGCAAAGTTTAGCGTCACTAAACAAACTCAGGCCTGATTACTGGCAGACCTGCTGAATCAAGAAATCACTTTAACAGAACCTGTTTGACAAACTGAAACTAAATACCTCAAAAAGCAACTTATCATGAGCAAAATGAAGACTGGAGTGGCCTGCTCAAAGTCCTGACCTGAATCCAATTGAGAAGCTGTGGTTTATGCTGGAAAACCCTCCAATGTGGCTGAACTGCAACAATTCTACAAAGATGAGACAACTTCCTCCACAGTTATTAGGTTTAGGGGGCAATCACTTTTTCACGCAGGGTCATGTAGGTTTGCATCTATATCCCTTAATAATAAACACCTTCATTTAGAAACTGCATTTTGTGTTTACTTGTGTTATCTTTGTGTATTATTTGAATTTTGTTTGATGATCTGAAACATTAAACTGTTACAAGCATACAGAAAACAGAGCAACAGAGCATCAAAGAAGCTTCAGCTTCGTTTTTAGCTTCTTTGATTTGTTGGGATCTGATTGGGTTAAAAAAACAAAACAAAAAACAAAACGCTGTTGTTCATCACCTTTAATGCTACTTTTGGTTTTTTAGAGTGATTTGTTTGACTGATCAGACCAAGCTCCCTGTTGTTTCACGTGAAGTCTGGCTCAGCTTGAAGCAAACGTGTTTGCTTTATGCATAAACTTGAGGTTGAGCGAGTAGCGGAAGTGGTCAGCAATATATAAGAACAGCCACGCTGGAAGGGTGATTCACTGGATTTAAATGAGGTAAGGCTTTTCATTTTTATAGACCCTCTGATCGCCCCTCAGAGTTTCTCTGCTATGCTGACTTTGACTTTATAGCTGGACCAGTCTGATACTTGGCTCGAATAACGTTTCTGGTTCTTCCCCTTTTAAACTGAGCGACTTTCTGGAGTCTCTGCACCACCTACATGCTTGAATATCTCTGCTGGCGTGTGGTTTCACAATGACAGAGGTGTCGCTTCACCCTCCATAAACAAGTAAACACTCTCCCACCTCTCTTTAGATGTTTCTGCCTTCAGCTTTAACTTTCTGTCCTAATTAGCTTGTTAGCTTGCAGTTGTCTTCTTAAGTATAATATTTTACTGTTTGCTGTGTTGGAAGATGTTTTTCCAGGTTAACGACTTTAAAGCCACATTTTTTTTTTAATGTATTTTTTCTTAATCTTCAACCTTTGCGAAAGAACAAAACTAAAAGACAAACATACCAAAGAGCTTTTCTCCCAGCATGGTGAGCTGCTCTTTGTTGAGGCCTCGCCCGGCAAAAGTGGAGAACTGCCAGCTGAGGACCTCAGAGAGCTGGCTCCAGCTGGCCCGAGGAGGGTTCCCAAAGAAAGCCAGGTTCTGTGGAGGACGATGGAGAAGGTGAGGGAGGCTGTGAAGCATAAAAAATGAAAACAAACATCTCCAAAACAGCTGGAGAACATGAGCTACAGTTACAGAAGAACCAGAGTAAATGGAACATCAGCAGAATTTGTTGTCACGCTCTGGAAGTCAAAGACTTGGAATTTAAGTCAGTTTTCTTCTTGTTTTATTTATGAACTGATGTTAAACTCAGGAGATGGGGGTGAATTGCAAGATTTATTTGTAATTTATGTCATTTTGATGCTGTTAATCGCGCATCTGTTTTGGGAAAACCAATTTTAGAGACTTGAAAAATGCAGAAATGCCCTGTGAAGATCCGCACAACAGAGGTCGACTGAAAAAATAAAATCTGTGTTTCTTTCTTTATTATTTTATTTTAAAGATAATAGAAATGAATTTATAAAAACAAAGGCTTTTAACAAAGATGTCCAGGTGTGTTCAAATAAGTTGAGCTGAAAGTGAGGTTATGTTTGATTCAGCTCAACTTATTTCATTTAAAACTTAAACTTTCAAATGAATGAATTTTCTGTTTTTAGAAGAAGTCCAGTATGGCTCACCCTCGGCTCATCAGTCAGGAGGTTGTACCACATGACGGAGGCCCAGCCTCCAGGCAGCTGGCTCACATTGGAAATCACAACGAGCGGCAGGGAACACGTCTAGAAAATAAAAATAAATATTAGTAAATTATTTTGTAAATGAACAGCAACAAAAACAAGTTTGAAATAGATCTGCTCTGCCGCTGACCTCCAGGTCGATGGTGAGGCCCTGCACCGTGAAGCAGGCCTCAAAACTGAGAGAGTGAAGTTCTTCTGTCACAGAGAGCAGGCCCTGAAAAATAAAACACTGAAACATCAACTGGCGTTCAAAGGCAGATTCATTGAATATGATGCACAAATCCATCTGAAGCAGCATTAATGGTCACTGCGGAGGACAGAAACTGCCAAATCAGGAGCAAATGATGCTATACATCAATTAATATGTCATTAAATACATTAAATATTAATTAAGCCTATACATTAAATAATTTACAAACTATGGCACTGATAGTTTTGCTTCAATATTTACTTACCTTTGTATTAATTCCCTAATTTATCTACTTTCCCATTCAATGTTTACATTTATTTAAATGTATTAGTTACATGATGTATTTCTGAATCAACCATGAAGCATGGGGTTGTGTCATGAAGGGCATCCAAAAGCAGCTGAAAATCAATTTAGGTCATATCTTATAAATGAATAAGACCTATATGGATTTAAAATAATGATTTATTTACTTTAGAAATACAAATAAACACAATACACTGCAAATAATAAAAATATAATAAATAAAATAGAAAATTTTATGGGAAGAAAATACTACAAATAGTACAAAAAATGCAAAAGAATACAATTTTTTTTTAAAATCAATTTAGATTATTTAAATAAAAAAAAAAATCCCTACACTTTTTGTGGACTTCATTAAATATGAACTTATTTACAGAGTCTCTTTTATTTGGCAGTTTTCGTCCTCCGTAGGTCATCTACATTTCTTACCTCGTTCCCTTTGGTGCCGTTGATATATTTCTTCTCTTTCAGCTGCTGTAAAACACAAACTCTGAGTGAGATGACTAAACACCATTTTAAATAAATGGTTAAAGGTTCAATGAAAGAACCAGTTAAACAACTGTCAAGATTTGTTAGAGTTTTGTCCTACCAGATGTCTGAACTCCACTGAGAGGCAGCCGTTTGAGTAGTCCTCAATGTCCATAACTTTAGTGTTGTTGGTCAGGATGAAAAACTGACGACTTCTAAGGAGAAAAGGAGAAAAAACTTGATTTTCTTATCAATGTTTACCAGCATCCATCTATAAGATGGACTTAATTCAGAGGATTAAGTGTTTGTGGATTGTTTTAGACAATAACATAAACCATATTTAAAATCTGTATGTAGTTTTCAAAATAAAACACCACTTATTTTACTGTAAAGGTTTTTAAATCAGGGCGATTTTAAGAAGGTTCAGCTGCAGACTGTCCTTCCTGCAATGTATAACACCGTATATAATCTGTCAATACATGTATAAATCTAAAACAGAGATCTATAAAAGAAAACCAAGCTGATTACATTTCGCTGTAAATTTTTTTGTTATAATTTGCGGATGAAATCTTTAAAGCCCACATATCTTTATGGATTTTTGAATAACTGACAAGTCAATAAGTTATAACAAAGTCAAGTACATTATGCGAGTGTTTCCTGTCTTCCTATTTCCTATTGCTTTTCCTGTCTGTTCCAGTGCGCGGTATCAGGCTAACACTACCAGAAGGTGGCAGTAAACACCAGCTGTTTAAACAGCAAAAATTGAAGAAGTGCTACTTCTATAAAAGTGAAGTTCAGGCAATTGGTTTTTAATGAACATCGAGTATTTTTGCTTTGTATCCTACTGAGAACCGAGGAAAAAAGCAAGAGAACAAGTAAATCTATCACGGCATGCCTGTATTCATTCACATCTCAGAAAACATTCTCAATCACTCACTTTTCTTTTCTTTTTTAATCCATTTGCTTTCAGTAAACTCCTATAGCTTTTAAGGTGACTTTAACCCAATAATATGTTTTTTCTGCATCTGGTTTTACAGGAAGTTAGAGGCAAAGTTCCCCCGAGGTGCATGTTTGGTTTCCAAGTGCTTTTTCAAACCATATTTACACCTGGTAACGCCAAACAAATAACACGCCAGTGAAGCCATAAAACAGGAAGCTTTAGGGCTGATTTTGGCTTTTAATCTTTAAGTTTTTACCCCCTTACAGACATTTCATTATTTTTTTTTCCAGTCTTGAATTTGTATGATGTTAAATCAGAGTGGATATCCCTGTATGAATACCTCAGGCACAGATGCTCCGCCCACCTGCTATTCAAACCTATCAGAAGTTGTCTTAAAGAGGAAGAAGCTAAAACAGGTTATTTCATGTAGAGAATTAAATGAGGGGGTTCTAAGGTCCAGTATTAGATAAAGTAGTATTATTTCACTAAACCATGCCTAACTACTGTATTAGCGAGCAGATTAGGTTGCTTTTAATCTGGTGCTGTTTCCTGTTCTCGGACATTTAGTAGTAGCACGCTTAGACAGTTTGTACTCACACTCTGCCCGGGGGGAGGTCCCTGCAGAAACACACAAGCACAGCACACAACATTTTTACCTTATTTTTATTCAAGCAATGAAGACAGGTTTACTGTGGGGTCCATTTAATAAGAAAATAAATCATCTTACTTGTCAAATGTTGTTTTCACTTTCAGCTGATAATCCACTTCTGGAAGTTTAACCAGGAGTCTGCAAGAAATCAGAATAAACTGAAACAAACTGCAACCCAACAGCAGAAACAAATCCTGAAACAACAAGATGTCACATCACCATACCTGACTTTGGTGGTGAACTGTACTCCAGTCTTAATGATGAGGGGTTTCTGTGGATGTGTGGGCATACATGGCTGCTTCTCCACCACAAATGAACTGTGAAAAAAAACCCACACCTCGATTTACAATTTCACTTTAACACCCCGAGCTTGAGAGAGAACATTCAAACCACAGCTGGCCGTGTTCCTCCTCCGGTAGTTACCACCTTTCGGTTTATTGTCTAATGTGTTGTCAGAAGCTGAAGCAGAGGAGGAAGTCGTGTTTTTCATTTTTCAGAGCACTGAAAGTTGTTCTGCACAAAGATGAATTGGGCTGGGATCCCTTGCACTGCTTATTACACATCTGCATCTCCTCCTCTCCCGTGTGGCATCCCTCAAGGCTCAATCCTGGGACCACCTCTGGTTTCATTATATAGGTTATCTTTCGGCTAATAACTTAACAGCTTCAGTGGTATCTAGTACCATTTCTTTCTTTCTTATCTCAGTGAATGTGTCACTAATTAATTAATTGTCCTTTATCTTACTCCTGGTAAAACTGGGGTTTTTGTGTTAGGCTCTGACAGTTTCTCTAATGATCACTACTTAATTAAATCACTACTCTTATTATTATAGATGAAGCTACACAGCTGTCAACAGGTCATTAAAATCATTTCAAGCTGCAGCAGCAAAGAGATATACACAAAAGAGAATCAATAACTGTGATTCAGCATACTCTAAGTAGATTCTGCTACTCAAACTATTGCACTTTTACTTCAATTTTAGTTTTGTTTAATAAATTAAAAGCATCTAAATACTTCTTTTCATAACAGGGTTTAATTTTTTTGTGCAGCTAATTTCAGAGGTGGGAAATAACAAAGTAAAAATACTTTGTTATTGTACTTAAGTAGAATTTTTAGTTATTTGTACCTTACTTGAGTATTTGTTAACACTTCAATCATTTCAAATTAAATATTCTTGTTCTGTGTCACCACATTTAAAAAAAATAAAAATCATAGAAATACCCCCACATGCAACACAGATTTCTTTCACAAATGCTAAAGGAATAAAATGTCTTCTGCTGAGCTGTGTTGGTACCTCTTGATGAGATGGTAGATGAGATATTTCACTCTCTCTTCCATCTGAGGCTTTTGCAGGGGTATTGGGTCGCTCTCATAGGTCACCTTCACCACCAGCTCCCCCAGTTTGTCCAGCTGACGCTTGATCTGGAAAAGGCTCTGGGCAGTCAGGGTGAACCTGAGAGAAGCGAAGAATAGGATGAGGGCAGAGAATTTATCTGATCTTTATTTAGTAAACTACTTAACTGACAACTGACAATTATAGAAGATCGTTTCTGCCACTGAAAAAGAGAAATGGCTGGCAATTAAAAATCGGGGCGATCGTGGCTCAAGAGTTGGGAGTTCGCCTTGTAATCGGAAGGTTGCCGGTTCGAGCCCCGGCTTGGGCAGTCTCGGTCGTCGTGTCCTTGGGCAAGACACTTCACCCGTTGCCTACTGGTGGTGGTCAGAGGGCCCGGTGGCGCCAGTGTCCGGCAGCCTCGCCTCTGTCAGTGCGCCCCAGGGTGGCTGTGGCTACAATGTAGCTTGCCATCACCAGTGTGTGAATGTGTGCTTGAATGGGTGGATGACTGGATATGTAAAGCGCTTTGGGGTACTTAGGGACTAGTAAAGCGCTATATAAATACAGGCCATTTACCATTTAAAAAAACAAAAACAAAGCGTTTTTCAGTCACAGAAACAAGCTTCCATAGTAATTATACTAACGAGTTAGCTATATAGTTAACCAAGTAATATTCGTGTCAAGTTGGGCGACATATAGCATATATTTTACAGTATATATCACAGGGTGTCATATGTACTGGGAAATTAATATTCAATCTATAAATAAATATTTATTAGAAATAATGTATACATTTATTTTTTTGTATAATGAATTTACTTCAGTTGGTGTTGGTCCTCCATATATCTATATAAAAGCAGATATACAAATGGTACTTAACTATTACAAATGCAACAGATATACAACCATATGTCCTGTTTACATAATTTATTAATATTATTTTAGCATTTTTGGGCTTCCATACAAAGTACTGGTTATGGACAAATCAAGTGTGTGATCATGTATGAGTTGTATAGTTTTAATGTTTTATTTGGGAACAGAATGGTGTGTATGTGTAAGTTTGGTGATGGAGTTTTTATTATGAATGAATGATGAATTTTTATGAATTATTATGTCTATTTTTATGCTTAAGGACAACAGATGGAAATTAGCCCTTGGCTATAATCTGGTATGTTTACATTCATGTAATTTTTTTTTTTTTTTACATTTATGTTCATTAACATGCACTGTCCTAAATAAATAAATAAATAGATAAATAAATAAATAATTAGCATTAGCAGTAAGGATTTCTGACTTTTTGTTGGAGGTCATTACCAGCTCTGCAGCTGCTCCAGCCCGGTGAGCAGAGGACCCCCGATGGCAGCAATCTGCTGCCTTCGTTTCCAGTCCTGCAGCTCAGGGTTTAGCTGAGAGGTCATCAGGTCGTCAATCTCTTTGATCACAACGTCCATCTTTGATAAAATCTCCTAACAAAGGCATAAAATACAGTGTTTATGGCTGATCAACACACTGTGAATGAATTTTTTTATTTGTACACCTGCATATATTTTTGTCACGTTTCAGAGCTTTGCATGTGCGTACCTTCCTTTTAAAGTCAAGCCGGTTTAGCATTTCCTGTAGTCTTGTTACTTCCTGTTTCATCACGTCAGAGTTTCTATCAGTTGATTCTGACACAACCACAAAAACAGTAGTATGAAATAAGAATTCTAAAATAGTAAATGACTTTTTATTTTTACAACTTGTAAAATGGCTCACCTCGAGACTGCAGGGTCTTGTAGCGGAAATCAAAGTCATCTTGCATGTCCTCGATGTATTTCACAGCCTGGTCCATCAACTGGAAACACATTTTTTTGTGTAAAATTCATCAATAAAATTCAGCTTTGTGTTTTCTCCATCCTGTATTGAAGGTGTTTGAGTTACCTGCACGCTGCCCCTGATGATCCCAACTCTGTTGTCCATGTTCTTCTGCCTCTCAAACGCCACAGAGTTCTGCAAAGACTTCTCCAGAGGACCCTGTAAAAAAAAACAAAAAAAAAAAACATTTACAACTTTGCATTTCTGAACAGACTGTAATCTTTATTTACTTCTGATTTAACCATATCAACATTAATGACATGACTCTCTCATATGTCTGTTGGTGCTGCTCCCACAGCATCATAACTAAGAGCTGTTGAAATGTTCAATTCAATTTTATTTATATAGCGCCAAAGCACAACAAAAGTCGCCTCAAGGCGCTTTATATTGTACAGTAGATACAGAGAATGTTGCAAATGTTGTGGTTTTGTGATTCAGGGTCATGTGGGGTTCATGTTCAATACAGTGTGTAATGAATGTTTTTTAAAGTTGCTTTTTTGCCATCTTTAGACAAGAAAACATTATTAACTTTGGGAAAATTCAGGGTGCCAGTGCATGAATAAAAAACATGTTACTCACTGGTTTTGGTCTCTGCAAACTGAAGACTTAGTTAAAGACTGGATCTTCATCATGTTTATGTCTTTGAGGCATTTTTTAACCAATTATCTGAGAAATACCACAGTTTATTTTGAGGTAGAGGCTGTCCACAGCTTTGGGGTGAGTGAATATTCACCATAGTATTATAGTATTAGCACGTAGCTGTGTCTGTGTACAGTTCATGGATGCAGCATGGTAATCAAGCTTTCTCAAGTTAGCTGAAAATTTAGTTAATATGTGGACATGTAGCACAGTGGCTACATGCATCTTTTGTATACAGTCGATTTATTGGACATATCGTGTACTGGGACGTGTTGAATATTTTTCTGGCACATTAAATTTTAACATTGCGTGGGTAATATTTTGGGAACAAACAGCCTCTGTGCACAGAGAATCTCTAAATGTTTAAACTCTAGCTATGAGTATCTGCATATAGAAGACCTCTTTCTTCCTCTGAAACCTGAAACCAGACTGAGTTTAAACCTGCAATAACAGATGTGTTGTGCCATCTGATGTGAGCAGAAGCTGCAAAGCATCACTGAAACGTTTTAAGGCGATATAGTAAACTTCTTTATGACTGCTTTAGTTTTTGGTCTTTACAACGTTTTTTTGCACGGATATTAGAAAGAAAAGGTGTTAATGATGTCTGTGTGCTGTGTAGTGCTGGGGAGGTAGTCCAAGGTGAGTTTATTACTCTTTATTGGCTCCAATAACAATAAAGTTATGGTGCATTAAACCCAAACAGTGAGCTAAGTGAAGCAGCAGTCTCTATGGAACAACCCAGCTTAAACAAACACAGTTATCCTGTTCACGGGAGTAGAAACACTTTAGTGATTACCGTAAAAAGCCAAACACTGATTGTTGGGAATAAAGTGAACTGGCTGGTTGGGAGGGTGGGGGTGTGAAATATGTTTTACAGTGTAGTCTTCCTGGTAGTGGCCCAGATTTACCAGCAGAGACTGTAATAAAGGGACTTTCCCTTCACTGAGGCAGACAATGTGACAAACCTGTTCTTGCATGCAGGCACTGGAGAGAATACGGCGCTCTTCCCTGAGACAGGTGGAGATGACTCTGGCCATTACAGCAGGATTGGTGGCGTATTTCAGCTACAGTGACGCAAACAGAGAAAATTTCAGTTATAAAACCCCCTGAGAAAAAACCTTCGAACCAATGATTTCCTAATGATGTGATCATTTGTGTAAGTAGGCTATAAAACCAACCACAGCATGATCAATACTCCCACAGTGTCTGTTTATCTGTGAAGAAGAGATGAAAAGGAAATCCCTGACAGAGCGGAAGCCCTTTAGTTCAATAACAAAGGAATGAAGTTGAACTGGACACAAAACGAGCATTCTCCGTGAACAGCAGCTGAGTAAATAAAGTCAGATATTTGGAGCTCATCCAGGTTCGACTCTTTAAGGGCAAAGAATTTAACCACAACATTTAGTTAAATATTAGAGAACAGATTCGAGCGTGTGAGCCTCATTTATAAACATGTAAAAGTTGCATAATCAAAATTGTAATGATGCAACTTGCACCATGAGGTTAAAAAATAAAATAAAAGAAGCAACATTAAGACAAACCTTGTTAACCTTTAGCAAATAACCCTAACTGAGGATTATTGTCCACTAGAAACCTTAGATTTCTTAAGTAGGGATAGACTTCAGGGCTCAAATTATTATTTTTGTTTTAAATTGCATTCCCTATCTATGAGTGCCACATTTATTTATTTCTCCATTCAATCTATCCATCTACGTTCATTCACTCATTAGCATTTTCTCCTTTTCTTCAAAGATGTATTTATTTCATTATTTTCGTAATACATTCCTTTTTTGCTTTTTTATGAGGCAAATCACAGAGTTATGCAATGACATTAATCATTAAAATAAGAAATTTAAAGTAAGTAAAACAGTAGAATCAATAGAAACATATATTGTATAAATAAATACCCACATTTATTGGTTTTAAAATCGTTAATGGCCTTTTGATGTTTTTTGGTTTGTTTTTTTTGCATTTGCTAAATATTGATAAGTGGGATTATATATTTTGTTTCTGTGCCTTTAATGACATATTCTTTTTCGTGAATTCGGTATTCTAATGATGCCTTTAATGGTATATTCATTCATTTTTTTAAAAATCAACTTATTTTTGATTTTGGCAGTTTGGCACCTCCATACATTCCTGCCAGATGCCTGTATCTTTAAATCTCTTTATTTTTAGACTATATATGGCTAATATATGCGGCAGAAGCCACAAACTTTCCGAAGCTGCATATCGGCCTCTACATACATTCAAATGCTCACTAAGAAAAGTACAAAAAACTTCTTCTGGAGGAAGAGGGAAAGTTTTTGTCTCGCCTTCAGGTGTGACTAATATTTCATCACTAAAACGACAGACTGAGGACGCACAAACGCACACACACACCTACACGCTCAGTCTTATGACAGCGGCAGTGATGCACTGGTATCCTTTCAGAGTTTGTACCGTTCACCAAGCTGACCTACATTATTCAGCAAAAATTCACTATAAATACTTCTCCTGCTGTTATGGGTACTTTACAGTCAAACCCAACACTCCTGACATTTTCCCTCAGCAAGCAGCGAAGGTCAGATTAAAAATGTGCGCCTACCACTGCGAGGGATTTCCCCTCGAAGAAAGACCCTGCGTGAACATGAATGGAAGAGAGATTCAAACATGAGCTAAAATCTCTCCTCTGTTACATGAACACATAACAACAACAACAACAAGCCACAAACACCGTCGACTATCGCACAGGAGTAGCTACTTCCTCTAAGAAGTGTTGACACATAACACATATACATATTCACAGGAAGCAGCGGTATGAGCCTCGAGGGTTCATTCTGCAAGAGGTATCTGTCTTTCTTCCAGAATAAAAGCGAGTGACGACCACAACCAAACTTCCTGAGAAGCTCCTCTGGCAGAATATACATCCTCAAAGGGTTCATCGACAGAGAGAATAACTTAAAGCGTTTATAGACAACAATGAAAGAAAGGAATTCAATGTGCAAAAGCTCTTTACTGACTTCAATTGATTAAAACAGTAGCAGCAAAAACAGGAGCTGCAGCTTTCAGGCAGCACACAAACAGAAAGCTGCACATTTACAGCAATTCCCAACTCGTGAGCACGGCAATTATTTTACTTCCCTTTCACCTCAGGCACATGTACACACCACGAGGCTACTTCTCCAAATTGAGGACGCTTTAATGACAACAGTTCAGGGAGTTCACGGCTGAACGTTTTCTCTGTGTTCAGTTTGTTTGAGGTGTGTGGATAAAAGTGCACAACAATAACAAGAAGCCACGGGCAGAGCAGCACTATAACCTACAAGTACTGAGCAAAGAATCCAACATGACCTCTTTTCTGAGCTGTACAAAGGAAACTCATGTAGAAACACCACAAATATCAACTTAAATGAGAATTAAAGCTGCTTAATCTGGACTGCCATAAATAAACTGCAGCTAATTACGAACTTTGCAAAATTCCCACAACTCCTGAATACTTTTAAGTCTGCAAAGTTCAGCTAGAAACTTCTTCTACAGATTTGCATGCAGTTGAATCCATGCTCACAGTTGTGGCTTCAACAAAAAAAAAAGAACAAAAAAAGCCTTTTCTTCGAATGTAATCATGAGAAATGATTAACATGCATATACTTCCTCAAAAACATCCTAAAGCTCCACAGCCTGTGCTGAATCATGTGATTTATGTAAAACTATCAGACTGATCAGGATCATCAGATTTGCTTTAATCAGCACGACACAAACATGAGTCTGATTTTAGATGCTGTGGGGCTCTCTGCTAGTAGCTTGTATTCTTTAGGTCTGATCAGTTGTGCAGAGAGTATAGCTCTGTACACGTCACAGTCCATTCTGCTGCTTATATCAGAAGTGACATCATCAGTAAACATAAGTGACCCGTTCCTGCAGCCATAAATGCCCAGGCCCACACTACCTCCACCATGTTTAACAGATGTTATACGCTTCAAATCAGATTTCTCTCCTTCTCCAAACTTTTATCTTCCATTCACTCTTGTAAGACTTTATCTTCTTTCAGGACTCCAGAATCCGGCCTGCCTTACCACAGACCTCACCTGGCCGTTAAGTCATCAGTCAACTGTCCAATTACTTTTGAGACTCTAAAAATATAACGTGTGTATAAAAATAGCTGTATCTCCTACACAGTTAATACAGAAATTGTTAAACCCCTTGAATTAAAGCTAAAAGTCTGCACTTCAGTCAGCTCTTAACTGTTTCATTCAAAGTAGTTATTTTTCAGTAGTTTTGAATTAATATTCATTTATATTTTTGGCAGTTTTAATCCACTATGGATAACAGTAATATTAATATTAAATAAGAAACTCAAATTTTTATTTTTGGCAGCCACCATAAATAATGTTAACTAGATAAATCACTATTAATTGAATATCAGCATGTATTATTAATATTTTTTATTTATGTTAACTTTTTGTATTTTTGTCATTTGCAATCTTCCATATAAAAATACCAGTACCTAACTAACCAGCTTTTCCTCCATATGCGATTTGAAACCCATATCTTTGTCATCTTTCTGCCATCACCGTGTGCCGAACGGTCTCATTCACTGCTGTGTAAACATGTATGTGACGCTTTAAAAGCACGTGTTGAGCTTTTATCTTTCCACATGATCACGTCTTAGTAAAAATCTCACCTGTTTCTTCTGTAATATGTGTCAATAAAACTGTGTGAGTAGAGCATACACACTTCCTCTATTTACACTACATCTGTCTGTCAAGGCTGCTTTCCAGTATGGGGCACATTAGGGTGACAGTTGTTTTTGTCATCTGTGGAGCACTCAGTAAGTGCATCATGTGAAAAAACAAGCATGTAGCTTCTAGCCTGTCCTAGAAAACAGGAAGTCTAACAAATGTTTGTGTTACAAAGGCAGATCTGAAGTGCTGAGAAATTAGATGTCTGGGGGAGAGGTGGACTCACTTGCAGCTGCTGCTGGATTATTTTCATGTTGTGTCGTTGCAGAAAGTTCTGCTCCTGCGAGCGCACCCTCTCCAGCTGGGTCAGCAGGTTGGTGAAGAGCACGCCAGCCATCGACTCGTCGTTCACCGCGGTGTCCCTAAAAGTATACAGAGTGACACATTCAGGAGATTCAGAGCAACAAAACCTGTGAAGAACAAAGAAGTTGCTTTACCACCTACCACAGGCCTTCAAGCTGGCAGTAGTTAAACTGTTACTTAAAAAGCCATCTTTTCCACATATCACTGTCTTAGCTAATTATAGGCCAATCTCCTACCTTCCTTTTATCTCTAAAATTCTTGAAAGAGTAGCTATCAAACAGTTAATAGATTGTTAAATCCAGATTCAAATCTAAAAATCTACTGCTACATACAAGGTCTTGAATAATCAGGCCCCATCTTATCTTAATGACTTTAGAGTACCGTATCACTCCATGAGAGCCCTTCGCTCTTAGACTGCAGTCAGACCAGTTGCAGATGGCTGCCCCTCCCTGTGCCTGGTTTTGCCAGAGTTTTCCTCCTCTTAAAAGGGAGTTTTTCCTTCCCACTGTTGCCAAAGCGCTTGCTCACAGAGGTGAGCAAGTTGTTGGTGTTTACTCTGCATTATTGTAGGGTCTTTACCTTACAATATAAAGTGCCATCTGGGAACTGCTGTTGTGATTTGTTACTATATAAATAAAACTGAATTGAATAGTTCCTTGCTCAAGAGTCAAAAAAATAGTGGTACTTTTGTCCATCCATCCATTTTCTTCCAATAAAGGGTTGGAAGACAATGGATAGGCTGCGCTCACCTACAACCACCATGGACAGGTGCCAGTCTGTCATAGGGCTAACACAGAGAGACAGACAGCCATTTACACCTATGGGAAATCTAGAATCATCTGTTAACTTAACCCCACTAACTGTATGTCTTCGGACTGTGGTGTGGGAGGAAGTCAGAGTACCCAGACAGAACCCTCACAGACACGGGGAGAACATGTCATGCCCCCAAAAAACCAAAAACTGCAGTTCCTTGAATGATCACTGAAGCCAGACTTCAAGAGTAAGTTTGTCTTCTTGGTTTTTCTCTCTTCTCATGCCGATAATGATGCCGCCACAGCTCTGTACCCTTCATTCCAGTACTTAGGGTGCGAATTCCCCTGCAGTATTCTCGTGAGCAATAGATGTCGCAATTGAGACAAAACTTCCACATTCGCACTGGTATTGTCTCTTCAACCCAGCAGAAGCACAATGGACCATTTTAAAGAAATCGACAGCTGCAGGACCGGCTGACACGACACCAACATGGTGGCTTGCTACAGCAGGTGTGACATCACTTAGGCGTACAGCGCCGTTCGCAAGGGGATGAATGGCGACATAACAGGATCCTTCTACTCCCAAGTTAAAAATCATAGACTGTATTTAAAAAATAAATGTAGCTACCATTACATAACCTATTTATTTCTGATATATGCATTTCTAGACTGAACTTAACCAATAATCTTTGAGGAGAAAAAGGTCTTTTAAGTTTTGAAAACAACAAGAAACATGTACCTTTTCTTTGTATAAGACAAAAAATAAGAAAACTATGAAAAATTATGTCTTCAATACATTTCTTGGACTTTTTAAATTGTATTTCTTGTGGAATAAAACTCAAAGGTTTGTAGCCTTATGTACATGTTATTTAGTGAAGGAATGGAAGAGCCTTCAGGCAGGTTCTCTCAGATCTGCCCAGCACCGTTGAAAAATGTACTTTAACTCAGACCACAATCATTCCTAAATCCTGCTGAAACCGAAAACTAAAAGCATCCATTTACTCTCCTTTTAGCTAAAAGCAAACACTCTGTGGGTGATAAATGATCACTGTTCTCGTTGATAAGGAAGAAGGTGCAGCTACAGCGGGTTTTTCACTGAAAAGAGCTTCCTGTAGGAAATGAGGTCTATGACGTGAAGTTGTGGGCTGTAAAACCAAGAAGTCATGGTTTTGATCAATCAGCTTCAACTGAACAAAAGTATAAACTCAGCGATTTGAACTCAGCTTTGTCAACATGTTTTTGATGCACAGGTGATCGTTTATGTTTGCACAAACTTTCACTGAGCTTCAGAAGACGTCTGGATCAAAAACTCCTGCCTTTCTGGATTTAAATTTAAAAAGCCTAGACCCATTAAAAATATAGATATCTATACACTTAAAATATTTGATAGACAATATTTCTGTCTTATTTTGCTTCAGAACTATTACATAGGATTATTTCCTTGAATTATTTATTCATCCATTTTAATTTCAAGTTACTCATTTCTAAATTATTATTTTTTCATCATTTTGCCTTACTCCATTTTTCCTCAAGTATTTTTCTTAAAGAATATTTATTTAGACATTTATGTTTTATTAAACAAATATAAACGGCTGACATTGTGAGTGTTTATGGAGGTGATTCTTTGCCAGCATATTAACACCAGACTCATATCCTAAATATATTTTCATATACTTATTATTTGGTTATCTTTAGTCTTATGTACAAGGTTATTATAGTCGACTAAAACTAATATAAAATGAATAAAATAAATATTTGAGTTAACTGAAATAAAATAAAAATATGCATTTTATTAACTGAAGATGATAACTCCATGTGACTGAGTCATGGGTTTATTTTGTACTTACATTACAAAAAATAAAACTGATACTAAAACTAAACCATCCCCACCCTTTGGAAGCAAACTACAACTTAAGTTAAAGCACAAATAAAAACTCACTTATATAAACTGCTATATTACAATCATTACAAAGAAAGAAGAATGAAAAGACAGACATATTTGGTAAATAGTAAATAAATAGTTCACAATACTTTGATAAAAAAGAAAAACATTAATATTACATGTTGTGTACTTAATTGCATAATTATTTATGTACTAAGTCATTAATTTGTGTATTTAGTTAATGTTAATTTTGGCAGCTTCAGTCCTCCATACCATGTGGTCTTTCAGCCTATGAAGACAGCTGCCTTTTTTTGTAATACAGACTTTTTTTTCCCCACACTTCTTTGCACATAGATGAAGACTCACCAGTCCTGAGACTCGATCCAGCTGGCCAGCCCCTGCCTGATGTCCATGGGGAAGTTATCGTCATACAGGTAATCTACCTGCTCCAGGAGTCTGATCTCCAGCTGTTGAATCTGCTTCCACTGGCTCATGATGCTGTGCCTTCGGACACCACGCGATGCACACACCCGTTATCACCAAAGAGTGCTCTAAAAACATGAATAACATGTTAAATATTATCTAAAATTACGGATTATTTATTGTATGTAATTATTTGATCGTTTAATGTCGCTTCTCCTCGTGTTTGTTACCTGAGATGTTTCCGCGCTGCCTTCCCGTCAGCTTTCATCTACCATGTGCACTTGTTTCCCTTGCGCTGACTTTCGTTTTTTATATGTGCCTCTCAGATCAGGAAGCGACCTCATTTCCCCTCAGTGGCTGTTCTCAGGTACTCAGAAGGCCCCTCCTCCTCCTGCCAATCACACACTCAGAATGATCCTAAACTTTTAGACAGGTAACAGGTGCAACTAGAAAAGTGATACTGTAAGGTTATATAAAGAAACAGACTAAGTTAGAGAAGTAGCTGAAATGAATGCATCATATTTATCTCAGCTGATTACATAAATCTTTAGATAGGTAATTAATGATCAAAAATTACTTTCAGCTAGATCACAAATTAATGATAAACAGTCTAAATGCCAACCAAACATAATGGATAAACCATAAACTGATGAAATCAGTGACTGTAAACAAACTTTTATATAGTAATTTATGGAAGTTTGTTTGCACCAGTTTTGAGTTATGTATCTTAGAATTTCAAGTTAACAGATAGCAGAAAATATGAATTAATTTTTTTTTTTAAATGGTGGAAACAAGCATCTATAGGCAATTGTTGAATTACACTAGCTAGATTAAATTATGAGTTAAAGGTGATAAATTATTTATGACTAGCTGAAAAACTGCTTGCTAACAGTTTGCTAACATTAAACCATTATGTTGCTTTTGAAGCTAGCAGTTAAATTGGCATTATGACAAAGTATCAAATTAAATTAAATTACTAGAAACGTTGATAGGTTTTGTTAAAGTTATACCAAGTGGTTAAGCTGTCTAACACTTTTAACTGACAGTTAAAATGGTTAGCTAAACGCAATGGGTGAACCATATACTGTAGCTAACTTTATCTATATTCTTAGGCAACATTTGACATTTAAGATTATTATACCAATAATAAAATAATTTACAAACCTTTTAAAAAAAAAAAAAAAATCAAACAGTTCAAAACACAATTAATGAGCCATAAAGTGTTGAAATGTGTTTTGATTTAGATTCTGCTGCAAAGGCAACTTTTTAAATACCTTGGTTAGTAGCTAAACTAACAAACTAAGAGTAACACAATCGATTAACACCTGTTATATTAATAGCTGAGACTGTTAACTAAATACAGTACATAAACCACAGAATGTATATCTTTAAATATATTGCTAATTTAAATCATAAATTAAAATATGTGTACTTTGCTAAAGATACAGTTAGCAGTTGTTCCTGTTAATTTTTCCATATTATGTACTGGGGTATATTTGTCAGGGGCAAAATCTTAGTACATTCATTTTTTTTTTTTAATCAATTAACACTTATTTTATTTTCTGTCTTTACCTTAATAAGACATTTATTTTGTCACTCTCTACATTATTGGCTTACATACCATTTATTCACTTTATTCACTTTTAGTCACTTACAGTTATTTATTCACCTTTCAGTCACTTTAATTTTAAAACTGTGTAATTTTAAAACTGTATATTCTGTGTATTTATTATTTCACTCTTATTGCCTGTTCTTATTGTCCTTATCTTCATCGTTATGGTGCCTTGTTGTTTGTTAATTGCCCCTTGGGAATAAATAAAGTCTTCTGATTCTGATTCTGTTTTTAATTTTCCAAATTCTTCCCTGATAAATAAAGTACATCTAATCTTACCTTATAACAAAAAAGCTTATGAAACGTAGAATGACTGATTAGGACAGAACTATACAAAAGAAGTGGCACATTTAAATAGAAAAGTTTAATAAAATTCTTGCTGAATAAAAATATAAATGTAATACAATAAAGAGCAAATAAAAACTCTAACCATTAAATAAACATTTTGTGGTATGACACTTTCTGCATATGTAACAAAATGGCAGAGGGTGGGGAACTTTTAAATACAATTAAAACATTATTTATTATTTATTAATTTGAAGTCATAAAAGTGCCCCGTGTATTTCTTACTGTAGCCCTCCTATCCAGCAGGGGGCGCGTGTTAAACGGAGTGGTGCTGACCGAGTGAGGAGCAGCGCTCAGAGGTGAGAGTTCACTCCGGTAAAAACATGGTTGAACACGGGGATATCCGCGTGGTTCACTGCGGCGGCAGTAAAATAAACTTCAGGGATCCTGTGATAACCCACGACTCCAGGTGAGCGAGTGTTTTAATCTGCCGATGTTTCATATTTAGTGGAAAGGTCTCGCGCGGTTCGTGTCGTTTGTGTTAGCCTCAGAGCTGAGGCTGTTAGCATTAGCTTGAGAAGCTGCTGGATGTTCCTGCTGCTGTTTACAGCATAGTATCAGCAGCTCGTCTCAGCTCCGTGACTCTGACTGAGCCACAGACCAAGACTGAGCTGTGTCCCGGTCCCTACATGTTTGTTTGATGTTTGTTTCCTCATATTTGTATCGCTGCAGGTTCCTTCTGTGCGCCTCCGGAGAGGCTGTGAAGGTGTTCAGCACCTCCACAGAGGAGTGTATCCACGAGCTGCGGGGTCACACCGGGCTGGTGACAGGTGTGCTGCTCAGACCCTCAAACCACTTACAGGTACAGTCACCTCTCCACCTAGAAAAACGACTTTTTTCAAGACGTCTTTATCCAGAAACTCGCTGATATTCATTTAATGTTAGAAAATACAGGAAAAGCAGAATAGCTGCTGAAGCCACTTTTTCTTTACGTGTAATTATTTATTTATTAAGTTTAGTTCAATCCCCCAGCTCTGATCAAACAAGAATCAGATCTCTTTTTATTTTTTTATTTATTTACTTACTCATTATCCTCATTACTCACTCTGTTGGTTCAGGCCAGAGGCAAAGTAAGTAAACTCTTGATTTTCTGTTCCTGAAAGAGCCCTAACTTAAACTCTGAGTCAGTTACGATTAGTGGTGCAACGGATCCAAGATCTCACGGTTCGGATCGGATCACGGTTTTAAGTCAGGGATGGGATCAATTTTCGGCTCAGCAAAAAAAGACAAATTTAACTCGCCATTTACTTATTTAGGTATTTTTTGCCTATTAAAAAACATTCAACTCAAGACTCATTCCTCGCAGTTATATAAAAACAAATTAAGGTGCAATATAGGGCAGTACAGGTCTTTGTATCTACCACTCCGTGGTAATATAATGAGCGGTCACAACGCTTTCTGTTGCCCTGGAGGTCCACCCATTAGGGCAACAGAAGATGCCTGGGACAGTTCAGGCATAACTTTAGACTTTTCGTGCTCATACATGCTTGGAACGATCTGATCACTGAAGTGGACGCGCAACAGGATATCATAGCGTGGCTCAAGCACGTTCATCATAGTTTAAACCCCCTTGTTTTACACAACGGAATACGGCCTCACGTCTGCAGCTAAACACTCCAATAGCTTTTGTAATAGCTTTAGCCCGGACGGATTGGGCAGCAAATGGCGCAAACTCCTCTGCTCCTCCTGGACTGCTAGCACTGGCCATAACTATGGCTTGACAGACTGACCACGCGTACCATGCACATACTTTTTTTCCTTCTTTTTCGAATCTTCGGATCACGTGTGTGCCAAACCGTGGAGTGGGATCGGTCCGGATTACGGATCAACGGTGATCCGTTGCACCACTAGTTACTAGGGCTGCCACGATTTGTCGACTAGTCACGATTACGTCGACTATCAAAATCGTCGACGACTGATTTAATAGTCGACGTGTCGTTTGAAGCTTTGTAAGATCGCAAAAGACGCAGGAATAATAGCAGGATTTAAGAGTGTAATAACGGACTGAAACAGAAGATGGCAGCACTGCATGTACAAGGATGCCAGCTGCCGTTAAACCCCGAAGAAGAAGAAGCAGCTGTGTCCCAGAATTCATAGCGCGGCCCAGCTTAGTTTCCAACAATGGCGGTAGCTAGTTAGTTTTAATATTACTCTTATTATTCTTTCTGGGTCACAAAATAAACGTTTAACATATTTTCAGGCGAGAATGTAGCTGTGTAAACCTCAAATATCGGCTCAGTTTATCAGGACACCACATATTTTCAAAAGCGCTCCGACGTTTTCGGAGACGTCTGTTACCCACTAGCTCGATAGCTAGCCGGGGGCTAGGTCACTAGCGCCGTGAGAACACCGGACTCCCGGCAAATTGTTTTCAAACCCACCGCCGTCTTTCGCGACTCAGGTTAAATATATATGAGTCACTTAGATAAATTAAAAATGTTGTTGTTTGGCTTTTTTTTTTTTTTTTAGTATTTTATTTGTTCCTGAGTAAATCGGTTTGGCTGAGATTAAAGTTATAGTTTTTACACAGCTGAATAAACGTCAAGCAGACAGCTGATTATCAGAAGTGTGAGATGCTGGAGAATATACTCCGGTGTCCTGTTATATTTTAGATAGCAAGGAGTTTATTAAACTTTACCAAAACAATCTGCAAATTTCATTAAAATTGAATAAACTATCATCTTGTCTTTATTTTTAGTTAGCACCTTAAAAGCTTAAAGCTGTAAGCTAATGATAGTTATATAAGAGCAGATGCTGCTGGTGCAATAAGCTGTAGTTTTACGTCCAGTGGATGATGATCTGATTAGTCGACTAATCGCATAAATAATCGGTGACTAGTCGACTATCAAAATAATCGTTTGTGGCAGCCCTACTAGTTACCATGGAAATTGAGCCTGGGAACCATTCCTGGTACCTGACTCCTTCCCTCCTGCTCCTCATACACTCACCTGCTGCTTTATTAGGTACACCTTTGGACCACCTTTTGTCTTCAGAGCTACCTTACTTCAAGGCACAGATTCAAAAAGCTGCTGGAAACATGCCTCAGAGATTTTGGTCCATGTTGACACGATAACATACAGATGTGTCTCTTGCAAATCCATGATGGAAATGGCCTGTTCCACCACACCCCTCAGGGATAACTCTGGGTTTACTGAGCTAATGCTGATCAACGTTTCTGGGTCCAAAAAGTTGGCTTTTAAGACTTTGAGTTTGTCCATCCATCCATCTTCATCCGCTTTGTCCGGGGCCGGGTCGCGGGGGCAGCAGCCTAAGCAAAGAGGCCCAGACCTCCCTCTCCCCAGCCACCTCCTCCAGCATATCCGGGGGAATACCAAGGCGTTCCCAGGCCAGCCGAGAGATATAATCTCTCCAGCGTGTCCTGGGTCTGCCCCGGGGCCTCCTCCCGGTGACTTTGAGTTTGTTAAACCTCCTTTTTAGCAGGACCCTATTTTTTTCCCTCACTTATTTTTTAATTGTTTTTATTCTCTGTATTTTTCTTTTTATTATTATTGTTTTTGGGTTGTTTTTTATATATATATATATATATATATATATATATATATATATATATATATATATATATATATATATATATATATATATATATATATATATATATATAAATACAGTTCATTGTTATGTCTCACACTGTGCTTGTGTTGTGCTGCAGGTTTACTCTTCATCACTAGATGGCACTCTCAGACTCTGGGACTTCACAGACGGGATTCTTATTAAGGTTGGACGTTGAGTCTTGTTGTTTCTCTCCAGTCTTTTCTGTCACTGTGGATCATCAAACTCCAGCTGCAACACACACTTTCCTATTTTCTCTGTTTATAAAAGTGAAATGAAGGGTTTATTTATTATTAGGCAGCCCTCAAACAGAGTGAGCAGGGCACCTGTGATCAGTCTGCGAACATGCAGATGATGCAGATCCTGTTCATGATAATAAAGGAAATGTGTTCTATCTTCTGTGCTTTGACTGCATAACTGAATTTTCTTGAGCTAACAGAAGTTTTTTGCATTAGTTCTGAAAGATTTCCTCTCGATGTCCTTGTGGGTGATTAATTTAACTAATTATATATATTTTTTGTAAATGAACTCTCATATAAATGAATTGTTTCACCTTAAATTAGCTACAAAACATGGAAATTCAGCAGAAAAAGGAGTAGAGGTGTTTATGATGAGGTTTGTGGGTCCAGTTTAAGAGCCCATGTTTCCAAGATGCATGACAGCTGTGCGGTCTCTTCTAGACTTGTGTCATTGGATACCCAATCTACTCCTTCTACGCCTCTGCCAAACATGAAAACGTCATCTTTATTGTTGCATCCATGCCGAGTGACAAAAGAGCGGGTAAGTGTGACATCAGAGCGCCATTCAGACTCCATTTGTGAAGTAAAGTTTCTAGAACTCAGTGTGAATCTGTTGCACCACCGTCTGAGGGGTAAAGGAAGAGTCCCCAAACAAGGTTTATTAATAAAGTGTGATATTTATTTAATCGCAGGCTACTGCAGGGTGACCCAAGGGGGAAAATAGCAGAGTGATGCTTCTCAGGGCAAGAAGTCAAATATTAAGAAAAAACTAGCCACGCAGATGCCTGTATGTGTCATACCTCTTCATGTTGAATGTTATTGCTTGTTTTGGAATAGTTTTAATGTGTTGGAGTCACCAGGTCGTCCTCGAACCAGCTTTAATATGTGGGAAGAAGAAGGTTTTTTTAGAGGTCACTGAATGGGAATGTGTGAAAAAGGCTGATTTGTGTTTGCAGAGCGTTTCCAGCTGGTTGCGGTCCATCTGCCACAGAGTGGAGATCAAATGGTGGAGGCTCAAGAACTTTCTGCCGTACTCAGTGGCGTCAACCCCAACCCAGCAGCCATCGCCTTTGGCAGAGGGGTACGTACATGCCGCCACAGCTGATACCAAGAACTGACTACTTCGACTTAATCTGTCAGGAACTTTAGTTTGACAACTGAAGTTTCTCGAGGAAACGGTATTTTAGAGGGGAGTATATGAGAGAAAGCTAATGCTTCTTCACTGCAGATTATTTTAGTGAATTAATGATCAGCTGTTCCCAGTGCGTCCCTCGTCCTCCATTAGCTTTCAGCTCCTTCGTCTTGGACTGCAGCCTGTGTTCTTTGCTAGCCCAGCACCACATGAACCAGTTCTTCCTCTGCTACAGGCTCTGATTGGAGTGACTCTACAGCTAATCACAGAACTATAAAAACAAGGACAACTGTTGCAAGCTGCATCCCAAAGTGTAGAATGATGTTGGAGTCGGTCTGACTGCAGGATTTTTTTTGGGGAAAGGTGCTGGGTGGTACTGAGGCTGGCAGGGAAAGAACAAGGCAGTGAGGAGTGGAGGTTGAGGTAACAGGCTAGCAGCGCTGCAACTTTCAAAATAAGAGCCAGGGATTGTCCACTAGTCAATGTTGTCAGAGAAAATACAAATTATTAAAGGACCAGACTTTGGTGACATGAATGTGCCAAAGAAGTCTGCCTGAGGAAGCAGAAATGTGGAGCTTGTGCACACTTCAGGGTGTTATAAGTCCAAAACTCTTTATCATTGTACTTCACTGTGTTTAGCAGACAACAGTTCAAACGTTACTTCAGACTGAAGTGTTTTAAATCCAAATGTGTCTGATGCTTATCGCCTGCTTTAATCTTCACAGGGAGAATTTATTGCTTCAGTGAACGACTTGCAGCTGGAGGTCTATTTCTTCAAGAAGCAGAAGTCGTACAGGTGAGAGTGAAGATGGTCACTGGAGGTGACTTAGATTTTTAAAATTCAGGCTCCTATTATTTATTTCTCCTGTTCCAACGCTGAATGATTATTTTAGAGTTTTGTTTAAGGCTTCAGGCCGCTCTGAATGCTCAGTTTCACACAGGAGAAAAACGTCTCTTATGTGGTCATATCAGTTGTGTTCTGTTTGAGAGGTAGAGCCAATCAGGCGAAAGTACTTCAAGTGTCAGAGATTGTATATTATTTAAACTTTTACAGCTGCTGGGCTAGATGTTAATTTTAAAAGGTTATCGTGTTAGTTTTATTTATTTATTTTTGTCATGGAGAGAAGCAGTGCTGCTGTCACACATGACAAAGGCCATGTTGTGTTGGCTGATGTTCAGTAACACCAAACATCTGTCCTGGTGCTGGTTTTTAGGTTTTTCCTGAAAGAAGACAACAAAAAGGGTGGCTGGAACACATTCACATGCGTCGCCTGTCACCCGAAAGATGACTGCGTCGCCACGGGACACGAAGACGGGAAGATCCGCCTGTGGTGAGGGACCTCGACTGAAACAAACGCAGATTATCGATGATCCAGATCTTAAACTTCTGCTGGTCGCTGGTTTTGCGTTGTAAAACTGACATTCCTGCTCATCCTTTTAGGAGAAACTTTAACCACAAGAAGGAGTACACGTACTCCACTCTGCACTGGCACCACAGCGCCGTCAGCTCGCTTTGCTTCACTCCAGAAGGTATTCATAGCTGTATTATAGTTATTACTTAGTTCCCACGATCGTTAGGAAGTCCTTAATAGTCTGAAATTGAAATAACAATTAAAATGGCATCAAAATATCTTATATTATACCTTTTTTGTGGGTATTAAATTTGCAGAAGTTGTGAGAGTCAGTAGAATAATTTTAAAGTTGTTTGCTTAACTTTCTTTGTGCTCCTTTATTTTTAGTAACTTGGATCAAAACAGTAGGGGTGATATTTATTTATTTATTTTTAATCAAATTATCAAAAGCACAATAAGAAAAGGAAAACATATCAACTAAACTCTAAAAAAAGGACTTTCTAAAAGTAAAAATATTGTAATTTTCTTGAAATCATCCATTTTTGCTACAGTTTTTTTTACAGAAAGTGTAAACCAACTTACTAACACAGCAAGTTCCACATGTATATATTCTTCCAAGGAACAAGGAAACAAACAGAAATCACTCCTCTGTGTGTTACGGTTTTAGTTATGTATTTATTTTGTATTGTCAGGGACCAACCTGCTGAGTGGAGGTGTGGAGTCTGTGCTCGTCCAGTGGAGGTACAACCAAGAGAGCGAGCGGGACTTCCTGCCCCGCCTGGGTGGCGCCATCACTCACATCACCGTCTCACCTGATGGATCGCTATTCTGTACCTCACACAGTGACAACAGTAAGGAGTCTCAGCCTGCAGGATTTCAATGCAGATACGCACAAATTATTGTCAGTGAAATTCGGTGAACATGGTCCATTCTTTCAAATCAAGTCGTGCACCTCTCAGATTTCACTAAATTGATTTCAGAGCATTTGAGTCACTCAAATAAAATGCAGTTAAACGGCTCAGGTTCCAAACTCATTTTCTGCTTCAGCGATTTTCTTGTTTATTGAAGGTTTTGTTTCCCTTCCTTATAGAGATCACCATCATCCAGAGTTGCGTTAAAGTGTCTGCTGTCATTCAGGGCCTGGTCAAAGGTGAGTACATACTGTAAGGTGACTTTTGAGCATGATGTATGTATAAATAATAAACACTAGTGTTAATTTAAGATGTGCTTTATTGATCCCTTCATTATAGAATGTAAAAGAAAGGAAGGCAGTGAGACAATAATTCTTTGCTTATTTTCTAACACAACACAAATTTTTAGCATCAGTAATACTGCTGAGGTGTATCTGACACTAAAAGTGATCCTAAAATGTGCGTTTGCAACATGTTTTTGAACCTGCATGAACATGAGCATGACTTTGAAATGCCATTGTTGGAATTTGTCACACAAATTGAAGCAAAATAAAGAATTGTCGCCATAGTGCTGGAAATTAAGTGAAAGAGCTCAGCGAATGACAGTTTCAGAATGATGCCGTAAGGAGTTTAAATATAAAATAAATTCAGGTGTGAAGTGGAAAAGATTTCTGCATCGCTCGGGATCAACATGCGGTTACCACAGTAACTGCGTCAGCTAACGGAGGAATCCAAACAGTGTGATTCAAATTCAAAAGGGCTGTGACGAAACGATACCACATTCGAGTCCATTTGCATAGGTGTATTCCCACACAGAGTGAAGGATTATGGGTACACAGCCTACACAGACATCCTCCACTAAACCAGCAGCATGAATCTCAAAGTGGATAACGCTGCGTGTAGGTGGAGTGGTTGGAACAGGAAAGCTGAGTTCACCATGCAGAGAAAACATGGCACAACAGCACAACCAGCAGACAGTGGAGATGACAGTTAGCAAAACACAAAAACATTCCTTCACCACAGCTAGTGCAATCCCAAATTTTCTCTCAGTTTAACATCTCATTGTCTGCTGGAAAAGTCCGGAAGCTAAGCACGGACATCAGTGTTCCCGACGGTCATAAATAAGGTCACTAAACTCATATTATTTCACATTTCTCACAATGATCGCTGGAACGGTCACACACTCAATGTGGTGGACAGCAGTCAGGTAATGTGCGCATGATGTCACATGAGAAACCACCACACTGAAGAAAAACCACAAGTAGATTTGAAAAACAAAGTGCAAACCAATTAACTTTATCTTCACATAAAACGCAAAAAGAAATAGAAATTTACTTTGTTACCATGATAAAGGTGTTAAAACAAAAGAAGCACCAAAAGAACCCATTTGAACAAATGCACCAAACAGGGAAAACCAGTAACTGTTGTTGACTGGTGATGTGAGACTGGAGGAAATGTAGTTTTAAAAAAAAAAAAAAAGTACCTTTTGAGTTTCTTTATGCATTCATCACCTGCCAATAATGTGTTTTCATAATTAATGACATAAGTTTGTATCAGAAAGAAATAAAATAATGTCTTAGTATGTGGGGTTAATCCTCCTTAAACCTGTTTTCTTGTTCAGGCGACAGCATCGGGACAGACTTGATGATGGATCCTCGCAGCAAAGCTCTGGTGCTAAACGGGAAACCCGGACATCTGCAGTTTTACTCGCTCCAAAGAGACAAACTGCTGTACAATGTAAGCTCTCAGCAGGTCTCACACACGGGTGGATTTGAAAGTGTGGAAACTAGGTTAACATTGTCTGTTTCTCCCACAGCTGGACATCGTGCAGCAGGAGTACATTCATGAATCGGGCCTACAGCAGTTCGAGGTGGTCAAAGCGGCGTTTGACGCCTCTGGCTCGTGGTTGGCGACGGTGGAGGAAAGACATCAGAAAGCTGCTGAGCTGGAGCTGAACCTGAAGCTGTGGGCTTTTGATGAACAGACGCAGAGGTACAGATGTTACAGCTGTTTGTCTGTGGGCTGCAGGGTCAGTCAAGGTTTCTCTTTCATGTGATGAAAATAGTGTAACAATAACCAACCACACCCCTGTCACATGCAGTTTTGTGCTGAACACGACCATCTCGGCCCCCCACGACGCCCAGATTACCGCCATGTGCTTTTGCCAGCCCACCGACAGCCAGACCACCCTGCTGGTCTCCACCAGCAAAGACGGACACTTCAAAGCCTGGCAGCTCGCTGCTCCAGCCCACACAGAAGGTACAGACGGTAAGCAGTCAACCGAAAAAGCCAACCACCTAAATTCTCATAATATTAACTGTTTAATGGAGGTTTTTAAGTTTCTACCAGTGTGCTTTTCAGAACATCACATTGAACATGAGGTTTAAACCAAATTAGGCTTGCTTTTCTTTCCCCTTCACACAGTAATTCAGCTTATGTCTGTCTCTCTCTCTTTGTTTCCTCTGACTTGCAGATGAAGGTCCTTCCTGGTTATGTGATTTCGTCAGTGCCTATCACGGCCTGGTGCCCGAATGCTGCAGCTTCTCGGCTGACGGCTCTCTGCTAGCCGTCGCCTTTCAGGAGGTGGTGACCGTGTGGAGCCCCTCCACCTGGGAGCTCCTGACAACCCTGTCGCAGCCGCCGGGAGCTGTCAGGTCAGCGCGTAGACTCATACAGAACGGGTCAAATATCAGCACCGTCACGGTGACCGGTTTAAGCTTGTAGCGTTAGTTAACCCCGTCAAGTCTCCTCATTCCTCTTCAAAGAGCGTAGACACACACAGAACGGGTCAAATATCAGCACCGTCATGGTGACTGGCTTAAGTTTGTTACAAGTGAATAGTTTGTTACAAGTTATTATCAAAACTTGCACAAGTAAAAAGCCAATAAGAGGAATTCCCCGACACATCTGTGTAAACCTGTTTATCAGGTTTAACTGGTGAAGATGCATCTCTTCAGCTGCTGCCATCAGTCAGACAGATATTTCAAACAGACGCGCTAAAGTTAGAGCTGTAGGCTGACAGACCAGTTGTTGAATTTGCCAAAATTTGAATTTTTTTCAGATTTTTTTGCATTATTATAGATTAAGCCGTTAAATAATGTGTCGTAGTGTCATAGAGGGTTTAATAAAGTATTTAAAAAAATTAACTGAAGAAATGAGATAACCAAGTTAAAGTCCAAAAATGTTTCCTAAAATGTCAAAACCTCAAACTTCACAAGCAGTGACATCGCGCTCTCATTATTTTCCATTAATTTTAAGTTAAAAAATGTCAAATTGAATGTGTGTTGTTTAGTAACGATTCACCAAGATCAGTCACACTCCATGTGGTGTTATAACCACACGTTAAAGATGGAAAAGTGGTCAGCATCACTGGCGGGGCAAATTTCACTGGCTGACCAGCTGTGGTCGCGCCCTCGGGCGAGAGCAGGGGGCATTATCCTCGTAGCTGAGAGGTTTGCTGGACGAGGATTTGTGTCGTGGTGCTTTATTTTCAGTTCAACCATTAAATGACTTTCTCTGAAAGCGGTTTTAGAAATAAGTGCACCATGTGTGCTTGTAACCACGGTGATGATTCACAAATTAGTATGCATCAGCGCTTTGGCTGTGTCCATCTTTTATATACAGTCCAGGTGAGTACGTAGTGTAGAGTTTTTGTTTTAGAATAGAATAGCCCTTTATTGTCACTATACATGTTATTCACAGTGTTTACCGCTTGACAGTAAAACCTGTGCAACTCGAGCAACAGTGGACATTTGGCTAAAACGGGGGATGTGCTCCAACGTTCACTGCCAGCAGCTGTTCTGAATGAGTTAAGCAGGTTTTCCCGACAGAAGTTCAGAGCTTTGTTTCTCAGAGCACCGAAGGATTTTTAACCTTCTGTGCAAAAACGAGCACTGTCGTTTCGTAACACTGCTCAAGTCTCCAAAAATGTTGGCACGTTTCCCCCTCAGCTGACAAGAGGCCCACAGAGGTCACTGAGGACGTGAAACTACTGCTGCTGGTTTCTGTACCACTTTTTTGAAATAATCCCCGAAAAACAGAGTCAGCTTTTAGCACGTTTGTAGGAAAAACAAAAAGAGATGACTTGCATTAAAATGAAGGAAACAGAATGTTAAAATCACTTGAATATTCATTACTGGACATTTATTTTTGTTTCCTCTCACATGAATCTCAGTTTGTCTGAACTTAAAGTGCGTAAAAGCCTCTCTGGCCAAAAAGTCAGTCACCCTCTGACAGCTTTCTTTAAATAAGCACACAGTTTCTGTGTAATTTCAAATTCAGATGTGAAGAGACGGACAGATGTTTAGACAGCTGCCCGTTGCTACCCCTTACATAACCACCACCTATAGATGTCCAGAGCTGAGTCACCAGATCTCAGTCATTAATAATGTTTGCCCTCGCCTGCTGAGGGATAATTATAATTACAACACTTTACCTCATCTGAGTTACTTTAAAAGGAAAACATTTGTTTTTATAATAGGAATGTCTGTTTGTGATTTTCTGTGCTCTTAACTCTGAGTGGGTCTTTGCATGTTCTCATTTCAAGTTCCTAAGTGCAAAAGCTAATCCTGAGAAGTATGCGTGGTGTGAGGAGCTGGTTGGTTGGGAACTGCACTTCAGATTGTTTAACCACGAGATAAATAAAAAGGACCTTTTTTCCCCTCCATTAGTGATCTTTGTTTTGGGCGACTGAGCTGTTCCAAGTATCTGCTGGGAACCACCGCCAGCAATCTGCTCTGCTGGAACCTCCTCACCTGCTCTTGTAAGACTTCCCCCTATGTACAGACTTGCTCTGTGCAACTTAAAAAACTATTTTTATCCCAAAAGTCTGAACAGATTCTAACATATCCTTAAAACTTAGGCTCTCAGATATGAGAGGTCTGTTGACTGGTTAAAAAAATTGCATGTCTCCATCTGTTTTTCCCCTCCATGTCTTCCTCTGTGTCCGATTTGGCAGTGGAGTGGACCACTTCCATGGATGTCAGGCGGCTGGTGGCCGACCCCCTCTCCGAGAACATGGCTGCCTTTTGCTATCAGAGCGGATCCACTGACCGTAAGCTTCAGACCGTCCACGTTAAAACTGCACAAAAGGCATCTGAGAACTCTAACTTGATTGGCTCATAGTGGTGCTGTAACCTCAAGATTGGACCCAACAACGAAGTCCAGTTTAATTTGACTCAAATAAAAAGGCCACTCTGGTTCCTCAGAATCAGAATGGCCTTTTAATGCAGAGTTTAGACACGAATGAGGAATTTGTCTTTGAGTCGTTGTCCAAAAAACAGTCGTATAGATTGGTATATATAGTGTATGCATTTCCCTCACAACAGACAGACACACGCACACAATTAGAATGCATACTAGCTACCTGCAGATGTAAGCATGGAAATTAAGAAATCTCGCAGAAAAGAACCAAACTGTGTTTACTCACAGCAGCAAGTCAATATGGAGGACCGAAAGTGCCAAAATAAAAATAAAATTGTAGTAGTACTTACTTTTCAATAATCCCACCAATGAAAAAAAGAAAAGATCAGATATGTTTGGCTTTATTAGTAAATTATTCTGCCACCAAATTCATCAAGAATTGATATTAAAAACTAAATGTTTAAGTAAAATGTGACTTAAACATATATTAAACTGAGGGTTTTATTTCATTTTTAATTAATCCCCGATTCATTTTTACTCATTTATTTGGAAGTTCATTAATTTAATTATGTATATATTCACCAATTAACAATGGGAAACTTAATTAGCAAGTTAATAATTAGCTGTATTTATACAGTCTTAAATAAATGCACAGGCAAAATAAAATTTTAGCCCACATTTAATAAATAAAAAGACTAAATGTGATTTTTATGTTATTTTTGATGTATTTAATGACAGGTTAATACATAAACCTAATTGGTAACTCATCCAATAATGTGGAAGATAAAGGTGCTGTCCACACACACTTTCTTTTGTGACTTTTTGAATCGTTTTATATCACTGTTTCTCTCTTTCCTGCTTTCAGTGTTTGTGTTCAAGCCCAGCGAGCCTCGGCCACTGTTTTCCCATAAGGCTGTGTGCTCGGGGAAGGTGACTCAGGCCGTCTTCGCTCCCAGGGAGGAGATGCTGGAGAGCTGCGAGGAGAGCAGCCAGTGGCTGAACCGCTCTCAGCTTTACTTCCTCACTCAGCAGATGGTAAACAACATTTCAACTTCTGCTGAAGAAAAACAGAACGAGAAGTCGACATAAATGCTGCTTATGTGCCGGGTCGGCCTGTTTTTTATTGGCAGGGAGAGTCGGTTTAAATCATAAACACTGCTTTTTATTACTGTAATATAAAATATGCAAGTATATTTAAGGAACTCTGTTGGATTTGAGTCTGAAAGAAAAACTCGTGAGAGTTGTGAGTGCTCTAAAGCGAGCGCTGCACCTACAGGTTGTTTGGCGCCTTGCTTTGTTGCTAATTATAAGGTCAGTCAGGTCACTAAAGGCATGGCGTGTCTTGCAGGAATGTCATAGCTCAATAGCTCAGCTCTTTTAGAGCCCCCCCCCCCCCCCCCCCCCCCCGAAGCCTGAAGAGTCTCTCTTCTAATTTTAGGACAAAAGATGAGACCTTTACATATGTGACATTCCTACACCTCCATCTGACTGAAGGTACAGGAGTGGCTGTAGATGTGAAAAATTCAGCTTTACAGTCCTCTGAAGGTGCTTTAGAGGTGCTTCCAGTATTTCCAAGGGGGAATAATGAATGTGGCAGGCACAGGTGTTTGAAAGTTAAAGGACAAAAATGGCTCCAGAATGAGTCCCAGCTTTACCGTCCTGAGTTTTGGTGTCTGCTCAAACAGCTGTTTTTTGTTGTTGTTTTTTTTCACTTTCCAAACTGACTGACAATCTGTAGTGTATCTGTGTAAAAGCTTCGTCCCTGCGGGACTGAACCTGAACTAGTTTCCACAGCACTGAGAATCACTCTGGACTTAGTGGAGAGATAAGATACTGGCCGTTTATCCCTCCCGGGTTGCAGATGACCTCGTAACTGATAGTTTTTGTAAACATCCTTATCTAAACTCAAAGTGTCTGCAGTGAAGAATTAGTTTATACAGTCAAACCAAAGGAAAATTATTTGATAAATAGTTTATGAAACGCTTTCATCGTGATAGAAATAAGTACTTTATGCTGACTGTGGACTCTTCCCTGCAGGATCTTATGACATTCACCACCAAAGCCGAGGAGGACAGGCTGCTGGCATCCAGCAAACAGGTGAGCTCCTCCCATTGGTTTTGCACCAAACATTTGGACTTTTATTTGACCTTGTAACACATTTTTCACTTTAAAGTAAGGACCTGCCCACACACTTTGATCTGATTGTTTTTATGTTCAGAGCTTGTGTGAATTAGGGGTCAGTGCAACCACAATAATAGACTTGATGTTCAGAACTTCCTGTTCCAAGTGCTGGGTGGTGTTTATAAAACAGCAGTGAGCTGGAAAGGTACTGCAGAGGGTCTGAGAAGGTTTTTACAGTAAATATATTATTTAGGTAAAGTTTACCTGAAATATTTTCTTATAAAACAAGAAACTGAACCAAGGTGCAAAATTAATCAGAGTTATTCTTAATTTTCTGTTTGGAGAAAAGCTCAGAAGAATCAGTGAAAACACAAGGAAGGAAATACTTCGTCTTCAGCCTGTGTGCAGCTGGGTTTAAATGCTTGGTTGGGGCACAGAGGAAGATCTTGAGATTCTGAAATGAGCCGTGGAAGTCTGAAATTTAGGAATGGTCGTTTTGCAGTTTCCCACGCACACATTTTACTTTGGTGGGCCGCTGGGGCTAATTTTAGCATTTATTATTTAAGTAGACACTAGAGAAGAGAGGTCTGACCTCTGGCTGTTGAAAGTTCAGTTGCTCTTACTGTCTCCTATTTTAACCACCAGCGATGACAGTCCTCCTTTTGCTGTGAGGAGCTCCTGCGAGCTCCTACTGAGGTGGAGGACTCAGTAGGATTAAACAATGCTAAAAGTGTGTGGGGTAGGATCTAAATCTGTGGGAAACAGCTAATAAAGAGGCCCGTGCAGTCTCTCCATTAATCTCCACGGTTTACCATGGGGTGACCAGATCCCAACATGTGTGGGGTATGTTAGTAAGACGTGAAGCACGTGTTCGGTTTAAATATGACTGTTACAACTCCCTCACTGAGTAAATATTGTAAGAGGAAGCCAAAGTTCAGTCTTGTGTCTTCTTAATGTTTTCTCTTTTCATCCTAACAAGGTTTAAGTTGTTGAGGAGGACAGAAGATGAATAAGCTGAGTAGTTCCACATAAAGCGGGACACCTGGCCTCACAAAGCCTAAACATGATGGAGATTAACCCTAATCTGGTCACTGGCCACCTGGTAGAGGTTAAATTACCCAGGATGCTGCATACTGGGAATGTTTAGTGGTTTTGAGCTATAGAGAGACCAGAGTTGATACCTGAGAGTGAACAGTGAAGTAAAACATATCAAATAAAAGTCAAACTGTGAGCTGGACTGAGGATTTGTTCCATTTGTTTTCTTCGGGAAGGAACCCGGAGGGTGAAAGAAGTCCATTGTTCTTATCTGAAGTTACAAAACCCTCCAGTGAAAAAGCCATCTGTTGATCCAGCTCCTTTCCCAGCCTCAGATCTGAGAAATGCTCCTCTGCTCTCAGTTTCTCATTAATAACACGTTTCTTGCTTTCCCCTCTCAAGCTTGTGATTGACGACAGCGTAGCCATGACGCCTTTCTATCTGCTGTTGGGGAAACACAGACAGCAGCAACAGGAGCATCAGGACTCCGACAGCAGCCTGTGGGCGGAGAGAACGGCGCTGCCGCAGACCTCTGCCTCCATGAAAGAGGTTGGTTGGTTGTCCCTCCAGGGATCCCGTCCCTTTTGTGCTGTACATAACCACAGATGATGGCGTTTTAAGACTTCATTGTTGTTGCTGTTTTTTCCCTTTTTTTCCCCAGCTCCTGCAGACCCCAGCTCACGTGCTGCCCTCCACCTCATACCTGTGCTCCATGTTTGTTCAGTCTCTGCTCATCTCTGTCTCAGACGCCAGGTCAGTAATCCAGCTTTTACTGAATAATTGTTGAAGCCGCTGCAGTTGTTTGTTTCCTACTGAGCGTATACACAAGATGTGATCAGACCTAAAAAAAGTCAGAATCCATAACTGGTTTAAATTTGTCAGATTTTCGCTCAAGATCATCTTCCCAGGTATCTGCAGACAGCTTCTGGCGTGGCTGCTATTTGTCGATCTCTCAGTGAAACAGAAAACACAAAAAATGCATTCAGCAAGCAGGGAAAAGGTTTTAAAAACGATCCACACATCAGTTTAAAATAAATCAACATCAGACTTAAGTGCAGCACCCAGACTGGAATACAGACTAGACATGATGTAAAAGTGTAAATATTTATAAGAAAGATTCATAATGAAAACCTTTGAGAAAAAAAATGAACATTTTTTCCTGGCGAAACTTTAAAATGAGATGCCAGGGCTCGGTCTTAAAAGGCGAGAGACTGGGCAATATTAGCATTAAGAGAAGATGATAAAAGATTATTCAAATTAGAGTTTTAGATTTTCAGACTCTTTTAAGCCTCGTTTGGTCTGATGATCTCAATGTGGATTAAGAAAATATAATTGAAACTGAGGCTTCACATGATTCAGCAGCACATGTGAAACTGAGGTCTGTTTATCTCTAAAAATATGCTGAGTCACATTGGTGTTGATAATTTTTTTTGGGGGGGGATTTTGGTGTTCTCGTGGCCTCAGGGAGGAAAAGGCACATGCAGAAGAGGAAATGGAGAGCGAGAAAGAGGAAGAGGACTCTGAGGAGGAAATGGAATCCAGCAGGTCCAAACCGGAGCTGGCGGCGGCAGCGGCGACAGAGTCGGACACCCCCGCTCTGACAAAGGCTCAGGCGAGAGAACTGAGGAGGGTGAGGAAGCTGGATCACAGCTGGCTCGCAGGCCTCCTGGACTCCTAACCAGAGCCTGTACGAGGTTTCCACCAGCAGCTCGGACGTTTTCTGTTTTATACCATTAAGTCAAAGTGGGCTTCTTCCACTTTGTCTCCCTGACTGGAAACAAATCTCTGTGCAAACACAAAGCACATATTTGATTACACAATCCTCAAGTCATTATTGGACAAGTTTATGACATCCAAACAATGGAACCCCTCCCAGCTTTTCCTCCGCTGTTGTACAGCGAGCGCGAGTTTCCACCAGTTTTCTTGCCAAAACTCTGGACTGAATTTTTGGTCTGGATTCTTTTCAATCCTCAATTGTTTTGTCTTATTCTTTTTTTCTTTTTTGGAAAATAAATATTTGTACCAAACCAGAGTTCTGCTGCTTCTAGGTTTTTTTTCACTAAAGCATAAAAATATTTCCTCTTATCTGTTCTCTCAGCATGTTTTCATGTATACAAAAAGCTGCAGTATCTGCTGTTTTTGAGAAATGTGACATTTCCACTGTTGATGTTCCAGCTGCAGAGAAGCATCCCCGCCATGCTCAGCATGGTGGTTTCACAGCTTAAGTACTCCATAAGTGACACTATGAATAGGTGTTGAGTTGATCTGATTCTCCTGAACTTATGAAGCAACAAGGCACCAAAAAAGCACAGGATTTTGACCCACGTTTGTGTGCTTCAAAGACCTATAACTATGAAAATATTCACAGTATGAAAGGAAAGTTTTGGCTCCATTAAATATAATGAAGTTGCTGAGAATCCCGACTTCTCTTTAACCATCCAAACGTCGCTGCTGTTTTAGTTTTCGCTCTCCGTTTACGTCCAAAGTTATAGTAGAGCTTTTTTTTGGTTGTTTTTTTAACTTCTAGTGTTTTAGAAGTCGTCCCGTTATAACATGGTTTATCGTCTTCATTATCTAACACACTAATCCAGACGGGTCATTTCATCAGGAAGTAGGATTTATTTATTTATTTTTCTCTTTGTTTTAACTCCATTTTATTTTGGAAAACACTTATCTTTCCGGGGAATCTGGAAATTGTAGCTACAGTTATAACCTTGGCTACACTCAAGTAAATGATGGATTTGGGTTTTTTTGTTTTGTTTTGTTTTGTTTTTTAATATAGTTTCCAAGTTTATATGACTTTCAGTATCTTCAGAGTTCAAGCTGTTTTCCATTATCAGTATAATGAAGGGTAAAGGTCATATATGTAACTTTGGTTGTATATGCTTGTGAACCACATTCAGTTCTGCTTTCACATAGGGTCACAATAACTTGTGACCCTTTTAGTGATGTAAAGGTTGAATAGCTGACGCATGGGCACTGCTGTTGTTTTTGATCAATGCCCATATTTTTGTGTGACCTCCAACCTTGAAATGTCTGATTACTGCTGCTATAAGGTTTGTTCGCACTCTTGAGTCCTGAAGTCTTGAGTAAGCTGATTTCAGGCAGAGCTGCTGGTGTTTTTTGGGTTTTTTTTCCCCCCAGGATTAGGGATGACGGTGCAGTTTCACATCAGCATCTTTCAGTTCCTTTCCTGATCAGGTGCTGCTGAAAAATTATCTGTTTCTTTTCACAGTAACTGATCAAACCGGGTCATTCTCATCTAGTCGTAAGCTTTATCCGTCACCTTTATTGACTCATTATAATTGAGGGATTGTAAAGCTGAGCTGGTATCTGTAAAAACACTTTGGCCGCTGTGACCGTGTCATTATAAATTTGACCTAAATTCCAGTACAAATTCAGTGTAATATTAATACTTTTACAGTATAAACCAAATCCAGAAAATCCCATGAAGGCTTTGTAAAATATAAGTGAAATATAATTTAAAAATAGAATGAAATGATTTGCAAATCTCATAAATCTCCTGGAGTGATTCATAATAAAATACAGAAAAGAATTATACAAATCTAAACTGGTAAAATGTACTATTTAAAAACAAAATGAGCTCATTCGTTTTACAGTACTGGAGAATCTTTACCTTGACAGTATAAAGTGCCATGAGGAGACAATTGTGATTCATAAATAACATTTCCTGGAATAGTTCCTGTACAGGTATAGTGACCGTTAGGAGGAAATCACGGGACATTACCTGGAATCAAATTATGACTTTTTGTTTTTCTGAGCTTAAAAAAATATATTTTTGTTTTAGCTTAACAGATTTTTTTTTTTTTTTTAATGCTTTAGGAAATAAAACTTTCTGTCTTGCAAAGGGTAATACAAGATACTTGATATTACCCTAATGGCTGTTTGCTAATCTCAAAGCTATCAATAGTTAGCATAACATCAAAAAAAGTTTGGGTGGGAAAATTTTCCTGCAAAACTTCCTGCACAGATACAGTGATTCTTGGGGGAGAATGTTTTTCTTTTCAACCCATTAACATGAGACCTGGTATCACTTCCATGTCTGTTTGCTAATTACAAGTAGTTGGCATAGCAACTGCCGACAGCTTCCCCCCCATAAAACAAGATAGCTTTCTGGTGGGAAAACGTTCCCTCGGATGTCTCTGCCAGTTACAAAAGTATCCACATTTGGAATGCTAACTGCTGACAGCTGTAAAGCGAAATATTTTGAGAGTAGGAAATTGTTCTTGCACAGGTAGTGATTATTAAAAGGAAGTAATAACATTACCTAGAATCAAATTATATAATCTAATCATTGATGAATCCAGGTGATCATGGAAGAAATGATAGTTTAATATTTGACAAATTTAGTTTTTGTATATATGGTTTTTTGTATATAAATATACACTTAAAATTATTGAAACCTATTCCGTTTCGTTGTGTACCAGCTATTCTGGAAATGAAGCTGTAACTGTAATAAAGGTGTTCAGTGTATAGGTGGATATAGAGTTAAACACCTGATTACTGACTTGTAAAATTGAGCAATGTGAACCTCTAACACTTGCCTTTTTTATCAGCTGTAGGAGCAGGCACTGACGATTTCTTTGCAGATAGAATAAAAGTTTCATTTCTTTCCTGAAAACTTTCTTCAAATAGGTGAACACAGGGTTTGAATAAAACACACCTGTTGTTTAAGGCGTTTTCAAGGAGATAATATTTATGCTGTGCACACTTATCTGGAGACCTAGTTCTTGTCTGTAGACATTGGACTTTCACTAAGGTCAGTGGCCGGTTCTCTCCTAATTGTACAGTGATTAGGTATAATGGTACCAAATAGTGAATAGACAAAGTAATTTGACAGTAAAGATAAAAAAAAACTAAACAAAACATGTTCACATAATGCAGTTTAGGCTGGTTCTCAACTCACTGAACGCCCTGTCAGCTGGGATCCTGCACTAACATGACTCCTCATGTTCAAATCTATTAACATAAACCCGTGTTAAACTGGATCAGACTACTTTTGTTGTTTCATGTAGCATATCATTGACTCAATCTCTCAAAAATTCCAAAACATTTCTGGATTTGTCTGGAACCATTAGCTACTTATATTTTCAAAATGTAAAAATTTACCAATGTAGCCATTGTTTCAGTCTTAGGAGGCATTAGAGAATTTTTCATTAGAGAATTTGAATCAAAGGATACATTTCAAGGGAATTGAGGAGGGTCTAATTTACAACTTTTTCGTAGCTTTGTTTCAAGTAAAATCGGAGAGCTTGGATAACTCAAACATGATCCATGCTGCTTTAGTGGTCGAATGACAACTGCAGCTCTGCATAATTCTAGAAAATCTGCTCTCATCTCATCATCATGAAAAGCACAGGGTGTCAGTGGTGGACCTGCCAGTGCTGGTATGATATGGCAAATGGGTTTCAGGCTGCACAGTGCCGAGCAGCGAGGACAGGACGCGCTACAGGACGCTGAGTGATGAGGCCACCCTCATTAAAGTTGAAGCTCGCTAATGTGCCTGAGCCTCAAATGCTCATTTGTTGCTCATGTTGTGCAAATCCAGCTCACTCTTTTGTGTTGAAGTTCAGGTCACCTGGCTCAGTTCAGCACCGGCTGCCTGGAGAAAAAGGAAATTAGCTGCTAACTCTGCTGTGGTATGTGACCTCACACAGTGGCAGCCAAGGCCAAGACTGGCACACACACAAACACGACTTTACAGAGAAGTGATTGTAAAGGTTTTCTTTATTTAAGACATATCATGCACTACAACCAATACAAACCTCCTGATATTCAGGGGAGTGTGATTATTACACAAAAAGGATTTCTTAATGATTTGGTGCTTTTATTCTATCAAACTACAATAACACTGATATATAGAGTTTTATTTATATGTATATGTTTGTAGAAAGAGATGAAAGCAATAAAATACAGATGTGCTCAAATGAAAAGGAACTACAGCTTACAGAAAAAAGAATCACAAAGTGTTGACACTACATATATAAAAATGTAAAAAAAAAAAAGTTTTCAAACAGCACAACAACAGTATACACTCTGATTTTCTGTTTTCCAATTAAGTTTGTATCGACTCACAGCTAAATATATTTACATTAGAAAATATAGCATTCATGACCATGTGGGATATTCCTGAATCAGCAGACCTGTTCTGAGAGCTGCTTTTGTTCCCGTGCGCAGACTGAATGTGAAGCAGGTGGAACATGAAAATAAAGCTCCTCCATCCTGTTTCACGGGCCCTACAAAATGGCCCTCTGTTCTCCCACACCTGGTGCGGTTAACTCGCCTTCCAACCCAAACACGTCTACCCTCCGCGGCTGGAATTGTGGTTAACCTTTTCATCTGCGAGCACCGGCCAGTGTGGCGAGTCTGGTTTCCATTAAGGCGTGTGAAATTTCGGAGGTTCAGAGGTGGAAAGGATACAGGTAAAAATGCAAGGTAAGCAGACAACATGTTATTCCACTTACAACTGAAGGGTTGACTCTACGGGGAACAAAATAGACCTTTGGGGCTTTCAATGCTACGCTCTTTATATAGATATTTCTGTATTATAGTGATTCTGTAAAGGTCTGGAAACATTCATTAAAAAATTAAACTTTTTAATTTGTTTAATCACTTCATGGCAAAAACGGCATGCAGAAGCGCCAAAAATCCCTAAATGGGTACGTTTTCAACCCCGGCTGAATAAAAGTTGAGGGTTTTAGTGCCATAAAGTGATTTCAGATAAGACCTGCTGACTCAGATCCCTGAGTAGCTTTTTGAGGAAACGTGGGAGCGCCTGAGGTAAACCGAGGCTGTTTTTCACAGGAACTCGGGTAGGTTATTTTTCCCTCATGACCATGTGGTAGTAGTGCTGGGTGTTGCAATATGTGCCGTAGTACCCTCCCGCCAAACAACGACATCTGAAGAGAGAACGCATTACTGTGCATGGTGCGGAGGGTTTTAGGTGAAGTCGGGACTTCAGATTTGTGCAAAATCATATTGAACTAATGCCTGATCACGCATTAGGTGTAAAGACAGAAGTCAATCACGTAAAGTGCCTGAGTTATAGACAATCACTGGAAAAAAATCACTCCAGAGAACTCAAAAGACTAAGATGTTCATATGAATCCATGCTAGAGCCGTTCAAGTTTTAAAAAACAAAAAACAAAACTTGTGGAGGTAAGGGTGGTATTCTGAGGGAAAAAAATGAAATAAAATAAATGTAAAAAGAAATTTGGAAAGAAACTTGGATATATCTTCTTTTTATTAAAGTTGTAAATCTATACAACACTGTATATCTTAATATTCTGTAAGAGTTTTAATTTCTCATTAATTTTAGCTTAAAAACATTATAATCAGAATCATTAGGACTTTTTCCAGATTTTAAATTTTTTCCAGATCATAAATTTACAACTTCTTTAAGAGAACTAAACTAAACACATTCGAGTCCAATTGTAATCTTCATAAATGTATGACTAAATTCTCAAAAAATATATTTTTCTAGTACACACAATAAATTTATTTTTATTTTAGAGAATATAAAGAATTTTTTCTTTAATGTCAAAATACTGTTTTTTTTCTGATAAATTTGCAATTTTAAGAGTTTCTTCTCACAAATTTAAAATGTAAATTTTAGAGACTAAAGAGGTAGTTTTGTAATCTCAAAGAATACCTAAATTTCTTTGACTAATTTATTACTTAATCTCAGGAAATCTTGACTTTTCTTCTGCATTTGTGATTATGCAGAAGATTATTATGCAGTTGTAATTTTTTCACATATTTATGACCTCTTTTTTTCTAGACAACTTTCTCAAAAATTGTATTTCCCATAAATTTACAACTTTTTTTTCTCTCTTTTCCTCGTAAGTGATGTCCGTTTTCTGGCACTTTTGTGTTTTTGTATATTCATATTTGTTTTAGTGTGATTTTACAGCTTTTTAGTCTTGGAGTTTCTTTCCACAAAAATTCACCACAATCCTAGAACGGCCCTAACACATCTTCATATAATTGTAAACTACCAGAAAAAAAAGATTAGATACAATCTACAAGTGGGTTCAGATACAGTAAGATTTTCACTGGATGCAAAATATTGTGTATATTTGGAATGCTTAGACAGCCAAAACTGGTTTCCCTCACTTCCTTTTAAGCCATGTATGGACTTTAACTTTGGTAACTGCGAGCTATTGATAAGGGTGCATAGGATGTTTGTGTTTCATATGGCACAACTGCAAGCACACAACACAATACTGATGATACAGTCATTACAAAAACCACCGCCTGCATTTCCTGAATAAACACAGCTAAATGCTCAACACCACACATTAAAGAGACAAGATCCCAGTTTTCTGTTTGGTTAAATAAAAAGTATCCACAACCTGCTCATCACACACACGTGTATATATATGTAAGCCAGCACAGAAAGAAGTCTATGAGAGAACAGTGAGCGGATGCAGCGACAGCACCAACGAACCCAAACTGAGAGGCAACCCGAGTGGCGTCCTGACTGTCAGGATCTCAGCTTCCTCTATGAGATTTCTCTCTCATTCTGCCCTTTTTTTGCTGAAGCACCTTTTAGACATCTTTACAGCTACATGCGGGCTGTTAGGTGGAGAGGATTTTACACTGCACTGTCCATGATTTCTCCAACAGCACCCAGAAGCGATGGACCCCTGTTGGACAGCGCATGCATGTGTTAAGGAGCGTGGATCCATAGGTGTATGGCTGAGGCGCTCATCTGACTCCCAGACTGAAAACGCTACAGAAACCCCTGCATTATCTAAACTTTCACTACTTTCTAACACTTTCTACTCCTCTGCTACTGCTAATGGTTAATGGCTACCGATAGCATGTTGTCTACGCTTTACGTTAGCACTCTGCCAGCTACAAGCTAAGATGTTAGTGAGATAAATAAGATGCAGGGCTAGTGTAAGGTTTGAGATGTATGTACCCAGGACAGAGTCTCTTTAATGGGATTAGACGGTGGTAGGAAGTGAAGGATTGTCAACTGCCTCCACCTTCTGCTCCGGCGAGCAGCAGAGGAAGAGGCGGTTGCCCAGGCTCCTGAAGGCAAACCGAAAGTACATCATATGGCCCATGGCCACAAAGGAGACAGAGATGATGACCAGAAGGCCAAAGGCCTCTGGGTTTGGGGCCAGAATCACCATGATGAAGTGCAGAAGGTCTAAGAGGTAATTCATGGAATTCTGGACGCCGTTGATCACACCTCGCTCTGACTCGATCACATTCTCCTGGATGAGCTGGGTCACTGTCAGGTCAAAAGACCACAGACCTGCAGGGCAGAGGCAAAGATCAACAGTCAGCTCTAATAATCTTTTTATATCCATAATAAAACCGCTTCAGTACTCAACAGTAGCTCTACTAGGAATAATGAGGCAATATTACTGGCATCAAAGGTTGCAGATACTGCAGAGGTCCTGTGGGACATTCTTACAAGTTATATAACAGTCCAACTTGTCAAGCTGCTTGAGTCACCTGTCTGGAAGTGATAATTTTGAAAATTTGCTATCTGGTCAGAGGAAATGAACATGCCAATAAAGCATGAGCAGCAGTTGAACACTCCAATTTCCTAACGAATAAAATAAACACACCTAAGAAAATGGACATCAGCACTTTGGGGTGCGTGGACCTTTTTTATTACCAGTGTTATGACTATAATGTGCAGTGAGACCTTCCCTGGAGTCCACTTAATAACTGCTTCTGGCCCTACACTGATCATCTCCAGCAGGTGTTTTTATAGAAATTTTGTTTGGAAGACCTATCAAACAACAGTATGACCGACCCTGTTGTTGCACGACTTGAAATACAATAGTGTAGCATAAAAGTACAGTCGAAATAAGAGAGAGATGCAAGTCAAAACTAACAATGTTTTTTAAGCCTTTAAAATTCTCCAAACGTCCACTGACTCCTGATTTCAGACGTATTCTTCTCCATCTGGACTCGGCCACTAATAGCTGGCGTACTAATCCATTTTGGTAAATCTCTGCACCGCATCTAAAATACAGCAAGTATTCCCAGATTGGGAAAAAAAATAAACTACTTCACTCACCAACTCTAGCAGCAATTACGCCAGCAAACAGCAGACTAACAGACATGTAGGACTGCATAGGTGGCAGCTCTTGGGTTGGTGCGGCAGTAGTAGGCATAGTGATGTTTCCACCGGTCAGGCTGTGGACAGCTTCAGGCAGGGTCTTCTCTCCAATCAGATGGGTGTAGAGGTCCTGGAAGGGTGAGACGCTGAGGTCGAAGGGGCTTCCAGGAGCGAAGACTGAGATGACACACAGTATGAGGCAGGAGAGCTGGGCCATGCCGGAGATGAAGCCAGTGCGGATCAGGCCACACTTCTTGCGAACCCAAGTGAAGGCGACGGTGCCGCAGATGCCCGAGATGGCCGAGGCTCCCATCAGCAGACTGAGCACCGAGCCATTGAGGCCCTGTGTGTAGGCGTAGCCTGTGGTGATGCAGTCAAAGCCCAGCACCGTCATGTAAAGAAAGGCCAGTGAAAGGCCGGCGAAGAAGATGTTCTGGTTGTAGTAGGCCACCCAGCCGGCCTTGAAGGTGCGCACGGGTTCAGCCATCTGGTAGCAACAGCTGCGCTGTTTGGGAGAGTCAGACTTGGCAACAACGGAGGTTTCGTTCATAAGTGGCTGAGATGACTCCTCGGGACTCTGGCCATTCTCCAAATCTGTCAAAGGGCAGAATAATGGAGGTTCTCGATTACCAAATCTAAAACACAGTCAGTTTTATTCCCCAACGATACAAACAGATAATGCTGCACTTACCTTTTGTAGGGCTGAGCTGTTTGAGCTCCTGCTGCTGCTCCTTCTGTCCAGCTTTCACAGCCAGTGCGGGCGTCTTCTGGTAGACCTTCCACAGCAGTGCGTACTCCACACACATGGAGCACAGGTTCCAGCCAGAGATGAAGCCACAGCCAACGAAATGAGAGCCAAAGGCCATAATCTGGCCCACTAACATGGGAGCCAGGATGTTGGTCAGCTGGTCAATAATCCGCACTGTGGCATTCATATCTGTTTGACAAGGGAGTGGAAGTAGAAGCTAGTTAGTTTAACAGCTAATTTAACACATTGATATAAAAAAGCTGATTATGGTCTTAAAATTCGTGTTTACAGTAATATAAACTAAGAACTAGCACAAGCGGATTGATAAGGGTCAACCAGTTCAAAGTGTTGTGCACCATGTGACCAAATCTTTCTAGCAGCTTGTCACAATGAATGGAAAACTGCAGTGACATAAAAAAAAAAGAAAAAGAAATGTGAGCGAGTCAGCATCCGGGGTTCAAAGTCCTCCCAGCTGAACATGTGACCTGATAACAGATCATATGAGGCCTACATCTGAAGATAAGCCACCAGTCGATAGCAAACACCTACCTGCCAACTTGCTGCTGTCCTGACCTGCTACAACAACCACCCAGTCTCTCTGGATGGTAATGGACATGGCCGTGCTGGCAAGGTTGGCAATGTTGGCGATGGTGATGACCAGGATGTAGCAAGTTGTCTGAAAATGATTAAAAAAATGTAACAGTAGTTTTATATTTGGACTGACTTTGTGTGATAAAATGACAAATACTCCCATGAAACATGAAAAACTAAGAATCGGATAGATCTAACTCCCTCATGTCATCGAATTCCATTGTAGTCCAAAAACCTCAGTATTAAGCCACAAAGCTACACAGTTCAGTCCTTTTCGATGAACACATATTTGAGTTATGTTGATTTACACAATCTCCTCAAGACCAACAAACTCAGAGGAAAAAAGGAGACAATTTAGGTTCAACTGGAGCGGCTATCCTTGAACCGAACTGGTGGCCTATGTCACCAGCTATCAGTTACCTGTAAAACAATCTTGAGATCCCTTCCTAGGCAACTGAGCTGCCATTCACACCTCCACCACTGTGACCTTAATGACTCACAAACGTCCTCACACGTCTGGGCGTGTCTTGACAATTTCCAAGATCACAGCCCTATAAGAAGATAAACACCTGCAACTCCTCAGCCTTTCAGATGACATGAAACACCTAAAAGGAGTCCAGCTGCCTTCAACTAAAGCATGATTATTTTATATATTCTAAAATAATATATTATTATTTTAGATTATGATTTTTATTTAACGTTTAACATTTACAAGGTCATCCATAAACCCATCAAGAATTCAGGTTCGAGTTCAGGTTAACATCTTTTTTGGAACACCCAAAAAGAAAAGCCTGCAGTCCCAAGCTTGATGTGTACCTCGTGGCATGTTCTGGTTTATGAAAATCTGCCTATTTAGCATGTGGTTGAATCTAAATCCAATACGGGGTTTGGTTGGAGTGTCAGAGAAAGTACACATGAGTCCACTGTTGCTTTTTAGAGGATAGCTAGAGCCAGCTTTAGCACTGATTCTCCAACTCTTTGGATTTCCAATGAAAGAATTAACACCATTAACTTAATTTCTCGATCTGTTGGACAGCGCTGTCTTAAGCTTTATTTTACCTGTCATCCCTTTAAATCACTGAATTTCACCGATTTTTTTCTGGGCTATGGTCCCCTTTTCCATGTTTCCCATTTAAAATACTGGGACAAAATCTCCCATTAGAAGAGACATTTATGTTTCATCACTGATGGATCTGTATTGATCCATACTGATTTGACCTTTGACTTAAAAAGGAGTTGTTTCTAGGGTGGAGGAGGGGTCCAAAGTAGTCATTCCTGTTCCAGTACAGCTGCACAGTTTAGCCAAGGGAACAGATAAATATATTTTTTAAAAAAGATTCAATATGCATGTTTTTATTTATCTAGCTTGCCTAATTTTTGTGCCTTTGTGAAATTTTATCACAGGGTTATACTCTCCATTTTGCAGTCATTTATGGTCATGTTTGTTTCTGCTGTGACGGTTTAAGGGGGGAGGGGCAGTAGGAAATATGAGACGGGAGAACAAAAGATAGAGGCTAGAGCTGACTGAAGGGCAGAAAAAGCTTCCCAGCAAGTGTTCAATCATCTAAAAACATACTGAATAGACACCAACTGACCCCAAATGTCTAAGTCTGATGACAGGGAAGCTAGTCCTGACTAACCTGGGGGGGGGGCATCACCCGGACCCACTAAGCAGTCTACCGAGGGGAAACACCACCAGAGTAATTATTAAAGATACGATGAGGCTAAACATAAATTACATAAGGTTGTGCACTCCGCTACAATCTGCAGTAAATGCCAAAACTTACAAAAACAAACACTAGAAAAATGTCAATGTTGGCTACACCACAGTGGATAATAGAGAGACGGCAGTGTGAGCTGAGTGTCAATTGAGAGTATGAAGCCCAACAAGCTCAGATGGAATCTGTCACAGTGATGAACATCTTCAGGAACTTGTCTTCAAAAAGTGGGTCATTTTAACTGGCTGCAAAGCATGGACCAGATCCCTCAACAGAAGGTGTCAAGGGTAAAGGGAACATGAGTTTCTCAACTTTTTCTAACTCTCAAAATCCGACCTGATTAGCTCTTTAAGAATGAAATCAAATGTCAACCGTTCCCACTACGTGTCAAATCAATAACTTCCTGTTGAAAAAAAAATCTATATCATTAGTTAAAATTAAAAATTTCAGCAGAAACTGCACATTTTTCTGAAGCAGACTCTGTTTGTGGGTCTGTGCATGCATTTTCACACAGCTGCTCTGGTCAGTATAGAAACAATAAAAAAACAGAAATGCTTCAGCAGGCCCAGCCACATTTCTCTCTGTGTCATGTGACTGGCCTTGAACAACCTGCTGACTGCACAGCGTTCAGCAAGACACTAAATCTCCTGTTTCACCAGTCTCTCACCACCTCCACCAGCACTCCGACAACAGCCAGCCCTCTGAACTCTCTGACCGCTAGAGAAATAGCCCCATTTTCCCACAGATACTTCAAACACAAAAGAACAACGCTGGAGGGCTTCTGTGTTTCAACCCGACACCCAAACCCGTCTCCTGTGATGAACGGAAACTTGAACAGTTTGCAGTTCTGGATCTCTGGATCGCGGAGATCAAAATATTGACAGTGAGGGAGCTCCTGTTTAGTCACATAGCTCAACAAGTGTAAAAAAGAAATAACTGAAACACCTGGTCCCCAGTAGCTTTCCTGTTGTAGTATGTATGTACTCGTATGTTAAATCTACTGCAGGCTTGAGAATCTACTTGTTTTCTAACCCCCTTTACTCAAGATTCAAGATTCGTCTTGAAGTGAAATCAAACTTTAGAGAAAGTCATTGCTGACTTTCTCCTGGAAGTGTTTCACTTTTTAACTGTAATGCTTCACATCTGCATTCAGGGAGAAAAACTGAAGTCAGGTACAGATTTAGCTACAGAGAAGTTTATGTGGACACTCTTGGATCAATGCATTAATAAATAAATAAATCTGAGTAATCCTCCACATGACTCCTTCAGAATCAGCTAATTATTTCAATCTTAGTTTATTTAATTGATCCAAAGCAAATCTTTACCAGCACACTTTGAATGTTTTCAGAGTTGCTGAACCTGTATTCAAATTTTTGGATTTTTCCAATATTTTGAGCCCTCATACCTTCATAATCAAACGAGATATACATCTGAAATTTTCAGGGCTGAAAAACTCTGTTAAAACTAAAAATAAGTCAACTTCACAGCCACTCCAAGTGTCACAATCTAAGGAAAAAAATCTCATTTTTGTACAGTACTATGAAGGTGATTTACGTCTTAACGTGCCATGGTAACCTGCTCCAGAGCACGTTAAGTTTCAGATGAAAACCAACAGGTATGAAATTAACTCCTACTGACCAATCTTCAGAAAACAGCATCACCATTCCTAAAAGATTTCATTACGAGGAGAATAGGAGCATTTTAATGTCTTTGTGTTTCCCTGATAAATATAGATCTTTTGACGCAACTTTATTTCATTTTGTTTTTTTTATCTGTTGGCAATCAAAACTCTACAACAATTTTATTTTACTTTAATCGTTAACATTTGATCATAACCAGGACACCTCCACTTTAATTGCTGACATCATATCTAATGTGTAAACTACATTTGAATATTGATTTTGTATTTAATCTTTACTCTCAAACCCTTAAATAGTAAAGACTCCACAGCAGGGAAAAAAAACCCTCAGCCTCAGCCAGAAAATAATTAAGTGTAATTAAAATTTTTATTTTACTGCTCTGTACACTAAAGATCAGAATAATGGTTTTCTGCATTAACTGTTTCTTTTTAACAACAATGTTGCGTTTTGCTGTTATATTTAAAAAAAAATGTTTTTTAGAGATTTGTGATCACCATTTGATCATAATGTGATAATGTCTCTGACTGGAGTAGGTGACACTCATAGGGATTGCTTTCTCTGGACGAGTCATATGATCATGTGAACGTGCAGGTCTGAGGTGATAACCAGCTTTGTATGATAAACTCTTTCGTAGTACAAGGTGCTGGATTTGCTATGAAACACGTAGCAGCTTATCACCAAAGCTTATCAGCTTTCGCTTCTTCAAGTTACATCCTGAAGAAGACAAAAGCTGCTACGTGATGGTGTAATTTACAAGTACTTCAGTTGTGTAAAATAAAGGCCTTAATTAATTTTTCAGACCTACCTTGTTCCCTTAAATGAGCACCAATGGTTTAACGGACATGAGTAGTGCTACCTGATCCAGGTACAGTTTTTAACAGAACTTTAATGTGAATATCATTGGTACTTATAAAAGTTATGAGGGATTAGAAATTTGGGATAAAACTCATTTAACAGAGTGAAAACGGGCCCACTCCTGTGTACTCTGAGGGCCTAGAAAATATTCATAGTATGAATGTATGAATGTAAGGTTCCCAAGGTTCACTGAACTATGGGAACCTTTCTCGGATTTGACTGATTTTATTCAGAATAAACTTCATGTAAACTCAGTTCAAGTGCCATGTTTTGTCCAACTGCCTCAAGAGCGGCGTTATTTATTTTAAGGAGGAACTGATGACAATAGAAAGAGTTTTGCAAATATGAATACTGCTATGTCTTGAAATTTTAACTTGCTTTGGTGTTAACTGTTGGGTCTTTCCCTTGAAATCATGAGCAGAGAGAAAGAGGAAACTTAAATGAGGAATTATTGATTTCTTATTTATTATAAAAACAGAAGTTCAGTCTGTTAGAGAGAAATTTGTACTCATCAGCAGTCATGTGTACACCGGATTAGATTTGAAAGAAAAAAAGTTTAAATATCTAAATAATTGATTGGTGTACTACAAACTAATTATGTGTATTACTCATTTTCACTTTCACATTTTACTGTTTTTCCGCTGTTAACTGTGTTTGAATTATTTGATATATTGAAGTGAATAGGTGCTTTTAGTTTGCATTAGAATAAATTATCTGATAGGCCTCTTTCTTTTTAAATTTTCTATTAAATTTTTTTTTTACTATTTTTGATGCTTCAGTAAGTATCTGTGGGAGTCCACTTCAGGCTGTGTCCTGATAGTCGTTTGATAAGACAGGTTACACCCACAAATATTTTAGAAACAGGCTCTTTCTACTGCTTTAAAAAAAACCACTAAAGCATTAAATACTCAAGTGTAAATTCTACAGATTTTGTTCATCGATTTGCTTATAATAAGTTTATGATTTCAAGATGATTAACTTGAGTTCAAATGAACATTAAAAAATTCTAGTGGAGCTGTTGCAATCCTCTGTGGATAAGCTGTGCTCACTCCATAAATCACACTGACAGGGGAACTCGCATCAGTGAGTGAAAGTAGGAACGTTTCAACCTCAGCTTAAAGAAAGGAGGTAAAAATGCTTTCAGTGCAAATCCCCACCAAAACAGGTTGAAACAGGACAGGGGATCTTACCAGAATCCATCCATTGTAGAGCTCCGTGAGCTGGTCTTTGAACTGGAAAACAAGCATGAGGAGGACCCCGCACGCGATGACACAACTGTTCTGGACCAGCAGCGAAGTCTGGGCCACTGTGGAAAGACCACGACAGGCATTAGGGACAGAGATCTGATCAGACACAACACATTCATTATGGTGCAAAGAAGCTCATTTCATGTCTTTGCCAAATTCTTCTGTGTAATTATTTTCCAGTTTAACTGTTAAATGTCTGTGTTCAAGGGAATTCATGTTCACAGTCAAACACCTGGTTTTACATCCCAGACTGCAGTAACTATTTACAGTTTTCTTTGTCCTTGGCTGACGGTGTTGACTCAGGGCAAGCTACAGGTCCTGGCCCTTATATGGGCCAAATGTCAGAGGTGTTGTGACATCTGACCAGCAAAAAGAACTGCCATAAACCCAATTCAAGCCCACCAAACTGAGCCAAAAAGTGCCACACATAACCCAGATTAAACTTACCTTTAAGCCTGGGGTTTTTGTCCACCCAGTCCCCGATGATGGCTCCCAGCAGGAGCACCGAGCCAGCCACCACCAGCCCATACACGGCAGTGAGCAGCAGGCTGTTCCCGTACAGCTCCACCAGGAAAACTGCCACAGCGAAGTTCCACATCCGGTCACCCTGAGGAATTTAAATTCAGATATTCAGATATTTAAAGCTATTTGTAAATAGAGTACTGTGTGGCTAGCTGCAGGTGCAAAAATAAGTGAGTTTGCACAGTTGTAATGACATATAAAACAGCAATAACAAAACTAATAACGCATTAGGTTTGATTTAACACTGGATGGCCACAAATAAATATAGTCATCAAGGTGAACATGCATACATTTACTGTGTGATGTCAGTTAGATGGACATGAGCATGGTTATAATACAATGCTGGTTATAAACAGTGTGTGCTCACCCATGTTGACAGAGCGTGGCCCATGTAGATGAGAAATTTGGCCGAGGTGAAGAAGTCTCGGGTGGATTCTGTGGAGAAAACATGTTACAGCTGGTGTTCGATACCCATCTGTGACACTCAGGCTCCTCTCCTGGGAAATATTCAGTAATTTCTCCTGCAACAGAAAAACAACTCACCCATGCACGTCTTTTTAGTTCCAGAGTTATCCATTTTAAAGCTCTTCAGATAGAAACAACCGGCTTGATATGTCTAATATATATTCTCTCTTTTCTGCTAGATCCCCTTTTGTAATGCAAAAGGAGGTCGACTCCGACTACCTCTGCACCTAACTGACACAATAACCGGAAAAAACAAAAGAAGACACGGCGTTTCTCCCTTTTTCTCCTCTCCAAACTTAGCTATCACTGTAGCTGAAGTTGGAAAGAAATGATTTTATAGCCCGAAAGGCCGGGTGGGTCGCAGGGACACGAAACCGGGAGACGAGCTCCTGTCAGCTGGGCTCCTGTGGACTGTCTGCTCGGCTCTGCTCTCCGCAGCTGCTGCTGCTCTGTTTACGACCCGCCTCGAATATACCCCGCGCGGTCACGTGACTGCCCTTTCTTTACCCCTGTGTCAAAAACAGACGCGGTCCTGCCTACTTAAAGAAAAAAAAAGAAGAAAAAGAAAAAAATGCACTATAGGAGCAGAAAATGGTGTCATTGTTACCTTGTTACAGTTAAACCCTCCGGTTCCTCTCACAAAGGTGAGCTTCGGTTTTAAATGCTCCCCTCCTCCACTTGTTTACCTCCTAGCAACATGCATGATTATTTACTATTATTGTTATTCTTGTTATTCTTGTTATTATTATTATTATTATGATGATGATGATGATGATCATTATTATTGAAAAGAAATTCAAGTTTTATACAGACATTTAAGAAAAATAATAAAGATATAAATAAGGAAATTAAACTGTTGGGTAACTATAATGGACACGAAATTGAAATTATTAGCTAATAGCATGCATGACAGTTAAAATTGTTAGCTAAAAAATACATTAACAATGTTTTTATCTTAAATATTTTGAAAGACAATTAAAAAAATGTGAATAGTAATAAATGTGTTGAATATAAGGCTTTCCCTCCTTGCGGGGGTTCTGCAGGTTTCTTCCTGTTAAAAAGGAGTTTTTCCTTCCCACTGTCGCCAACTGTCTGACCATAGGGGGTCGTCTGATTGTTGGGGTTTCTGTCTAATATTGTAGGGTCTTTAGATTATAAAGCAGATTGAGGCCACTGTTGTTCTAAATTGGTGCTATATAAATTAAACTCAATTTAATTTATTGAAAATGGATTACAATGAATATAGAACTGCCTAGCAAGGAAGAGGAAGACCACAGAGGAGGTTCAAAGATGCAGGGGGGTTGTGTCACAGAGGAAGGTGCTAGGGATAGGTTAAGATGGAGGGAGATGATCCGCTGTGGTGACCCCTAAAGAGAACAGCCGAAAGAAAATCAGGAGAATATCAAGGCCTGTTGAAGTTTTAGATTGAAGTGACCACTAACCAATTATCTGCCATTTTTGCTGTGACCATTTGCCAAAACTGGTTGCCAGGGAAAAATCTGTATTCCTCAACCAGTTTCTCTGTGGTTGCTTGAGGTTGCTGAAATTAGTCACAAAGAAGTGCAAATTGCTGCACCACAAAAATCTTTGCAATCGCTTTCTTCTCTAGCAGATTGCAGCAGTCGACCGTAATTTGCATGGAAGACACCGACTGCAAACACTCACCAAAGTCTCTCCAAACATCTATGAAACTGTGAAAAATGCAACAAAAGCACAAACAGAGAAAATCCGTCTTCAAAATAAAAGCACCACCTTTTGAAACATGTCTGGAACACAGAGGCACAACTTTTACTTTGAAGGTGAATGTTTTTTGCACTTTTAAAAGTTTTATTTCAATTTTACTATTAGTTGGAGGGTGTTGTAGACAATTCTGCATCTTCCATTCAAAGTACAACGAACAGCAACAATCTGCAATCATAAGCATGTTTTTGGAGCAGCACCTTCTGTGTGACTGATAGTACCAACAACCACCAGCAACCACTTGCCAGCTTCTGATCTGATATGGTAGACAACCCCAAAGCATATTTTAATAGATATTAAAATACAGTTAAAATATAGTTGAAAGGATTAGAAATAAAACATACTGGAAAGTTCTGCATCAGCAAAGATGGTGGTGAAAGCGTAAAAGTCAACAAACTGTTTAAGCATGTGTTTTTTTATATGACATATATGTCATTATAACAATTTTATGTTCTGGTGACCACAATAAAGTTAATTTAGATAACTGAATGAGTGGCAAGACTTGCTTCTACAACACAGATTTTATAAGTTGTTCACAGATCCAGAATCCAATGTGGAAGTCCCTTAAACATGATTTTCTGTTAATGGCCAGCAGAGGGCGACTCCTCTGGTTGTATAGTTCAGCAGTCCCACATGAAGTGGAACATGAAGTTCACTTTGTAAATTGTGTTTTTTATTGGAGTCTGAAAGAAGCATAAACCACAGTTTGCTTCAGCATGTGATTAACAATTCTCTGCACGCATGTAGCTTGTGACATCTGGTTTCAAAACGGGAACATAGTGAAGGTGAAAATGTTCACCCTGGACTTTGCTCAACATTATGATGTCACAATTTCTTTGGCCATCTTTGATATGCAGTCTATGGTATTTAAAGTTACATATTGTATATACAAGGCATTTAAATGCTTTAAAACACTTACATAAATTTTAACTGATGCATTAAAACACCATGACGCATGTGTGACCTACACATTTGTACCGTTTCCAAATATTATTAGTGCTTCATTGAAGTATAAGTATTCTTTTGTGAAAATATGTTAAAAGTTTTAGATCTAGTATGATTCTTTTGCATGCCATTCTTTCTTTTAAATTGAATCAGAGAAAAGCCAAAGACCAAGGGAGAGCAGAGTTATAGCAAAGGTTAAAGATTAATGGAGCGTTTTCTGCCCACGTGATACCACATACAAAAGAAACTTTTGGTTATTGCGCTGACCTAGTGGAGCTGTTTACCTCCTGCTTGCTGCTGCAGGTGAGTTTGGAGGTAAAACTTGTGTACATAGTGCACATTCGGATGACTTGCATTCGTGCACTTTGTCAACAGAACAGTATTACAGCTGTAATTACAGCTTGCATGGATGAAGCCTCCTCGGGCCGCAATAAACACTCAGTGAACACCTGCATGTATGTCTCTTTTAACTGCACATTGTATGAACTCTGATCAGCTGAGTGAGACCCTCACTGAAACATCATGACTGCTCTCCAGTGACACAGTTTAGGTTTTTTGAGGTTTTTTTTTAGCACACTCCAGTGAATAATACCCACACATACAGCCCTGTATTGTGCTCGGTCCTGTGGGGGCAGGTTCTATGTGGCTTTCATATTATACCACAAAGATCAAGTGCTTTACTTTTGTTGGGTTTGATGCAAATTTAGAGCTGTTGTTTTTATCCATTTGCAACACAAAACTTTGCACAAACTCAACTAAACCTTCCAGTTTTACCACCTCAGCCCTGCGGTGTTACGAAAGCTTAAGCATGAAAACAAAAATGGACTCTGTGAAGCTCCTAATCTGTCTCAAGGTCAAAAACACCCACAAACACACTGAACGCAGTCCATCAAAATGACATGTGACAAAGCAGAGCCTCTTTGCTCTTTGTGGGAGGATCTCATTGCAGTTCTGTTGGTTACTTAAATCCTTGTTGCAAAATTACTCTAAAATCTGTCGACCGGTTGCATCACATTCTGGAGTGTAGAAAGAAAAACTGCAGCTTTGTGATGCATAAAAACAAATGCATCTCCAGAATTCTTTATAGGTGAGCATTCACGTCTAATTTGGCACTAAAGTATTGTTTACGATGTCCAAAATGCTTGTGATGTGTTTTAATGATCTTCATCTTCTTCCTTTCATAAATATTATTGCACTGGGTAAAGTAGTATAAGCAGGAGATGGTCACTCATTTCCTGCTTATTTATAGGCATGAGAAAAGTTTATTCAAGGCTGGATTTCCAAGAGAAATCAAAGAGCAGATGCCTGAGTTGGATCTGTCCAAAGGTTGCAAAACTGCTCCAAAGCACAATTCTACATTCAATGATACAGCTTAACCTGAGCAGAAATATAAAACCAGAAATCTACTGTACCAAGCTAAGATGTAATCTGGTTCATGACCTCTTTAAATCTAATATTTGAGTTGTCTGTGATGCAAACTGTTAATTCGTGGTTTTAAAAGTTGCTAACTAGAAGTGGATGGGTTTTTTTTTAAACTTTCTGCAAGCTGTGTAATTTGTTAATAATTTTATTATCTTATCCTTGTTAATACGAGCACCTTCCACTTAGAAGAAATGTGAATAAGATATTAATTTACCAGGTTATCGGTGTCCTGCTTAGGATTATATAAATACAATGCTCTCACTGGACTTTCCACCTTTTTGGAACACCCAATGGAAAAGTTAATAATAGATGAACGGTAGTACTAAAATAATAAACATCACAATTTCCAGTTCCTGAAAATGTGCTTACTTAGCATCTGATAAGAGGTTAAAGGTTTTATACATTTTTTGTATGCTTCATTAAAACTATTGACATTGATCTTCTTGTCATGATCCTGACAAGACACCTGACTTTCATTTGGATATTACTTAGACAAGCACTGTCCACCTAAAATTTGTTTCAGACTAACTCTGCACTTGTATGGAAATAGCACCGCTGCATGTCTGTGGTCTCCTCCCACAGGACAATGTGTCCGCCTGCACCTTAAAACAGCTCGAGGAACATAACAAAAACGTCGTACCTACCACCAGTGTCACCAGCAGCCACTCTGACGCCACACTTTAGTTTTGGACTCAGCATTCATGTTTGTATTTTTTCCTTCTCCATGTTTGTTTTCTTGAGTTGGAAGTCTATGGAGACCTAAGGTATCAGATAACACTAGTACAGTATTGCACAAAGCTGCTGCAGCTCAATGAACTTTAATTGTATAAAAATAAAGACTGAATATAGACAAGGGGGTGAAACGAACCCTTGCAAAGACAAGTCAAAGAGTGAGAGGGCTTTGATATTGATGCAATTAATAAACTGCAAACAGGCCATGATGGAGAGGTATATTTCAGTAACTCAGAGAAGATAAAGCAGTTGGCTACGGCTCCTTGTCTCAGCACATTCCTCAATCAAACTGGACACAGCTCTAACTTTGAGCCTTATCGAAATCTAGCTGGATGACTTTGAAAAATATTAACCTACTAAAAGCTTATTATGGAGGGTGAAACTAATCAGATAGACCAAAACTGTTTTTTGTAGCAGGTTGTAAACTTGTTTATTTCTGCTGTAGAGTTGGGAGTCTATGGGACTTGACTAATTTATGGAGGAAGTCTCAAGTGGCCACTAAAGGAACTACAGTTTTTGGCCCTAGAGCACCACCCTGCATTCCAGAAGACCCAAAGGGGATCCCCCTGAAGACGCCACCCCCCGGGAGGTCCTGTGTTTAAGAATACTTGGTGGTTTTGATGTTGAGTTTTACCATGATAACTGGTAATTACTAACAAATCCACTAATTTACAGACACAAAGAGAATCAGTGCAGCTTCTTTTAGCCCAGGTTCCTTCCAGTAGATTAATCCAGCCCTAAATTTAACTCTTAATGTGTGATCCAAGCAGGTTGGAGGTTGAGTTATTTTAGAAGCTCTGTGAATGCACATGAAAACAAATGCAGTGCATATGCATACTGTGCTGTCTCATTGCATGAGGGAGCAAAACTGACAGCGACAGGTAACATAAGCACGTATTTTGAGCCGGGTGATGACAATAGGAGCTTCAGTTCCTTTGTGATCTTTTACAGAGCGCCCAACCGTCTCAAAGCCTGCACACACTGAGCCGCTACAAACAGATTACCAGCTCCACTATTAGTGGGCCGCTGTGTCAGGTAGCTGTCATCAGCGGTCAGGCGGCTGCTCTGTCATTTTGTGGTCATGTGACCTGCAGGTACGTCTGTCCCTGAAGGGATCCCGGGATGTGCAACAACAAGCTGTGTTTACATCAGCTAAATTTGTACTCCTGGATAAAAATATTTGGATGACCTGCCTCTTGTGGCTCAAAGTTGTCTCACATTTACCAGCCGCAGCTAAAGAAGGGATCCAGGTGCAAGATGGGAAATCTCTTATTCATCTATTCTTTATGCTTCTCCTCTTTTTTTGTGCTCTGTTGCAATGAAGGTGTTAAAGAACAGCTCAGTCGTATTTCAACAAAATCTGATAAAATCCAAATACCCGAGGCATGGCTCTTGAGGTATCAAGGTCACAACACCTGATACAGAAAGATGACCAACCATCTGAGTGACCAAAGAAACAATGGTCGTAATCACCGTTTTGGGAGCACAACAGGGCTGTGGTCGGTTTAGTTTTTGTGGATATAAGGCCAATGAGTTTTATATGTGCCTGACAACTCCACCACAGAAAAATAAACATCAAGGGTCACAGTCTGGCCGGCTGTGGCAACCTGTGGCCGCTGTTCCTGAAATGACAGCCCTCGCTTTCAGGGAATGAGACTGCAAACATCTGACAGCTGTTTCCGATCAATAAGGCATTGCAGCTGAGTGGACAGCGAAGCAACGTGAGGCTTCAGGCAGGTGTGTTTGTCAAGTTTAAAAGGTGCTTGACGGATTTGGCCTAAATGGCCTAAATGTCATTAGGATGAGTCTAGCTAGCTCAGCAGAGCCACAAATTCACCTTTATAGACCGAATGTCAGGTGTGCTGTGGCATCTAGCCCACCCGACATCTGCAGTAACCCAGAGTTTGTGATGTGTGATCTGCATATTTGCTAACTGAAGACGTCCAGATTAGACCCAAGTGTGTCTGCTGTGTGGGGCAGGTTGACATCTGTGGTCCTAATTGAGAGAAAAGTGACAGTCATACCTAGACCTCACTTTCCCCGGGCACATTCTCCAGCTCTTTTAGGACGGTCCAAGCCGGCTGAGAGACATAATCGCTCCTTCATGACCCGGGTCTATTGAAGGGTCTCCTACCAGTAAAAAAAAAAATGCCTAAAACACCTCACCTAGGAGGAATCCAGGAGGCATCCTGGACATACATCACCTGAACCACCTCAGTAGGCTCCAAACAAGGCTGACTTTGATAAAAGCCTAGTGAGATGAACATAGATAGACAGCCATGTTTAAGTGAATGGACTTTGGCTTATTTTGAAACTGACTGGTTTTGGTGCACATTAAAATAATGTTAATTAGATAATGCTTCAAGGTAAGTGCCAAAACAAATGCCAGGGGTTTCAGGCTGGCTACCTTTGGAGGTTGAAGAAAGTCTTAAACTTAAGTGGTTTGCTCTTGTAAAAAAAAAAGAAAACAAATAGAAAAAGTAAAAAAAAAAATTCGACCATGCACAAATTAATATCTGTATTTTTTGATACAGATGAATGATTCAGTTGAATGGCTATATCACCGCCCACCAGCAGGAGGCAGTAGAGTTCAAACTGTGTGAACATTCAGCACCCGGAAAAGCTTCATTCTGGTTAGACGCATGAGCTTACTCTGTATGAACCAGGTTTGGTTTTATTAATAAAAACTCTGGACAGTTTTTTCTACGTTTCTTCGCACCATCATGTCTTCAAAAAGCTGCAGCAGTGACGAGCAGTTTGAAGGACAGGCCGCAGTAAAAGAAGAACTGAACAAGAAGGTAGCGTTAGCCCAAACATGCTAATACGGCTAATGTGGCTGTTACAGACCACCGGATGTCTCCCAAATACATAGACTTTTGGTTATTTTCGTTATATATAATTATTCTGCCGCTTCTGTTAGCTTTATGTGTCTTAACAGATTCAGATAGTGTAGTTTTTATCGGTGAAACTTTCCGTGTTACAGATTAAAGAGCAGAAGGTTCTTGTGGACGAGCTCTGCAATCTGAAGAAAAACAGGGTAAGTGGAGGAAGTGGAAAGTCTCAAAATTTATTAGATCACATCATTATTTGTGCAGTTATGATGGGAAACACGCAAATCACATGGGTTACTATGTTGTTAGGCTGGTGCAGTCATGTGTTTTGAAAGTATAAATGTGGATTAATGCAGATTGCTTCCCCCGCAGAAAGTCTACATCCAGCAAAGGAACAGTAACATCTTCTTTGTGGGAGAGAGAAGTCAGACACTCACTTCGTGCAAAAGTAAGATGATGGAAATGTCTCTGGTTGAGAGGTGAAAACTTGGAAGTAAAGATGAACAAAAATTCTAAAAAAAAAAAAAAAATTGACTGAGAGTTTATTATTTTTGAAAAATGTGATACATTATGTGTCAAACAGGGTAGAAGCAAAAAACAGATTTATCCTGCTTTGTTTATTTTTTAACATCCATCCATCCAATCGTTTTCTGCTGCTATCCAGGATAGTGGGAGACTGGGGGCAGTAATCTAAGCAGAGAAGGCCAGACCTCCCTTCCCTAAACACCTCCACCTGCTAATTTGGAGGAAGACCAATGTGTTTCCAGGCCAGCTGAGAGATGTGATATCTCCAGTCTGTCCTGTATCTATCCCAGGGCCTCCTCTTTTAGTACATGCCCAGAACATCTCGTCCAGTCCAGAGTTCTTCTGAACAAAACTCCATTATATTTTCAAGAATATGTCAATCAAACTTCAGGTGTCGTTATCAAGACAAGCTAAAGATTGAAAAGTCACCGGCATCACTGTGGGATTGTTTCTGAGCTGCATTGTTTATTTTAAGTTTATGCATGAGAAACTGCTCAATAAAGGACTTTTTTCAGACGTAGGTTTGAGAAATATTTGCAGTGAGGTAAAAACAAACACTGGAAATGTTGGAAAGTCTTGTTATTCTTGGTTGTCTCAGTGCTTGGCTGTTTTTGTGTGTTCTGTCTTTGCTGGCTTTTCCTGTATTTGCTCATTTTGAATTTGATGCCAGTAAAGTTGGGAACAGGGTCCCCCCCCTTTTTCTTTTTTTTTTTTTTTTTTTTTAAATAATTAAACAGTCAGCAGCGTGTTTTATGCCATAATAGGCCTACAGTGAAGGCACAATGTTATGGCATCATGTAACTAGTGCATTGTTCTGTTTCCAGAGGAGCTTGATTATATGAAAAAGGAACTTCAGGATATCTGAGGCCACAGCAACGCCGCGATGTGTGGGATCTTCTGTGCGCTGAGTCTGGCGTCCGCTCACTCTCAGTGGAATCAAAGAGTTTATGAACATTTAAAAAGGAGAGGGCCCAATTTGAGCCAGGACCTCGCCATCACAGGCTCAGATCTCAGCTATTGCTGTTTATTCTCTGCTCACGTTCTTCACATGAGAGGTCTCCTCACTGCTCAGCCGCTTCAAGACGCCGCCGGAAACATCCTGCTGTGGAATGGAGAGATTTTCAGTGGCCTGCCGGTGACGCCAGAGGAGAATGACACCACGGTTTTAGCTCAGCGGCTATCATCCTGCAATGCCCCTTCAGAGATTCTCACTGTCCTGTCTGCTATTCGTGGACCATGGGGGTTTGTTTACTACCAGAAGGCAGGAGACTACCTGTGGTTTGGCCGAGATTTCTTTGGTAGGCGGAGCTTATTATGGACATTTGACGCAGAGGCCGGCGAACTGACTCTAACTTCTGTGGCTGCTCACACTTCTGGTCCCAAACAGTGCGTGTGGCAGGAAGTCCCGGCAGCTGGTGTGTTCAGGGTTAACCTCAAGGCGGCAGCAGAAGCTGGCTGTGTGGCATTTGAGGTTTATCCTTGGGCTCATGCAGAAAGTGATGTCAGTAATGACACCATACCTCAGGTGTTGGAGTCCATCCCGAGAGGTTGCAGTGCTGTGATGAACCAGTCAGGTCTTGAACTCTCTTCACCTGTTCCACCTATGAATGTGTCTCTTCCAGAAACATTAAATGATACAGAAATTCACTCAAACTCATGTCTGTCTGTGGAGGATCTGGAGAAGCTGCTGGGCAGTGAGGAGAAAACTGATGAGGTGAATCATCTCATCGACGTTCTCAGCGAGGCAGTGAGGAGACGCGTTCAGTCTCTACCTTTCAGGGCTCTAAACCTCTCTCCTCCTGCTATTGACTGTGCTCGTGTTGCCATACTTTTCTCAGGAGGCATTGATTCAATGATCCTGGCTGCTTTAGCTGACCGTCACGTACCTGCACATGAGCCTGTAGACCTGTTGAATGTGGCCTTTAAACTACAGGAGCCCAAAAAGAAGAACGAGTCCTCGAGAAAGCCCAAAAATAAGCCCATAGATTTAAAAGCTGATCAGGGAAATTCCCAAGTGTTGAGCCCCTTTGACGTTCCTGACAGAATCACTGGAAGAGCTGGGCTCAGGGAACTACAAGAACTGAACCCTGAGAGGAAGTGGAACTTTGTGGAGATTAACGTAACGCAGGAGGAGCTGCAGGAAAAGCGCCTGGTGCACGTCTGTCACCTGGTGCATCCGCTGGACACTGTGCTGGACGACAGCATCGGCTGTGCTGTTTGGTTTGCTGCAAGAGGAGTGGGATTCATCGCGGAGGGAAACCACCAGAGGCCATTCACGTCGTCGGCAAAGGTGACAAAGAGAGGAGTTTCTTTTGTAGGAAGGAGGGTGTGAGAGCTCAGTATAACTTTTTTTTAATTTGATGAAACTGTTGTTTGAGGAGGATTCTCAGGAATAAAAGAGTTTGGGTCATAAATGGTGTTAAAGGCCAGTTTAAGATAGATTAGGATTATTGTGAGCTAGAAAAATACAGAGCTGGTGGAAAGCAGAATTATTCCACATTTAACTTTAAAAACTTGTTATCAGAGACGTTTCTGATTTGTGCAGGTCATTTTGACCGGAATCGGAGCAGATGAGCAGCTGGCCGGTTACTCCAGGCACCGAGTCCGGTTTAAGACCTCTGGACACGAAGGCTTGATCCAGGAGCTGGCCATGGAGCTGGGCCGGATCTCCTCCAGGAATTTGGGCAGAGACGACAGAGTGATCGGGGACCATGGAAAGGAAGCTCGGTAGGTCTGCAAGTGAAGCTTGTTTTGTCTGTGTGGTGGGTAAGATGTTTATTTTAATGAATCTGGGGTCTTTATAACATCCCATGTGTATCCTTGATGTCTAACAGATAGGTGGTTTTCCTTCCTGATGTTTAAAAAAAGAAAAAAAAGCACAGCTTTTACTAATTTTTATCATGTTTTTAAAAACATTTTACTGCCACCTGCTGTCAGTAAGCGGAACCACTCAGGGAAAAACTGAAATGAAAACAACTTAAAATAATATTTTTGTTCATGTCTGGTTAAAATTTAAGCAGCATGCCGTTTCTGTTTGAAGGATGTGCCGTCCGTTTCTGTGAATTTTCTACAGGCAGAGATTTTAAACTGAGGTGTCTGTACACTGATAATGAAGCTAAATAGCACACTTTCATAGCTTTAATATAAGGTTGTAAACTGGAATGGGTTTTGAAATTCTGGCCGATACACAAATTATATTTAAAAAAAAAAAGAAAAAAGATTTATTATGATAAAGTCTCAGCTTTTTTTTCCTCTAAGTTTGAGCTCTTTAAATACCCGAAGTGGAATAAATGTCCTCTTATTTGCAGATCAGCTGGTATAAGTTTTATTTGTCAATAAGTGCAAAGAGCACAACAAATTGGATTTTTTAGTGTAAATAAACATTTTTGCCAAATTATGATTCATTTTTTCATTTAATCACATAATTGAACTGAGAGGCATGAACAGTTAATACAGCTCGCCTCCACAGCACTGTGTAAGGTGGCTTAAAAAAAATCACAGTGGGTGTTTTATCTCTTGTTATTCTTAAAAAATTCATGTCACGTATGAAATCATGACTGGTGTACTGGTTGAAACTGCAGCTCAGTGTAGAATTTATTTTGAGCACCGCAGATTAAAGGCGCTCTCCTCTGTGGACTCTGCAGGTTTCCGTACTTGGACGAAGACGTGGTGAGCTACTTGAATTCGCTTCCCGTGTGGCAGAAAGCCGATCTGTCGCTTCCTCGAGGAGTCGGCGAGAAACTCCTCCTGAGGATGACGGCAAGGCGACTGGGCCTCGGTCAATCGGCCGTCCTGCCCAAGAGAGCCATGCAGTTTGGCTCCCGCATCGCAAAGATGGAGAACAGCCGCGAGAAGGCCTCGGACAAATGCACAAGACTCCACATTGTTTAGATTAATAAAATAACATTTATAGAAAAGATTGATCATAAACTTAAAGGTGTATTTACAGTCACACACGATAATTTTCTTCTTGGATCAGTTTAAAAAAAAATAAACGTCCTTTTACACCATGTACGACTCAACGTCCTGAAGTTTTTCTTTGAAGTACAGATCACATTCAACATATGATGGCAAGTTTCCAACATCAAAACGCCCAGAAATTTCCTGAATGTAAACAGGTTTCCTGAAAAAAAAGAATACAACAGTCTGCCATCGTCTAAGCTTGAGTGTCATTTAAGTATATGAAAAATACAAGAACAGATTCAAAATGAAACCCTGATTCCTTCTGAAACACACAAAAAGCGGAAATTATTTATTTGGAGTAAAACTCAGATTTCTCCCAGCTGAAATTACCTCGGGATGAGCCAAGACACAAAGTTTCCGGGAGCGTCTTTCTCTGTGATTGGAGCATCCTGTGGAAATATTAAGCTTCTCGTTAATAATAAAAACATAACTTAATTGTGGAGTGTCGGCTTATTTCGTTTACCTTCTTTTCCTCAAGGAAAGTGTCCAACAGACGAAGACTTCTTTTTGAAAACACGTAGAAACAAGGGCACTGAAAACCAAAAATAGTCAGCTCTGTGTTCTGAGTCCGGGTAGTAAAGTTCCATCTTTCATTTACAGTCTTTAACCCTAAGATCCCTGAGTGTATATTTTACCACATTCTGACCATTTGTGTTGAACTTACTGCTCTCCTGGACTTTGTCTCTGAGGGAAGAGGCTTCTCCTTCATACAGAGGACACGAAGATCAGTGTCTGCCTCCAGGATTCCATATTTCTGGGTTTCTGAACACACAAACATAAAATACAGAACTAACTGGGAAGAAGACGCAAAGCCACGGCTGATGTTGGACACGTGAACAGCTTTATTAACCTCACCCTCGTCTCTGCACTGATACGACAGCACAAGGCAGCTGTCTTCACACTTCGACTGGACATCAGAGAACCTCTCTTTAACTTTCCTGAGGCTGAAATCTTCTTTGAAGAGGGTGTCACTGTTCAGGATGGACAGGGAGAGAGCTACATCTCAGAGCTGTTTACACACTCAAAACTACAGTTTACCATGAGCTAAGGAGCACAAACTTACCCTCCGATAACTATGACATGATCTTCTATGTTAAAGTGCTTCACAGCGAGCTGCAGGCAGGCCACGGCGCCCAGTCGTTCCTGGTGAAGGACAAATCAGTCCAGGTAATCAACCAGATCTGAGAAGAAAATCCCTGCCTGACATCGGAATCAACAGCTTACTTAATGTACAAGAGCTTCAGCATATTTAATGAAACTATGCAAAGGTTTACCTTCATGCTCTGACAATTTTCAGAATTACAGGCCCTCGAAGTGCACAGAAGTGGGTTGAAAATAATTTTTTATATAATTATAAGTACAGGAGATATCCACAAGAAGTTTTCAGGACTAAAAACTCATTTTTACATCCACTCCAAATGTCACACTCTAAAGGCACGGGGTGTAAAATCAATCTGGTCACAGTTGTTATCAGAGCTTAAATGCATTTTGGATAGATTGTGGTCTGTTGAAAACCTGGGCAGTTATTTGTAACGCGTTACTGTAGTCCAATTACTTTTTTCGAGTAATGAGTAAAGTAAGGGATTCCTATTGCAAAAAAAGGTAATTAGATTACTGTTACTTTCCCGTAAGCACGCTGCGTTACTGCATTACTAAAACCATGATTTTTTTGCGAGAGTGTCTCACGACAGTGACGTAAGCGAGTGTGACGTTCATGGCAACAGCTGTGTGCAGGAGAGAGTATGAGCGTGCAGTGTTTAAAGCGTGGAAGTACTGACCTTACTTTCAGTTTGATTCCGTAAAAAGTGAGAAAAACATTATCGTTCGCTGCTCACTGCGTGGGAAGAAAACTTCTTTTTACAGCGAAAAAACCCCCATACGTCCGAGCAAGCACCAAATACGCTGCCGCTGGAATGTGAAATTTACAGAGAAACTGCCAAATTCTTCCACTGACTGCTGCAGCACACCTGCACCAGGGCAAACCTCCGCCTGCCCCACTCCTGTTATACAGGTGAAAATAGAGCAACAGGGCCGCTGAGTCTTTGATTTTATTTATTTTCTGCTGCGTTTTACGTGCATCTATTTGAAAGAGTGAGTGTAAACAAAAAACTATTTTATTTTATATGCTGGAATATGCAGAAAAGGTTTAAATGTTAAACAAATTTCTTCCAGTCAGAGAATGTTGCATATAATTTAATGCTTGCTTGATGCATAAAGTTAAAAGATTAAAACTAATAAAACAAGTTTTAAAAAGAGACTTTTCCATTTGATTACATTTTATATGATGGATTATGCAGAAAAAGTAGAATTGGGCTGAAAGATCTATCGCTTTATTACGTATTTAGGGGATAAATCATGTTTTAAAAAGTAACTAATTACTTTTGAAAATAAGTAATCAGTAAAGTAGCAGGATTACTTTTTTCAAGTAACTTGACCAACACTGCTCAGTGCTGCGGGGCATGTGTAAAAAAATCTTTAGATTACAGGTCAGAGGACGGTATGGAAGCGGAGTGTAAAGGATTACATCATTGCTTGTCGTCTGGTCGCTGAGGATCTGGACATTTGTGAAATTTGTTGCCCATTCTTCAAACGCCCTGAGGTACAGAGTGTTGGTCTGTGGAGATCAGCAGAGGATAAGAGTGGGTCACAGACCTGCACGTTACTGATCATTATCATAATCATTACATCAGAAGAGAAGGTACTCACTACGTGATTGTTGTCACTTAGTCAACTATAAATAGATCAACAATCAACAATAACAGAACAACAATGAATCAATGTTATTTCAATGTCAATGTCAGGTTTCATCAGTATTTTAATGTTGTTTCAACATTGATATTTCATTGACATTTCAATCCTGACGATTCTGATGGATCAGATGAAAAATCAACATCAGTTCAATGTCTCCTTGCTGTCTGGGCTGTGCCTAACACTTTATCTCTATCTATTTAACTAACATGTAAAGTGAATCAGGGAACTATCTTTGATGTGTTTGTCCACCAGTGTTGGGAAGGTTACTTTTAAAATGTATTCCACTACAGATTACAGAATACATGCCCCACCTAAATGCACATTACTGTGCATTTAGGTGACCATGATGAGAGAGACAGAGTCTGGCTCAGATGCTGGCAGTTCTCGCTGCAGTCTACCGGTAGCATCTCCTTTCAGGCCAGGATAGACGAATGTCACCGAGCAGTGACTAAGTTTGAGGTAAAAGACTTGCACCCATTTGCCACAGCAGATGCCCCCGATTTACGGTAAGTGAGTGTGTTTAATTGTAGGCAGGGACATTACTGGATATTCTTGTGTAATTGCTACAGAATAATTTATGTTATACTTTGTTATTGCTACAGAAGAATATTTATTTTATTATTTTACATTTACAATTATTTTTCCTGGGGACCCTGTGACACCCCATTAAAGAGCCATAGGCTGGATCTCTTAAGATCTCACTGTTGGGTTTGTAAGGCCATGTTACTCCTAAATTTCTATCTTGTTCAAAGAGAAGCTATAAAACAAAGTTCTAAGCTAATCGACCTTAGTGTTCTCCTTTTTAAAAAAAAAGAATCGATAAGAGAATCGATAAAGAATCGAATCGTTAAACAGAATCGAAAATGGAATCTAAATGGTGAAAATCTTATCAATACCCATCCCTACTCATATTTTGTATTTTAAATACGTAACGGCGGTACATGTATTCCGTTACTCCCCAACACTGTTGTCCACACATATTCAAACCTGGTTTATCATTTTAACAGTTACGCAGAGTCGGATCAGATTCCTGTGAAATGGAGTCAGTTATTGGACCTAGTTACTGGTTATTTACCACGACATAGATGGTGTCCACGGAGCCGGACACTGTCAGCGCGTGGATCCAACGTGAGCTCAAAGGGCACCGACCGACGGGCAGCAGCGGCTTGGCTACGTGCGCCAGGTGGGCGAACCTTCCGGTGGTGTCCGCCAACACATCCCTCTGGAGCCTGGTTCCGTACCCGGCGGCGAGAATCACGGCTTTCATTTGAACTCTGTAATCCGAAGGGCTCCCGGCGAGCTGTCAGGTGCTTTACGGGGAAACTCAACGGCACATTAGCGGGTATAAACCGAGAGAGCAAAGTTTGATAACGTCCATAGATCAACTTCTGGATATTCTCGCGAGGTTAGCGTCCAACTAATGGCAGGACGCTAGTTTTTTTTTTTTTAAAGAACTTTATTTATAATCAACAGTATAACATACAAGGCACCATCATTAATCCGAATATGTAATATCCTCGGTTGAGCGTTACAACGACAAAAGAGGAAGAAAAAAAAACAAAACAAAACAAAAACAAAAAAACAATAAACACAAAGCCAAAAAGAGTTAGAACAAAAAGAGAGAACAGTCATTGAAGGATTTAAAACCAAAGGAAAAAATTTATATGAACAAAAAAGGGCAATCATGATCATTAAATAGGGAGGTTTCTTTTTTAACATAGATTAAACTTGTTAAATAATACAATAAGTTTATGAGCTTTCTTGTTATTCACAAGTTTCAGCGATTTAGCCCAGAGTTTAAAGTCATTCAGCCATCTGTTTATACGTGGTTTAGCTTTAAAATATCTGCATTTGTGAATAAATTTTTTTCCCAGTAACAAAAACGTCCTAATCAACAAGTCAAAATCTGCATTCTCAGCAAGTATTCCAAATTTTATTACTGTCATCATCAAATGTGGTAAATGAATTCTCCTGAACTGTAGCCAGCTCCACATGTCAATCCAGAAGGGGTGCACTGATTCACAGTAGAAAAACAAGTGATCCAGACTTTCAATATCACTGTCACAAAATGTGAAGGCGTTCACATCTAAATTAAATTTCCGTTTTAAGAATTCATTGGTTGGATAAACCTCATTTATGATTTTAAAGTTAACCTCTTACTTTAGGGGAAAGAGGAAGTGAGATATACTTTCTTCTTATTGCCTTAACCTCCATGGTGGATCCGTACTGTCCCCTCAAACACTGAGACCATCGCTTCCAGTTGCTACTTTCTAAATTAAAAGTAATTCTCCGAGGAATTTCACTGTAAATAAAGATTTGTAGGATTTTAGCTGTTAAACAACAAAGCCGCAAATAATGGAACCATTTCAATTAAAAAACTCAAAAAGTGCTTGCAGTCGTATTGAAGACATATTGCAGTCGTATTATTGAGCTATAGATTGACAGTCAAATTCCATAGATAGTCTAATCACACATAAAGGGCACTGCCAGGGGCAGGAGTTTGGTGTAAAATTGTTTATTTGTGAAATATTGCCAACAAGTGCTGTCTAGCTCAGAGATTTATTCAGAACAGAAACCTTTTTTCTTTACACAAATGTGCCAGCAAATGTACAGAATATCACTGTATTACTAAACTGCTGCACATACCAGTGTGCACATCTGGAAGTAGTCCCATTAGAAACACAACAAACAAGAGTATGTATGTAATGTGGGATGTAACTGTAGGATCCAGTGATAGCAGGATATTTACAGCCAGTACCATCTTATTTTAATTTACCAGTAATCTGTGGTGATAATTATGGCAAAATGTATTTGTAGTTACTGCAGCAATAGACACATTTTATTATTAGTTTGTCTGTTGTTTCATATAAAAGGAATGCATTTTAATGCATATTTATTTACTTTCTAAAAAGTAAACGTCAGTTAATTTCGCTGTTAACAGAAATGCAGGAGTGTTACTGTTTTCCTTTTTTCAACCGCAAAATCTCCTACCTAAACATTTCTTTATCAAGCTGTTTCAAGGAAAACATCAGCCTATGTATCATTATTGGATTTTCAAATATTCACAAAAGTCTTGGAAATCATACAGTCTGGGTTCCTATAAAGAAGATGTGGAAAAATAAATGACCCAAGAGCAAAAATATCTTCTTCCATCATGTTGTTTACTTTTCAGTCTTAGCACCACATGTGACAGAATACAAATTCAAGTCCGTTTGTGTCTCCTGTGAATTCTTCACTGCGGGGCCAGCGGGATGCCCCGGGCGTCGGTCACTTGGCCCTCCTGCAGGTTTTTGACCAGCTGAGCCAGCCAGCGTTTGGTGGTGGTGTCATCCTTCAGCACCTGGGCGAAGGTGCTGTCCTTCAGCTGGTCGGGTAGACACTGACGGAGTGCCTCTCTGGCTCTGAGGAAGGAACAACACAAAACCTCCTTTTAATATCACTTCAAATGAAATTGAACTTCAAACTTGATGAAAACACTCAATGAAAGTGCAGATATATTTTTCCAAATAATTAATGTCAGGTTAGAAAGAAGAGTAAGGCAAAAACAAAAAATCATCAGAATAAACAAAAATATAATATTCCTAAACGATGAACAGCTTCAACATGTAGTGCATTTTTCTGTCTATGTAGTTATTCCCAAGTGTTTCAAGTAAAGCTGCAGCTATTACATCTAATACAACCTGTTACCATGAACTGTTTTTACACACATAAACATCTCATGGTGTAAAAACTACCAGTGTATTTTTGCAATAGCTTCTCCTAGTGGCAAGCTGATTGAAGTCTTCAAACAGCGAAGCCAGTGTTATACAGCAGCGGTCCCCAACCCCCTGGCCTCGGACCGGTATCGGTCCGTGAGTCATTTGGTACCGGGCCGCGAGAGTTGAGGCTCAGGTGTGAAATGTATAGTTTTCAGGGTTTTTATCGGTTTTCAGCGTTATTTTGTTATCGTTTTTATCGTTTACTCGGTTTTCCTTGGTCTTTTCACGTGTGTTATGAATAAATTTTCTTTTTTTCGGTACCGGTACTAGTTTTATTTTGTTGTATTTATCCGCGACATCTTAAAGGCCGGTCTGTGAAAATATTGTCGGGCATAAACCGGTCCGTGGCGCAAGGTTGCAAGCACACAATAAACTGCAACAGAGTAAAGATGCTGTACCTGAGATTATCTGAAAGGCGAAGGTAGCAGCGGACGACGTGCTTCAGCAGCCGAGCTGATGGTTCTTTGGAGAGCTGCAGCACCATTTTACCCTGAAGATGCAAACATGATGGAGACAACAGCTACAGTTACATCCAGCAAACAAAGATCCCGACCCACACGCCACAAATCAACAAATTATTATTTAAAGAAAGCACTCAAACTACATTTGAGTTAAAGGTCAGTGTGAAAGCCTCAGGAAACTCTTGTTAATGTCTCGATTTATTTGACTTTTTTCCCTCCTAATGATTTCACCAGGTTGCCCACACCTCACAGTTTGAGAACCACCGAACTGTATCAATATTTTTATTCTGACTGAAGATTAAAGTTCAGCTGTGAACACGTGACAGGATTTTACAGCGTGCTGTTTACACATCAAAGGTAATGAATGTGACATGGGGGCATTTTCTTCTGTCCTTGGTACATTTGATCAGCCCCCTGTATATGGATTACATAAATCAAATCAGTGGAGTGCAGTAAATATTGTTACTATGCTGCTCTCAACTTCTCAAGGGTTTATTTTTTTAAATTTATTTTATAGGCTCAATCATGTGACATGAACCATGCTGCACGCCACTGCAGCCTGGGCTAATTTGTGATGTCCGTGCCCAGTTGGGTTTTTAAAACACCAAAAAGAAACATAAACAAGAGACTCTAGGGTTCGAACTGCAGTGCAACGAACTGATTCCTTTTGAAAAATCAAGTTTAGTTTTAATATGAAGTTTACGTTCTGAAGTATTTCATTTGCTGATAATGACTGAAAATTAATTGTTAAATTTTTTTTAACTGTGGACCATTTCTGCTTGGACATAATTGACAGCGAAGTAAAGATATGACTTGATGCAGATTTTCTTCTGGTCAGTTTGTAAAAAGCTTTGAACAGACAACTGGTTTTTAAATATCAGTCTGTGCCTGTTTATTCCGAACGGTTAACAAAAGTTTTTAATTCTGTCTGGACTTTTCAACAAATTACAAACAGAAATCAGTGAGACTAAACCATCTTCTTGTAATCGATGATGTGTCACAGAAAGTCTATCTGATCATGTCCATGCATATCTTTACAGCAAACACTTACAAGGATCATTGCCACATGGGAGAAACGCTCATAAGTCTGGCATATGTAAGCCAGCCCTGTGTCATCAAGCAGTATCTTCTGCAGTATGAAGGTAGCAACCTGAAAAAACAAACATGCGTGTAAAGATTTCTCACTAGTAGGTGTCAATATTATGCTGCGGGCTATCTGTAAAGGTTCAGACTATTTTAAAAACAGAATAGCTCCGTACCGTCTTAGAGAGCTCACTTCCTGATTCCATAATGCGGAGACAAAGCGGGATGATTTCAGTTGTGAGAAGAAAGTTAATCACTTCTTGTTCATCTGTTTTGACCAAGGCACCTACATTAAGTACAAACAGACATCTTAATACCTGTACACACACACTTTGAATGATAAAAACTCTTTTCATAATACAATGAGAGGAGAGCATACCTATGACTCCAAGGCTGGTGAGGCGCAGGTACTCGAATGGGCGCGTTTTGCTCACAGTGTGCAAAAAGGGATAAAGGAAAAGGGGAATGTGGGCTGCGAGGAAAGCCGACCTGGCAAGATATTAAAAATTAAAAGAAAAATACTTTTAAATCAGTGTAACCACACTCATATCAAACACATATACCGGACCATAAGGCGCACTGTCGATTAACGGGTCTGTTTTCATACATAAGGCACACCAGATTATACGGTGCATCAAGCGAAACAAAACAGTCAGATAAGTCAAACTTTACTCAACTCATTCTTCTTGTTTCCTCCACTTCCGTACCATTGATCCATTAATGTTTAATTCTCTCACAGCTGCTCTTTCACATGTTGTTGCAGTATATTAGTGACTAACCTCATATTGTGGATGGATTATCTCAGTTGTTCTTCTGACTGAAGTTTGGTCTGTTTACAGCATCCTGCCACACGATTGCATTTGTTCTTAACCCTCATGTTAACTTTTATTGAGTGGAAAAAAGTTAGCGTTCATCCTCCAGCTTCACTGGTGGTGGCCAGGGATAGCTCAGTAGGTAGAGTGGTGGCCCCATGATCGGAAAGTCGGGGGTTCAACTCCACTGAACGGCTACCCTGAGGTACCCCTGAGCAAGGTACCGTCCATACACACTGCTCCCCGGGCGCTGCATTGGTGGCTGCCCACTGCTTCACTGGGTGAATGGGAACTATTTCCCTATGGGGACTAACACATACACACACACTGTGTTTTTGTTATGCTAACATAGCTGTGTCGCTAACGATCACAGCAGTGATGTTCGTTGGTTTACTGAAGTTGGACAAGCTGGTATTTAGTGATGTGCACAGCTCGAAGCCGACCGGGAGGTTAAGGCACGATGTGCCTTTTCCCCCCTGGTTGTAGTGGGCCTCGACCTCCTGTTAGCTTCGAGATGGTGGGTAACAGACGTCTCTGAAAACGTTGGAGCACTTTTGCAAATATGTGATGTCTTGATAAACCGAGCAGATATTTGATGTTTACACAGCTACATTCACGCCTGAAAATATCTTAAAAGTTTATTTTGTGACCCAGAAAAAGTAATATTAAAACCAACTAGCTGGCGCCATTGTTAGAAATGAATTGGCTGGGCCACGCTATGAATTCTGGGATAGGTTGGGTAACGAAGGATACACTGACTCGGCCTTCAAATGTGACCTGCGAAGCATACCAGTGCAAGATCTCCGTTTGTGAGATCTTGCAAACCGTTTGTGGGATCTCACAAAACTTCATCTTAATTTTTTTTTCTCCCATGTCCCTTGCAGGGCTCGGTATGGTAGTGATAGCAGAGCTGTATGTTTTAATTCTTTCAGAATTCTCTCAGTCAGAACATCCTATATCATGTTTAGATGGAAACTAGCGAGCTAACTTCCTGCTAACATCTAACTCTGTTAAATTTAATAAATTCTGTTTTCATGGATGCCTCGATGTTAAACTTAATTGTTACACCTGGTAAAGCAGCAACACTGATTATTTTTATTAAAGATGAAAGAATTTAGAAAGTTTTTAACTCTCAGTGTTCGTTTGAATTTGGGACCTGAAGGGGACGGCGTTTTGGACCCAGATACTCAGTCTGTGAGGCTCCTGACTACGGTAGCTGTAATGCTCTGACAATCCATCAAGCGGTGCGGCTTCGTAACTTACTAAAGTCGTACTAAAACATTTTGACAGATTTTTGAGTGCCGTGTACCACATAAAATCGGTTCAGTAAGCACAACCAGAATTCATACATTAGGTGCACCAGATTATAAGGTGCACTGCTGATATTTGAGAAAATTAAAGCATTTTAAGTGCACCTTATAGTGCAGAAAATTAGGTACTTTCATTTAAGGCTTAAAAGCCTTGTTTGTATCAGTGAAAAGAAAAGATGAGGTAAAACAAAAAAAGAAGCATGGTTGTAGTTTAGTTTCCTGAAATTCCTGATTGAAACAGAACAAATGAAGGCAAAGTGGATAAAACTCAATCTGCTCTGTAGTAAAGGTTTTTCTTTAGTATTACACAATTAAAGCTTCCAATTGTCCCCTTACCGTGTCTCTGGGTGTGAGGCAACACATTGCAGGAGTGCCAAGGCGTTGCACACTCTGTTAGACTGATGTGCTGTGAGTGTCGGTGGGTTAATGGATGGATAGATGTTCACTATTTCCTACAAAGAGAAAGGAATGCATCAATGGTGCACAGCAAATGACACTGGGCAAACAGAACTATAGAGATGATGGATTACTCCGTCATCTCTGTGGTATTAACTCACAGGTATTAACTCAACAAGTGGTATAAACTCTAATGGTAGGTAGAGATTAAAAAAACGCTTACAACCATTTCAAGACCTAGTGCCCTGGAAGTCTTATAATTCAGGTCAAGTTTTAAAATATACTAAGAGCTCTTAACAACAAGTACCAATGCAACATATTATATAAATAAAAATAATATAGCAAAACAATTCAGAGTAATGAAGAAGCTCACTTCATGCGAGTGGTCTGTAAGGCCTAGCTGCCATGCAAACATGGCATGACTTGTAGTCCCTGATGGTTGTGCTGAATCTTTGTCAAGCCTATGGCATAGCTTATGTAAGTAGCCATGTTGTCAACATCATTTATGTGTTTGTGCATTATGTGTTAATTAGTGTGTCTTCTGGTGTTTTATATGTGGAGCCAGCCTACAGGAACAAATAAAATGCTGGTACTTTATTACCTCTATATCTTTCTCCAGTAATTTGTTGACATTTGTGAATCCTTATATTGAGGAGATGATGTTATTCTGTCACTGAGAAATTCAAAAACTAAGATGAAATTAACAGTGGGAAATCTATAGCACTGGGTAGGCCAATCACAGTACGTGCTCTGGATGCTGTGTGTATTAAATTTCTAGAAGGGTGCATGTCCAGTTATGCCATAGGGTTAAAGATTCAGGTTTGTGGTTCCGATGTAGATTTGAAGCATAAAAAAAATAATAAAAAATCCTGATTTCCAACTGGTAGAGAGGCAACAGATCTTACCTGCAGGAGAGCAGCGATAGTGCCACAGGAATGCCAAAGCATCGGTGCCAGGTCTGGCACAGATTCGCGTTTCTTGCTGAGCTCCAGCAGGGCATTCTCTCTGGTCTCTGGGCTGGACAACTCATTGATCCACTGGTAGATCTTTTCCCGGTCTACCTGAGCCAGGGCTGTGACATTAGATACAGCCTGCAAAAGGCAAAATTAGTTTAAAAAGCATGTCGTCTTGGGTCTGTGTTTGAGAATGGGTGGTCGATGTTTAATGTAAATCAAACAAAAGGATGAGGAAGCTCCATGTTAAGACGGTTCGAGACTTCAAAGCAAAGTAAGGTGAAATTACACTCACCGCTCCCGTTGCAAGCATTCTCCGAAGCTCTTTGTGGCGTCTTTATGTCGTTATAAACAACTAAATTTGATTAAGTGTGGTGAACGTGGTTGCAATGCAAGTAAGTTGGCGTAACTAGCACAAAGCTAGCCCGAGCTGGCTGCTAAATGTCCTGGCCTATGAAGACAAGTACCCGTGTACATTAACATAACTTCAAATTCGCCGAAATAAGGGGAAAGGGAACACTAGCAGTCTAATTTGTGCGCTTTAAACCACACTAATTAGCTCAAAACTAAACGTAATTCATACTAAAACTAAAGCGAGGCTTAGCTTGGCAGACCCGTGGACAGCCTTGATACAAATAACTGAAATATCGCGAGATGAAAATCCTCGGTCATTACTTCCGTTGTAAATTTTCACATTCCCGCCATCATCGCGCAGCTCAGCGACGCGTCGTGTGCTGCTCTGCTGTCAACAGCACCGGAGAGCAGGTGAATGCCGGCAAAACAAACTTTCTGCCTGCTCAGCAGCTACAGAAGCGACACCGGACTTTTAGAAGTTTGAAGACAAGCTCTCGTCATCGATAGGTAAGTACCTGCTCGGTGTAATCGCAACGCGATACGCTTTCCATCACCAAATTACAGACTAGCAAATTAGCCAGTTAGCTAGCGTCCGTTAGCTTGTTAGCCGAGGTGCTAACGTCGGCCTCCTCCATCCCATTCAGGGGCTGCGGACGGGCATACGACATTATCCGCATCGAAAGGGGCTTTTTTACTTTTGGCTAGCACCTTTTCTTGGAGTTGCCGGTTTGGACAGGTAATTCTGTGGGAGCATCGATGCCTTGAGCTGAGAGGGAACATCCCGTGTTGTTGTGCACGTACCAGTCGTTGGCTACCGCGACTCAGAGTGGCCGTTAGTTTGGCTAGTTTGATGGCAGATGCAAACATGGGCTTTTATTGAAGCTGCTAGCAAAGAAAATCACAAGGCACGAGCTGCCACACGCAGCCAAACAAGCTGTTTTATTTGTCAGAAATGCATTGCGAGCGTGCTGTCCGCTTTTCTGCTGCGAGATGCTGCGCTGACTCCTGTCAGCTTGTTTTGGATGGTTTGTACTTTCTTGTGACTTTGACAACGTGGGTTGCCTGCTCTCGTTATCTGAGCTCAGCCTCGGAAACTTTGAAGTTGCTTTCACCGAGACGACTACAGGTGATATTAGTGTTATTACAAAAAGAGGTGCTATGTTCATTTTAGTGGCTGCTTCTGTTCGTTAAGCTCATTATTTTCCTGCAGTATTTAACTAGAGTAATCAAATTCAGAACTACCTGACCATTGGTTTAAACTGCTCCTGCTGAACACATTCAGTTGTTATAAATATAATGTGCTCAGATTGTGTGACAGCGGATCCAATTTGTCTTTTTTAGGATTAGTTTGAGTCCCAGTCTCCCAAGTGCACCAACGGGATAGAAAGCCATGGCAACTGTAGTGCCCAAACTCTCCAGCGCTGGGGCTGTGAAGATCCGTTTCACCAGTCTGGACCTGGGCACCACCAGGTGGAAAGAAGGGACGTTTGAGATTTTGGAAAAGGACAATAAAGTTAACCTCTGCCTGAGATTCAACTGTGGAGGAGCTTCCAAAACGTTCCAGGTATTTTACTGTTTTTTTTGTGTTTTACTGTGTTTACTGTTGTTTATAAGACCCCAAAAAATGTCTTACTTTCACATTGGTCTTTATTATTGTCATTTTTTTGTTAATGTCCTAAGAGGTACTGATTTCGATTTTAGTGGTCCTTTTGATTATGATCTAGCAACCTTTTGCACTTCATCCAGATAGAGTATTGTTTTATCTGGGTCAGCTGGCTCAGAAGGTACTGTGGGTTGCCTGTTATTCTTGGGATTGTTGTGTCAATTCACATGTCAAAATAAGATTCCTTGGGGTGAGTCATGCCACCGCCTTATTTTGGTGTGTAAGAGTGAATGAGTTAGATGAGAGGAACGTTTAAAAAAAAAAAAAAAAAAAATGTAAGAATGCACCAGACTTGCAAATTAAACAGCTGATTTAAAAACAGAGAAAAAGACACTGAACCCTCATAATCCTGCAAGAAACCACACACAAAAATATTAGGGGTGCAATGATACTCGTATCAATATTGAACCGTTCGATACAGTGCTTTCCGTTCGGTACGCATATGTATCGAACAATACAAAAATATTAGGGGTGCAACGATACTCGTATCGATATTGAACCGTTCGATACAGTGCTTTCGTTTCGGTACGCATATGTATCGAACAATACAAAATTTTTAATTTATTTTATCAACTTTTCTTCTGACGATGCTGTCTGTGTTGAGAGCTCAGTGGATCTGCGTTCGACTACTCCGCCTAGGCTGCACTGTCAAGCGCAGATCCACTGAGCGCAGCACAAGCTAGCAAGACAGAAGCTAAGCTCGTTGCAACATGGCAAATTGAACCTCCCCCACCCTCATTCAGATCTGGCGTTTGGAACTATTTTGGTCTTCATGTGAAGTATGACCCTGAAGGTAAGCGCGTCATGGACAAAAGTAAAACAGTATGTCGGATGTGCCACGCAATGCTCAATTACATGGGTGGGAACTACTGCGTTAGCGCAGTTTGCTCGTTAACGTGTTGACGCAGTCCAGCCCCATGCACGGGGCGATCCGCGGTAGCTCGTTAACGGAGATTTGTCATGTTAACGTCATTTCAGATTAACGCTGACAGCACTAGTGGGAACACAACGAATATGACTGCACATTTACTCCGACATCATCCTAGTGCAAAGACAAGTGGAGGCAGACAAAAACAACAAGCACGCATGTTACAAACTTTACCTGAGTCATTTAGACAGCTGTTAGCACATGATTCTCCTTATGGGGACCTGATATGTTTAATATGCTGCTGAGAGTATACCCCAGAAGAAGCGTATAGTATAGCTTTTATTTTGGAAAGCCATTTGTCTGTAATAAACTCTCTTTTCCAAAGATGAGTGATTTCTCGATCAGATAGGTTTATTTTTTTTATTACTTTGTTGTTTCAACAACATTAAATTTAAAAACTACTTCTGAGTTAAATTATAAATATATATAATTTTAATGAGAGAGAGAGAGAGAGAGAGAATGGATGGCTAAATGATGATATTTCTTTTTAAATGGCACCCCATAAATCAGTCTTACATGTCTGATTCATGTCAGTACTAGAAGAATCTAAGCTGTCAGCTTTGAGGCATTATGCAATGAATGAGCAGTAGCTCTGCACTGAAGCCATGAATGAACCGGATTAGAAACATAATCTCACCCATGGCACATACCAGGGTTTGTTCAGCCCTCGGGTCAAGTGTTTTTAATGCATGCCTGTACTTCTTTTAGATGATCCCATATTCCAGAACTAAAATATTTCAGACTGACTGATGTGATTGGGTCTAAAAAGAATAATTAATATTACCCTTCCTCTTATTTTGAAAGTTCAGTTGCTGCTAAAACAGCTAGCTTCCTGTCCTCTTTTTCCCTACTAGTAAACCTCTTGTTTTTGCAGTTCAACTTAACCACTCCTATCTTAGTCCTTATTCTGCTCTGCTGATCTGCTGTGACCTGGTGGGTCACTCTGACCCAAACCTGCATCAGGAGATAAACTGGTTCATGGCTAGTAGGCCATGCAGGACAAGGACCACAGCATCTGCTGCTGTTTAACTCTCCCCTACTAGGAGTAACCTTGGATGCTCTTTTTTTTTCTTTTTCTTTTCTTTTCTTTTTTTTTTTTTTTTTTTTTTTTTTAAAGATTAGCCGTTTCTGTAATATTTCAGGCCTGCTTATGGAACAAAATGCCTGGGTTTAAATTGGAAGTTATTGAAGGTGGTCTCTGCCTATGCAAACCACATATTTATTCAAATACTCAGGTGTCAAAACCCATCTTTATGGGCGCAGGGGAGGTTGTCAAATGTTGTTTTGATGGGGAAAGCGTTAAGACAGAGAGGCTGGAGTTTGTCTAAGAGATCAGAAACTCTAACCCATTCACACGAAGTTTGTTATTACTTTCTTTAATAAAGTGTGTGTGCCTTCTCTCGATCCCCTCCTACCAACACAATATAACTGAAGTTTGTAGGAAAGTCTGGAAAACTTGGAGGCGCTAACACTGTAATGAATCTGTCTTGCTCCATTGCTAGGAAAGTCAAAAAAATTGAACCCCCACGACTGTTATAATTTCCAAACAGACATATAAGAGCTTTTCTGTAATAGTCTGGAGCAAGAGAAGTAAAACAAAAAAAACTTTGTCATCACAGTCAAGTGTTCTGAGTCTCTTGTTACGAAGAACCTCACTCCTCAGATAGCATGATATAAGACCTATTGAAGAAAGTAATAGCTGATAGAGTGAGGTTTGTCATATAGAACTAGTTTGTTCAAAGGTATACTTTATCAACAAGTATGATGTGAGGAGAAAGATGATGACGATGATAATGTATATATTACTATTGTATGTAATAGTAATAATCATGAATCCGAATATTTGCTGTTCTTTGCTCTCAGCTGAACCAGAACGTGAAAAATATTAGCCAGAGTGCCAACCGCATCGTCCTGACTCTGAAGGATAACAGTGTCATCACGCTGGACAAGATGCCTCCACCTTTGGTTCAGAAGACTAAAGAATACCTTGAAAAGCTGAAGCAAGGAAAGCCAGGTAATGACACCCCTGCACATTAAAAAACAACAACAAAACAAACAAAACAAAACTGAAAGATTTTTATTTTTTATTTTTTTGGGAATTAATCCTTGTATGCTCTTCCTGCAGAGAATGGTCACTTTTTCTCTGCAGCTTCATGTTAATATATTAATATTTCTTAAGTTGATGCAGAGTTTCAAGTAGGGATGTGCTCGTCTGGCTGACCAGTCGACTAGTTGTTGCTATTGTCACTAGTTGATAACAGATGTACTAGTCATTTAATCTATTTGGTTTACATTTAATTGATACCCAATGTTAGTAACAGGGTTTGTACAGGTGCTTGAAATCCTTATCCTTATAAATGCTTGAATTTTATTTTGTCTTTTCAAGGTTTGAAAGGTACTTGAATTTCAGATGTTGTGCTTAAAAGTGCTTCAAATTGTAAATGTATTTCATTCACCACAAATAACTATCTGATTGAATAGTTTTCTTATCAGATAGAGAAATAAAATTAGTTGCTAAGTGTAAAAACAAAATTTCTCCACCTGGGCTGCCTTGCACCTCTGCATGTCATCAGTTTGCTTGAAGAACAGGATTCATTTGTATCCTATTAAATAAACAAAACATCTGTAGCTGTCATGAAAACTTATGCAACAGGTTGTTGCGAAGTAAGGTGTGTGTTAGTCTGCTTTTAAATCTATGATCTGAATGCTTTATGCATCATGGCAATGCAGCAGTGTTATTTTTATTTTTTTTTATTATTATTATTTTTTATTATTTTCAGTTCAAGCACATAGATTAACTTGAAGTGATGCTGACTCTACAGTGTAACGGGATCATTTTTATGCTTTTTTTTTTTTTTTTTTTTTTTCCCCCTGAACTTTTTGTTTATGCTGCAGTTTTAAAATCATCCCTCGGAAGTGCCAACTTCAGTGTGCTCGGGAACAGATCTGTGAAAAATGAGGCTAACCCGTCCGGGGAGAGACAGGTGATCAAGAATGCAATAACAATCTTAACTTAAACACATGTGGACAAACGTACATGTGTTTAACTTAATTCCTCCTGGTGTGTTCAGACGACACTGAGGCGGCAGAGCGCAGAAGGCCGGGAGGACACGACACCGAGAAAACCTCTCGGCAGCCCGAGCAGAGCGGCTTCCACTCCCACTCGCACAGGACTGTCTGAAAACAGGCAGGCTGGGAATTTTTAGACTGTATTACACAGAATAAATTAAATTAATTTATGAATGTTTAATCCTGCCCCATTTGGCATGTGAATTATTCGATGTTTCTGTTTCTCAGGAGCGAGAAGAGAAAGCGACTCCTCACTCCTGATAACGACCTCAGTGAGGATTACCCAAAGGAAAACGACTCCTCGAGGTATAATCAGCACTGAATTGCAGTGCTGTTGGTGACTCATAGGATGACCTTATCTCTGCAGCCTTTTGTCTGAACCACTGCCTGTTTGTTTTTTGCAAATCTTGTGGCGAGATAATTAAAACTGTAACTGGTAATCAGTAGGTCGCTACTTTCATCGGCAAAATACGAACCTTGATTGATAGACTTTATTTTACTGAATTTGAGTAACATTTTTCAGCAACAACAAGGCGACTTCTGACCCCTCCTCCAGGAAGTTTCTTCTGAGCTGCAAAGAAAAGCTGAAGCAGTCAGAGGAGAACAGGAGCTCAGGTAAACCCAGCAGCACCACCTTTTTGTAATCTAGTTGCACAGCATTCTCTATGCAAATGTTTCCCAGACACTGATACACTCATGTGCCTCCTTAACTGTAGCTCCTCTTGGGTCAACTCCCCTTCAGCCATCATCTTTCTACGGCAGCCGATCTGCGACTAAAGACTACAGCCAGAGCCACTCTTTTCTGGACAGGTGAGTTGCTTCATGGCTCAATTAAAATGCAAAGCAGCAGCAGTTTGAACCTAGGATCAAGAATTTAAAAACAGTACTATTTGATACTTATTTAAAGGGAACCTTTTGATTGTTCTTCGAAGATGACTTCTACAGTACCCGCCCTCCATGCTAGCTTTGGCTTTCTGTGATTCTTCTATTTATAGATTATCTCCCACTTTGCTGATACCTGGTAGCTAGTAGCCATCATGTGTTTTGTTTCAAGGTTACAAACAGCTTCTAACTGCATTATCGCCACTATGTGATAGTGCATTATATCCTACCAGGCAAGGGAAAGTGAATATTTTGACATAAAATATAGTCACATAAACTATGATTTTTTTTTTTTTAAAGATCTTAACTGTCTGTATTTTAGTTAATAATTTTTAGATAATTTCAAGATCATTAGAATACTTGTGAGTTGTGTTCCTGTAATTAGAAAGAAATCTAAACCTAGAATTAAAAGTACGTCTCCCAATTTGTCTTGATTGACTTAGATATATATTTATGAAGATCCGAAATGAAATCTTAGATAAGAAAAAATCAGGTCTAAAGATTCTGTCCCAGATCTAATTTCAAAAGTGAATTACTTTCACAAGGTTGAGCCAAGCTTTCCCACCTGCCTGCAGACTTTTCCAAGCTTCCTGCTAGACTGATGGTGGGTGCTTAGAGTGCTGGCTTCAAACCTGGGTAGGTTTTGATTAGTTAAAATCAGATGAAAGGAACCAGTCATCTCCTTGGCCCAGGTGATAACAGGGGAGAACATTTCTATTCATCCAGTGATTGATTTTTAAATCTCCTCAGGCCATCCAGTACTGCACAGACCCCCACAGCCAAAAGGAGCCTCATGCTACCGAACCACTCCACTCCCTTTAAGAAGGTACGACCCTCCTTGGACTACGGTGGCTGGAACAAGCAGAGGCCCTCTACCCTGGCACAGCCTCAGGCTCCACTGCAAGGGTACAGATAAGCCAGCTCCACTTGATATGAAATTAATTTGATCCATGACACCAAATAACAAGGGAAAAATCAAAACAACAAGCAGTTTTTGAAACTTCTGTTATTCATTTAAGATTTTCCAACCTGGGCAACACCTGCTACATGAATGCCATCCTGCAGTCCCTCTTCAGTCTCCCCTCCTTCTCTAATGACATGCTGAGGCAGAGCATCCCATGGAAGAAGTTGCCCATCAATGCCTTGCTCAGGTACTGTATTATATTATTATAGGTTGATAGTAACTGTTGTTTGTTAACAATACTCTGGATTGTTGTCATTTTTAACATAGGTGTTAAGTGACACAGGAAGCAGTTTAAATGAACTTTGTTATGATCAGTGTCCTGTCTTCACTCTGTGCAGGCGATTTGCTCACCTCATGGTGAAGAAGGATGTGGCCTGTCCAGAGACGAAGAAAGACCTTTTGAGGAAAGTAAAGAGTGCCATCTCCTCCACAGCGGAGCGTTTCTCTGGAAACATGCAGAATGTAAGTTTCCCACTTAAACTCATGTATATGACCAGGTATGCTTTTCAGTTGAGATTGTGTGCCCACATATGAAAAGGGACAGCAAAACAAATCTTTAAATTGCACCTTTGAAAATTTAAGAATAATAGTGTAGAGAATAACTTTTAGTAGAAGGTTTATGTTTAAAGAGCACAGTTTAGAAATTAAACAGGTAATATAGGTTTGCTTTTCCCAGTGTTTTCTCTAACTTCTTCCTCTTCCTCTAGTCCCAAATTACAGTAAGACTGTTTATTATTAATGTTGAGCTCATTTTGGGCTCAGAATACCTGCTGAAGGACAGTCTGCAATTCTAATTATTATCTAATTAGTAATAATTATCTAATTATTACTCTGTGTGTTTGGACTGAAGATATAATGTATTTGCTCAAAAATTTCTCTGGTGCCACAGCTAAAAATTGAACACAGACTACAATACCAAAAAAAAGGTGTGCATATACAGTAGTGTGTAGCACAGTAAAATACAATACGACACAACAAGTGTCCAGCGAGGTAAAATTATGTGAAAGAGGCTAAAAACAAAAAGGAAAGTGTTTTAAAAGTGATAAATAAGTAAAAATCTAACACAGTAGAACATGTAGAAACATGTGATACAGTACAGAGCTAAGCAATTCAATGATAATGTAATTAAATAAAAGCTGACTATAATGGAATCAAGTGACTTTAGAAAGTGTCTCAATTTCAAAGCGAAAGTTCGCTGGTTCAAATTATGACTTTTGGCTTTCAAAGGAGGATCTCTCCCCCCCCCCCCCCTCTTCCCATCCATTTCTGTTTGAGGCTGCCTGCTCATAGTTTTGTGATAGATGTGCATCATCACAACTCTGTTGTTTTTTTGTTTATAACATTCAATATTTAGTATTTACTGTTATTTACACTTATCTAGGTTGTTGCTTTGATCTCTGTATTGTGGTGTTCTCTTGTTGTTTGTTTCATTTTCTTCTTCTTTTAATAGCTGTTCTAACAAATTTTCTCAGTGTCTCTTACTGCCCCCCCTCCCCTCTGTTTTTCTGTCTTTCTCTCTCCCTTTCTTTCTTTTTGTCTAATAATAATATAGATCAATCAAGTGGACCAACATGGCATTGCCATACTTTCTCCACTTAAAAAAAATAAATCCGTTGAGCATCTTTCTTCAGACAACAATTCTGATTGCTAAAGTACCGACCAGGAGAGGCAAACCCCCCCCCCCCCCAAACTAAAACACACAAAAGTTAAATCTTTCAGGCTTATGGTTTAAAGTGGCTGTGAATAAAATCCTGTTTTAAACCCCTACATGTTTCTTGTTTTTCAGGATGCTCATGAATTCTTGAGTCAGTGCTTGGACCAGCTGAAGGACGACGTGGAGAAGATGAATAAGAGCTTAACGAACGAGGCCGCCTCCTCCTCCTCCTCATCTTCTGTAGTGGGTGAGAATGGTCTGGAGGGAACGTCATCGGCAGTCAAAGCAGAGCCTGGTGATGAGGCAGACACCTCGCGGATCTACACCTGCCCCGTGGCGGTCAACATGGAGTTTGAGGTGCAGCACACCATCACGTGCAAAGGGTGAGGCTGGTCTCCTGCCTATCATTCAAAACTCTCGATGAAGGTGAAAGGTGTTTGATTCCCTCTTTGTTGTGTTGCAGCTGTGGCGAGGTGGTGAACAAGCGAGAACAATTCAATGACTTGTCCATCGACTTGCCGCGAAGAAAGAAGACACTGCCGCTTCGCTCCATCCAGGACTCCCTGGATCTGTTTTTTAGGGTGAGTCACTGGTCCCGTCATCCTGATGCCCCCCATGTTGGATCAAAAATGACCAACAGGGTCAGAGGAGTGCACTTATTAGCTTAGTATGCGCAATGAGGCTCAAGCAGGAAAAAACACTGTAGCATTTTAGTTTGCAGTTTACAAACTGAGAGAGCCTTTGTGAGGAGACACAAAAAATAGAATTTCTTTCGAGACAAGCATCGGCTGGATGTAATTTCATATATAATTAGTTACTTTTTCTTTTTACAGATGGAGGAAATTGAGTATTCGTGTGAAAAGTGCAACGGGAAATCAGCGACTGTTACGCATAAATTCAGTAAACTACCCAGGTATCTACAGTCTGTTTAAACACACACAGTAAAGACACGCAATAAACACTAAAGATACAGCACATATGGAAAACATTGAAAGCATAACCAGCTTATGGAATAAAAAGAATTTAAGTGCCTAAAAACCTTTGTCTTCACAGAGTGCTTATCCTACACCTGAAACGGTACAGCTTTAACGCTCAGCTGTCTCTAAACAGCAAGCTGGGTCAGCAGGTCTTGATCCCACGATACCTGACCCTGCTCCCCCACTGCACCGAATCTACAAGACCCCCCATCAGCCTTGGCTGGAGCCCTCAAGCTACCTTGTAAGATGGGAGAAAACATTTTAATATGCATACAAATTTAATTCTGTGTAAATACATTAGATGGCTGGAGTGATTTCAGTTTTAAAAGGCCAATTGGCAATGTTTTGACATCTCCTGCAGCCATGATTTTTCATGTTGGTTTAATACCCCAGAGAGGACTACATGTAATAAAGTCAGCATTTAGTTTGCAATTTAAAGGAAAAACATGCAAATATTGCTCCTTTAAGTAAAACTTAACAATCAGCCTAGAAGTAGAGCTCCAATAGCAGCAAGAGTTTTATTTGCCTTTGTTTTTCTCAAAGGTCCAGAACACTTAAAACGTCACAGTTGGTCAACTCGTCCACAGCGCCTCTTCGGTAAGTTCTGCAACACTTGCAGAGGAAAAATGACTTTTGTGCTTTAACAACCTCTTTAAACAATGTGTTATCTGACTGAAGGGTTTTCTGTTTGGGCTTATGAATTTATTTGCTGAACATGTGACTTTGTGTAGTAGGATCGTAGGGAAAACTTCCAACTCCAACTGTACCTCCATCCTTGTGGACTCTGACTGCGAAGAGGGGCCTAACAGGAAGGTGAGCGCGAGCCGCAAGCGACGCCTGAGTATCTGTCTGCCTGACGACGATGATCGCGCTGAAGACGTGAGCATCTGCTTTTACACTTTAACAAACAGAATCCAGCCTCCTCTGGCGTCTTCTGTTGTGACACAGTTTAATGTGTTTTCAGAGGGGGGCAGCAATCGATTCAACAGACTTCAGTGGCATCAATGATGATGAAATGCTGGCGGCTGTGCTGGAGATTAGTCGCCAAGAGGCCGGGCTCTCTGCACCTCCTCCTCTGGATGATGAGCCGACAAGCAGCCCGGACACCGGGTTTGGGGACACAGATGCACATGACTTGGCCTATCACGCAGATCTGCTAGAAGCAGATAGCAAACAGCCCGCAGGTACTCTAACGGGATATTTAAGCAGAGACAGTATGAGTTTCAAATCTATTGCAAGATTTCTTAACAGCAAAGATGATGGTAGATGTACAGCTTTCAGGGGAAACAAAGTTTTTATTTTAGGAAAACATTTGCAAATTTTAAGAGTGGTTAGATTGGAGTTTTGGTACTTAAATGCAGATGTGTTTATTTATTTATTTTGTTTGTTTGTTTTGTTCTGCTGACCACTAAAGTTAAAATTAATTAAGATCATGCTGCATATAAATGGCCAGAGGTATTTCGGGAAGGCTGCCAAGTGATCAGACTCACTTCTTGGAGTACTTAAACTTGCAATAGACTTTTTTGTTTTTTTTGTTTTTTAATACGGGATCTGCATCAGGTTTTTATTATATGTGACATTTCTAAGAAAGGCTCATTCATGTTTCGTTCCATATTCTCTTGAAAGTACATGCTGCTTAAATTGATTGTGGGTTTCTACATTCACATAAACCCTGGGTTACCAACAAATCCAACAAAAAAACCCAACTTCACGTATCAGGTTTGCTGACTCGAGTATTTGCTGAACTCTTGTAGATGTGCTGGACTCCTTGGACCTGACCATGGATGAAAACAAGGAGAACCAAACTCCAGAGAGTGGTCAGCAGCAGGGGGAGCTGGACTGGGTCCAACAGTACAATCTGGATCAGGAGAGAGAAGAACAGGAGCTGCAGCAGGCTTTGGCACAGAGCCTCCAGGAGCATGTAAGACCAGAGAGAGACTGTGTAGCATTTAACACATCTGCAGCTCAATTGTTTTCATATTTCAACACAGTGGAGACACTTTGATGCACCTAAATGGAAAAAGTGCTTACTTTCAGCTGCTGAAGAGAGAATGGTTGGAGCCCATCAGAAGGGATGCTACATTTACATCCCTCTGACCCAATCCAATGTAACACCTGAGTTTGGTGCACCAGTTCTACCAGTGTTAGATGCTCACAACAATTTTTTTTCTAGCTTCCAGTAATGGTGACCTTCCATTTGCTGTTAGATTACAGTAGATCTCTCATTATCCTTAAATATCATTGACTACTCTGAAGTCTTTCACCAACTAACAGACCTGATGCAGGAAAATAAAACTTGTGACATCATCTCTACAGGAAGCTCAGGAGATGAGAGAGGACGATGATTTGAAGAGAGCCACTGAGCTCAGCTTGCAAGGTAAGAAATACAATTTACTCCCAGGAATCGTCAGCACACGCTTATTTGACCAACTGTGTTCAGCTGATTTTTGTATTGTGATGGTTGCTGTTGATCCCGCTCAGCTGGCAGCAGTGTGGCGATGTAAATAAGACTGAACGCAGCCACTAAACAAAGAAATTTGACTGGATATTTGCAGATCTGTTTAGTCAGCACAAACAAATGTTTAAAGTGTTCTTTAATCAGACTCTGAGCAATGTGAAAATACTGCACCGGCGTCATCATCTCCTCCTCATTCAACAGAGTTTAACAACTCCCTGCCCGATCTGCTCTGCTCGGATGATGACTCTGGCAACGAGGATGTGCTGGACATGGAGTACACTGAAGCAGAAGCCGAGAACCTGAAGAGAAACGCAGAGGTATATCCAGCTGGCACACAGTGTAAAATGCTGCAGAGCACAAAAAACAGCAAATAGTTTATTCACCTTAAATACAACGGATGTATAATCACTATGCAAAAATAAAAACAGTGTTTTACAAATGTAAACCTTAATAAAGGGTCAGTTTACACACCACAGATAAAGTCTTAGATAATCTGCAGGACACTGAGTTGATTATGAATCAGAACATGGTGAAATACACGCACTGATTAAGAAACTGCAGAATAAGTTAAATAAAGCAGCAGACTGATGATAACTTATTGGTTGTGGCCTGCATTAACCTGCCTATGTATCCTGTAATCCACAGAGTGGGGAGTTGGCCAACTCGTTCAGACTCATCAGTGTGGTCAGTCACATCGGGAGCAGCTCCTCCTCTGGTGAGCACTTGTGTTTGTTTGTGCCTCCGAGTTTAGGTCCTCATGTGTTTTGACAGTGACAAATTATTCAGGAACAATGAAGATGAGTCAAAACTGTGTATGAACACTTTAAGGAACTGCTTTGATGTTTACGCTGCTTTATTTATATCCCTTATTATCTCAAATGTCAATGAAGAAATTGGCAGCCAGAAAAAAAGTTTATTTATATTAAGAATCCTTAAATTATCAGGGAAAACATTGCTGGATGAAACTGTGTGGTCTTTACTTGGTGTGGGTTTGTGGGTCTCTTGCCTTTAGTTTTGTCTTCAGCAGTAAATTTTGTGAGAGCCTCAAATAATGGTCAGCACCTTTCAGCAAAAACATGATCTAGCCTGTCCTGATCTGATATTAGATGATGAATATTAGCTGACCAGGTAAAACAGAATTGAAATCTAAGACATTAGCTAACTTAATGGTTGTAGGTTTTAGGAGGAGCCACTGATAATGTGGCTATAAAAATGTTTTTTGTTTTTTAATCTTTCAGGCCACCAACACAGTGGAATTAAAAAAAAAAAAGAAAAAGTATCATTGTCCAAACACTTATTTACCTGACTGTATACTAAAGCTAGAACCATAAAGTTAGCTCATGTGTCAGGCAGAGGTTATATTTGTCCAATAACTTTGGATAAATGCTGGTGACATCATCCTTGTCTATACGTGGATGGCGTGGGTGTGCCCTCTGTGTCTGTCGCTGTCATGACTATAGACTTCAAGAACCAAATGCTTGCTCTGTGAACAAATATTGATAGATTGTTCCCCATCTTTATCTTCCCTGTAGGCCATTACATCAGTGACGTGTACGACATGAAGAAACATTCGTGGCTGACCTACAATGACCTGGACGTGTCTCGCACGCAGGAAGCAGCTGTCCAGCGAGACCGTGACCGTAGCGGATACATCTTCTTCTACATGCACAAGTGAGTGTGCAAGTCCTCCTGTCAGCTGGTTATAGATGTCACTGTAATGATGTGAGATGCCCTGCTAATAACACGCTGCTACCTTGTGATCTCTCAGGGATGTGTTCGAGCAGCTATCTGAGATGGAGAGATCTGGAGCCGGAAGCACCTCAGAGGCAGGAAGGAATGTCCTGCAGCCCCTCTGAGCGCAACGTCTTTGGACGCCCACCCACACTCAACCACAGCTGATCCTGTTAGATAAAGCTGCCCTGTGAATCCTCCTATACTACTGATTGCCGTCCCTTTTAGGTAGCCTTCAGGCATTTCCTTTTTCCTCTACAGATCACTAAAGGCCAGGATAAAAATAACACCTGATGATGCCGACACAGGGGCTGACCTGTCAAGACTCTTTCAGATACCAGAAATGCAGTTAAAATGTTCCGTGGATCAATTTTTGCCTCCGTGTTTTTGGGGCTGGAGTCTTTCTTTGCTATCATTTTATCAACGGTTTTGTAAGGTTTAATTTTGTTGTTTCTTTCTTAAAGACTTTTCTTCAGACTTTTACTTCAAACTATCAAACACTGGGCGCTCCTGGTGCTTTGTAGATTGTATGTTTGCAGACCCCTTTATTTCCCATATAAGCAAAATAAAGATATATTCTATGTTGGAGTATAAGCTATTATAGAATTTAGAGGGTTGTTGTATTTAGCGGGTACATTTGGTGCAATATTTGTTACTGGCACAAACTGGTCCATTCAAAACAGCTTTCTGTCCCACAGTGTGGATGTCTTCCCAGTTGCTTTTTGTACTTCATGTGCAACCTGATATTTTTTTGTGTGATTATTTCCATATTTTAGAGGTGTGAAAGAACGTGCATTCATTAATATTTAACTGAGCTTTTCTCAGTTGATCACACTTTGTTGTTTGTTTGGGGTTTTGACCTTGTGCCTCCCAAGAAAAGTTTTATAAATATGTGCATACAAGCTTTACTTTGGAAAGTCGCACAACCTTGTTGTTTTTGAATGTTTGTCAAATCTGAAACAGTGTGCAAGTCAGAGTTTCTTCTATAAAGCCAACAGATTTTTATATTTATTGCATATAGAAGGGGGTTGGTTTCTCTTAATTAGCCCAAAATATGAGCCAAGGCAAATGGAAGTCATTACTACTTTATAACCAGAGAAGATACAGTACCTGTTGCATAATATCTTTTATTTCAACACCTTTAGAACAAGTGTTAAGCATTTAAAGTGCCCCTGTTATGCTCATTTACATGGTTAAAGTGTAACTGTGGGATTAAACGCCTTATTGTTCAGGGAAGGAACCCGTTATCTGCTCCGTTTTAGTGCCTGTCCCTTCAAGGCACCTGTCTTCTGCTCTGATTGGTCAGTTGATAACATTAATATTCTCAGACTGACTGTTAAAGCTGTAGCCATGTTTGGAAGACGTTTTTACCTGTAAATACAGTCGGAATCACCTGTTGATTCTTTATTTCAAAATGTGCCAAACTCACTGCTACTAGGGCAGTACATCGTGATGTAGATTCGTTATGGACTACAAACAATGCCTTTTAGCAGCTCTGTGTTTTTGTTTTAAAGCAGTTTCACCCTACAAGTATTTATTCAATGATGGAATAAATAAACAGTAGTGAGTGTTGGAGATGCTGGATATTTTCACTTCTGTTTGTCTTCTGGTCTATAACTGTAGGGAGATTTTATTTTATTTTTTAATTTTAAAAAGCATAAAAGGGGCACTTTATGAACCAGTTCCTGTCAGGCATGAAATATGTGGAATATTCTGTTTATTACTGGGCACCGACTGTGTAACTTTTATTCTGTGAAAGGAAAAAAAAAAAAAGCTCACTCGTACACATGCTATTATAGACTTAATCTGTACAGCAGATTATTCCCTCAAATTAGCACAACATGGCATTAATTTCAAAAATTAAATCACTGCAGACCAAATTTGACACAACTTCTGTCTTTATATTTGGGGATTTTAGGAAGTGTGCACTGATTAGCCGACTTCCTGTTGCACCACGCTGTGTTAATTCTCCAGGTGTTTTAATGTCTGCATTGATTGACGTTTCTTAAATGCCTCTCCTGAACATGCTGTCCTACACGCAGTGTAAAGAGCATAACATGTATTAGTGAAGTGAGAATGAACAGCTTTTTCTACCCTTCATACACAACCGACTCTTCCTAAAGCAGATTTTAATAAAATATTCCAATGAAAGAACAGACGTTTTTTGGTGTTTGAAACTCTTCAGCAGAGCTCACATCAAGTGTTTTTTCAGGAGGTCAGACTGTTTAGTGACAAGTCATTTTATAATACAGACTGTAGTGGGTGTCTTCAAATAAATATAAGAACCACAACAGTATAGAAGCAGTTTCCACCATCACATAGTGCAATATTTAATCTCAGGCCTGCAGGCAGCAGTCAGGGTCACCTGTCCTGACTGCACCTCTTCATCAGGGGGTCTAGGTGTCGGCCTGTGAGTCTGCTGTACTCGCTCAGGATGTAGTTTTCTCTCTGCTGCATCTGCAAACATGTTACACCTTTAATCAACATCGAACATCCAGACATCACACAGTTTGAAGTTCATAAATTTGGTATTAAAAAAGAAAAAGAAAAAAAGACTCAGCTCATATAGATCTACCTATGGATGACAGATTAAAGGAAAAAACTGAGTCTTTGTAGATGTGATGATGGAGGCATCTTCTAAGGACTTCTAATGGGTTGTGATCTTGTGACTTGAGCACAAAGTGTATTTCCATTTGAGCTATAGTCTGAGTGGAGGAATGAATTTGGACACAAAGCCACTGTCTCCTTACAAACCTCAGTCCATTCTTCCTCTGTCTCGTGCCTGTAGCCCAGCAGGTGGCAGATCCCGTGCGCAGTGACAACCTGAAACAGGAACAATGAAACAGTTAATCACAGAAAATGGTACTGCTGTGCTTCATTTGGAAGCATTGACGGATTACACGCATGAGGGACAGGATAACTTAAGTTACTGTTTCATACAGTCAGCGCTCCATGCAGATCCAGGGATTCCTCCTGACACTGCTTCATCACAAACTCCACCCCAAGGAAGATATCTCCAAGGTTCAGCTCGTCTCTGTGAAGGGGGCAGGGCAACTTCCCGGGCCTCAGGTCCTTAAATAAACCCCCACAAAACACACAGATATTTGAGTGGAGAAGTTACCCCAACCCTGCAGATTGTGTTCATGTCTTTCCCACAAGATAGCACAGTAGGTCAACTTAACCTCAATTTTAACTAGTTAAGTCTTGAGTAACGCTGCACCCTAGTGGTGAAAGTTAGTTAAATTCTGTAGAGGGTAAATAAAAAGAGGCCCTTTAAGGAAGCTTTCCAAACTGAGTGAAGTGATCAGAGAGATGTACTACTATGCTGAGCCTAGAGTCAAAGTTTTTAGTGCCATGAAGGTTGCTCTCTTTTATTTTATTTTTTACCTGGCTATATCACCATGGTAATATATGCCAAACAGGTAACCTGGTGCAGACCAGTAAGGTTCACAGTTTTGGTTTAAAATAGATGGAAAGCCACCAATTTCCGTCCCTGAGTGAATATTAAATAACATTAATATTAAAGGAGCTACTAAATACAAATAGATGCCCAAACAGTAAAATAATGTGCATACACTATCTCTCTTTCAAAACTCTTATTCACCTCATGCCGCTTTCCATAGAAGATAATATGGATGATTAGAAAAGGACACTATTAGCCATGATGCAAGCATTGGGCAACAGTTTTGACTGAAAGCCTTTTACACAGCATACGTGTAAGATCTGTAGAAATATTTTGAGCTTAAAAAATACTCTTCAGACTCATCTATGCCTAATGTAGCCATTCACACCAAAGGCATAATTTTACTGTACCAATGCCATTTTTTTCGGCCAAGCTTTACACAGTGGAAAACTGATACTGACACATGGCTGACAGTTACAATGAAATCAAATCAGCCTTCAGCTTTCTAATTGGGGTTGTTTTATTTCCCTTTCAGGATGTGGAGGGCCAGATTAAGATGGTTCACAGCTGCCTGTGACCCCCTGACTGTAGTTTGCCCTACAGCTCTTGATAAGTCCATTCAAAGGCTCTGCTTGCCCATGCTGTTAGATGGTGACGTTGATGAGTCACAGAAGAAGCAGCTGGACGACAAAGGAGGCTTTTTCTGAAGCTCCATTTGGCCTTTGAAACTTTATGAATCTTTTATTGCACACAAAGCAGTGTAATAAATCAAAAACAGAAGAAGACGTCCAGAACACACCCCCACCACCACCAGATCTCCACTAACAGAAGTGTGTTCATTCAAAACGTTTAGCTGCCATGTTTACCTCGTAGAATGGGAAAGACAGGACATCCGTGGGTGTGTTCTTCTTCCTGTAGATGTGATTGATCTGCTGCATCTTCTGGTTGTCCACGCAGATGATACCCAGGTCGAACTTCTGGATGCCCAGTATGTGTCTCAGCGTGACCACGTCCCTGCGCAGCCTGGCGCGCCGAAGAGGCACCACCTTCTGGAGGTTCCTCAAAACTACTCCCATTTTAAACAGCCGACACGAGAAGAGAACACAGCTACGGAAAGATCTCGGTACATAGGTGAAGGTTACCCACTAACCTATCTCCTACCTGGCAGCACTTTATTGTCGGTTGGTGAGCTTCGCCGTTAGCCACAAGCAAACTGTAGTCTCCGAGGTGACACGAATGCAGTCCCCGGGAAGTAGATAGTGTAGTTCTTTTCTGGTTTATACAGCTCTGATAACCTAATTTACATTCATGAAATATATTCTTTCTTTTAATAGATATGGTCGCTTATCTGTTAACAACCGCCTCATTGGCCATAGCGGAACGAATGGTTTAGCATTACTAGCAGAAGGAGGACTGATAAGTTTGTCGGACCGGAACCGGATTTAGAAAAACGTGAGCCAAAAAAGCAACACAAAACAGTAAAAGGTGGGATCTTTTTTGACGCACTTCTTCGGGTATTCCTATAATTCTGTTAACTGGGGAACTTTATGAGCAGCCAAACAAACTTTACTAAGTAATACTTTCATGGTGTTAGCCTGTGCTAGCAGTGTAGCTACGAGTCTGTTTTCGTCTCTTTTTTTTTTTTTTTATCAGCTTTTAAGCTTAAATTCTCCTCAGGCCGGAACTGCCTTACTGCTTGTTGCTATTCGAATGCTTAAAAACGTTAACATAAAACGTTATTTGAGCCATGAATACACCCAATCCGTTCGGTAGTGCCCATGGAGGAGCTTTCCAAGTCCCGAGCAGCAGCGTGAAGCCCAGCTTGTTCTCGTCATTTGGGCAGCAGAGCTCCAGCACACAGGCCCCGCAGAGTGTGGGATTTTTCGGTCAGCCGCCCCCTCAAGGAAGCAATATGTTTGGACAAGCCCCGGCCTTTGGACAGCCATCTGCGCAGACTTCAGCGTTTCCACAGCAGTCTGCCCAGGCTTCAGCGTTTGGACAGCCATCTGCGCAGGCTTCACCGTTTCCACAGCAGTCCGCCCAGGCTACAGCGTTTGGACAGCCATCTACGCAGGCTTCAGCGTTTGGACAGCCATCTACGCAGGCTTCAGCGTTTGGACAGCCATCTGCCCAGGCTTCAGCATTTGGACAGCCATCTGCCCAGGCTTCAGCGTTTGGACAGCCATCTGCCCAGGCTTCAGCGTTTGGACAGCCATCTACACAGGCTTCAGCGTTTGGACAGCCATCTGCCCAGGCTTCAGCGTTTGCACAGCCATCTGCCCAGGCTTCAGCGTTTGGACAGCCATCTGCCCAGGCTTCAGCGTTTGGACAGCCATCTGCCCAGGCTTCAGCGTTTGGACAGCCATCTGCCCAGGCTTCAGCGTTTGGACAGCCATCTGCCCAGGCTTCAGCGTTTGGACAGCCATCTGCCCAGGCTTCAGCGTTTGGACAGCCGTCATCAGGAGTAAGCAGCACGGGTTTTGGGGGTGGCACAACACCGGCTTTTGGACAGACTGGAGGGCCTGGTCAGAGTTCAATGTTTGGGCAAACGCCTGCTTTTGGGCAGGCTTCGGGATTTGGCAAACAGCCACCAGCAATCGGCCAGCAGCCCTCTGGGTTTGGCAGCCCACTGAGACCCACAGTGAGTCAGCCTCAGCCTCTCGGGTTTGGACAGCCATCATCATCATCCACCACTGCCACCACCAACGCCAGTCTGCTTGGGCCAGGTCAGAGCAGGAGCTTCGCACCATCTGAATTTAGTTTCAGGCCAGCCAATGAGGCACTTTTCAAACCCATCTTTAGTGCCAGTCCCGAGCCAACCAACCCCCCAACCACTTCACTGTCCAACTCAGCTTTTGGTGGGTCCCAGACAACCTCCAGCACCACCACCACGGCTGGTTTTTCTCTGTTGCCTAAGCCTGGGTCTTTAGGTTTCAGCTTCTCTGAACCAGCCTCAGCCCCCTCTATCTCCTCTCAAAGTAACCCACTAACAACTGACAGCAGTAGTGGTCCAGCTACCACTCTTCAGTTCACCTTCTCCCAACCAGCCACACTCACCAGCTCCAGCACTAAGGCTGCCACCACAGAGCCCACCACCCCGTCGTCTTTTAGCTTTACACCCAAAACCCTCCAGCCTCAGGCATCGCAGCTTTTTGGAGGAACAACTTTTGGTCAGCCCTCAGCTTTTAGTGAAACCAAAACCAAAGAAGAGGCTAGTACAGATGTTAAAGTCCATACTGCCCAAGGGGACATCAACATATTTGCACGGCTTGGCAAAGGCACCAAGCGGAAAGACGATCCACCAATCTCCAGCACCGGCCTTGAGAAATCAGCTGTCCCTGAGGAGGATGTTCCACCTGAAGCAGAGTCACCGAGACATCCCCCAAAGAGGCCGCTGATGAGGTCGCGTGACCCACCAAGAGGATTAATCAGCCGAGCATTGAGCAGTCTTCGTAAGGATGGTGCTAAACCAGTGAGGCGGAAGGCTGCAAACGAACCGGAGAGGGAGGATGTCCAAATTCAGAGTGGTGACCTCTTTGTAACTCCACCTGCTGCCCAGACACTGACCAAAGATGTGCAGGATAAAGCCGAAGAATCAGGTGAGACATAAAAGTCATATATACTATGCATTAGTAACAAATGTTCGAAGGGTCATGACAAAAATCTTTCATCATGCAAAGTACTTCTAAACAATTGAAGACCAGTTTACTCGTCAGTGCTTACAATGACTGTAGTGATTTTTCTCTACAGATTCAGCAAAACCTTCAGAATCAAAGGTCGCAACCACGACCCCAAATAAACGTGGCTCACGCACTGAGAGCATGGACAGCCTGAGCGGCATGTCTCCCACCGACTGCACCTCACTCATGTGCAGGAACGTCCCTTCATCACTCAACAGAAGAGACACGATCGAGAAGCACTTTGCTCGGTTTGGGAAAGTTCACAAGATTATCTGCCGGCCCGCCAAGAACCTCACCATAGTGTACTTCAATGACCACGTGAGTCACCTCTTTGTACCCTCAACATCTTAAGTTAGAGGGTATCAACAAAACTGGCATTCAGTTTAACTTTTCTCTCTCAAGCTTCTACTCTTTTATTGCAAGTATTTTGGAGTTTCCTATTCTACTTTATAGAGTGTAATGTAGATTTTTTTTGTCTTTTCCCATCATCTCTTCCAGGCATCAGCGGCAAAAGCAAAGAAAAAAGGCAAAATGCTGCAAGGAAAAGAGCTTGTCCTCCTGTGGCAGAGAAAGAAGCAGAGTAAATGCAAACATTTCTTTAAAAGCTAGTTTATTTTGGCAAAAATATCCTCTAACACAGAGTGATGGTTCTTCTGTATTAATGTGTAATGTTATGGAGCAGGTCCAGGGGAGAAAGCGGGTAGATCTGGAACTGGAAAGGAGACGTCAGAAGGAGAAGGCCAGGAGGACATGGAGTCAAAAGCGGGTTCTTCTTCACCACTCCGGAGACCCACCCTGAGACCTCCCACACTCAGCAGCACGGTGACCTTCAGCCGCAGGTAACACAGCACCTAATTTTTACTTCACCAATAAAGCTGTCATGTAGTATGAAAAGTTTCCACAACATCATGGCTCTCTCACATGTGTCAGCTCCCCGGTGAAGAAACCTTCCCCCGTAAAGGCTCTGCAGTTTGACACTGAACCTCAAAAAGAGAGCAGCACCAGCCAGAGCTCCGAGCGCCCGGTCCCATCCTCTCTCCTCCCCCTCATCGGGCAGGTGGCTGAGACCGCAGAGGACAAATACCGCCTCCTCGAGCAGAGAGACAAGATCCTGCGTCAAGGCAAAGCCACCTCTCACATCAGCCATTATTAACAGAGCTACAAAAAATAAAATAAAAAGGTGTGAGACATTTAGTGCTAATGTCTTTACAGGCCGGCCAAAGCGGACAGACCTCCACCTTTCCAAGGTATTTGTGGGGACGTGTCCTGACATGTGTCCTGAGAAGGAGAGGTACATGAGAGAAACTCGGAACCAGCTCAGCGCATTCGAAGTCATTCCAAGCACAGAGACGGTAATGTCTTTAATATCAATATTAATATTATTTAAAATATTAAATTTGACCTAGAACTCCATGTTTAGTATTCAGAAGATTCTCTGGAGCACATTTAGATTTAAACGCTTTATTCACTTCATCTGATTGCACTAATTGGACGTTTGGGTGCACAACATTGTAAACATATCTGCTATTCATAAATAATGAATGTGTAAATATCTGTTTAGGCTTAGTGATAAATAATAAAAAATATGTATACACTGGAGAGACACTGCAGACTAGAAATGTCCAACTCACTTAAGTTTGTGGGCCAAAGAAAGCCTCGTATGATGCCCGACAGTCAAACAACTAAATGTTTAAAACTTTTCTTTTAATTTAAACAAAAATTTGCTAAAAACTTTCAAATGTAGTGAACTGTCGATTACAGAACTGATGATGAACCGCCTGAGATACTTTTAAATGTCTTCTTACATGTAATTAAAGTACTGTCATATTTTCACTTTTCACCCAGTGAGGTGATGTTAACATTACCTCAATGGGTAGTGCAGAATGAAAATGTATTGGCCCAGGGCAGCCCCAGGACTCACTGGAAAGGTTATACCTCTTGGCTGGCTTGGGAATGACGTTTTGTCCCCTTCCGATGAGATTAAAGAGGTGGCTGTGGTGAGGGAAGTTTTGGCTTCTCTGCTTAGACTGCTGCCCTGTGACTCAAACGCTGATGGATAGATGGATGAAATGGTTGTCAGTGTTTTTTGTAGCAGGCTGTAACCTGGTCATGCAAGGAAATTAGATTCTTCTTGCTGTAAACAATTTTTTCTCCTTCCGTTTCTGACCAGGTGGATCACAAAGCCGCCATCAAGGAGTACAGCCGCTCATCAGCCGACCAGGAGGAGCCCCTGCCCCACGAGTTGCGTCCTTTGCCGGTGCTCAGCATGACTATGGACTATCTGGTGACGCAGATCATGGATCTGGGCCACGACAACTACCGGGACTGGTACGACTTTGTCTGGAACAGAACCCGCGGCATCCGCAAGGTAGTGCTTCAGATGAGCTGCTCCAGCTATACTTAATTACAACTTCAAAAAAGCTGTTTTGTTTCTGGAGGTTTAGGTGGGTGATTGGTGTGATTTAGTCATTGCTGTGGAGAGACTGATCCTCGTCTCCATCTCTCACTCACAGGACATCATCCAGCAGCACCTCTGCTGCCCACAAACGGTGTCACTGATTGAAAAGTGCACCCGCTTCCACGTGCACTGTGCCCACCACCTCTGCGAGGAGCACATGTCAACGTTCGACCCCAAGATAAACAACGAGAACATGACCAAGTGCCTGCAGAGCCTGAAAGAAATGTACCAGGACCTGGCTACGCGTCACATCTTCTGCCCCCGTGAGCCGGAGTTCCGTCAGTACAGCGTTCTGCTGAAGCTCAACGATGGGGACATCCTGCGGTCAGTCACGGAAACATATACAGAATATACCCATTCGGTGCTCCAGCGAGCATTTCCTCTGTAATTTGTAGCTGCATCTCACACCTGACCCTTAATCTCCACGCAGTGAGGTGCAGCAGTTTCGTGATGAGGTGCGAAACTCCACCGAGGTGAAGTTTGCGGTGCAGGCGTTTGCTGCCGTCAACAGCAACAACTTTGTTCGCTTCTTCAAGCTGGTGAAAGGAGCCTCGTACCTCGCCAGCTGCCTCCTGCACAGATACTTCAACCAGGTCAGAAACTGCCTGGAAATCATGTCTGAATCTTTCTCAATGAGGTTGTTTACGCACTTTTTTCAGGGATGCTTCAATTGTGACACTTTTGGATCACAACCTAAATTTGCTGATTAAATCTTTGTTGCTCTTATTATTATTTTATTTTGTTTGTGTTGTTATTCATCTCCTGCACTGTGCCAGGAAACAATTTAATTATTTGATCTTTTATTCAGCACAAAATGAATGTGCCATACCAGATAATATTTTTATTTCCTGATATACTGTAGTCATCAAGCCTGATGGACTTTTTAATGACTTTTTTTTAAATGAGTGAGAGAAGGTTAAAACAGAGGATTGCAGTAACAGGATGGCAGCAGGTTGTTATAATGCTTACACTTGTGTTGTAAGCTCGTGCTGTATCTGGAGCGCACGTCAACCAGCTGACGACCACCAAATCCCAGTTAACCAACTTCCTGTCAATGTAATTATTATTCCTGGAACTGTATGATGGCATAATGGTTGTTAGCAGCTGTAGCTTATATCTTAAACAATCCTTAAAAAAATATGATGCTTAACCTTCAGCATGGAGATTAATTTAGATCTGGCAGGATATTAATTAAAGGGACAATATTTTAGTTTTTTGTTGGTTGAAAGGGTCAGAACAAATATTGATGTGTTGGAAAAAGATTTGGTGCTCATTAAAATAATACAGTTTTTTGTGCGGGTGTTGAAAACTCCTAAACTTCATGTCTGTGTGCAGGTCAGAGCTAAGGCGCTGAAGACCCTGAACATGGCTCACACTGTGGGTCCCCGCTCAACTTTGTTTCCTGTTAATGACGTCGTGCGGATGCTGATGTTCCGCACCACTGCAGAAGCGACTGACTTCGTCCAGCAGTACGGCCTCAACGTCAACGACGGGTGAGCGTCCATGCCACTGGTTTCTCTCTCAGCTCCTTTCAGTGGAATGCTGTGTTTCTAAGGTCGTATTGCAGACTTATTGCATCGGCAAGACCACCTTAAATAGCCTTTGATTTAATCTCGTTTTTGTGTTTTACGTTTTGTCTGCAGCATGGTCGAGCTGAGTCGAATAGCCTATCAGGAGCCAGAGCTGCCGCTATCCCAGAAGAAGTCTGAAGTGATTCTCGCTAAGAGAACGGTCTTGATTGGGGAGGTGGTAAACGGAGGGCCCCTCCCGAACCCTCCCCAGCACACCCCCGTCTGCAGCTTTGACTCCCAGAACAAATACAGAGGAGAAGGAGGCTTGATCGAGGCCACGCCATCCCAGTTTAAAGGTTAACATGTTTTATTTTCTCCAGTTGTTGCACGCACGTTAGGTTATTCTATTTCTGTAAAACTCAACTAAGAATGATCATTTGATCACATTCAGGAGGCGAGGAAGTGAATTCTTTGATGCCTGTTTTGCCGTTTCAGTTGTTGGTGACAGAATGGAGCTGAAGGCGCCACCCAGTGGCGAGCTGCTGTCTCAGGTCGTACCAGTCAAAGCTCCCGATGTTCCCGCTGCCTTTGGGCCAGCTGCAGCTATTATGGATGAGACGGGAGAGCTCTCGACCCACCCAGCTGAGCCCCAGCTGCTATTCCAGCCTGTCAGACCCCCGTCACCTCCACCCAAACCTCAGCTGGTGTTCAGTGATGAGGTGGGGAAGAGTTCCCAGCTCTTCATAGACATTACTAATTCTCATTTTAACTCTGTGTTTTTATAAGCAATGTAGATATTTTTGCAATTAAATTTAGGATTGCTTACTTAAAATCACTTAGTGTACCTTTAACAGTAAAGATAAAGAATTAATATTTTCCTTCCTTCTCTTAAAAGATGATAAGAACTCATTAAAACATCTTTTCTGTCGCTCGCTGCAGGACATCATGGCTGAGCTGGATGGTGTGGTAGAAGAGGTGGTTGATGCAGCAGTGAGGGAGATGGCTGAGGCCGGCGCCAGCTACGCTTCAGCAGCGCTCAAGTAAGCTTATCATGAAAACCTGTGATTGCAGTGTGTGGGAGGAAGTCCTCCGGTTAACGTGATTGATAACTGGCTGGGTTTTTTTTGTTTATTTTTGTTTTGTGCAGGGAGAGCAGCGTGCAGGTGGAGATGATGGTGAGCGAGGTCCTGAGGCAGATGCTACAGGAGGTGTCTGCTGCCGAGATCAAGCTGGAGCATGAGCGCATCGCTGAAGAAAAACGCAAGCTTGAAGAAACCAGGTTGGTCTGCCAGCAGCTGGTTTATAACAGGCGTATCACCGCCCTGGGTTCAGTTAGGAAAAGGGGAAAATATCTTCTACTCTAACAACAGACTCGTGTTTTCCTAAGCCGCAATTGTGACTCTGTCTTAAATATTTTGGGCTGTTTTTGCCACGACTAACCCTGGTCTGTTTTTCCTTTTCTGTCTGTATCAGGAGGCGTCAGGAGCACGAGGCTTTCCTAACTCAGTTCAGCTTCTCTCTCTGCACAGAGGTGATGCACGAAGTGCTAGATGAGACCATAAAGGAGACCGCCGCATCTGAGATCCAGTAAGACTTAAACAGATCTGACCAAATGTGTAACTAAGAAAAATCTGTTATGTTAATTTTTGACCTGAATACAGTCGCTTTCCACGATACACGGTTCAAAATAATCCTTATTTGTCTTTTTTGGGCTTTGGCACAATTTTCAGTTCATCCTATGTCTCAGAGAAGCTCTTTTAGCTCCTGCCATTTAAGCCAACTGTCTTCTGATTGGCTGACCCACAAAGGAGGTGGGCGGGGCTTCTGTTGCAGATTGTGGAGAATAGAAAAACCAGCCCGACACTGAATGTTTGAAGAATTACTTACACACGCACACCAACCTCATTATTTAAGACTTGTTTCATATTTATTATGAGCATCCACTAACTTAACAGTATGCATGTGACAGAGGATGAGGACGAGTGGACATGCAAAACAAAAAGAGGAATGTCGTGACGTTGGAGCTCTTCGAGTGGCAGACATTAACTTAAAAAAATTGTTTTTCAGAGAGGCATTGAATGAGAAAGCAGAGCGGGTGGCTAAATGCACAGAGCAGGTGTGTGTGAGTCTAGTTGAGGAGACTCTGAATGCAGACATCGCTGTGTTGGTTGAAAACCTGCTTGAAGCAGAGCTGCAGCGTATCCACAAGTACATCAAAAGGTAAAAACATGGATAATGAAGGCACACGAGCAAAACAAAACAGCACCAAGAATCCCAGAAACGTCTTTCTGCAGTTTTTAAATATTCTTCTTCCTCATCTACCAGGTGGCGTGACGTGGTGGCTGTTCGCCGTCAGCTGAAGCGACAGATGCGAGGCTTTCCTGCAGCCCCTTGCTGCGTTGACCCTCGCTTCAAACTGAAAGCTCTGGCTCCCAGCGCCCCTGCTCAGCCCTCCATAGCAGATCTGGCTCGTGGTTTGGTCAACCTGGGAAATGCTGGCATGTTGGCGCTCTCCAGCACCAGGTGTGTGTATCTCCTGTCCTCTCCTGTCTCCTGTCAGTGTTGGACGATGAGCACAGTTCCTTTGCTGTAACATGTTTTCTGTCTGTCCAGGTTGTACGATATGAGACGAGGAGCAATCCACCAGATGAGAGTTCACTACTACTTTCAGCAGCTGCTTGAGTAAGTCCTGTTCCTGTGTTTGTTCAGTCAGCAGTCCGTGTCACAAAGTGTCATTTTGACCTGTTTCTGGCGTCGCCCTCAGCGAAACAGTTTGGGCGCCTCTCGACCTCCCGGCGCTGGTGACGGAAAGCATCCCCAACGCACCCGAGCGAATCTTCTGGAAGGCCGTCGTTCTTTTACCCAGCAACCATGAGAGCGTTGCCAGCGTGGCAGACAGGTGCTCTAATGCCCTAAAGATATTCTAGGCCCGGTTTTCTATGAACATTTCACTGATTGTGTCCTGTCTGTTATGATTTCAGGATCCTCTCTGACTGGCTGGAGGTGAAGCTTGGTGGGCATAAGGAGTCAGAGGGCAGGGAGGAGCAGCCAGAGGGCACCCTGCAGACACTGACTGTCACCAACACGCTGCAGGAGAGCGGACAGCGCACTCACAAAGTCCACATTAGCATCAAGGTCAGATCACGCGGGGCATGCAGAAATAGAAATATGATTATTCAGAGCAGAGCTGTGCTAGAATCACAATAGACAGGAGCTTCACGTTAGGTTAAATGTTTTAAGGCTGAAGCTGAAAGGCTTGTGTGAAGAAAAATAACTAGAATTGGCTTAAAGGGTAAAGAAGAAGCAGCTTTTTCAGGGACATAAATCATGTTTTGCTGAGATTAAAAGTACCAGAAGTCCGTTAATGATCAGAAAAAAAAACCGGTTAGGAATTATATTTTAATATTTCTTTCCCCACCCCGCAGGTGTCTCGAGGTCCGCTAAACGAAGACGGCCTGTCAAAAATGGAGGAGAGTTGTGAGCTCCAGGGGACGAGTGCCCTCATCATGCTGCTGCCCGCCCTGCCCACTGTGGAGCCTGATCAGGACGAGCAGGACGTCCCGCTGTTGTCCGCCTTGCTTCAGCTCAAACAGCTACAGCAAGCCAGCGCCTGGCACTGCCCACTGCCACTCGTCATCCTGGTACCAGGGCTAGACGGGGGCGCTGCTGATACACAGAAACTTGTTGAAGGTGAGAAATGGTAGTGAAGGCAGCACGAAGAGATTTCTGTAGTAGTTGGTAAATGAGTGTTTTTAAAAAAGCTTCATCTCTTCTAGCTCTGAAGCTGCACACACTGGTGACGGACGGCCTGATATCGGAGTATACGTTCTTCTTCATACCAGAGACCACTAATGATCTGCAGGGATCCAAACAGGTACGCATTTGCTCCTTTGCCATCATGGAGGTTTTTTTTGGTCTTGCTTTTTTTTTCGGTCTTGCTTTTTTTTCTTTACTGACCTTCTCCATCTTCTCTCCGTCCTGTCCTGTTGTTTGTCTTCAGATAAACCAGGCCGTGCGCTGGCTGGCTCTCCGTACTCTGCCACCTTTCAGTCTAACCTGTAAGACCCTAGTGGAGCTCATTGAGTCCACCTTAAGTCATGAATTCAGTCCCAGAGTTTACTCCCACCGGTTGGAGCGAGCTACCGCACATCTTCCATCCCAGGATCCAGCTCCTGTCGTTCAGCTTTACAACGCAGTCCTGACTCACGTTGCTGATAAAGTGGCATCTCAGGAGCTCTGCGGGCTCTCATGGCCTCCGGGCGAATTCTGTCTGCCTGACATGAGGGATTTTGTGCCTCATCTGGCCTGGAACTCCTACCAGCACCTGGCCTGGCTGCGGGAAATCATCCTCAGCCTGCAGCTGCCAGAGTGGGAGCAGCTGTCCGCAACAGGTCAGTTTCACACAGAAAGAGATTTATCTTCCACAAAGATATTCAGAGGTTAATAATCCTATTTTATATATTTAATCATCTTATTTCTCTCTTTAGACTCGTGGTCTGAGCTGTGCTCCTCCATCTTTCGCTACGCCGCTAAGATCCCGGTCTCACGTCGCAATCAACCCCTCCTCATGTCTCGACTCGAAAACCTTCTGGAAAGAGTCAAGTTAAAGAGTCGGCGCACCCGAACCCCCGGATACGCTGGAGAAGACGATGTATGTGTGGACTTCAGTTTGATTCCTTGGGATGACGTGCTGGTGATCTGCATTGACCACAAGCTGAAGGACTGGCAGATACCTAAACCACCTGTCTGCCAAGGTGAGGACCATGCTGCTGTAATTAATTAAAACTAAATTTGAGACTAACTAAAACCATATAGAGCACTTAATAAAGTTGCCAAATACAATAAAAATGTAAAGACAATGTCTTAAGTTTTAGTCTTTGTCAGTTTGGTCTAATTTTCTGTGGAAGATCATCTTAAAAAAATGCCTATTTTCCACTTTGCTATTGATGTTTTTGACCCATAATTCCTATTTATTGTTTGTTTTAAGATGCTGTGACAGAGGATGGAGAGATCCTGGTTTATTTCCCCAAATACTCACTGAAGGGCTTCCAGCCGCCCGAGGAGTGGACGGAGGCCATGAGGCAAACTCACAGAGAGAAGCAGCAAGAGAAGGAGGGGTAAGGAGGCCCAGGAAAACCCCACAGGTTGTCAATGCCTCTGAGACATGCGCATCTTTCTTTTAATCTGACAGCACCTGAATGTGCAACACTATTGTGCAGTGCATGAAGCAAAAACTCATACTCCCCAAAAACAGTCCTACTTAAATGCTCTAAAGCCGGCGTCATGGTGGCATCCTTGGAGCGCCTCCTTTGCTCTTCCTTTGTTCCTAATTCCTCCGGTTTTCTCCCTCCTCAGGGTGAGTGCAGCTGCTTATGCCACACCCACCACGGCGACCCTCAGGCAGAGGTTGTTCCACAGTCTGGTGGAGCCCGTCGAGGCTACGTCAGCCCCGCTGGACATCACCCACACGCCCACGCCACCGGAGCTGCTGGCCCACAAAGTCCTGCAGAGCTTAGAGGAGGAGAAAGCTGAAAGCAAGAGGTATACCTACATCACTGCATGTGATGGTCATGGATTAGGGTGGTGGGGCTCACACAGGTAGGGAGTTTTAGCCCCAGACTAGATTTTTATGACCATAAGGCCATCCCACACCCACCAGTTCAAATGAACCTCAGTGAACCTCATGGCAGTTTGCAAAATCATCCCAATTTTATTATAATGAGAATTTTCCACTTCTTTTGTGTCCCCTATGAGCAACTTTTCATCTGCTGGGTATCCAGGAGCAAACCATTACACCCTGATTCATTTTCTGCTGCGTTCGTTTCATTTTTGATTCAATATTAATTAAGAAGTCCCTGAAACCCTTGCGCAGATTCAAAAGGTTCTTGTTGACTGAAGATTGTTTTTAGCCATCTCTAGTGGAGCTAAACTTGAGAGCAACTGAATTTGGGCCTGAAAGAAAGAAACAAGAGCATTGTAATCAGAATGAACTCATAATCATCACAAGTCAAAATTGTGATTTTTAAATTGAAGTTTGATTGACTGGGGAGTCCGACAGTAAACACACCCTCTCTGCCTTTCTGCAGGAGTATGGAGCAGCTTCAGTGCTGGGTGGATGGCGACCCTTTGGAGCAATTGACCACCCCGCTTTTCCTCCCATCCTCCACCCTTCTGTCCATGCCCACCACCATAAGGCACACCCCCACAGCCAGGACTCGAGAGGCATCTTTCACACAGGTACGACTGTTTCCCGACACTGAAATAGGTTCGCTGTTTAAGCTGCTACAGATAAAGAAAATCTTTTATCTTTCCAGGAGCCTGATGATCCTTTGGAAAAAGTGACCCGGCGTAAGCCTGCTCCTGAATCTTTGACGTGGCGACTGAAGGAGCTGGAACGCCAGATTTTGGCAAGCCAAGAGGAAGAACTGGCCTGCAGGCTAAAGCTGAGCGGCATGCTGAGCATCGTCGATGACTGACAGCACTTGAAGCAAACAGAAGTGTTTGCATCTTCATACCTGTCTGTGACATGATCATCACCTTTTCATCTCAGTGTGGTCGGGTTCACGGACTACAAATAGGATTGTGGGGTTTTTTTTGTTGTTGTTGTTGTTATTTTAAACATGAAAATGTATATTTTTAGCACTGGATTAACTTTGTAACACTGACTCCGGATTTATTGTTGTTTATTAAGAGTGTCTCTGTGTAACTAGCACATTAAACGCTGGGGATTGAACTCCTTTAATCCCACATTATTATTGAATATATAATTGTTGAATAAAAGTGGAATATTTTTCTTGTAAAACCGTTTGTCATTGTTATCATTGCTTTATCACTGTCCAGCTGTGAGCCACATGTGTATGTTTATCTGAGCAGCTCTATGATTCCACGACCACACTGTAAACTCCGCCCATTTCCCCTCCCACTCGGTTTGTGATTGGAAAGCCGAGTCTCTGCTCATGTCTCTCCATGTGGAGAACTCCTCGGACGGGCCTCGCATGGCCTCCTGGGAAGTGGAGTCTAAGATGTACTAAACTCGCTGCACTCGCTGCCCTCTCAGGACTACAGTTCCCGTGGAAACACTGGAAGGGGCGGAGCTTCGGGAGCTCTTGAGATGAGATTCATTCACGTATTTTAGCGGAGGGTTTGACTGATCTGACAGCAGCTATGACTGAGGGAACGTGAGTTTTTGGCTTCTTTCATTTAACAACTATGAGATTTTAATTTCAGTGAGAATTTTACCTGAATAAATAGGACGATAATAATAAATAAATCATTCATAGTGCACGTTTTTGTCGTAACTCTAAGAAATGTTTAAGAAAACATTAGTGAAATGTACTTGTTAATGAGCTCAGGAATTATAAAGACTTTTTAGAAAGCTAAAATTTGGGGATGGGATGCGAGAGGTCGGAGCCAGGTCTTACCTGCTCATGAAACAGGTTGAGTCAAGTGTTTAATAACCTTTGAGCATTTGAAAATGGGGTCTGTATGTAAAATTGCTCTAATTTATAAAAATGAAACAATATTTTGTTAAATCTCTTGAAATCAAGCTGGAAGTCTGCACTTCAGTCACATCTGTAAAAGGCAATCTACAGAAGTGTTTCCTTCTTCAAATACTCTTTCTGCCAGGCACCTGCGGAGGCGAGGGGGGCCGTATAAGACGGAGCCAGCCACAGACCTAAGCCGCTGGAGGCTGACCAATGTGGAGGGCCGGCAGACGTGGCGGTACCTGGAAGATCAGGAGACCGCAGACAGAGAGCAGAGAATGCTGGAGGCCCATTCACTCGGCTTGGACACGGTGGGCTCCTCTCAGTTGTTTCCCATCTTTTACAGCTTTTGAGTTGACTGTTTGGCTCTTACTGGAAACTGGATTTCTCAGAGCGACACAGTAAACTTGAGTATCTTTAAACTTTGTGGATGACCACGGTGGGTAGTAAGATCACTGATTCTCTCCACAGAGTAAGTTCGTGTCCGACTCTCCAGCCGCCCACACTGCTGTGGACGCCGCAGTGAAAGGCATGCACTTCTACAGTCAATTGCAGGCCGAGGACGGTCACTGGGCAGGAGACTATGGAGGGCCTCTCTTCCTGTTGCCAGGTGAGTCTAGTCATCCTCCTTATCCTGATGTCTGTAGTGACCGTGCAAAATAAAGTGAAGTTTCTCATTGCATCATTGGAGATGTTCCCTGTAAAGCACTGCCTTTACAGGGAACAGAGTCTTGTCTTCAACCTCCAGTTGTGAATGTAATGGTAGAAAAATAAAGGTGCAAATTCAGTACACATTAATGTATTTATGGCAGACTAACTGTGAAACCCAGGAAGGTTTGAACCCACCATTTATTTATTTTTGTGTGTGTGTGTGTGTGTGTGTGTGTGTGTGTGTGTGTGTGTGTGTGTGTGTGTGTGTGTGTGTGAGGCAACAGTTTTAACCTTTGCACCATCAGTGACGGTGATGCAGAATGAATCAGCAGGAGTACTGACAGGGACTAGAAAGAGAGAGCATCACTTGTATTGGTTTCTCTCCATTGACTCCCTCTTATATTCAGAATTTAGTTTAAAATCCTGCTCCTTACATACAAGGCCCTGAACAGTCAGGACCCATCTTATCTTAAAAACCTCATAGCTCTCAGACTGCAGGCTCACTTGTGGTTCCTGGGATGTTAAGAGTAGAATGGGAGGCAGAGCCTTCAGCTTTCAGGCCCCTCTTCTGTGGATTCAGGAGACAGACAGCCACTCTGCTTTTCAGATTTAAGATTAGGCTTAAACTTTCCTTTATGATAAAGCTTATGCTTCAGGCTGGATCAGCTAACCCTGAATCCATCCTTAGTTACGCTGCAATAGTCCCAAGCTGCTGGGGGATTCCTATATGCACTGAGTGTTTCTTCTTCACCTCTTTATGCACCACTATAACACTGAATCTTTAGCAATTATTAACGCTGGCTCTCTGTGCCATAGTTTGTCTTTTGTCCATCTCCCTCCTCGTTCACACAGATAACTGTCCCTCCCTGAGACTGGTTCTGCAGGTTACCTGTTCAAATGGAGTTTGTCCTTTGTTTTGATTGTTGGTGTTTTCTCTGTATTAGGGTCTTCAATTTAAAATATAAAACTGCTTGAGGTGGCTGTTGTTGTGAATTGATGCTATATAAATAAAACAGGGTGTGAGGGATTTCATGTCTCTGTTCGGGTGCTTCCACAGGTCTCCTGATCACCTGCCATGTCGCTAAGATCTCTCTGCCTGAGGCTTGGAAGAAGGAGATGGTGAGGTACCTGCGCTCAGTCCAGCTCCCTGATGGAGGCTGGGGTCTGTAAGTCAACAGGGTTTTTTTTTTAAAATATTCTTTTAATGTTCATATCACCATACCAACCTTATCACTCATGTGGAACCGATATCAGTAATAACTTTGATTCCAACCTGTTATTACATCAAAACTCTTACCAGATTTAAATAAGAACCAAATACAGAGACAAACAAACAAATAAGAAGCACTGAGACACAAAGACTAACACAAAACACGATGGCAGGAGAAGTAGAAAGACATCAAACACATTTAACAGCACATATAACAGAGAGGCAAGTTTAGTGCTGCTAAACTGCTCTAAAATGATCCCAGGACAGCACGTTTCCAAAGTCAACTTCTCAAGCGCTGATCACAGCAGCAGTGAGCATGTGTGTGTCACTTCTGCAGACATGTTGAAGACAAGTCCACCGTCTTTGGCACAGCGCTGAGTTACACCTCACTTCGGATCCTGGGAGTGGATCCCGATGATCCAGACATGGTTCGTGCCAGGAACAACCTGCACAGCAAAGGTCTGTCATGTTCAGTGTGCGTTTTTCTCCATGGTGTCATGTTTTCAGCTGCAGTGTACCATAGCGCTCTGTGTTTATCTGGTACAGGTGGAGCAGTTGGGATTCCCTCGTGGGGTAAATTCTGGTTGGCCATTTTGAACGTCTACAGCTGGGAGGGAATGAACACGCTCCTCCCTGAGATGTGGTGAGTGGGAGATGATTTCCAGACTCGTGTGCAGCTCTGTGGCCTCTCACAGGTGTGTTACATGAAACAAGAGTTTAACCCTCTGCGGCGTTGTTGGTCATGACTCTGACCCTGACTTGTGGTTTTTCTAAGTAGAATGGAAGTCAGACTGATCATTTTCCCTCAAATATAAATGTTCCAGGATTCCTGACGTGTTTCTGTCTCTTCCAGGCTCTTCCCCACCTGGATGCCGGCCCACCCCTCCACCCTGTGGTGTCACTGTCGGCAGGTCTACCTCCCGATGAGTTACTGTTATGCCGTCAGACTGGCCGCAGACGAAGATCCCCTGGTTCTCAGCCTCAGACAGGTGTGGAGTCCACCGTGTTCCACATGGGGGCGCCATGCTCCAACACAGTACGGCCAAACGTATTCAGTGTTGTGCTTTGCATCCCAGCTGTGGCTTACCTGGTGATGTCATGTGGACATGACATCCTCTTAAAGTTTAGCACAAAAACATTCCTGCTGTTACTGTAATTAAACCTGATCCTCTTTGCCATTAATGATAATTAAAATAATGATAATATTAGTAAATATATCAGCGTTAGTAAAAATAGAGAATGACTGTGAGCATCTGTGGAGTTACCTGCTGTACAGGTAGGCCTGTGTTTTAAAAGGTTTTCTAGGTTGATTCAATTAATCCTCAGACAGTCAGAAATATTATAATTCTGATCATTTATCAGTACTGATACATATGAGACTTCATCAGAATTGTGACCATCACAGCAGATGCCTTTGTGTGAAAGTAACTGAGAATAAAACAGAAAAACATGAAGGAGATTTTTCTGGCCTGGCTTTTTATAGCAGATAACCTTAAAAAATATTCTGCAATATTCTGTAATTTTGCATAATTTTAAAAAGTTTTAATTTCTTCAGTATTGAACAGCAGAAATTAGGCTTTCTTGTCCGAGGTCCTTTAAGTGAAAAAAAGAAAAAGACAGTGCTGTAAACAACGGTAGACTGTTGGGTAATAAGCGAATGAATAATGCAGAAAACAGAGATTTGAGACGGGAAACTGTTCTTGAAGTAAAGAGAGAGAGAGAGAGAGAGAGAGAGAGAGAGCTGTGCAGGAAGTGTGATTTTTTTATTGTGGTGGAAGCAAACCAGCAAAACTCAGAGGGAATTCATGACGATGTTTATCAAATGTGAAGCGCAGTTTGATGCTTCTTTTGCTGCTGGCTCGGTGAATTTTGGTTGGAGAGAGACTAAACCTGCAGCTCAGAATCAGCGCAAAAAGATGTAAACACAGAGCAGACCAGACGCATCAGAATCGCTGAGCTCCGACGGCGTGTCCGTCTACAGGCCGTCGGGTGAGAAAGCCGAGAAAGACAAAGCTGATTCTGATGCGTCGGGTCCGCTCCGTGTTTACGTCTTTGTGTGGAATCCGTGTACCTGCTCTCATTTGCTGTTTGGTGGTTGTTGAAATAGTTTTGTGAGCTTTAATCTGAGAATTTGGCGTTTCTGGCAAAACACAGTTATATTTAAAAGTCAATTCAGGATTTAATGAGTCGATATCGCTTTATTCAAGCTACTCACCTCCCTCTTCCACCTGCACTTTCAACTGGACCACGGCCGATCAGAGAGGTCCCGCCCCTGACTGTCTCTGATTGGTTTAGTCCACGATAGGGGCATAACGTGTGTCTGTTGTTGACCACACGAGATTTTTTTTTGTTACCCAAACAGTTGGTCGCACTGGTGTGACCAAAGATTTATTTATTTTTTTTTTTTTAGTCGCATCACTGAAAAATTTGGTTGCATTTGCGACCAAATTGGTCGCACTCTAGAGCCCTGCCTCTCAGTCCTTCTTTCCTTTTCTTATTTTAGTTTCGCTCTCGCTTTTTATGTTTGTTTTCTTCCTTTTTTTTTATATCTACCTGTCTGTCTGTCTCTTCCTTGTTCTTATTTTTTAGGCTGAGGTTGGAGTCTAGGAGAATTATGTGAATAGAGTGTGTTCCTGTGCCTGTGTTTTGCCTTTAATTGTTCTCTTCCTCTGTAGTCTGTATGTATATCAATAACATGGGCCTTGTTCTTTGTGCTATAGGAGCTTTACGTGCAGGACTATGCTTTTATAAACTGGCCGGCGCAGAGGAACAACGTGGCAGCATGTGACATGTACACACCTCACAGCACACTCCTCACAGTCGCTTACAGTAAGTCTGACCTGTGAATACCTGCCTCCAGAGCTGCACATTTAAAACAGTTGGGTTGTAATGACTGCTAAGAAAAAATGGACTAACAGATGTTTTGCACAACAGCAAAGCTTTCAGCAGCAGATATGAAGGAAAGAGAAACTGCTGAGTCTGTGTTTCCACAGGCTCCGCTAATTTAGAGACTTATTCCTCATGGAGAACGAAAACAAGACAGAACATCTTCAACCGGTCTTTTACTCGCTAATGAGGGACGGCTTGGTCAGAACCAGGCTGTGGAGCTAAACGCTCCTCACCTGTCTCCAAACCAAGTCCTTCAAAGAGCAGCTCTCCTCACAGCTATTTATTGACAAACTGTTACAATACACATCACAACACAAGCACCTCCCACCGTAAAACCCCCCAATGGTTCTAAAAGACAAGGCACTATGTGTATGTGTGTGCACGTGTATGCATGTCTTTGCATGTGCAAGAACGTGTGTGTGTGTCATGGGGGTGCGTTTGTGTGTCCTCCTGCTCACCAAAACGATCATAAAAGCAGGAAGCTTACAACACAAGAAACAGATCTTTCAGATAAGATGTGCCTAATAAAACCCACGTCAGCCTCCCCCAGCACCAAATTGGCTGGAGAAGTGGTCAGAGACAAAGGAATGTCTTTGATCACACAGTTTAAAACAATGTAGAGATGGTAAGAATAAAAATTACAACATTTACCAATTTACTTTAATAGAAAAGTTTTGTCTGGAGGGTGTTTTACACAGTGAGGATGGTAATAAGTGTTTTCAGTGGGTATTCCCCTCCACTCTCTTCTCTAACCCTGTGACTTTGTTCCTTTTGGCCTGCAGTGGTGTTAAATGTATACGAAGCCCACCACAGTACCACGCTGAGAGGAAAAGCAGTCAAAGAGCTGTATGATCACATCGAGGCCGACGATCGCTACACGAAATGCATCAGCATTGGCCCGGTAACTAATACACAGATACTCGAAGCAAAGAACACAGATTTGTGGAGTTTGAGTTTCTAGGTGCAAAATTTATTTAAATCATCTTATTTAGGCAAGGCAAGTTTATTTATATAGCACAATTCAACAACAAGGTGATTCAAAGTGCTTTACAGAGACATTAAAAACAAAAACAAATAAAAAGCATGATTTAAAATTGTTAAAAAACAAACAAACAAAAAAACAGTATATAAAATCAGAACAGTAGATAAAATCAGTACCGTAGTTAAAATGTAAGTTTGGAAATTTAAGCTTAAAAGTGTGGATTTGGTGCTTTATTCAAATGCAGTTGAGAACAGGTGAGTCTTCAACCTGGATTTAAATAAACTGAGTGTTTCAGCTGATCTGAGGCTTTCTGGGAGTTTGTCCCAGATATAAGGAGCATAAAAGCTGAATGCAGCTTCTCCGTGTCTGGTTCTTCTGACTCTGGGAACTGATAAAAGACCGGATCCAGATGACCTGAGGGATCTGGAAGGTTCATACTGGGTCAGGAGGACACTGATGTATTTTGGTCCTAAACCATTCAGAGGTTTATAGACCAGCATCAGAACTTTAAAGTCTATCCTCTGACGGACAGGCAGCCAGTGTAAAGACCTCAGAGCTGGACTGATGTGGTCCACTTTTTTGGTCTTAGTGAGGACTCGAGCAGTTCTGAATGAGCTGTAGATGTCTGACTTATTTTTTTAGGTAGACCTGTAAAGATGCTGTTACAGTAATCAAGCCTACTAAAGATGAATGCATGGACTAGTTTTTCCAGGTCCTGTTGAGACATCAGATCTTTTATCCTTGATATATTCTTGAGGTGATAGTAAGCTGACTTTGTTATTGTCTTAATGTGTTTTTGTAAGTTTAGGTCTGCATCCATCACTACACCCAAATTTCTCGCCTGGTTTGTGGTTTTTAGATGTATAGATTGAAGTTCTCTGGTGACCTGTAATCGTTTTTCTTTGGCGCCAAAGACTATTACTTAAGTTTTGTTTTTGTTTAGCTGGAGAAAATTGTTACACAACCAGTCATTAATTTCCTCAATGCATTTACCAAGAGCCTGTACAGGGCCTTGGTCTCCTGGTAACATTGTGATATATATTTGTGTGTCATCTGCATAGCTATGATAGTTTATTTTGTTGTTCTTTATAATCTGTGCCCGTGGGAGCATGTAAATGTTAAACAGAAGGGGTCCCAAGATGGAACCTTGGGGAACTCCACATGTGATACTTGTCTGCTCAGATGTGAAGTTACCTATTGATACAAAGTATTTCCTGTTTTCTAAGTATGTTTTGAACCAACAGTGTAAAATAAAAAGAGCAACGTGCAGTTAGATATCTGCTGATGGTTCTCCTCAGATCTCCAAGACTATCAACATGCTGGTTCGCTGGTATGTCGATGGTCCCTCCTCTGCAGCCTTTCAGGAGCACGTGTCCAGGATCCCGGACTACCTCTGGTCAGTCAGCCGATCTTGAACAGTTCAGTAATAAAACAAACCAAACTCCAGCTTCAAGAACAACTTCAACTATGCAACATACAGAAAAAAATCATTTACAAAAGGTGTAAAACTGATAAACTTACTGTAAGTTCTCTGTGTACCAGGTTGGGACTGGATGGAATGAAAATGCAGGTGAGAATTTGTTCTGTCTTTGTTTTACCTCTTTAACATTTGAAGGTGTGTTTCTGAGGATCTCTGCACCTCCAGCTTGCAAAAGAAGAAAGAAGAAACTCTTTACTGAGCCTTTATTAAATCCATATTATTCTCACAGCAGAAAGATGTCATTAAGTGTGAGATATAGAGGAGAATGGTGCATCACCGATGTAGAAAGAAGAATCCATAGAATCAGTTTTGCCGACAGCTAAAGTTCAGGTGGTGCATTAATCCAAAGAATAGCCCAAAATCTACTTGAATACATAAATTTATTGCCTTCTAAACACATTGTTTTAGTTTACTTGTTTGTTTCTTGCTTTGGGATTAATCCAATCTCTTTTCTGACACAGGGGACGAATGGATCTCAGCTCTGGGACACCTGCTTTGCTGTGCAGGCTTACCTCGAGGTAAGACAAAGATGACCTCTAATGCTTACAGTAATTTCAACCAAAGCACATTCATGCTCATATGTAAAACCCCTCCAACAGCCCTCCATCTGTATTTGACAAGACTGCTTAAAGAAGTTCTGCCATTAATTAATGCTTCAATCTTAAATATGAGCAGCCTATCTCTAATAATTAGCTCTGTTCCACAGGCCTTCAAGCTGGCAGTAGTTAAATCATTACTTAATCATCCATCCCTTGACTGAGCTGTCTTCGCTAATTATAGGCCAATCTCCAACCTTAATTTCATATGGAATTCAAATCCTTGAATTGTCAAACAGCTAACAGATCATCTGCAGAGGAATGGCTTATTTGAAGTTTCACTCAGGTTTCAGAGCTCATCACAGCACAGAAACAGCTTTAGTGAAGGTTACAAATGATCTTCTTATGGCCTCTGACAGTGGACTCATCTCTGTTCTTGTCCTGTTAGACCTCAGTGCAGCATTCGATACTGTTGACCATAATATCCTATTATAGCGATTAGAACATACTGTAGGTATTACAGGTACTGCACTGCAGTGGTTTTTATCATATCTAACTACTAGACTCCAATTTGTTAATGTAAATGGAGAGTCCTCTTCACACACTAAGGTTAGTTATGGAGTTCCACAGGGTTCAGTGCTAGGACCAATTCTGTTTACATTATACATGCTTCCCTTAGGCAGCATCATTAGAAGGCACAGCATACATTTTCACTGCTATGCAGATGACACCCAGCTCTATCTATCCATGAAAACAGAAAACAGACAGCAATGTCTTAAAGATATAACCTGGATGACCTGGATAACTTTTTGCTTCTAAATTTAGGTAAAATGCACGTTATTGTACTCAGACACAGCTGTGTACCCAGAATTGGGCCCTGAGAAACTCCACATATGAAATCAGTGAGTAAAATTTGATGAGAGTCGAACTAGTCAAACACTGAGCCAACACATAGTCCTAAACGGGACGTCACAATCAACTTTGTCAATAAATATTATCTGGTAACAGAAATGTTACCTGTGTAATTTAGTCCGAGATCAAGACGACCTTGACGAGCTGTTTTAGTGCTGTGTTTGACATAAAAACACATCAGGAAAACTACTTTTGTGTGTTGCAGTTTTGTTTTGTTTTTTTCAGGCAGGAGCTCAGGACGACCCAAAACTAGCTGAATGCCTTCGAGACGCCCATCAGTTTCTCACTATCACACAGGTACAGCAAGGAGATGCACTTTATCCACCGAATGGCTTTGATAATGAAAACAAATTTTTTTGTGTTCTTTGCATATTTATGTGGTGTCTGAATAATCTGAAAAACTAGCTTCTGATTGGGATAATTCACCTAAACATTAAAGTTGGAAACCAGAAAGTAGTACACATTGTTTTAGTAGTATATTTTAGTTTTTCTTCCAGAAATCAAAGAATCCTGAATTATAATCTATGGGTGAATTCCCTAACAGCAATGATGATGATAGAAGTAATACCTTTTAGTGAAAAATGTTTTTTTAAAACTTTATTTGGAGAAACGTTTGCAGATACTTAAGTGATTTTAATCCGATTTGACTGGTGATTTAAACATGCAGTTTCTGTGTCCTGATGACCATTGAAATGTAATTGTATGTTTTAAGATAACGGGCCAAATACATGCTGCATGAGCTTCTAAGATGGCCCCAAGTTTCAAGACTTCATCATTTTATTTTGACACTTTAAAAAATGTTTATTTTAAATGGCTGACCAGTTTTTCGCTCTTACAGATCCCGGAGAATCCTCCTCAATATCAGAAGTACTACAGACAGATGAATAAGGTACAGATATTATCACCCTGCAGTCGCTTTTAACCAGTTTATTTATCATTGTTAAATAAATCACTCGAATGTGCTTTGACGAAACATAAACCGTCTTAAATTTAGCTTATGTGTATAAGTAAAGCATGCACTGCATTTCTTTCAGGGAGGTTTCCCCTTCAGTACCCGTGACTGTGGTTGGATTGTGGCCGACTGCACTGCAGAAGGCCTGAAGTCACTGATGCTGCTGCAGGAGCTCCGCCCCTCCATCAGGCAGCCCGTCCCCTCTGAGCGTCTGTGTGATGCCGTCAACGTGGTGAGTACAAAAAAGGAGGACTTAGTCAGTAAGCCTTTTTTTTTTTTTTTGTTTACAGTTCATACTCTCCACATCCTGTTTGTGTTTTATGCCCCACACATCCCAGAGATCTGCAGGTCTGCTGCAGCAGGCTTCTGCTCGTATTTTAAATGAACCAAATAAATACTCAGCTCTTAAACTTGACTGTAATTTCTAATTGATTTTCTAGGTTTAACACTCTAATATTACCTTATGTTGCACATTTGATCTCTAATGCCTATCGTATTTTATGTACAGCACTAACTGAAATAAATGTTGTTGAAATAAATGTGGAGTGTTGAGAAAAATTGAGAATATCTAAGGCTTCCTGTGAAATCTTGCTGCCATTTCATTTTAAACGCAATTGGAGTGCAAACTGAACTGAAGACCCCGCCCCTCGTCATCCTCTTCTTCATCTTTTCACCATGTTTCTGTTTTTGTAGCTGCTGAGCATGAAAAACACAGATGGTGGATTTGCCACATATGAAACTAAGAGAGGAGGGAGACTCCTGGAGCTGCTCAACCCCTCTGAGGTTTTCGGTGAGTGTGTTGCCAACATCTTACTGAAAAAAATGTCTCTGTCTAAAAGAAACTTTGATTTCAAAGAGTCATGTGAGGAGGAGTTCCCGGCAGTTGCTGGGAATGTCTGAGTCCCTTAAACTGTAAATATGTAGATATGAAAAAGGGAGGCAATAAATATAAACATGACATTTGGACATTTTCAGTACGCAATGGAAACAATGACCTTTCCAGTAGCAAAGGGCAGAAAGTCAAAGACTGCCTTATTTTCCATTGAAAATGAGGATGCAGAACATGTTGTGAAATGTTTGTTTTTCACTGTTACTTTGTGCCTTGTCTGTCTTTTTCTTTTATCTCTTACGTTCATACACAAACAGGCGACATCATGATTGATTACACATATGTGGAGTGCACCTCAGCAGTTATGCAGGCTCTGAGGCATTTCCAGAAGGTCTACCCTGATCACCGTGCCGAAGAGATAAGGTATAAACACGTTGTTTAGAGGTATGCTATCTCCTAAAACTGTTTTCACACATGCACTGCAATCCTGAACCCTTGTGTACATGACTCGACAGACGGGTAGGTGACAGCAAAGGCTGGACATTAGCTACACTTACTGCCATCTTTTCTGCTCCCTCTCATAAACCCATTGGAGCAAATGTGTCCACAGTGTGAGATTCTTCTGTAATTGTCCAAAGTATTAGCAGGGCTTAAACTAAAGCTGACCTAATAAAATGAGTATAAAACCAAACTGTCTTTTTCTGAAAATATCTTGAGCATATGTGTTTTCTCAGTTGTCGCTTAAGTTCAGGAGGATCCTCTGAGTTTGCTGTCTTCTTCAGGTCGACTCTGAGAGAGGGGCTGGAGTACTGCAGGAAAGTTCAGAGACCTGATGGATCTTGGGAAGGGTGAGGCCAAACTTAGAGATTTATTACTGGATCTCCTTGGTAGATTTTATATATGAGAGCACCCAAATCCAGAACATTAGAGACAAATTTGTAAAAAACACAAACAAAAAAACGAAATAATAACATAGACATGAAGTTTGTCAGGTTTAGTAAAATCAGCTAAGCTCAAGTCATTTATGTGGTTCTTCAAAACCACAAAGGAATTAGATCACCTGAGATTTATTTATTCGGTGTAACCGTGCATTGAACTGAGAAATTACACTTTGGAAGAGAAAAAGTTTCAGTGCTATTGTTACAGAAAAAATTTAAAACACATCAAGTAATGACCAAGTACACTGAAAGACAACAATTTTATTTAAACAGCGCCAAATCACAACAACACCTCAAGGTGCTTTATATTGTAAGGTAGACCCTGCAATAATACATACAGAGAAAAACCCTACAATCGTATGAGCCCCTATGAGAAAGCACTTTGGCGACAGTAGGAAGGAAGAACTCCCTTTTAACAGGAAGAAACCTCTGGCAGAACCAGGCTTAAGGAGGGGCGTGCATCTACAGTGACCAGTTGAGGTGAGAGAAGGAAGACAGGATAAAAGACATGCTGTGGAAAAGAGCCAGAGATTAATAGCAAGTATGATTCAATGTAGAGAGGTCTACTAACACATATTGAGTAAGGCAACTGAAGAAGAAACATTCATTGCATCATGGGAATACCCCAGCAGCCTACACCTATTGCAGCATAACCAACGGAGGATTCAGGGTCACCTGATCCAGCCCTAACTATATGATTTAGCAAAAAAGGAAACCTTTAAGCCTAATCTTAGAAGTAGAGATGGTGCATGTCTCCCGAATCCAAACTGGAAGCTGGTTCCATAGAAAAGGGGCCTAAAATGTTACTAATGTAACTCTTTATTCTCCTGGACAGACGGATGCCACAGACTTTCCTAATATTCCTAAGACAAGATGATGAACAACTAACATGAATCAGTAGCATGCAGGTGCAAGTGCATTAAAGTGCATTTGTAAAAAATGCAGCAGGCTAATCCTTATTGAAATGTGAAAGAAAAACTATTACACCAACTTTCAAAGCTGATCAGGTGACAGAACGGTGCAGCTAATGCTTGTGAACAACAGGTGAAACCGATGAGTAGAACATGAAGTTAAAACAGACAAAGGCAGGAAGTAAAATGATATAAAGGTGTGCAAGGAAAGCCCCAACTATACTGTGAAGATGACTTTTACATTCCTGTCTCATTGCTTAGTTCCTGGGGAGTCTGCTTCACGTATGGGATGTGGTTTGGCCTGGAAGCTTTTGCTTGCATGGGTCACGTGTACGAGAATGGGTAAGATGTAATCACTGACTTTTATACACATTCTCCTACGTTTAAACCGCCCATTGTTCTCCAAAACTTGCTGAACAGCAATGACCTTCTGTGACCTCTAGCCTACATATTTCTTTTTGTATCACATTCTTTGTGAGCAGACATGTGTGCGAAGAGGTGCAGAAAGCCTGTCAGTTCCTGCTGGACCGGCAGATGCCAGAGGGAGGGTGGGGGGAGGACTTTGAGTCATGTGAGCAGCGTCGCTACATCCAGAGTGGCTCCGCTCAGATACACAACACCTGCTGGGCTCTGTTAGGGCTGATGGCTGTCAGGTAACAAAGAGCAACTCACCTTTGGGCTACTGACCAATCAGAAAGAGTCAGAATAAAGATGTGATGTGAGCATTGTGTTAATCGGGTTGTTTAGTTTATGTAATGCATGTTGTGTGTCTGCATAACCAGGCATCCTGACAGGAAGTCCATTGAGAGGGGAGTACAGATGCTGATTGACAAGCAGTTGCCCAACGGAGACTGGCCACAGGTGACTCTCTGCCTTTAAAGGGACAGCGCACCCTAAAAATCAAACACAAATGTCTTCACTCTGTAAAGAGACTTAGCTGCTTAGTTTTTCAAAAGCATTGTTTTAGTGCTATTGGCCCAACACAGCGAGTGCCATCTATATGACGACGTTACTACAGCAGATATTTCCAAAACTGGACATGTGTCCCTTTAATCCCTGCATTGATGACCATGTGAAATACAACAGGATTGTTAATGTGTTGTTTTTCTTCCTCCTTTTCAGGAGAATATTGCAGGTGTGTTCAATAAAAGCTGTGCCATCAGCTACACCTCATACAGAAACGTCTTCCCGATCTGGACCCTCGGCCGCTTCTCACGACTTTATCCCACCAGTGGGCTGGCCGGGAAGGTCAAGCTCTGAACAGACTGCATGCCAAAAACATCAATGTCTCCAACAAAAAATAGAAAAACAACATTTACTGGAACACATAATCTCTGTTTTTAAGTCACACCTGAAATGACTCAATGAACATGCACCATTGATGTGTTTCAGCTGCGAACACATTTCATTCTTTGAATTACTTCCTGTCCACACAGCCAGAGCTCCTCCTTAAAATCCTTTCTCAGTCTGATCTTAAACATTCATGTACACAAAACAGACTCCTGTCGATGTCGCCTTACATCCCCTTTTACTTGTAGTTTACTCTTTATTTGATCTTAATAATTAAAAAAGAAATACAGAGTTTGGCTTTGTCATCTCTTCCTGAAGTACACAAAACATATTGGCAGACGAGGGTGATGAGGAAGAAACAGTAGAGGAAAGACTCACAGAGATTTTTCATTAACAGGTTCTATGCAGTCAGGAGGGTTTCATGATCCCAGCAAAACTCAGTAACACAAAGCACTGCCACCATCACATCTCATGATGTTTTAACATTTATTTACGCTCACAGTCAACTGTTTTCTGCAACAATGCCTGCATCCCCTACTGCAGCACATAGCCGAGGTTATTGATACCAATCCTACCATTATGTTTTCTAGGCTGAAGTCCAGCAGCTTGTGTGGTAAAGAGTTAATTTATTAGAAGAACTGTGTGTCAAGTGTACAAAAAAAAAAAGCCTTGTGTTGTGGCTTGGTGGCTTAGTGGGAGTGTCACTTTTGGGGGAAAAAAAGTGCACTTGGAAACAAACATAACAAAGCTTCACAACTGGTTAATCCAGTGTGATCCATCTTGATATTTGTTCAGAGTCGGAGGCGTGACAACATGCTAAGAAAGCAGGTTTCACTGCATCTTCTTCAACTCTGTAAAAATATAATATCAGTGCCAAACGAGGTTTCAGGTTAACCTTTGTTTGTTACCTGAAAGGACGGACCAAGTATATTTGGAGGTATTTATAACAATGGGCAAAATCCTCTAAAAGCCAAGTTGGTGAATTCAAAAATAATTTTTGTGTAATAATTAATCAGCTGAAAAAAGCCAAAGATAAAAACCCACTCTGATGATGGTTATCAACTTTATATATCAAGTTTCTGCCTCAGGATCTGTGCACGCTTCTTGGTGTATGCTCTGTGTTCCATTAGAGGTATTTAACACCTGTACTGATGTATTTTCTGATGATCTGAGTAGGTGGTGATTTCATACCTGCTGATCTCTAATCTGGAAACTAACCTGAAGCCCAAACCAGGTAACAGGAATTCAGCTTATCCAGGAAACGTCAGGGTAACCCCGGGCTTTATGTACAGAGGTGGTTCACTTCTTACCAGGCTCCTGAATCAATTCTCCTAAAATAGCATTACTGTTTCTGAAAGATGCTTCAGACCTCTGCGAGGAGATTAGGAGCGTCAAGTGTGTGTTTCTCTGATGGGCATAAAATATAAGATTTTTCACTAAAATTTGAATCATTTTAGCATTTATATATGATCCTGAAACTGGACATCCAATCTGTGCCAACCTCCAACCTCTAATTTGCATGCTTGAATTCTGAAGTTTAAACATAATGTTTACTGTCAAACCCTTAAACAGCACCAAGTCTGCAGCTGAGAGAACATCCGGCTCCATTTTATCACCTCAGTGGTAAAATAATTAACTGGAATTAAAATGTTTATTTTAATGTGCAAATAATGAGATGAATGGTTTGCTTTACTCACCTGGGAATATTTAGCATTTCACTGTCATATTTTTATGGCCTTTCTACATTTTTAATTACCATTTCATCATCGTCATCTGACAATGTGTCTGACTGGAGATGGTGACACGCATAGGGATCATAATCATATGATCATGTCAACACATGGGAAAAACTTAAATTAACTTAGTGAGGTGATAACCACTTTAATTCCAACTGCCAATGTTAGGATTGAACTTATGAATGCAACACCTTTAAAACAGTATTGACTTGAATATGTAGCCCTGCAAACGAAACAAAAAACTATTATAAAAGATAAATTATAAAAAAAACTTTCTCTGAAGTTCCTGTTTCTAAGGCTGTACAGATATAATATAACATATATAATCACACCTGTTTTGCATGAGAAAAATGCAGGAACAAACAGCCCTGTCAATCACACTGTTCACTCACAAAGTACTTAAGCATGAAATCGAAGCGCATTTGTGTGTTACTCTGACCCATGTGTTCTTACATCAACATGTAATTCTGGTTTTGTCAGTATGTGCATGGTCAGTTGCAGACTATAACACTATATTTGACCTTTAAATGGGCGTTCAGCATACTTCAGGTTGAGGTGTAGCTTTACATATAAAAAGTGGCAGGTGACAGGTGAGTCAGTGGATCAAGTTACCAGCACACAGTAAGTTCAACACTGAATCTCTGCTGATTATCTTGTATGCATATGTGAAGAAAGAGTTTGTATATGTTGTATTTTATTTTGTGAACAGGTTTTGGTGAACTCACTCTGATCTGAACTTACAGGGTGTGAGGTTTGAAATTTGGAGATGTCTGGAAAGGGAAGAGGTAAAACACATAGCTCCCATCATGTGTGTTTTCCATATCTTATACATATTTAAACATTTTAATGTTAAAAGATGAATTTATGACTAATTCTAGGCGGGCATTGTCATGAAGGAGGGCATGGACATGGCCATGGTGGTGGACATGGCCATGGTGGTGGACATGGTCATGGTGGTGGACACGGACATGGTCATGGTGGTGGACACGGACATGGCCCTCATGCTCATGGATGTGAGAAGAAGCACAGGCGCCGGCACAAGCAAGGACACAGGCACCTCAAATGCCACAAGAAGGGGAGGGATTGTCACGGGGTGAGTCTGAATACTGCAGCAGTGCAGATTTGATCCACAACAGGAAGTAGATGCTATTGAGCTGAAAGTGAAGCATGACATGTTTGTGTAATACAGCCTGAAAAATATCACTGAAATAATCTGTTATTCATAAGATGTGTTTGGATGGTTATCAGCAGGTGGCAGGACAGCAAATGCACACTTTAAGCCAATTTTAAGGATATTTTGAGGTCATAAGTGAAAAATAAACCCCTCATCCTAACCACTCAGCCAAAAAGAGTTAACCACCCCTCAATTTAGAATCAATGTGAGGACTTCACCAAATATCATCTGTCTCTTCCCCAGGACTCCAGCAGCTCCTGCAGCAGTGACTCTGACTAGATGAAGATTTCTGGGGGGACCTGCATGGAAACATTGCTATTTTATACTTTCTGCTTTTAATATTACATTTTTTAACACATGTAAGGAACAAAAATAAACATAAAGAATATGTAAAACAGAAGGTTGCTTCCCACATCTATAAAAACTGGATGGTTTGTGGAGTATCATTTTAAGCCTTGAGCTTTGCCATGCTTGCCTTGTTTTTTGAATTAGAACATGACAAGGGTGGCTCAACCCTACCTGAGAAACTGAGGAAACTGCATTCTCACTGGGTAGCAACCTGCCAATCACAAGGCAGCTCCGCCTTAAAGCAAAGCCTTCATCAATCTCTCTTTTAATTGGAACATGACTTTCAAAAAAATATTATGTTGTAGAGCTAACCATAAAGTCATGTGTAAAGTGTTTACTGAGGTCATAAATCAGGCTAAGGCTACGTCCACACGTACATGGGTATTTTTGAAAATGCAGATTTTTCTATGCGTTTGCACCTTTCTTCCACACGTAAACGGCGTTTTCGGTCACTGAAAACTGAGATTTTTAAAAACTCCTGCCAGGGTGGAGATTTTCAAAAACTCCATTTTTGCATTTATGTGTGGACGAAAACGGAGAAAACAGTCAAAGGTGTGCGCCTTTTTTGACGTCAGGTTTCGGTTCTACAATGGCGGACTTAGACAAAATAAATTTACTGTTCTCTGCAGTGTTTAAATGCTTGCATATACACACACAGTCCCAGACTACCTCTGGTCAGTCAGCCGATCTTGAACAATTCAGTAATAAAACAAACCAAACTCCAGCTTCAAGAACAACTTCAACCATGCAACATACAGATGGAAAAAAATCATTTACAAAAGGTGAAAAACTGATAAACTTAAGTTCTCTGTGTACCAGGTTGGGACTGGATGGGATGAAAATGGTGTGAATTTGTTCTGTTTTTGTTTTACCAGTTTGAAGGTGTTTTTGTGAGGATCTTTGCACTTGCAGCTTGCAAAAGAAGAGCCATAAAACTCTTTATTGAGCCTTTATTAAACCCATAATATTCTCTTGGCAGAAAGATGTCAAGTGTGAGACATAGAGGAGGATGGTGCATCATCGGTGTAGAAAGAAGAATCCATAGAATCAGTTTAGGTGACCGCTGAAGTTCAGGAATAGCCCAAAATCTACTTGAATACATAAACTTATTGCCTTCTAAACACATTGTTTTAGTTTAGTTTCATGCTTTGGGTTTAATTCCATCTCTTCTCTGACACAGGGGATGAATGGATCTTAGCTCTGGGACACCTGCTTCGCTGTGCAGGCTTACCTCGAGGTAACATATAGATGACCTCTAATTCTTACAATAGTTTCAGCCGAAGTACATTTAGGCTCATGTGTAACAGCTCTTCTACTGTATTTGACTCACCACCTGGGGACAGGGGAGGGTCCTCAGCTAAAGGAGCTCATTTGCATTAGTATTCAGTATCCACCCAATGCTTTTAATTCCTTAATTAAACACTTTAAACAATCAAGTGCTACATGTTGTTTTTGTAGTATTTATTTTGCTTCCAGATCCTGAGATGACATCAGAGAGAAAGTCAAAGAATCCTGAATTATAATCTGTGGGTGAATTCCCTGGCAGCAATGGTAATAGAAGTACACCCAAATGAGAAACATTTGCAGATATTTAAGTGAATTTAATCCAATTTGACTGGTGATTTAAACATGCAGCTTCTGTGTCCTGGTGACCATTGAAATGTCATTTTATGTAGATAAGGTTTTAAGATAATGGGCCAAATACACGCTGGATGAGCTTTTAAGATTGTTATCAAGTTGCAAGACTTGATTAAATTCAATTCAACTGAAGGTGCTTTATATTGTAAGGTAGACCCTACAATAATACATATACGAAAAACCCAACAATCATATGATCCTCTATGAGCAAGCACTTTTTTGACAGTGGGAAGGACAGGCTCAGGGAGGGGCGGCCATCCACCGTGACTGGTTGGGCTGAGAGTTGATCACAACAGTTTTTATACTGACACTTTCAAAAACCTTTTTTTTCAAAGTGGTTGAATTGTGGCCAACTGCACAGCAGAAGGCCTGAAGTCACTGATGCTGCTGCAGGTGCTCTGCCCCTCCGTCATGCACCCCATTGCCTCCGAGCATCTGTGTGACGCCGTCAACGTAGTGAGTCTGCAGAAAGATATAAAAGGAGGACTTATTCAGTAAACGTTTTTTTTTACAGCTCATAATGTCAACATCCTGTTTGTTTTTATGCCCCACACATCTGCATCAAACTCTCAGAGAGCTCCAGGTCTGCTGCAGCAAGCTTCTGCTTGCCTTTTAAAAACATTCAAATAAACTTTTTGTCTTATTCACAGTGAATCTTTCCTTTTAGTTAAACTATTTCATCATATTAACAGGTAACGGGTGAGCAGAGCCATCATTGATGGTGATACAGAAGCCTGTAGCAGGAGTACTGACGGGGCTCCTGAATACTCAGTACCCATCTTATCTTAAAAACCTCATAGTACTGTATCATTCCATTAGAGCACTTCACCCTCAGACTATGGGCTTACTTGTGTGTAACTCATGACTCTAATAAGACAACTTAAAAGTATCGACTAGTTGCCAGGTTTGAGAGGATTACAATAGGAACTGAGGTGAATGTGAAATTAAATGTCTGGAGGCAGGAAATGAGCGACAATGGTTATTATTTTGACAAGTGAAAATAAAACAAGATTTCAACAATAACAATAATAATAAGCTAGCATCAGGAAAAGAAAAAAAAAACCCAGTCCTGCTGAGCTCAATATTTCAGTTTCTCCTTCTTTGGTCATTCTTTTTTAATTTAGTTCCCTTTTTGTTTCGGTTTGGTGGTTTAAGTTGTTAGTAGTTGAGACACAAAGACTAACACAAAACACTGTCGGCAGGTCTTCCTCCCGATGAGCTACTGTTACACCGTCAACTGACCGCAGAGGAAGATGCCATGGTTCTCAGCCTCAGACAGGTGTGCAGTCTGCCTTGTACCACAAGAGGCCGCCATGTTCTAACACAGTACGACCAAACATATTCAGTGCTGTACTTTGCATCCCAGCTGTGGCTTACCTCACCTGGCTGTATGTGGACATGACATCATCTTAAAGTTCAGTAAAAAACCACTCACAGACAGTGAACCTCCTGTTGTTACTGTATTTAAACCTGATCATCTTTGCTCTTAATGACGATTTAACTAATAATGATAATGTTAGTAAATATATCAGCATTAGTAAAAATACAGAATAATTGTGATCAGGAGTTACTGCTGTACAGGTAGGCCTGTGTTTTAAAAGGTTTTCCAGGTTAACGACTGGTTTCCAGTTTATTCAACAGAGTCATCAGTGGTTAGAATGAGTTAAATTATACAAAATTCCTTCCCTATTCCTAACTTCCATAAATACTCAGCTCTTAAACTGGAATATAATTTTGAATAGTTTCTTACGTCGCTCTTTTTTGGTCAGAGGGCCCGGTGGCGCCAGTGTCCGGCAGCCTCGCCTCTGTCAGTGCGCCCCAGGGCAGCTGTGGCTACAATGTAGCTTGCCATCGCCAGTGTGTGAATGTGTGTGTGAATGGGTGAATGACTGAATGTAGTGTAAAGCGCTTTGGGGTCCTTAGGGACTGAGTAAAGCGCTATACAAATGCAGGCCATGCCATTGACCCTAATGCCTGTCATATTTTATGTATAGCACTTTGAAATAAACGTAATTGGAATAAACGTGGATCATTCTGAAAAATTGAGAATATCTAAGGCTTCTTGCTGCCTTTTCCAATTAAAAGCAATTAGAGTGCAAACTGAACTGAACACCCAGCCCCTCATCATCTTCTTCTTCATCCCTTCATCATTTTTCTGTTTTTATAGCTGCTGAGCATGAGAAACCCAGACACAGTGGATTTACCATATATAAAACTAAGAGAGGTGGATGCCTCCTGGAGCTGCTCAGCCCCTCTGTGGTGTGTTGGGTGAGTGTGTTGCAAACATCTTACTGAAAAAAAACATGTTCTTTGTGTAAAAACATTGATTTCAAAGGTTCATGTGAGGAGGAGTTCCTTGCTGCTGCTGGGAATGTCTGAGTGACTCAAGCTGTAAATACATAGATATGAAAAAGGGAGGCACTAAATATAAACATGACATTTGGAGAGTGAAACCTTTTTCCATTGCGTACTGAAATGTGGCAACAACCTTTCAAGTAGCAAAGGAAAAAGTCAAAGACTGCCTTATTTTCCATTGAAAATGAGGATGCAGAACATGTTGTGAAATGTTTGCTTTACACTGTTACTATGTGCCGTCTCTGTCTTTCTCTTTTATCTCTTACGTGAAGTGTTGTGCACATCACTTGACAGACAACCAGGTGACAGGAAACATAAGGCTGGACATTACATTAGCTACATTACAGGCTACATTAGCCATCTTTGCTGCCCTTTTAGCTCCCTCTCGTAAACCTAGTGCAGCAAATGTGTCCACAGTGTGAGATTCTTCTGTAATTGTCCAAAGTATTAGTACAGCTTGAACTAAACTTAAGCCAACCTAACAAAATAAGTATAAAATCAAACTGTGTTTTTCTGAAAATATCTTGAGCATGCATTCAGGTCAACTCAGAGAGGGGCTGGAGTACATCTTCTTGTACTTGTGTCGTGTTTTCTGTAAATAGATCTAGCTGCTGAGGTTTTTAGAAGTACTGTTTTAGTGCTTTGAGCCATCTTTAGTGCAATTTCCATCTACATAATGATGTTACTTCAGCAGATTTCCTGCTTAAAATGCTGTCTCTGTATGATCCTCAAAAAACAAACTGTCCTAGTTGCCTTATATCACCTTTTACTTGTAGTTTACTGTGATCTTAAAAGGACCGTACAAGACTTTGTAGCTGTGGTTTGCATTTTGTATTGTCATCACACAATCTGATTTTTCACTTTTTGGGCACATTCCAGTGTGCGCTGCCCTGGCTCCGGTGCTCTCCTCCACCACCAGCTTCCTCTCCCGCCCCGGCCGCTACTGAAATAGGGAAGGCATGATTAGAAAATGCTCAACAGCTGTGCAAAACCAGCAAACCAACATTTTGAACTCACTGGTCCACTCCTCCCCTGCAGTCGAGCCACCAACCACACCCTGATGCATTTACTCTTCATTTCATTTTAATAATTAAAAAAGAAGTACAGAGTTTGGTTCTTCCTATAAGTAGACAAAACATCTGTAGATGAGGTTGAGGAGGAAGAAAAAGTAGGGGAGAGGTTCTATCAAGTGAGGAGGGTTTCAGGATCCCAGCAAACTAAAAACGTGACAAAAAGTCCATGCTGAAATCTGGACACCTTAACTTTTATGGTGATTCACACTTAGTTACAATTAAAAATGCTTGCAGGTAACCTGCACACTAGTCTCCTCTGCCTTTTGAAATGTAAGGATGTGTGGTGGAGGACAAAGATAAGACTGGCCATGGTAACTACTCTTTTATTTCTGCAGGTGAAAAGTGCATGAATAAACAAAATACAAGATGTGCTCAAACACAGGACAGACTAATACGTTTTGGGAAGAAAAACACAATGGATGGCAAAATGCAGGAAGTAAAAGAAGAAGAGAAGACAGAAGAAACAATTCTAAAACAGGAAGCGACCCAAAGATAACAGAACTACACTGAGAAACTGAGTAATGCTAAACAAGTTGACAGGATGGCAAAAAGCAGAAATGAATAGAATAGAATACATAGCACACTTCGAGCTATAGGAGCTTCCTTTGACAGAAACCACGGATCTTTCCTTGTGTTGGATTAAAAAGTGTTCATCCAGACAAATGTGAGACAACAGGCTAGAAACTATGGTGCGACGTGCCCATAGACATCTGACACTTTTGTACCGGTATACAATTTCTTTTAGAGAAACTAAGCAGCAACATCTCTTTGCACTCAGACTGTACCTTCAGGGATACAGTAGTTTTTCATTCAGAAGTCATTTAAAATTTACAGGTTTTTTTTAATGGTTTTTACTCATTTTCTGTCACATACATCCTGTTAAAGTGGTGGGTGTTCACTGAGCATGAGAAAAGGATCAAACCAGGAGGGCAGTATGTACAAGTTTTTATATTCTCTTGGCTCTGTATGATGACACAGATAGGGCATACTGTTATATAGTTGTCTCAGCACACAGTTCAGGCTGAAAACCCAGCAGTTGAAAGCTTCTGTGTATGAGAGGCAACCAATCAGAAGAATGATTTCTTAAGGGGGGAGGAACTAAAAAAAAAACGTTGGGTACACACTGAGGGGTGGTACAAGGACCCTGTATAAGATAAATGAGGATTATTCTGAATTCTGAATTATACAAAGCTACTCTTGCAGAGAGCAGAGGATGTCCTGCGTAATCTAAATGAGCCTACAGTTATTACACCACCACCAGAGAACTTTAAAATAAACAATTTTTCCTCATTGCTTACTCGGATAAGGCCAAATGTTTGTTTTTGGTTTTTAACAATTTGACTCAGTAACATGAAGCACAGCCACCATGACACGGACGTCCCGTGATGTTTTATCCTTTATTCACAGTCACAGTCAACGAGTTCGACTGCTTTCTGCAGCAACGCCCTGCCTCACCTAATACAGCACATAGCTGACGTCATTAAAACCATTCCTGTTATTCCATTATGTGCATGTTTTTTTTCAGGCTGCAGTCCAGTAGCTGGTGTGGTCATGACGAATGTTTTGTTTTATTAATGTGTTTTAATAACTGGGCACATAATGTACAATTGAAAGCCTTGTATTGTGACTCTGTAGCTTAGTGGGTGCTGCTTTTTAAAAAAGAGCGTTCTTGGAAGCAAATGGTGATTCGAAATGTATAAAGAACATAAAAATATATCAGTAAAACATTTATAGAAATAAGATGAGAGATTAAAGTTACTAATATGGTGATTCAGCACATAAAACAGTAAAATGAAAGTTTTAATTCAGGTTACTTCTTTTACCTCTGAGCGCGCTCTCAGTGCAGCTGTTTATTTCTAAGGTGACAGCTGCTCATTAGCGCTCTGAAACTTTAAACTGGATCCATTTAAACTTTAGATTTATTAAACTGTATTTCGGTGTATGCTCTGTGTGCCAGCAGGTGTCTTCCAGGAACAGTGACGCTATTGTCCGAGGATCTGATTGGTCAGCATGTGGTGATTTCTTATCTGTTGATATGTGAAAACTAACCTGAAGCCTGCACCAGGTAGCATGAATTCATCTTACCCAGGTAACTTCAGGTTTAACCTGGGATTTCTGTACTAAAAGGTGAATCACCCTAGTAACATGAGAACCTAATCTGTTCAGTGAGCAGGTTCAATCAGTTCTCCAGAAACAGCATCATCATTCCTGGAAGCTACCTCAGACCTCTATGAGGACAGTAGGAGTGTCAGGTCTTTGTGTTTATTACTGATGAACATCAGTCATAAATAATGATGCAACTGTATTTTTTATTTGTTCTTAGTGTTTTATAAGCATTTATATATGATCCTGAAACAGGACATCTACACTGATTTGCTGAATTATGAATGTAGACTAAGTCCATGTTTGAGTTTTGGTTTGTGAATGTAATCTTTACCCTCAAACCCTTTCAATGCATTTTACTCTTATACTTTTGTGATATTTATATATTTTTTAAATCTCCATTTAATCACCATCATCTGACGACGTCTTTGACTCGAGATGGTGACACTCATAGGGATCATTTTCTGTGGAAGAAGAGTCATATGATCATGTGAACATATAGGGGGTCAACTGGGGTATCCCAGCTGACAATATTAGAGTAAGTGAATCTAGATAATGGAAAAATACCGAGGGGATGTTTAACACCGTTCATAGTAGAGCTCTCCATGACAAATGTAAATGAAAGAATTGACAAACAAAAATGGCTAATCATCATAATTTCAACCATAAAATGTTAACAGTTAGACCAGGTCCCTTTATTTATGGATGCAATGCCTTTAAAACAGTTTTGTTTGTGTAGCCATATCAACAAAACAAACAACTCTAAGAAAAAAAACAAAGTTTTCTATGAAGTTCCTTTTCTCTGAACAGATCTGGGTTTTTGTTCCTGGTATCATCACACCTGTTTGGCACGAGAAAAATGCAGGAACAAAGAGCCCTGTTAATCACACTGTTCACTAAGTAACTGAACATCAAATCTAAGCGTATTTTTGTGTTACATTGAACTGTGGGCTCACGTGTGTAATGGGTGTTCAGCATGGGATAGGTTGAGGTGTGGCTTTACATATAAAGAGTGGCAGGTGACAGGCGAGTCAGTGGATCAACTTTCCGGTGAACAGTAAGTTTAACACTGAATCTCTGCTCGTGATAATAAGTATATATGTAATTTGTAATGTTTTTATGTTTGAATATATTGTGTTTTATTTTCTGAACAGATTTTGGTGAACTCAAGGATCTGAATTTTGCAGTTTTGAAATGTTTGGTAAATACACAGCGCTCATCATGTGTGCTTTGCAGATTTGATTTTTCTTTTAGAATTTATATCCTAAAGATTTAATTTATGACTAATTCCAGGGCACGGACATCATGGACATGGCCACCATGGTCACCACGGCCACCACGGCCACCATGGTCACCACGGACATGGTAGTGGCTTTCTTAGTGGACTTCTCAACCTCGCCCTCAGGCATCCCGGAGTTGGTGGTCACCATGGGGGATATAGTGGTGGCTATATGGGATATGGTAATGGATATGGGGGATATGGTAATGGCTATGGGGGATATGGTAATGGCTATGGGGGATATGGTAATGGATATGGGCACCACGGGCTCCATGGACACCATGGACACTATGGGCACCATGGACACCATGGACACCATGGACACCATCATCCTGGATGTTAAGAAGCGTAGGTGCAGACACAGGGGAGGACACGGGCACCTGTTCAGCCACAAGAAGGGGAGGGAATATCATGGGTAAGTCTGAATACTGCAGCAGTAAATATTTTATCCACAACAGGAAGTAGATGTTATTCAGCTGCAAGTGAAGCGTGACATGTTTGTGTAATACATCCTGAAAAAGATCACTGAAATTCTCTGTTATTTATAATATATGTTTGAAAGGTTATCACCATATACAGTGGGGCAAAAAAGTATTTAGTCAGCCACCGATTGTGCAAGTTCCCCCACTTAAAATGATGACAGAGGTCAGTAATTTGCACCAGAGGTACACTTCAACTGTGAGAGACAGAATGTGAAAAAAAAATCCATGAATTCACATGGTAGGATTTGTAAAGAATTTATTCGTAAATCAGGGTGGAAAATAAGTATTTGGTCACCTCAAACAAGGAAAATCTCTGGCTCTCACAGACCTGTAACATCTTCTGTAAGAAGCTTTTCTGTCCCCCACTCGTTACCTGTATGAATGGCACCTGTTTGAACTCATCATCTGTATAAAAGACACCTGTCCACAGCCTCAAACAGACTCCAAACGCCGCCATGGCCAAGACCAAAGAGCTTTCGAAGGACACCAGGAAAAGTATTGTAGACCTGCACCAGACTGGGAAGAGTGAATCTACAATAGGCAAGCAGCTTGGTGTGAAAAAATCAACTGTGGGAGCAATCATCAGAAAATGGAAGACATACAAGACCACTGATAATCTCCCTCGATCTGGGGCTCCACGCAAGATCTCATCCCGTGGGGTCAAAATGATCATGAGAACAGTGAGCAAAGATCCCAGAACCATGGGGGTGGAAACATCATGCTATGGGGCTGTTTTTCTGCCAAGGGGACAGGATGACTGATCCGTGTTAAGGACAGAATGAATGGGGCCATGTATCGTGAGATTTTGAGCCAAAACCTCCTTCCATCAGTGAGAACTTTGAAGATGAAACGAGGCTGGGTCTTCCAACATGACAATGATCCAAAACACACCGCCCGGGCAACAAAGGAGTGGCTCCGTAAGAAGCATTTGAAAGTCCTGGAGTGGCCTAGCCAGTCTCCAGACCTCAACCCCATAGAAAATCTGTGGCGGGAGTTGAAAGTCCGTGTTGCTCGGCGACAGCCCCAAAACATCACTGCTCTCGAGAAGATCTGCATGGAGGAATGGGCCAAAATACCAGCTACTGTGTGTGCAAACCTGGTAAAGACCTATAGTAAACGTTTGACCTCTGTTATTGCCAACAAAGGTTATGTTACAAAGTATTGAGTTGTATTTTTGTTATTGACCAAATACTTATTTTCCACCCTGATTTATGAATAAATTCTTTACAAATCCTACCATGTGGATTCATGGATTTTTTTTTTTTTTTTTTCACATTCTGTCTCTCACAGTTGAAGTGTACCTCTGGTGCAAATTACTGACCTCTGTCATCATTTTAGGTGGGGGAACTTGCACAATCGGTGGCTGACTAAATACTTTTTTGCCGCACTGTAGCAGGTCAGCAAATATACACTTTAAGCCAATTTTAAGGATATTTTGAGGTCATAAGTGAAAAATAAACCCCTCATCCTAACCACTGAGTCAAGAGTTTAGAATTTAGAATCAGCATGAGGAATTCACCAAATATTATCTGTCTCTTCTCCAGGACTCCAGCAGCTCCTGCAGCAGTGACTCTGACTAGATGAAGATGTCTGGAGGAACCTGCAAGGACACATTACTATCTTAGCCTTTCCTGTCTCATTTCTTTTAATGTTTATTTAAAAATAACTTTAACAGATGTAAAAATACATTAAACATAAAGAATATGTAAAACAGAATGCTCATTCACATATGAATAAAAACTGGATATCTGGGTTTGTGGAGTATCATTTTGAGCCTTGAGCTTTCCTATGTTTGTTTTTGAATTAGAACATGACAAGAGTGGCTCAACTCTACCTGAGAAACTGAGGAAACTGCATTCTCAGGGGGTAGCAACCTGTCAGTCACAAGGCAGCTCTGCCTTAACGCAAAGCCTGCTTCAGTGTCTCTTTGCTCTGGAACATGATTTTCAAAAATAACATGTTGTAGAACTAAAACCATCTGGAAATTGTTCACCGAGTTCATAAATCAGAAGCAAGTATATCTGTGAAATTATGCAATTAAATTCTTTTGCACCTCGCTGCCCCCTGCTGGTCATCAAAGAGAATGCAGTTTTTTTAGTGTTGGGAAAACAAAATCTAGAGTCTACATTCATCTTTTTGTACACACACTTTGTGTAAACCTATAATCAGCTTCCGCTATATGGTTATCTTGTGTTGAAAAAATAAATATGAAAACTGATTATTCTTTTCTGGTCTGTTCAGTTTTTTTGTCTGATGTCCTTTTACAGAGCCAGGACTATTTTGGACACCTCCGTTTGGTACCAGTTAGCTAACCTGCTAAATAATGCCAAACAAAGAGAGCATATAACCCCAATTTTTTTTTTAGCTTTCTGTCTCCTACAGGATCCAATTTAAACTTTTAGTTTTTGTTCTTAAGTCACTTAACACCCAAGCCCCTTCTTACCTGCCTGAGGTCCTTTCTGTTTATGCTCCAGGAAAAACCATGAGGTCTAGCTCAAAATTAATGCTATCCATCCCACGGACTAATCTCAAATCTCGTGGCGATAGAGCCTTCTCTGTGGCAGGTCCCAGACTTTGGAATCGTCTTCCTCTAAATATTAGACTTGAACAAACACTTGATTAATTTAAATCACTGCTAAAGACATATTTTTATGTCCTGGCTTTTAACACACAGCTTTATGCAGCATCGTCTGTCTGGAAAAGTGCTATATAAATACATTTGACCTTGACCTTGATCAAAAAAATGACAGTTTGAGGCACTTTCACATCAGCAGACCAGCAAATTGTCTCTATGTTTTGAATATAGTCTATGGAACAAGATCGGACATTCCAATTGTAACACAGCACAAACACAAAGGCTGTGATTTGATGATGATGATTCCCTAATTTCCCTCAGGATTAATAAAGTATTCTGATTCTGATGATTTATTAGTAGCTGCACCAGACACAGATCCTATGAAATCCATCATTGTGTTTGCTGGGATTAATTTAACAAATGATGGCATGACATCTTGTGGTGGGAGTTCAGGCTTGCCCCTGATGATGTAAGATGGATTTCATAATAGAGGTGTGGCTTTATAAAACGGCAGGGTCAGCTGAACGCTGTGTCTGTTGATCTGCAGTGCAACACACAGTAAGTCCATTCGTGGATATGTAGGAATAATTACCATGAAATATGTGTTTATGCATCTGGTACTATTTCTAGTTTTATGGACAAAAGTCTGTTTACGAGTGTGAACTTTCCTTCTGATGAGTAGTTTATAGTAATTATACTGTGCTGTGGCTTTCTTATATATTCATTTCATTTGTTCATACATCGTATGATTCTATATTTTAACCAGTTTAAAAACATTTAACTAAACTTTTGTCTTTTTCAAGGTGGATTTTTCTTTTTATCCGTCTTCTCTGAGTTATCATTACAATTAAACTTTTCCCTTACATTAACAGGTAACGGGTGACACCACGTTTTTTGAGTTTCTGGTTTTAGATCAGATCATTTGACATGTTCAGGCATAACAAAGGTAAAGAAATCACTTTTATTTCCTGATTCCTCAGTTGTTTTTGTAAATATTTATTCATTGAATTTTAAGGAGCAAAATTTTATTTTTAAAAGGAGGATGTCAACCTCATCCAGTGCCAGGAGGATGTCCATCAGGCCCTGCCCCACCACCTTCATGTCCACCTCAGCCTGGTCCATTTGGATGCTGTCCAGTGACCTCACCTTGTGGAGAATCTGGAGGTCATGGCCACATGGTAGGACCCGGCTGCGGATCTACTCATGGACATGGTGATGGGCATGGTCATGGCCACGGTCATGGACACCACGGTCATGGACACCATGGTCATGACCATGGACATCATGGTCACGGGCATGGCCATGGACATCATGGTCACCACCACAAGCATAAACATGGCCACAAGCATGGTCATTGCCACAAGAAAGGAAAAAAGTGTCATGGGGTAAGATATGATTATTTATGCAACAATGTACATTTTGCTATGCTATTAGATCTGCTTTATATTTTCTTTAGTTACTGTAATAAAAAATACTCAACAATATTAGAGGGAGAACCAAAAGACAGTCCAAAGATCACCTATGAGCAGCACTTGATGAGAGTAAGTTTTGTTCTAAGGGGAAGAGACCTCGGGCAGAGTCCCTGTAGCTGCATGTGTCTTCATTTATAATACCAGTGTCAAACCTATGAGTAACTTAATAGGTTTGCTCAAATTCATGATCACACACAGATTTTGACACAAATCTGCGGCTTCCCGGAGCTCCACACAACCTAAGACTTATTGTTTTGGTTTTCATGACTAGTGCTTTAGAGTAAAGGTTATTAAAGCCAGTGTCCCAGCTGTGAACATTTGGGAAGGGAAAGGCTACGAACAGGGTAGAATTCAGGAGTGCAGCACTGCACTACTGAATAGCAGTTCAAACAGAGGTGAGGTATGATGGCACTAGCAAGTTTGCGCAATCCTTCCTGAAAACCGATTTTCAGTGAAGCATTTTATCCAAGTGTAACTCACCAAGTATCGACTTTCAACACTGATGTTTTTATAACTTGCTCAGTCTTGTCTGAATTTGTCACAGTTGGTCACACTGAGCCAACAACCTTGATGATCTGATGCCATCACTTTTACAGTAACTCAGAATGGAGGATATAAAACTGAGATTAAATCAGTGTGCTAGATACTTTCAGAGTATTTAAAATATCTTGTGTTTATCCCTCCTGCAGTCCTCCAGCAGCTCCTGCAGCAGTGACTCTGACTAGAAGACTTCTCCATGAAACACATTCCACCTGGAAATCTTTGTGACACATTACAAAAATCATTTTTATGATGTAAAAATCTTGTGTTTACTCAAATATAAACCTGTTTTTGGCCCAAGAAATGCAAACACACTTTTAGATCATGTAAAACACACAGTGAGCCTATAATGGTGACTTTGTATCTATCTCTGTGGTAATAAATTTGAATTTGAGAACAAAGATGTATTTATTTTCTTTATGGCCTCTTTCTCACTTTCATGTGTGTCCTGTTATAGTGGTGGGTACTCATATTAAACATGATCCCTGTGCAGCCCCTGCTGGCCTAGTGGTGCATGAGTCTTTGTGTGCTGCATAGGCTTAACTACTGTTTATCTATACTTGAGAAGGTGCAACTAAAATCAGTGTGCAGCTGTGTTAGGAGGACCACTCCTAGATTAGCTTAGGTTATTAGGCTATTTGATTAAGATCTGCTGACTGTGGATGCCATTGAAGCACAGAGAACTCATTGTCATGCTTAAGAAACCAGTTTGAGAGTATAGGGGTTTTGTCATGTGGTGTGTTAACATGGTGGAAGAAGGTGGGCACTCTGTGGTCATAAAGGGATGGCATCAAAGCTCCGGCAGGTTGTGGTGTTTAAATGATGCTCAGCTGGTAGTAGAGCCTCTGGCTCTTTTACAGCAGTCAACGTGCTGACGTGAAGCAGACTTTAAATAAATGTAACAAGCAGAGGGTTGTTCCTAACAGTATCTGAGTTAAATTATGATCATTCAAGTGTTTTTTGTATTATACTAAATCAATCTTAAAAACAGTCAGTCCCCACATTTGTGCCACTTTATATTTGACCTCAGCTGTTCTGCTTCCTCTCTGTGCCTTATCTTTATTTACTCAGGGCAGGTTGGACCTTTGTTCAGTGCTGTTTTTCTCCTAACTGTTACACACCCTGCAGCTCCCAGTACAGTCACTTTAATTCAGTTTTTTATCACAGTTTATGGTTTCTTTTGTGCCATTTAATCTGTGTACTGCATCCTGTGGATGGAAACTTTGTGTCTTAATTCCAATGGGTGGTGCATTTTTTATATCTGATTACAACAAAAAGTGTGTTCAGTGCACAAGTGAGATTAATTTCGCCTTAAGCCTGGAAATATTAATTTCTGTGAGAAAAGAATCATCTTACGTATGAGTTTAGATTTCAGGGAAATGCAGCAGACATGTCTCTCCCAATATTACATGTATTTGTACTTTCTACCCCCAAATGACACGATGAAAGAAGTCAAGGACTACTTCTGAATTGCAACGTGGTGCTTTATTTTCATGATTAAGAAATTTCCATCACAAACCAGTGCAGAATTCAGCAGAAATGTAACGTGTCTCCTTCAATAATAATATGAAACCTGCACCGATGCGCCTGTGTGTTGACTGTGCATAACGTCTGTGCAGATGCTCAGCTTTATAAGCATCAACAGGTGACACCAAGTATTCAAAAGTTTTGCAGGACTGCAAACGATTAAAAAAAACCTCTAACCACAGGGCAAAATAGATCATGTGGGTCTGTGGGTGTGCACTCTTATAAAATCTAGTTTGCTGACTGTATATTAATGATTGTACACACACACCCATGTAGGTCATAAAACAGAAAATAGTCTGATAGGAGTTCAGACTCAGCCCCTGCTTCAGGTTCAGCTGCACATAAAAAGCAGCAGCAGGTGACGTCTGCATCTGCAGATCTGGTCTCAGCACTCGGTATGTTCACCTGTGATGCACCTGTGATACACCTGTGATACTCTTGTCTTTGTGTTCATTAAAGATTTTAATTTAAAATCTGTGTTTTTATTCTTCAGGACCTGCAGTTTCTCCTGGTAACGCAGCAAAATGTACGGACACAACCAAGGTAAACACGACTCTTTTAGATCGCCCCCTCAATCATCACCTTGAACTTACAGCTGATTCCTCATTTCTCCTTTTTTTTAGGCCCACCTGGTTACCCGAACTATCCTCCGCAGGGGGGTTGCCCTCCGCAGGGGGGTTACCCTCCACAGGGGGGTTACCCTCCACAGGGTTATCCTCCAGGGACTGTCCCACCAACCTGTCCTCCTCAGCACCATGGGCCACATGGAGGACACGGACATGGGCACGGACCTGGTTCTGGTTGTTGTCAAGGCCAAGGATCCTGCCAAGGGCACGGGCACGGACATGGACATGGACACGGACATGGACACAAGGACAAGAAAAAGGACAAGAAAAAGGACAAACATAAGCACAAGCACGGTCACAAGCATGGCCACTGTCACAAGAAAGGAAAGGACAGCCACGGGGTAAGACTGGTTGCACCGAACCACAAATTCAAAGTGTGACATATAACATAAGAAATTTGTACAACACAACCAAATTGTGGACTTGCAACTCACAGGAAAACACAGAAATGTATTTTTCATAGTGCTTTTGCAAAACTTGCAATACCTGCATGACAGCCTTTTTTAAATGCTAGATAAACTTTGACAAACTGAGCTTCTCGTGAGTTTTGATGAATAACACGACTCATGTTCTCTGTTGTAGTCTTCCAGCAGCTCCTGCAGCAGCGACTCCGACTAGATGGAAAAAACCCGGAAACCTTCATGCTCCTGTCTCATCATTTTGAGCTTTGACACAGTTTTGCTTAAAAAAAAAAAATCAGTCCAGCTTTTGTCAGAAAATAATAATAATCTAAACTTTGATAGATACCAAATGAATCATCTGTCAAGTTACTTTAGATCATTGTGAGCTTTAACAAGCATTATTTTTATCCAGTGTTTGTCAGCAAAGAAATAAAAGTGATTTCAGTGCATGGTCAGTTTTTTTTTAAAAATTAATCTCACCCTGTCTTGTTTTTATACAATATCCCATATCCCTTTGTTTTTTTTTATTGGTTTTGTTTGACCATATAACCAAACTTTATTTACCCAGGTGACTGAACTGATTTGATCAGCCACACCTTGCTCACAGCGGTGTTCCACACCCTGAAACTTCCACTGTTGTGACTCTTATCTCATGATAGCTAGCCGTTTACATGGAAAAGTTCAGACCTGCTGCCTCTTGTTTTTGCATGTAGAAATGTTACTGAAAGGTGCACACTCACTCTGTGGTGAAGATAAATTCATTCTTTATTTAAGCAGAAAAACTGCTTAATGTAAATATAATTTGAAGTTTAACACAAAAAATATTAGCAGAAAAAAAACTAAATTGATTCCACTTCAATGTGCTTATTTTTTTTCTTGTTGCAAAGATAACTGTGTGTACAGTACACCTAGGGGTACTTTGATATTTAAATCATATTTTTAAAGTTGTTCATATAGTTGGTTTGCAACAATATGTCTTTAAAGGAGCCTCAGTAGATAAAACTCAAGCCAATACTAGGAATACTTTATCTCTATCCTCAAGGTTCAATATGTTTCCCACGACAGCGTTGCTCTGAGTGCTCACAGGTTAATAATTAAGGATTTATTATGTCTGGAAAATATACTCAGACTTGTGGGTTTTACTGTGCTTTCTTATGAATAAGGGGCTGACCAATTTTAGCTTTTGTTTATTTTATTTTATTAAATTCACTTGTGTATTGTTGATGGGTTATAATGCGGAAATGTTGGTTTAAACAAACAAATAATGAGTATTTATTTGGTGTTAAGCAAAAAAATCTATGAAGCAGGAATGCAAAGACTCAAAACAGGGAAACCAACAGTGATCTGGTGAAGAGCAACAGGTAGGCCAGACTACATGGACACAGGGAGTGAAATACACAGTAAACAACTGATAACAACAGGAGGGAGGAGGGAAAAGGAATCTAGATGCCAAAAAACACCAAATGTTTGGCATAAAACAGCAAATAACCAAACAGCAACTGACACTAAAGAGTTAGAGACAGGAAAGCTCAACATAACTAGAGTGGTAATAAAATCAAAACCAGAGCCAGAAACAAAACCCTGGAACTACGACACATGATATCAGACATGAAAAAATTCACTTAGCTTGTTTAAAGCACACAAAAGCAGACAAAGAGGCAGATTATTGGGTTCCAGCAAAGGAGAGGCAGGTATTACTCACAAAAAATACTTACTTACTTGTGCAAACCCAGCACTTTTGGACAAAGTGACTTTATTAATAAAGAGACCTCATTGATGCGTACGGAAGCGTAGTACGGAGGCGTAGAGCTGCCACCCAGGCAAAAGAAAAATACAAGTGTATCACGTTATAACGTGAAAGGTTTATTGTTCTAACAAGATACTTTTCATGTTTGAACAACATAATATCACGTTATTACAATATACATAATTATCACGTTCGTACAATATATTGTAAACATGAAAAGTATATTGTACAAACAGGAAAAGTGTCTTGTTAGAACAATAAACCTTTCACGTTATAACGTGATACACTTGTATTTTTCTTTTGCCTGGGTGGCAGCTCTACGCTTCCGTACATTCCAGCTGTGGAGAGACTAGCACATCTGTATTTCTTTACTAAAATGTTCTCTGTGTTTTGTTTTTTATGCCACGTGTTTCTCTTAATTTTTTTTTTTTTTTTTTTTTTTTTTTTAACTTTTGAGTCTGTAATAAATATGTGTGTCGTCTTCACTCGCCAGCAGGTGGCGGTGTGGCACAAATACACCGCGGAGAGACGCTCTGGCGTCACCGACACCCACCAATCAGCGGGAGCTCATCCCCGCTTCCAGGAAGTAAACGTTGAAACTCGAGGCTGTAGAGGTTCTGCTATTGACCCCGCGGCACAGGTCAAAAATCATCATGTCCCTGACGGTCCTGACGTCTGCGTACAGGTACGAGCCTCACCTGGGAGGTGCAGCCGGCTTGTTTTTCCTCTGGCACATTTAAATGACCGTCTCTGCTCATAAACGAGCTATGGACGGCACAAGTAGATACACTAAAGTGACCCAGCAGGTTTGTTCACCAATATAAGGCTGTCAGCTGATTTCCTGCACTCACCTGCTGGGACTGGTTGTGTGTTTGTAGCCGGGGTATCTGCTACCCCGCGGTGTAAGTTGAACCAGTTAATTCAGATCTGCTTATTAACCGTCATCAATGCTCCGTGTGTTTGCTGTTTCCTCCAGACTGAGGTCCCTCTGCAGGCTGCAGCGAATCCAGGCTCACATGGTGAGAAGTTGTAGCAGCAGCATGGTCCACTGCCGCCTCTGATTATTTCACTCACATCAGACATGCGCAGGAACACAGAATCTGCTTCCCTGCTGAGTTTACTACATCTTTCTTCTGGTTCGTGTTGGAAACACTGGGGGTTACTGGAGTAATAAATCATAAATAAATTAGTGAGGGAACTGGATCAATAAGTAATGGCATTGGTATCAATAAAACCTTATCAGTTTTAATCATTAGTCATACCTATCAGTAACCTTCATACATTGACTCTTCCCTCTATTGAAGTGATGATGGCCTTTAGCTTGGCTCGTTTAAAGGGGGGAACCGTAAGTTTGCAGGATAAGCTGGAGGGAAGGTGCAAGAGAAAAATTTGTTTTGATGTCATTGAGTTTAAAAAAACTTAAACTAGTAATGAGCAACAACACAACACAAACAAGTATCTGCTGGCAAAAACGAGGAGAACCAACTGCTGAAGAGTGTACAGGTTTCAGCCTTCAAAGTAAAAAATAGGGCCAGCAAATGCAAAAGGTGATCACTTTAAATCCCAGCCATCCCCAAATCACATCCAAGCTGAGTTTAAGGTAACGGCAGCAAGTTGAGCTGCACCATGGGTTCACAGCTGTACTGAACTTCTCTAAAATCAGAGCCAAGTACTGCTGTCAGTCTGGGGTCCATAACCTGTTAAGAGGCTGTGCAGCAGAATCTGCAGGGTCGAACCAACTGCGCCGTCCTGATTTGTTTAAATGATTGAGGAGTCCGATCAGAGTAGAGCCACTACTCCTCCACACTATAAGGATTTGAAGAGTGTTGGGCATCAGGGAGCCTCCTGGATCCTGATCCCCAACATTTGGTTGTACTGCTTCCTCATTACCTGGATCAGTGGATGTTGAAATGTGTTTGTCTTTCAGTGTTTTTGAGATATTTCTATAGAGGTTTCCTGTCTCTGCTCTACAGATGTCGAGTCATGCAGAACCGGAGGTTCTCCTGGAGAAGGTGGGCAGAACCGGTGTGATCACCATGAACAGACCCAAAGTCCTGAATGCCCTCAACCTTACCATGATCCGGCAAATCTACCCCCAGCTCAAGGTATGTAGTATCAAAATCTGGTATGTGACGAATTAAAAGAAAAATCTTGACCTTTCCTTGTCCACGCACCACCAGGTCCTGAGTGATCAAAGAGGGGCTCAGTGAGCTGATTTTTGTTGAGATGTTTGAAATTTCCTGTCACCTAAACTCCCAAAACAGAACAGTTACTCCGTTAATACTTACTCGTCTTCCGTAGATGCTAAAGTACCGCAACCACTTCTTTATATCTACAGCATGAACAACTCACAGGGATGAAAAGAAAAAAAGGATGACATGAGGCTATCAGCGGGCTGTGGGATGTCATTATTTCCTTATTATGGAGCAAATATCTCCATGATGTCAGTCTCAAACTGAGAATGTGGGAGCTGGGCAGTTTGGGGACAGTCTGAAAAGCAAAGCTGAGATGGTTTGGACATGTGCAGTATATTGGACAAATAATGTTTAATAAAGAGCTGAAAGAAAGGAAGAAAAGTGGAAGACTTCAAAGGATATTCATGGATGTAGTGAAGGAGGTGGTCATGTGGGACAGAGGAGGATGGTAGGGAGGCAGATAACACACTGCAGCAACCCCTAAAGGAAATAACAAAAGAAGTAGTAGTGTTCATCCGTCCGGTAGCATTCCAGAAACTTGGATAAACAAGTACTGAAGAATCACACTGAGCACAGGTTTTTTCTTTTCCTTTCATTTTTTACCGATGTGTAGTTCGACATTGTGAAAGATCTGTCAGGTTCACCTGTCCTGAAGATGTTTGGTTGTATTTCTGTACAAAGATCCCTTTTCACACTCTTTAAACCACAGATGTAGCTGCTCATGCAGTCTCTATAACTTAATAACGATAACTTTAAGGCAGGTTTTTGAATAAAGGAAGATTTCCTGTAAACAAAAACTGTGTTTTGCCTTGTTTGGGAATCTAGAAATGGGAAAGCGACAACGAGACGGACATCGTGATCATTAAAGGAGCAGGTGACAAAGCTTTTTGTGCAGGTGGAGACATTAGAGGTAAGCAAGCTGCCTTCAAGGTTCAGGTATCAGTTTCAGATGAGTTTTTATGTTGACCTGTGTGACCGATTACTGTTTTTATCTTATTTTTTTCCCCCTCTCAGCTGTAACAGAGGCCGGGAAGGTCGGAGACTCTCTTGCCCAGGACTTCTTTCGTGAGGAATATATTCTGAACAATGCTATTGGTATGTATTTTATTTAATTTTATGTATGTATCTATTTATTTATTTTGTTTAATAAAAATGTTACCTGTCTGTTTTCATTCACTTATCCAAACACTCTGGCAGCTTCACATTGTTCTTATACATTTTATTTCTTCTTTCAAGGATCGTACCAGAAGCCGTATATCGCCCTTATTGATGGCATAACAATGGGAGGGGTGAGTTTGAGTTTTTATCCTGTATTATAAAGTTCAGGATGGATACTGTTTGCCATTACTGGCATGAATTGTAGGCATGAAAAACGTTTTTGTTTTGTTTTTTTTCTCATGAAATGTTATGTGAAAGTCTGCCAGTAGGTGTCAGTGGAGATTTATCTGCTCCTGTTACCTGCTGCCAGTGGCAAGGTGGTCTCTGATTGGATGAAATGTAAAGTGACAAATCATTGTTGCTGCCACTAGTCTTTCCCTCCAGGTGTCAGATTTGGGTGGAATATGAACTGGTACTTTTAGTGTAGTGTCATACATGCAGAGCTGCACACATGCACGGTTCAACTCACCTGGTTACAGGAGATGCTGTGAGGCTTGAATCTCTGATGTGACCTTGATGGTGATGTCACTCCTGAGGTGTCACCGAGGTCACTCACAGCAGCCAGTATCCCATTGGCTCATTAGTCATCACGACCTTGTCTGTGTGCATATGTGTGGGCGTGCTTTGCTACTGTTGTAAGGACCAGTTTAGGTCTGAAACGACTGGTGAAAGGGCATTAAGGCTGCTCTTCACATATTTAGGGGGAAGTTTGATAATTAGGACTTAGTTTTTTCATTAAAGGAGGCCTGTTATTAATTACAGTATATTGATGGAGATACCAGGTAGCGAGAGTTCATATTCATGCACCTGTGTTTGCATTTTGAAAGTGTAGTGGTTAACACATTCACCTTACAAGCAGACGATCCAGGTTGGAGGCTGGGAAGTACCTACAGTACAGAAATCCAGTGCTTCTCTGTAAATATAAGTAGCAGTGGATCCTCAAAGTGGAGCAAGGGTTAATTTGGCCTTTGGTGCTTTTTTTTTTTTAGCCTCTCCCCCAGTAAGCTAGCTTTGTTCTGATCGGCTACCCCTCATAATCGGTAGGTTTAAATAAGGGTGGAGTTTCTTAGTCTGAAATGAAAATATTAAATCTATCTTACATCATACACAGGCAAGACTTAAAATAAACCTTTCAAAACCTTTCAAACTGGTTCTAGCATCCACCAACAGAACAGAAAATAAGGAAAATAACACAACAGACCCACTCTGAGGTGAGGTTAGGGTTAGGGAATGCATTATGTCAGTGATCCCAGTTACATTGGGAGTGAAAACAGATTACAGTCATGGATAATGGGAGACATAGCAAGCAGAGAAAATGTGCTGGTGTTTGTCTTGCCGGTCTTTCCAGAATTTATTCAACAAACACTCTTTCAGTCAGATTCATCAGACGCTAAACAGCGTTTAATTTTGGATCGAGAACTTTATTGTTGTAATTAACATAAAACCTCATTAGCATGAAAAGAAAAACTGCTAAAGGAGAATTAACAACAAGAATCAAATCACTGGAAAAGCAACGTCGAATAAAACTGTGGGAGCGGAAGACATCTTAGTTTTGTCTGTAACTACAGATGCAAAGTTTCAGTGGACCTTGAGATGGGACTGACTTGCCCAAACTCCTCCTTTTAGCTCTGCTTTGGTCAAAACCATCTGGAAAACATTTGGTTTTGACTTCAACAAGTAGATTCTCAGCCTTTCTGCAGGTTTTTCTACTAAACCCCTTTTTATTTTCTTTTTCTGTGGTGTCCCACAGGGCTCAGACCTGGGTCCCCTCTTATTCATTTTATATCTGCTGTCTTTGGGACAGGAAATTTAATATTAGCACTTATTTGCTGCTGATATCCAGTTTTTCACCTGAGAAATGTTATTAAATGAAGATTTATAGTTTCTGTTGAAGAGCTCAGTAAATCTGCCCTAAATCACCTCAGTAGCTCCAACAGACGGTCCCCTGATTTGCTCATGTCCCTTCACTGGCTCACTAGATTACTTGGTGCCAGTTTAAAATCCTCAGCTTCACATACAGAGCATTGAACAGTCTTTGTCTGAATGTTTTTTTTTTCTTTTACCCACTTTCTAAATGTATCATTATCTCAGATTATTTTCTTTAAAGCACTTTTATAAACTACATAAATAAATATTGATTGTGTTGTAGTGAGTATTGGTGTTAATGTATGTTTGGGGGCCTTACACCCCGGAACCTTCAGAGGTTTTTAAGGGTTTTCCCCATCAGAATGTCATGTGGAAAACAGGTTCCTGTATGTGTTGTGGCTAACTGTGGATGTTTCTGAAAGTGGTCAGTAAACGTCCTGAAAGTGGCCCCTGAGTTTCCAAGCATTATTATCCTGAGGTTATAACACCTTGCTTCCACTTTTATGGAGTACATTTTACAGGAAGATGAATCCCCAGAGCTGTGAACCAGAAATCATCTTGTTTCTTGGCTTGCTCTGTGTTTAGACAGCCACGATGATGATGATGTTTTCCAAGACTGACAGAAGCTGTAATTTGTGTGTCAGAACAACAGCATGAAGTAAAATGCTGGATGGATCTCATGCGTGCTGCATTGTGTGGTTTTTTGAAGTCAGCTCTGGTCATCAGCCCATCAAAAACTGTGATGTTTGTTGAATCGTGTGATTTCCACACAGAGAAATCACTTCTGTGTGATGAGTTATGTCTCTGGAACTAAAGCGATTTGAAGTCGACCTCTTCAATGTGTCACGTCAGCACTGAGGCGACACTAATGTCAGAGCAAACCATCCTGAGGGTGGTTGCTGTTTAATGCGCATAACTGGATGGAAAGGGGCAGCTCTATATAAGGACAAGTCCAAGAGGCCCCTGATCGCAGATCTGCTCCAAGCTCAGGGCAGAACCCCCACAAAGAACATATTTTCTTATTACATTAGCGATAACAAACCACCAGGGAGTAAAAGGCAGGTCAGATAGCAGTCAGAGACAAACTGTTTGATTATCCCATCACATCTCACGCACATCAGTCAACGCTCACCTTGTTTAAAGTCCACTGAATTAAGCTCTGTGAAATGCTCCTTATTAATCCACCGTGCTTTGTTTGAGCAGACACTGCGTCCCTGTCCTTCTGTGCTTGCACTTTAGATTTCAAACATTTACATAGTGAGAACACTTTGTATTTAAGATGGCTCGTAAAGGGAAATGCTGCCCGTTTGATAGATATTTGCCCAGAGCTGCATGACTCTGATCTCTGTCTCCTTGGAGTAAAGAGTTCCTGTTTACATTTTTCCTGATAGCCTCATGAAAGGAGTGCCTACAAGGTTTTTAATCTCTGTTTTAAGGTTTTCGTTTTCCATCCAGAGCCTGTGTAGTTGTTTTAAAGGGGAATTCTGTGAGTGAGAGCGATGTGGAGAGTAACTCAACTGTTGTGTCCAAACAGACATCTGTCACTTGGTGTGTAAGTGACAGACTTTCCACTCTCACTCACAGTCTCACCTACTGATTTCTGATTATGCAAAGCCAAATTTGTGTAACAACTACGTCATAATAACCCAGATATCCTAAAGAGGGCTTCAGGAATGCCTCCACAATCTTCAGCACTCTAAGCTTCACCAGCCAAGTTGTAAATTTTTAAGTTGTAAACACGCTCGTCTGCTGACAAATTGGCGTTGTTTACAGGAGGATCTGGAGACATGTTCTTATAAGGCTCTATACCAGCGCTTCGCAGTATTCCACTACTTTTATGGTGAAACTCGAGTAATGTGATTAAACGGCCTCTTGTTCCACAGGCTGCTTTCAGCCATCCTTCTTTTTCTCATTTGTCTTTCTCTTTCTTCGTAAAAGAAGTAAGCTTTCCCACAGTTATTTTCAGGTTATGTTATTTCTGCCCTTTGGCTGAATTTGATACCGTGATTTACTCGTATTAAAACCCGTTTTTTTTTGTTTGTTTTTTTATCCCCATGATAGAACAGAGAAAAACCCGACTCATAGTGGTCAAAACATTTATATTTCTTTTAATTCAATCATCTTACGGAAGAGAGAGACCCCTGCACAGCCCAAACGCCAGTTGCAGGATCTCTAACATTACAAGCTCAACATGTGTCTTATATGGTGTTATTTTGTTACCTCAGACGTCACACACGTCACACGTGACACACACAGTTTCATTACAAACAAACTCCTTCTACTCAGTTCCTCTTTTCTGTGTCTGATTTATTAATATGCCTGTGCACTAAAACTTCCTGTGCAGCTTGGAATAACTTCCCCTTTCTGAGGTCTTTTGCCAGGGCAACCTGTCTGAACTTAGTTTCACTCTGTCTGTTGCTCATACTCTACAAAAAACATGCAGTTTCCTGTCAGCCTGTGACCTAGTCTCAAAGCTGGCCCTCTTTTATACATAAAACAATATAATCAGCAAATAAGCATTAAAATATATATTTAAATCTCAACACTCGGTACATCAATCGTACAGTTCAAGGTCACGTCGCTTTACATGACTCATCTGGTTACTAAAAATAGATGCAGATGAGAGGAGCACTCGCTCGTTTGTTGAAATGTAAATTCTATGTATTTTTGTAATTACATTTGTAACAAACATCAACATGGAAACAGTGAAACCAAAGAGCTTCACACAGATTAAGCAAACAAACACAAACCCCAAAGAAAGGAGGCCTGGAGGAGATGAATGGAGAGGTATGAAAAGAATAGGAGGTGGGTCTTTCAGTACGTAAGCCCTCTCCACCTTTTGAGCCCAAAGTTTAAAAGTGTTGTCTTTAGGACCCATAGATACATGCGATGGACAACTCAAGATAAAAGTGAGCAACTGTTGTTGCCATCCAAAAACACATTTATGGCTTTTAAAAACCAGACTGTTTCCACAAAGTAGTCATTCCCATAACATGTAATAAAAGGTGCCAGTTAAAGAGCATAGTTTACACTTGAAGGTTCATATAGCTTCCACAGCTGTAGATGGAAGTAAAAGTTAAACTGCACAGAGTTCTTACGAACACATCACCATGAGAATAGATGCTACAACTGCAAACCGTAACCACTCTTGTTTAGGGCAATCATGGCTCAAGAGTTGGGAGTTCGCCTTGTAATCGGAAGGTTGCCGGTTCGAGCCCCGGCTTGGACAGTCTCGGTCGTTGTGTCCTTGGGCAAGACACTTCACCCGTTGCCTACTGGTGGTGGTCAGAGGGCCCGGTGGCGCCAGTGTCCAGCAGCCTCGCCTCTGTCAGTGCGCCCCAGGGTGGCTGTGGCTACAATGTAGCTTGCCATCACCAGTGTGTGAATGTGTGCGTGAATGGGTGGATGACTGGATATGTAAAGCGCTTTGGGGTCCTTAGGGACTAGTAAGGCGCTATATAAATACAGGCCATTTACCATTTACCATTTTACATCCGGTATAAAAATAAATAAATAAATAAATTCAAAATTCAAATTTTTATTTGTCACGTACACAGTCATACACAGTACGATATGTAGTGAAATGCTTGGACAACTACTCGTGACCTAGAGAAAACAAAAAAAGGAAAGGCTATGAATAAGATAGGAAATAAATATGCAAAATTAAAAAGGGTAAATTTAACTAGGAAGGAATAAAATATAAATTAAGGTTAAAAATGAAATAACTGTACAACACAAATTAGAATGAAGGGTAAATTTAACTGGGAAGAATAAGATAAAATATATAAATTAAAGTTGAAAATAAAATAACTGTACAACAAAATACACAATATAGAACTATATAAGAATGTATGAAGAAATCTAAATATAAATAAATATATACACAATAACAGCAGCTGTACAAGTATTAACTGGAAATGAAGAATATAGTGACCAGTGTTGTGCAAAAACAATGTCCAGAAAGTCCAGTGTGTGTAAGAACCATATGTGTGGGTCAGTACTGTGTGGTGGTGTGATTGAGAGACCGTATCGCCTGCGGGAAGAAGCTCCTCCTCAGTCTCTCTGTGTTGATCTAACTAGGATCAGGGAAGGGCAGGGGATACTGGATAAAAGAGACGCTTTGAAACGGAGCCAGAGATTAATAATTACCCACGATTAAATGAAGGATTGTGTATAAACATAGAGAGTTTGGATAAACATCACCACTTTAATGTCTGTGATGCGGAGGAACAGAAACAAGCACTGGAAGTTTAGCTGTATCACATCGATCAAACCATTGTAGGTCCTGAGCAAGTTTGGATCTCACAGGGTTTGCATGTCGGTGTCTCTGATAAAATGCTTGGAAGAAGGTGCAAAATTTCAGCTTACCTGTATATACTTTGAAGACCTGAAAGTTTGAAAATATTCATAGTATGACAGTGAAATTTTGCATGCATAGAAAAAAAATCAGCTTGACGGGGTCTGGTGGGAACTTTTTAAAATTCAGTATATTTATAATGAATGACCCACTTCTGAGTGGGGCAAAGCCTCACCTCTGGAAAAATTCTCATGTAAATCCATCCTTAACTTTTTTTTTTTGAGAAATGTCATCATGAAATAAATGCAAAGGCCTGTGTCCCCAATGGTGTTTTTTTTTTTAAGGTTTTTGGGTTCTGGGTCTTCCAGAGGAGCAACTTCTCTTGGCAGAGGCCTGTTTAGTCTCCAGTGATCAGATATTTTTATTCCCCTGTGGTCGTTTATCTCTCTGCTGTGAGGCGGATCCAGCAGCGCTGCTGTCCAGCTCTGAACTCTTTTGTTGATCGCTGAGATCAAGATAAAGACAGTTTGCCAGCTGTAATCAATCAGCTGCTGTTGTTTTGGCTGTGATTGATCCCTCAGCAGGTAACAACCTTTACTTTGCACTAAACGACAGCATGATTGATCTTTAGTAGTGCTGACTCATAGAGTGCATATACAGTAAGACGATAGCAAGGTGCCAAAAAATAAAAAAATAAAAAACGAATAGAAATCAGTGGGACAATTCTGAAATGTTAAGATGCTGGATGGTGCCGTCAATTGAAAGAGGAAATATCAGCCAGTCATGTTGCTACATTGATTCACAAGGGAATAGTAGGACTGTAACTTGTGCAGGGAAAAAGCTGAAAAACCTTATTTTTCTGTATGTACATGGCTTTAATTTAGTTTATTTCTGTACCACATTTAAAAGAACCTCAGCTGACCAAAATGCTGCACAGGCTGTACAAAATACATACATACATTATACACAAGAGTCATTAAGCAGACAATGAATATACCCAAAAATCCACAATAAAAACCACAAACCTGTAAAAGGTCTCTTAAGTAGGGTGGCGCCAAACCAGCGAGACTCTTTAAAAACATGAACATGTGAAGATGTGACCAATGGCATTTCATTCCTGTCTAAAGACGAGCTGCTGGATTTTGTACAGGCTGCAGTAATAACAGATCCATGCTGACATTCAAAGAATTACATCATATAATTGTCAGGTAAAAAAGGTGTGAAGTTTTGCTTATAGGAAGACTTTGGTGTTGCTACGCTGGTTTCTCTACACCACCAAATTGTTTTTGTACCAATTTGGACGAGAGGTTGGAGTGCCATGTGAATTATGTGAGATTAAATTTATATCTGTTATTCAAACATGATCCTTTATATATAGAATCTTCAGACACTGAAAAAAAGGTTGGCCCTTATTAAACTGTATTGTGACACCAGTTCTGTGGTTTAATTAATAATTACTGGTGGTTAGTTAACAACGAATGTTGGTCTGCGTTACATCGACTCCCCGACACATCACAGGATGTTGGCATCGGTTAAATGTCACACAGATTTAAACTATTTTTATTGATGAAATGCCACAAGTGTAATCATAAAGCCCACATTCATAAAGTCAGGATTGTGGGTTGTATTAATACACTGGTGTAGTGAGAGCAGAAGAACTGTGTACACAGAGTCTGCTACACATTCAAACTCATTAAGCCAGATCCCTGAATTTATCAATGGGGGTCTTTTAATTTGGGGAGTCCACTGCTAAAGGTTTCCATCATGATAATGGAGCGAGTGGGTCCTCAAGTTAAATAATCCTGATTTTGAGGGTTTGTGTATCGCTTCCTGTTTTTATATCTTTTTTTTATTGTTGCTGTCCACATAAATTACAGTTTTGAATGTTGTGGATCGACACATTCTCACACGTCGTGTCATTTTTGGCGTTGGCACTTTGACAGAGCTACTGTGGAAGTACTGGCCGCCAAGAGGTGACGATCCTGACAAAGTCCGCATTAAGACGTTGGAGTGATGGCAGTCGCATTATGCCGTAATCTTTTTAACTTTGGATGTCAGAGCTGGGAGTGATGTCACACCCAACTTGAACATGTTCCAGTAAAGCTTTCTCCGTGCCAAGCTAGAGCCATTCAACAATTCATCAACAAAGTCAGCGTTGGTTTGGCTTCTCCAACTTTTTGAGTAGAATGTCAGATTTTAAGAAGTGATCCAGTTGTAAATTCGGACTGAGACCTCGGGATTTCTGATATCAGAACACTGGACAGCAGACTGGACTCTGTTGTGTTTTGCACTTGATGTTGCTTTTTTAATTGATGAGTTGATGATCAAGCTCAGGTTATAAAACTACCTGGTTAGAGTTGAGAAAAGATTGTAGTTCGGGGTAAAATCCACCCCTGTAAGAGCCATTTACTCCTTCCTTTGTCTAATTACACACATGTCAAATTCACAAAGTGAGTGAGAGGTGAGAACGTTGAAGCCTGAACGTTACAACAGCAAACGCCATAACCCACCACCAACAGACACTCGGCATTGGGATGAACTGAGATACACCAGCAGCTTTTACACAACAAACATTTTTATGTGTTGGGGTTTTTTTGGATTGAACAATGTTCTCTTTGAACGTCTAACACTGTTATTGCAGATATATATTTGACCTTCAAAATAAAAGCTTCCAATTGACAGGTACTTCAGTTATAATGAACAATCAGGTAGTGTAATTTTCCTGCCTATCTGCAGGGCCATATGCATTCAGGTATGCAAGGGGATGTTGTTTCCAAGGCAACCTTATAATATAACACACACACACCTTACTGTGCTGGAAATGTCCTCTGGCCAACACTGCTCATTAGCCTTCACCTCTCTCCCTGCTGGGAGCTGCATGAGTTAAACACGCACACACACACACACACACACACACACACACACACACTCTTTCTTGACAGGTTAACCTGGTTTACTTTTTTCAGCCAATTTTCATCTGAGTCTCCAGCTTTCTGTAGAGGTGACGGTCATTAATGACACTGATCCCTCCTTTTTCTTTTTTTTTTTTTCTTTTTTTAAATTTTACTCTATTCTATCATATGACTTTTATTTTATTTCTCTAATTATTTTAAAACGTGTTGTCTTATACCTGTAGGGCGTGGGTCTCTCAGTTCACGGACGGTTTCGAGTGGCCACTGAGAAGACGCTGTTTGCGATGCCAGAGACTGCCATTGGTAAGCCTGCGATCTGCCTGATTGAGGGAGTGCTCAGTGGCAAGGGTTGGCCCACATCAGTGGGAGTGTATATCTAGAATATTAATTATGTAGGAGCAATGATTTCAAGCTGGACCCAGTTCACATACAAGGTCTGTCTGCATTTGAAGCTGGGGAGCCAAACACGAGTAGAAGAGTGATTTGCATTCAGTGCAGTTTGCTGATGACCTCATTCCTAAATAAGTGTTGAAAATGAACTGCTAAAATGGGCAGGGTGGAAAAAGTAAGTCCAGCGTTTAAGCCTTTAATCTTCAGCAATGGTACAAATCACAAAAAGACCTTTTCAGACAGTTTGGAAAACAGAAGCTCAGTAATCTAAAAATAGGAATATTTAGTCTTTAGAACTTTTTAAGGCGGTAGATAAGATGATGATGATGTCACCAATTGTTTTTGGGCTGCAGTTTATCTGCTGCCATTTTGTCTTTTTGGAGCCAAAAGTAATTCAACATGGACAAGAGGGTGAAGTGCTGAGCTAACAGCAGAATAAACAAGCGGGGCATATTCGCTGTCACCATCTTGAGCGGTGTGGGTCTGACTGAGAAACTGAGGCCACTGCATGCTCATTGGCCAGCGACTTGTGATTGACAGGTTGTTAGCCAATGAAAATACTCTGGGTAATCGTCCCTTCTGACCATAATTTGCAAAATTAACTTCAAACTTTGTTCACCAACACAGAAATGTTCAAGAGGTCCTGTTCAGGGATTAGAACAGATTATAAGAAGCCTAACAGACAGCAATCAGGTGTGCCACCTGTCAAGCAAAGGAAGCATGAATTATAATTATTTAAAAGGAATCACCCTTGTACATGTTGTTCTACCAGGCGGTAACATGTTGTTTTATGCTCCCTTTAAACGTGGGGGTCTATGAGGAGTGGGTCACTTTTGTAGAGAGCCTCAAGTGGGCATTAGAGGAACTGCAGCGTTTGGTGGCGCTTCTTTTTCTAAGCCAACTAAAAAACTTTAAAATTATTCATAGGAGACTGAAGCGGCAGTGTCATAGTGTATTTTAAATTGGTAGTAGTTCAGGAACCCTTAAATGGGTTGCTGTGGTTGCTTAGTTGGACTTGCTAAATGCAGTAGTGGTAAGTGTGTGGACTCGCTGGACCAGCACATCACTTTCTGTGTGTAAAAAAAGATTGATATAGAAGAGTCGAGCCCACTGAGAGGTGATCCAGCGGTGCAGCTGTCGTCAGTAACAGCTGCTTTTCCCATATATGATTCATCTTTTCCTGGAAGACGTACATGTCAGTGATAGAAAAGCAGGCTGTATGTTGTTCTACTCCTGTTGCTGCCTTCTGACACAGAAACTTGGTTTTTTTTTTTATCTGAGCCTCCAGGGAGATAGGGAAACAAACACACTGCATCACCCAGAAGGGAAGAGACAAATCCAGGACTTCAAACAGTCACAGAGCAGGAAAGGCCAATGCTCTGCAGGTGGATGTCAGGAGTTTACTAAACTTCTTGACTAAACTTTCTAAAAATATGTTTTAAGAAATGCTACATTAAATTTAGCCACTCTAGCAAAACTGAGAAAACTTGTGTCCTCCTTCTATACATCCATGAACTTTCTCTGTGGTCTTCTTCTTCTCTTCCTGCCTGGCAGCTCCATATTATCCACTATCCTTCCTCTGCACATGTCCAAACCATCTCAGCCCAACCTGAGCTGTCCCTCTGATGTGCTCATTTCTAATCCAGTTCATCCTAGTAACATGTCCTGCACCAGCCTCGCTGGCATAATTCTCCTTTTTGACTCCAGTAGGTGTCAAACAAAATTATCATATTTTATCCAGCATGAACTGAAACTAGTGAAACTTTCAGTTTTCTCATCGACTTGTATACAACCAGAGGCCTTTTCGCCTTCTGCTGGCCATTAGAAAGAGTGAAGGTTTAACATATTCCTACATCCATCTTTTTACAGTCCATCCATCCATCCATCCATCTTCATCCGCTTTATCCGAGGCCGGGTCGCGGGGGCAGCAGCCTAAGCAAAGAGGCCCAGACCTACAGTCTTTGGAAGCAAACATAAAAATCACATCCTTTGAATCCTTCGGCAAAAATCATCTGTCAGTGTGTTAGTTGCTGAAGAGTTGTAGAAGGTCAAATTCTTTAATTATTTCATGCATGTTTAAAGATAATAGATTACAGTGTCCTGATATGGAGCCAGAAAATGATCTGATCCAACTAAAAAGTGCTACATTAACCTGTTAGATCTTTTAAAGCATCATAACTGAACCATGTAGGACATCTTTGTCTGTTGCAGTGTGAGGCAGGTCCTCCAGTGAAAAAGGCCACTGAGACACTAAACGTGTAGGTTCCTCTCTCGCTAATTGTCTCTAGTGGACAGATGGTCATCTGCTGAGGTGCTGAGGAGATTAGTAACAAATCTGTGACAACAAATGCAGTCGACATTGTACCGTGAACTAGCATGTTGTCAATGAAATCCACTGGGATTACCACAGCTCTGTTGCTGTGAATGCGTATAAGCTGTTTCCAGAGTGATATGACTGTAAAGGTATTTGTTACAGTGGGTTTGTGTTGCTGTGATCGAACAGTTAATGTCGTCAGTGTCTTCATAAAGGTTCTCAGGGTGTTTTGTAACGTTCTGTGCAGGTTTTATTACGTTGGTCCTGGAGTCAGTGGATTAGGAGAGGGCTTTGCAGCGTGGGCACTGCTCATTTTTTCCGAGTCTGTTCAGGTTCTGATAAATTGATTGTGTGCACTCGCTCCCTCATACGTGCAAACTTCCAAGGACGCTCGAGCCATTCTTCATTTGACACCCACACATACAAACAGAAGCATGTCAGACTTATTATTCTGAAGTACTCTGGGCTCTGACTTTATAATAAATCTTCTGCTGATGTGTAGCGCTGTGGAGTCGGTCTGGTGTCTGGAGAGAGGTGGAGGGTGAAGATTATGTTGTCAGCGGACAGGAAATGAGCGTAGCAGCAAGAAAAAGTAGGAGATTCCCGCCGATGTGCTCTGATATTTGTCTGGGGTTTTGTCAGAGGCTAGGCTAAAGTAAGGAGTGGGAGGAAATGGGCCAGTATTTCAATCATCCATGCTCAGGATTGGCCATAATGGGGCAAAGATGTTCTACACTGGATGTGATCTGTTTTAAAGTGTCAGTTCTTCATTTGGCGTGCTCTCTTGCACATGAATTGGCACACAGAATAATTTGATTTTAACCTCACCGTTAAGTTTCTTGAGTCTCCTGCTAGCTTTGAATCTCTCCCATCACTTTGGCGAGGACAAGCAGAAAATCTCGCCTAATCCCCTTCCCAGCTGCCATGGTCATAACATTGTCACGATTGTTTTTACTAAAAGCTCTCGACTTGCAGGTCACCGCATGGCCGTTATCAGCACGTCCCCTGGGTAATCAGGAACTTCACACCGCGTGATTTTCCATCAGGGATGAGCTTTTTCTGCCTTTTTCACTGGAATGCAGCTGCCTTATAGACCCCACAAGCTTATTTTAGACCTGATCCTGGGGAGGAATCCTCTCAAGAGCTTCTCGTCTGTGCTGGTTTACTTTAACCAGAGTCGCACTGTGGACTGAATCTTGCTTTTTCCACTGTGGTATTCCAGAGTTAGACGACAGGGTTTCAAACGCTGCAGGAGCTTTAAACTTAGTGCCAGTAAACTCTGAAAATGTTTGAGATGTAGTTCTCATATTAGGGGCACATTTACTGATGTAGAATTAAAGGCTTTGCTGTAACAACAGGATGTGTCCACTTATTAAAATTTTGGAGTCTGGATATGATTGTTAGATGGATAAAATGGTCTGTTGCAGTCTAATTGAATTAATCTCATTAACCTTTAAGTCATCACGACATCCTCCATCTGTGTGAAGGGGAAAAAAATGGTTAGACATGAGGAACAGAGCCGAACTATGAAAAAGTGAGTTCTTTTTGTTACCCCCAAAATTATGATAAACAAGTCATAACAAAGATAAACAAGCAATAACGAGGCAATAACTGCGTGTTGTCTCAGTCCCAGCAGATCATTGGCAAAAAGGAGAGAAGATGTGTTTCTGTTGTTTTTAAAATGTACTTATCGTATTTTCACGTAACATGACATGTAATCAAAAGCGGGTGAACACGAGGCTCCATATGAACCTGTAAATGCACTGGTTCACAAACATTGAAGCATCACATGGGCGTGATTTAGCTGTAGCTGTCAGTGCCTGAGATTACTTAATTATTCCCCCAGGAAAACTTGTCTTTGTATTAATAGCATCTCTAGCAGTACTTACATCATATCTTTATATCTACACACACAAGCACGCCGTAACCCCTGTTACCCCCCGTGAGGCGGGATTAACAGATTTAACTCGGCCCTGCCAGCCTTCTGAACAACAGCCATAATCTGCCACATTTATAATATTACATTTTCAGCCATAAATCAGGTCAGCTTATCTAATCCCCCCCTCTCGCCACACTACAGAACCCGCAGTAAGCACTGGACTGTCGCGTCCTGTCAGAAATATTGAAATCAAATGGAAACATTATTGAAAGGACAGAACGAACGGATTAAATCTGCAGATTGTGATGATGATCATTAATTCTCCTAAGCTGCATATTTGGCCTTTTGTAGTGTGCCAGTGGCCTTTTGCTGGAATACCACCATGTGTAAATTGTCTTAGAGTGAGGGGGGATGATATTTTAGGACAAAACCATTGATTATTCTCAGGGAAAAGTCATTATAATAAAAACCCTTGCTTGGCTTGTGTAAGTCACTGATTAATAGGCATGCTGCTTTCATGAAAAACCTGTGCAAACTGTTATTAACTCTGCTTTTCATTTTATTTTGAAAGGGCTTTTCCCTGATGTGGGAGGTGGCTATTTTCTGCCGAGGCTCCAGGGGAAGTTGGGATTGTTTCTTGCCTTGACGGGCTTCCGACTTAAAGGACGGGATGTGCAGAGAGCCGGGGTTGCCACTCACTTTGTGGAGTCTAAGAAGGTACCGTGTGAGCTTTCAGTTCAGGTGTTGGAAGTGCGGGGGTGAGGTCAGAGCTGCACTGGAAAGCCAGATGCTGATTCACTGGAGGCCTCACTCTTGTTTACGGTGCCAGCATTCACCGGCCGGCGCAGAGGCCAGTTGTGTTTTTCTTGCTGTTGGCATGAGGTCAGAGCGGTGGGCGGCAGGTTGTTTATGACTCTAACCTTGGTTTGGGCAGAAACAAACACATCTCACCTCAGTGGAAGTTTACCAACAAGACAAAGGGTTAGATAAGACAGGAGAGAGGACTCGGAGGTAATGAGCTGATGCAAGAAGAGCCAAAATACACAAATTCTGAATCTGAGTAAATAAAACAAAAGGAATCTGCACAGAGTGTTAGCAATGAGCTGACATGAACAAGGAGAAAGAAACAAGATTATCGGTGGGGTCTGATAGTCAAATTTCATTAAGAGGGTAGCTTACCGATTGAAGTGTTAGATTGATTTTTCCATTTTACTTTCAGGTACTGTTTTAGCATCTGTTTTTATTTATAGTTTAGACTTTATTGCATTGATGACTTCCAGATTAAGTATAATCTGAGGTATTTGAGGTCGGCCTGATGAAGGCCTCAGTGTAAGTTCATCAGTGTAGTGAAGGAGGACATTCAGAAGGTTGATGGGACAGAGGAGGATGCTTGGGATAGGATGAGATGGAAGCAGATGACCTGCTGTGAAGCAAAGGGAGCAGCTGAAAGAAGAAACTGAGAGACTGCAGGAAGAGGCGGTGAAGATGAGGGCAGGGCAGGCAATTGCAAAGAAGGAAAAATGGAGAAAGTAAAGACAAAGCAATACACGCAAAAAAATGTCAAAGTCAAACAGGAAGCGATCAAGGACGACTGAGATGGAGAAACTATAAACAGAGTTAACATAACCTAAATTTTTCATTAGTCGGGAATAACAATCCTCACATTCTGTTTATTTATTAGATGATAAAACTATGTTTAGTGAATGTGCTGACACGTCAGACTTCTACACATCATAAACGACAGATCAGCTGCAGACTGACTTTTTCCGTTTGCATTAAACAGATCCCAGACCTGCAGAAGGAGCTCGTGGACTTGAAGTCTCCCTCTGCTGAAGATGTCTCCAGAGTGCTAGACTCCTACCAGAGCCAGGTTAGAAGCCAAGAAGCCAGTCATTTACACAAACATGTGGCTTAGACTCTAGCTGTATATTTTCATTACTGCATCTCACTCTTTGTTTCTGCTCTTTGTCCACAGAGCAGTCTGGATGCTGAGAAGCCTTTCATCTTGAAAAAGCACCTCTCTGATATAGACAGGTGGGCCATGACTTTCTTCCTGAAACTAGGTTCAGGAGGTGAGCTGGAGTCTGTTTTTGTTGGTGACAGATAAAGAAAATCTACAGAAACACTGTATTTAGTCAGAAATGTATTCCTGAAATCGGCTTTCAGGGCTCCATATGTACGGTACTCTTATATGCACTCTTTCAGTGCTGGTTTTAATCTCTTTGTGCTCTGTTTTTAAAGACTATCAGCCTTTTATTTATTTTCAGTCTCTTGTCCTTTTAAATCCTGTCAGGCTCTTCAGCGCCAGCAGTGTGGAGGGCATTGTGAAGAACCTGAAGACCGACGGCTCAGAGTTCGCTAAGAAACAAACTGAGGTGCGTTGCTCCTCTGCGGCTCAGTTCAAGTAGAGTGCGGTTCAGCTGCTTCTGTTCCAACAGTCAGCTGTCTTTAAAACATGAACTCTTACAGAGGCTGATGGTGAACACCACCCTCCGATAAACCCACAGACAGAGCTGGAATGAAGCCGGGGTGTTATTTGGCTCCGCTGTGCATTTTGGTAATTAGTAGTTACCTGAGAATGAGTACTTAATGAGGTTAATCACCGTGCCCTGCTGGCTGGAGCTAAAGACACTTTAGTGGGATTTCAGGGTGAATTATTATGGCTTCATTCACTAAAATTCCCTCAAACAGCCTAAAAAGCGATGTCCCACTTCACTCGAGATTAAACGAGTCACATGACCCTCCCTCCCTCACCTACCACACTTCTTAAATCTGTTCACCAGGAAAGTCATGAGCTTGATCTTCTCACCTTCAGCAAGACCAAAGCAAACAAACAAAAAAAAGTTTTTATTAATGAATCTTTATTTACATGTTGAAATAATTGTGATGTGATTTTTGTTTCTGGATGTAAGGATGTTCTCTGAATGCTGTCGTGTGAGAAGGAAGTAGAGTCTGGACATGGGCACGAGGAAAGAGCTTGGGTTTTTTTTGGCATTTCGATGATGAGCTGATGATCTTTTTAAAAGTTTCCTTCTCTCTTTCGGCTGTCACTGACTAAATCCTGGCATTATTGAGAGGTTTATATGTGTATAAGTAACAGCTGGGGCTGTTAGAATCCACAGAAGGAACGATTTGTCTTAGATTGTGACTGTTCTGATATTATGAAGCCAAATCTGAGTAAAACAAACAAACGGTTTCTCTTCCTCTAGACTCTGTCCAAAATGTCTCCCACGTCCCTGAAGATCACCCTCAAGCAGCTGCAGGCGGGCGCAGCTCTGAGCCTGCAGGACGTGCTGGTGATGGAGTATCGACTGAGCCAGGCCTGCATGGTAAAAACCATCACAGTGAAGTCTGAAACCCAAGGTGGTTTCACATTTCAGCTCTGATGATGTGTTTCAGGGAGTGATAAGGCATTGTTTGTGTTGTGTTGCAGAGGGGCTGTGATTTCTATGAAGGCGTTCGAGCCGGTAAGTCACTGCAGTACAGGGGACACAAAAGCAGAAGAGGATGGGTATGAAACTTAGTCTTGTAACTTATTTTTACATAGATTTACCAAACATAATAAACACTGTAGGATCAGTAAACTAAAGTAAAATGAAAATGATAAAGAGATTAAAACGTTACCTGATTTAAACCGTGCCGATCTCCTCTTTGAGGTCGTCTCCTGGTGCATCTCCTCCAGCTCAGCTGAAGGCGCTTAGCTCATGCACATATGCACAAAGGCAAATTATGAGCTTCAGGGGGAGATCTGAAAAATCAGGCTTGCTGGAAGAGGTCCTGAGGTACACACGAAGACAACCTTGAAGGGGAGATCAGCCTTTTTAAAATAAGCTTTGGTTTTTTGGTTCAGATTTAAAGTATATACTGGGACTAGCAAGGATTCTGAGCAGTGATTATTATAATCACGGATCACTCTGCAGAAGTATATGCTCGCCTCTAAAGGTTGTGGGTTAGTTATTGTTCCTCTTAGCATCACTAAACTCGATGTTCTGTGTTTTTAGTGCTAGTTGACAAAGACCAGAATCCCAAGTGGAACCCATCAACACTGGAGGAGGTGTCCAACCAGATGGTGGAGCAGTGTTTTTCCTCCTTGGGTGAGAAGGACCTGACTTTGTGAAGTTGGTCAGCAGCTGCCTCCCAACTTCAAACAACACACCGCTAAGCCTTCTCTAACCGGCCACTTCCTGTCCCCCCCATCCTTTTATGGAGGAGCGTGCCGCTGTGGATGGAAGCGTGTCAGCCCTTGTTCATAAACCGTGTTATTGCTGTAGAATAAGTAGTAGTTCTGGTGATTCTTTACAGAAAAATCACGACTATGTCTCCACAGCTGAGTCATGCTCACAGGCAGAAGAGGGAGCAGGTAGTTTGGTGCACTGTTGCTCTGCAGTGGAGTCTTTCTGCATAGTTTGTACAGTTGTAATGTTACAGTGCTGCATGTTAAAGGATCAGAACAGCAGTGCTACATTAGCACAAGGACACAGGAGGGGATAATGATCTCACCACTGAGTGCTTCACTACATTTCCTGTGGATGTTTGTTGATGTGACACGGAGCAGTATCATCTGTAGTCCTGCAGCGCGGTCACAGCTTCTGATACAGATCATATATCGTCTCAGCTTCCTGTTTCCTGTTCCCTTTTTTTTTTTTTCCTCCAATGTTTAATCTCATACAGGCCGCATCATTTAAAACCCCTCAACGCTGGATAACATCGATCATCTTGTTACAGTGCGGTGCTGGGAAACCTTTGATGTTGCTCTGACAAGGTGCAGCTTCCTAAACGTTTTCGCATTGATCAAATTTGTTGGAAAAAGCTCAGTCCACAGAGACCCTAAACAAAGACTGTATATTAAAGATGGGCATACCCACATGACATCATGCACTGGTTTGCACAGTCCTCTTTTTGAAACCTTAATACTGCGCTTTTCTATCAGGTTTACTGCCATTTATAAAGACTTAAAACTAGTGATTTAACCCACGTCTTGTTAAGGAAAATCTTTTGATTTTGTAAATCAATCGTGCAGTTGATTTTTGGGTTTTTTTCCTCATGAACATCTATCTTTAAAAAAAGAAGAAGACATGTTTGTCACCATAGGAGTCGCCCCCTAGTGGGCATTAAAAAAGGTTAAAATGTCAAGGTGCTTCGGCTTAAGTTTTTAACTTCGGAAGCTAAGCCCATCTTCATATACAGTCTATGGCCCCACCTGGCAACCCACTGGACCCAATGGGCCATTCTAACACTGGTCACAGAAGTTGAATCCTCTGATAAGTCAGAGCTGATATGAGTACAGTCCTTCTGGAATCAAGTCTCGCCACTTGTAGGTGAGATATGAGCATTTATTTTGAAGCATTATTTCAATTTTTTTAATGTTAATGGTTACCAAGACTCATCAGTCAAGTCTGATTAACATCTTAAAGCAAAAACCTTTTCCCCCCACTATTAATTACACATTTACTAATATCTTCACTGCTCTGGAATATCCCTAAATTCTCTGGTACTGGAAAAATGGTTTTAATGTTGTGGCAGATCAGTGTAAGTGCTACCTGTAGTTGTTTTTAGGTATAACAGGGAATTAATAAAGTGTTCTAACACAAATCCAAACAATACTTCGAAGACAAACCTATAAATTACTGCTGATATTGAATGTATCTGCATAATTTAGCAAAGCAAATCTGGTTTTAGTCGTCTGAAATGCACGTTTTGTTTTTTCTAATAATTTTCCCGATGTTTGTTCAGAGGAAATCAAATCACTTCCCTCATCATTAGGTCTCTGCAGCTGCATTATTTATGAAACAACCAGAGTCGGATTCAGTGCTGGAACAGAGGGCAATAAAAGAGCTGGTCACATGAAATTCTATGTGTTTTTTACTGGGTGTGTTTAAAGGAACTGATTGTTGAGGATGGTATTTTTTATGACCTAAAATGTTCTTGTGTAACTTTACAAAGTGCCCTAGTTATCAGCATGAGAGCACTAAGCTGCTGCTCAGATATAAACTCTCCAAAGTAAACACGTTTATTTTACGTCAAGTGCTCTGTTCTGTTTGCAGCACTTCCAGGAAATCCTGCTTCGGTAGCACAGGCTGGCACCTGGGAATGATAATGCTTTCCGACTGAATTGTCCCCATCGAGCTGCATAGACTCAAACAATTTTTAAATCAGGCTTCAGATTATTGTTTAAATCCCAGACTGCAGCGTGGGACACCTCATGTCTGTTTTAATCTTCTCTACCTGCCTCACATTCGCACAGTCTGAGCCCATAAATCCTGCCTAAGAAATGAGTATCAAGGCTTTGACTCATTCATCAGTGCAGTCTGCAGCTCATCAAGCAGACAGGACGACCTCCAGTGCTGAGTGTTCGCTCTGGACGGGCAGATGAACTGTGATTTACATCTATTTACATCTTGCTCTTCAGACAAAAGCTGGCCGGAATTCATTTCTGAACATTTGTCCCTCGGCCTGCTGATGGGCGTTTTTGTTTGGCAGGAATTTTAAAGTCATCGTGAACCACAAATATCTCAAAATTGCGTCTCCTCTTATTAAACAGCCACAGAAACACTTCAATGACAGAAGGCATGAGTCTGATTTATTGGCATCAGTTTTACACACACTGTACAGTTTGCAAATCAAAGTCTTAGTGATGCACAAAGTCACTCATTTCAGGTTATTTCATGACAGCTTATTCATGATGCATGTGGTTTTAGTCATCGTTCCCCGTGCTGCTCGTGTTTCGCTAGACTTCTCTACCTATTTTTTATTCTGTGGGTCCCTCAGACTGCTGTAGAAAGCTGGTACATTAGAGAGATTGCACCAATGAGATCATACTGACCTCAGATTTACATGTCCAATGCTGAGCATTAACTAATCAGCTTGGCTGGTGTCAAGTCAGTGGCACATTTTTAAATCACGTTCAAATACTAATTTTAAACAAAACTTGAGAGACGGTGGACAAATTCAGGAATAATGAGAGAAAGACGGGAAAAAAAAGATTTTAAGTAAAGGAGGCGCAACATTATATTTTCATTTTCAGAAACTTGCAGAGCTGTTGGGTCTAGCATCTCATCTGTTTTGTAACAAATCAATGGAGTTCCTTTGTGTTGGGGACTGTGGAGTCCAGCAGGAGTCAAATACAAGAAAAAATTACATTTTAAAGCCACAAAATGCGATTATGTGCACCAATTTTGTATATTTTTGTGTGCACCATCAACACATCATAGCGCTTTTTCTACCTAGAAGCCAGGCTGCAAAGCACAGGGGACCCCTGACTTTTCATAGCATGTATTGTGTGCATACTTGGTTATATTTATTATGTAGTAGGAAATACTTAAAAAAAAAATCTTTATTTAAACAGGAAATTAAACATTATAGACAAATGCCCAAGAGGCAGAATTTATTTGTCTTTGAATGATTTTTGATGGTGGGAAAAACCAGAACTCGCAGATAAGATCCACAGAGAAGAGCCTGTAATTGTTTTCTGTTGATTGGAGGAATCCCTCTCTGTGCACCAAGAGCTTCTGGTTTACAAATCCGGTACTGATTGATCATCACTTATGTAGCAGGTTTATCAGAGAAACCCATGTCTTGTATTTTTTTCTGCTAAATTCAGTATAAATATGATAACAATGAGGGCATCCAGGTGTTTCTGGCTATGTCGATGCTGATTTAAAGGTAATTGGCAGTATTAGCTACCCCTGGACCCGGTGTGTTCAGCTATAAGTTCCCTCTTCTTGGGTGTCTCCTTCTTTTACTTTAAGACTGCTTACCCTATTGAAAAATACATTTACTTCATTACATTTACATAAGTTCCTTATGTTTTTAAGAAAAAAACATATCGTCTTGCTTATTCATCTCTCAAAATGGGAAAAAAGTCCCATCTATGGCCATTAAAGTGCTCCATACTGAACTAGTTGTTAATTAAAGATTAATATTTGTAATATTTGAACACTGAACAGCAGAAGGAGCTTCTTTAAACACAAAAAATTGCATCAAGAAAATGATAACGCTTCGCTCCAGCATTGATTTGAACTCAACGACAGGGCACTACAGCCCTTCAGACTCTGCATCTCAGAGAATCTGTCCTTAGTGTGAGTAAAGCCTGTCTGTGGGAACACCTGCTGGTGTCAGATAGCGTAAAATGAGTGACCTTTAAAACCATGAATCACTTTTCCCCAAAAGGAAGCATCACCTGGAAAACACAGATGTTTGGATGAAGACGGATATTCACGCTGGGTCTGAGATTTTCTTTTCTCAATTCTGTGAAAGGTGCAACTCGACGCTTTTCTTTTGTATGACCTGCAGACCCCACATTTATAAATGTGTAAACACGGGAAATGCAGTCAAACCTGACATCAATATTTCTGGCAGTATCTTTAAGAAACAGAATTGGAGGCAGAAATGAAAACTATGACTCAGCCTCCAGCATGAGAACTTTAAAGAAAATGTGCATCTTGACTTGCATTAACAGCTCAAACTCTGGCTATCAGGCCCTCCTCGTGTTTGTGTGTGTGTGTGTGTGTTTTTCTAAGCCAGCCTTTCATTCACAGAAAGCAGTTTTTTAGGAAAACAGTCAGATTAGCCTTTTCTCGTGTTTATCAGAAGCAAAACATCCGATTAGCACGACCTCTAATCTCCAGTTTGCTCATAACATGTTTGGAGGGAGATTAATCTGCCCACGCAGGAACATTATGATTAATGTGTTTGATTTTTGGAGTGTTTGGGTTACATAGCGCACCAATATGGTGCCGCTCATCATCACTGAACTCACAGAAACAATTCAACCTGTGAACTGTGGCTCAGAACTTTGTTTTTAAAGAGGCTGCTGCTCTTCTGTAAAGCTGGCACAGTTTGAAGCACCGAATAGCATCAGATAGCCCTCCCAGTGCAGTGTGGGTGTATTTGCTGCTTTTATTGGTCAGTTTTATGTCAGCACAGACTGGAGACGTGGAGAGAAGGCAAGCGGTGACCATACCCTGCCACTTACTTTTATGGCTTTATTAGCAGTTGGCTCCTGCTATTGTGGTTCATCCTTGCAGTTATTTTATTACTTCAATACTCAAAGCTGTTGTCTCTGCAAACAGCTGTGTGGCAGTTTAAGCGACAGCTCGCAGTAATGACTTCAGTTGAGGGTAAATTCCACCTGTCTGATGCAACAAACTGACCTGTCAGCATCCACCAAGCTGCCAGTGACCCATTTACAGTTTAGGGGTTGGTTCACATCCACTCCTTTGTATGTAATGTGTTTATCCAAATGGAATGGCTCATAACAATGGGTATGAAACTTAATTTGAAAAGTAAAAACCTCTAATTTCTGAAAATGTATTTGTTTGAAATTATCTTGGGACCTGTCGGATATTAAAGGGACATTTCACCCATAAATGTACATATGGGTGAGACCCCTCTGGCCTGTGATGCTATTCATCTGTTTTAGTGTGAGCTGTCAGCAGCAACATTTATTTCCTGAAATCATGATTCAGTCCTCAAAAGAAAAAATTATTAAGAAAAACAACCCGTGACAATTGACTGTATATAAAAGATGGACGAGGCTTACAGCTGTGAAAAATAAAGGTTATGTGGAAGTGAATTACAGAACTGGTTGTTTAAAGGTCCAAAGAAAAAAAGGTCAATTCATTTTATTTTTGCACCACCAAATCACAACAACAGTCGCTTCGAGCTGCTTTATATTGTAAGATAAAGACTAAAACATTACAAATAAAAGCCAACAATTAAACAACCCACACTTAGCGAGCACTTGGTGACAGTGGGAAGGACAAACTCCCTTTTTAAAAGGAACCGGCAGTTGATGTCTTTCTGGGTTCAGTCTCTAGTTTCAGGTCTTATTGAACACAGCTTGATATTCAGTTTGTACATTACAGTACCCATTAGAGTCTAACAGGAGACAGCTCATTGGCTAATGATGTATCAATCACAAAAGGTTTTTTTTTTTTTATATTTTTGAGTAACAAAGTCATGATTTCTGGAAACAGACATTAGATGGGAGGGTTTAAAAAAGCATTTCTATATATTCCTCTATATGTAAGAAAAAGCAGACAGAATTGACCAAATTTGGCATCTCACACAAAAACAAACAATGATAGACACCACTATGGCCAGAGGAGTTCAGGAGTGAGCCTTTAAAGCTGGCTCATTGTCATTAAGGACTTGGGCGGTTTAAACCTTATTCCAGATGCACTGGCGCTCTTGTTAGAGATAAAAGGTTAAATTTCATGGCTTTGTGCTTTTTCTTCTTTAGGGCAGGTAGCAATATTTCTCAGGTATACACTGACACGATGTGGACAACCCCCCCAAAAAACAATCGAACAAAAAAAGAAACTAGGCCCTAAAACATTTCCCCCAAACTGCTGCTAGTTTTTTTATTCACTCCTCTTTCTGTTGATGAGTCAAATGTTTCTTGAAAGTGTGTCAATCCTCCTCGTGCCCTGGTTTCTTTGCGCTGGCCGCCTATACGATCCAAGTCCTGTCAAAGTTCCCAAACTGCACGACTTGTGTGCAGAGAATATCCTGGAGGGCAGGAAGCGCATCATTTGTACCCTGGATTTCCTGGACTCGTTTTGAGGACATGTTTGGAAGGAGGGCTGCAGCCAAGCCTGTCTAATTGCAGAGCTGGAGGATAATGCTCCTCGTGGATCTCCAGGGAGGCCATTAGGAGCCCACAGAGCCTTTTGTCAGACCGGAAGGAGTCACACAGCTGGGTGTGTTTCTGACCTGCTGATACCAGTTTTCAAGTGAGAGCCTTCACCAAATGAAGGGATCTATAAATAAGATCCTCCGTAAGAGGAGAGAATCTTGGCCCCAGGACAACATTAGTGGACGGGGTAGACTTTCACTGGCAAGGAGGAACATTGTGATTCCGGGCATATCTGATAGGATTTCTTATGAGGGCAGCCACGAAGAGCCAGCACCTACTGCGAGGCAGAGAGGGGACAAATAAGGACCGAGGAAGATGATATCTAGCTGAAGACGGTGTGCGTCAGTGAGGCTCCAGCTAAGAAACCAATAATCACAGAAACATAGATCAGAGCACTCTGGTCACTTTGGAGGAGGTTTTTTAGTCTCAGTCCATGTAAATCAAATCCAAAAGTAGCTCAATTACTAATGCCTCATTCATACTCCTCCTCACAAGTAGGTGGAGTGACTCTGAATGATGGTCAGAGCAACTCGTCCCAGCCTCACCTTTCCACTGCGACACACCTCCCCCCGTCATGGCACGTCACATTCAATGTAGGGGATGTCGCTGTAGCGGCGGTCTACCTCCACCCACTGCTGCACGGCCCGGGCCACGATCTCCTCTGATAGCTTCTGGGCGTACTCCAGCAGCACCGGGTTGACCTGAGGGGAGCTCTCTGGTGAACCCATCTCTGAATGAACTAAGTAGGCTTTCTCACCCCTTGTCCCTTTGCTCTTTCCCTCCACCTTCTCCGTGGAGTTTGCATTTTGGGCCACCGAGTCGCTCCTCTTGGATTTGACGCACCCCATACTCTGGAGGATGTAGCATTGATTCAGTTTAGGGTGGGGGGTGTAGGATGGCAGTGAGGAGCCAGAGTTTTTGGTTAGATTTCCAACACCAACATTTCTTTTTTACCTCTGGAGGGGAGCTGTGTTCCTGCTGCAGTCACTGTCATCCACTCCCACTCGTAGCCATGTCTCTGAGCACAACAGGTGCGATGGTCGGGGTGGTGTTACACAGCTGCGGGTGGGGTTTTAGTGGGTTGACCGGCTAGGAGGCCCATCCCTGTGTGGGTCTGACAGTCCGGCAGCTTTCTTGACCAGATCTCACACCTTCCTTGGCTGCAGATAGAGAAGAGACAGAGACAGGATTGTTTAAAGTGATTTATTTTCCACTAGAGTAAAAACAGTCTAAAAATACCAGATGGTGGGGAGCGAGGGGAGGATTGTGGACGAATTTCACAGTGGCTGTGACCCTGGGCTCCAGGGGCTGGTTCGAGGTCAGGGCCTTGAAGTTGGCTCACCTCTGCAGGGTCACTTTTAACCACGCTCCACTCTTCTGCACATCTACTGTGTTACTCATCCACCCTCCTCCTCCTCTTCCTCCTCTACTAACTCGTGTTTTATGACTCAATCCCCCTCGCCCTATTTTGTATAGCATGACACAGGCACGTCTGTCTCTGGCCTGAGTGCCCTGATGCTGTTTTGTTGTAAGCCCGTGTCTCCCATCTGTTCCACTAAGCGAGCCTTGCAGCCTGATTCGCAGTGACAGCTCCTCTATTATTTTTTTTCTAGGACTGGAGGCCTCAGTGCACAGCAAACATGTGCTTCATTCAGAAAGCTGCATGTAGTCTGCACAACACGCAGCACATGAATGATTCATGCAGAGCCGGGGAGTCTCCCTGTGAGTACAACAACATTTGGAGGTTCGGGCAGACATCAACACAGGAAATCCGCATCCACAGCTGATGTTATGTTAATGAGCTTAAATGGCTACAAACAGTTGCCTTAGTATGAAAAACTGAGAGCACCCGTTAGATGTCTGACAGACACATGGGATTTGGATTAAACGTGATTTGAACAGCACAGTGTTGCAGCTTTATCTCTACAAACATGAACATGACTGTGTAGTGGCCCAAAGAAGCTGTACATACTTCTAGAAGAGAGTCTCAGATTTCTCTCCATTCCACTTTAAAACGAAATAATCCAGCGACAGAAGAAGGAGCAATAACCCCAAGGTCGTTCATATAAACAGTAATCCATACATCATGTTGTGTCTCTGCGCTTCGCCCCCTTCTGCTTTCCAAACAGCATCCGACGGATCTGAACTTGAACCTTATTGGCTGTAATGTAAAGAGATCAAAATATCTCCACAAGTTCGTGGCGCTGCTCGCCGGTTATTTGTGATGAAGCGCTCCGTGCCAGATTTCCAAATAATCTCCGAGCCTGGAGGGTGCGGGCTCTGCAGACTGTTTCCCCTGATGCCTTCGCGTCGGTCAGTCAACGCAGAGTGCAGCTCCGGGAGAGAAAATCACAAGCCTGGACTGAGCTGAGCACAGCGACGCTTGACGGAGGTTACCGAGCTGCAGCGGGGCTCCAGAGGAGAGAGAACCCAGACGATCCGCACCCACACGGGGCGAGCCTGCCATCTGCCGGCCAAACAAGTGACGAAACGATATGGAGGTTCATTTGTGCAGAATAAACGTGGGGCCCTAACAAAAATCACAAAAACCCAAATGAGGGACAAACTGACTTCTATTTTAATTTAAACTGCTTAAAACCCCAAATGAACACTTTTTATTCAGAGTACAGCACCAAGTCAGTTAAACTTCTGGGATACTGATCCTTGGGGCGCCACCAGGGTGGGTCCAGGGAGGGGGCACTGGCCACCTTCCAAAATTTGCTGGCCCTCCCAGAGGCCCTCCCTGGTAAGGCTGTCCTATGTTGGTAGTAATTCTAATAAACGTGAGCACAAAAAGCGGCAGACAAACTACAATGAGTTGAAACTTTAACTTACTATTTATTCCTGCTTAAAACTGATTATTATGGATTTCAGTTAACAGGTGATCTAGACGGGCATCAAAAAGACAACCCCTAAACAGGAATGGTTTCACAAGTGGAGGAAACTGACGTTTTCCCCTCCTCGTCTTTTTTGACTGTTTCCCATTTGGCTAGGATCAGTGTCACTACTGGTAGCATGAGCTGATACCTAGACTCTGCAGAGGTTGCGCAGGTAGCCCAACTCCTTCAGGATGGCACATCAATACGTCCGTATAATCTTAAGAGCATGGATGACTCTAAGGAGAGCTGGATAGAGCCGTAACAGGCCCCTAACCAATCAGCTGAACTGGTATCTGCTCCTTTAGGCATAGAAGATCAGGATGAGCAAAACAGAGATACAGAATGACGTCCAGCTGGCCACTGGTGTGAATGTCTCTGACAAAACAATCAGAAGCAGATTTCATGAAGCCGTGGAGAAGACTATGTTGTCGGTGACATCGTTCAGCATGGCCGATGTGTTCTGGTGATGGGTCAGTGATAGTCTTGGGAGGCATATTCATAGAGGAACGCATAGACATCTACAGGCTAAGCACCAGCATCCTGACTGCTGCTGGGTATCAGGATTAAATCCTTGGACCCATTGTCAGACCCTACACTGGTACACTGGGTCCTGGGTTCCTCCTTGTGCATGACAATGTCCGACCTCATGTGGTGAGAGTATGCAGGCAGTTCCTGGACAATGATAGCATTGACTGGTGCCCACACTAACCTGACCTAAATCCAATAGGACACCTCTGGGACATTATGTTTTGGGACCTTCAGACGGTCCCATGTTGCACCTCAGATTGTTCAGGAGCTCAGTAATGTCCTGGTCCAGATCTGGGAGGAGATCACATCCACAGACACCATCCACCCTTTCTCATGCCCCTGTGTTGTCATATTTTTTTCACTTTGATTTTTGGGGTGTCTTTGAATTCAGCTGTCTGTGGGTTGATAATTTTCATCACCACCAAACAATGCGATGTAACCTATTACCCAGTCCATATCCATGCAGATATCCAGCATTATTTTTCCTGCATTGAAATCTCTTGTGTGTATAATGAGATGTGAACGTTTTCTTACTTAAAGCTCCATGGTGTAGGGGTGAATAGATTAACCTTACACATAAAATATCTCTGATTCAATTACAGGAGGAGACACAAACTCAGCCTCAGAAGATCACAAGCTAAAACATGTGCCAAATGTCTCATGTGGCTCCATCTGCTGGCGGGTGAATCTATACCTTTTCATGTATCAGATGACCACTATACTGTGGAAATAATTAATTAACGTATCCGTCCTCTTGTCTCTTTCTGAAATGCTTTTCTCGTAAGACTCAAAAATAACTGACAATAATATTTGCAAATAAATAAATAAATAAATCTAAGACTCACCTTCCATCAGTTGCACCAGGTTATTGGAAATCTCTATTTCTTTTTATTTGAGGGAGTTTTTAATCATACTCCACTTTGTGGGCACACACAATTCTCCACCTTGGGAGAAGTGTGGACACCAAATGATGTTGACATGTTAACCTGCAAGAGACCCATGATGGCAGTCTAAAACCTGATTTTAGTTTTAGTTTGTCTTATAGTGTTGACTTTGGTCACAATGCTCAATACTGTCTAGACACGAAGGAACATGAGAACAAAGGACCAAAAAGCTCTGTACTCCCACATAAAGACAGGCTGCCTTAATAATTTATTGTACACATAAATAGATTAAAACTGCAATAAAACTATTGTTAGATTTACAAAAAAGATGTTGGCTTTATTCATAGCTCTGATTTCTTGACTGGCATGTGGATACACCCCCTATAGGCTGTTGAGAAAATAAACTAACCACTTTATTAGGTATCCCTTGCTAGTACTGTATTGGACCCTCTTGTTGAATCAATTCTTTGTGACATAGATTCGATAAGTTGCTGTAACTTTCCTCAGTTCACGTTGAGATGATAGCATCACACAGCTGCTGCACATCCATGATGTGAATGTCCTCTTCGACCACAAACAAAAATGTTCTGTTGGATTGAAATCTGGTGACTGTGGAGGCCATCTGAGTATAGTCAACTCATTGTCATGTTTACGAAACCAATTTGAGATAATCTGAGCTTTGACACACGGTGGTCAGAAAGGGATTGACATCAGCAATCCCCTATTTGGGTAGGCTGTGGTGTGTAAACGATGTACAGTTTGCATTAAGTGGTCCAAAATGTACCAAGAAAACACCCCAACACCATCAGCCTGAAGCACTGATGCAAGACAGGCTAGATCCAAACTTTCATCGTATAAAAGCCAAAATCTGACCCTGCCATGTGAATCTAAAAGTAGAAATTGAGACATTTTTCCAGTCTTCTATTATCCTCTGCTGATGAGCCTGTGTGAGTTGTTGTCAAAGATTCCTGTGTTAGCTGACAGGAGTAGCACACAGTGCAGGTTTGTTCTGCATACCTTGGTTGCTATGAGAAGTATATGCATTACTGTTACTATTCTATCAGCTTTAGGTTGTCCAGCCATTCTCCTTTGACCTCTGACATCAGCAGGCATTTTGACCCAGAGAAGTGTTGCTCACTGGATATTTTTTTCCCCCTGGGCCATTCTCTAATGGCTAAGTATATTTATCCGAAGCAGTGCCACACAGAACAACTACACAGAACAACTTTAGATGTTACAGAATTTAAAGTACATGCAGTGCATAAAAATTAAAGACATACATTTTCAAATAGCCTTGACACCAGCAATTTATGTTTCTGATGTTAGTGTTAGTAACTGGCCACACGATGGCGCTCTTCTCTCGGGTCGTTCAACCAACTTTGACTATTTTGAAAAGTCCTTGGCCAAGTATTTTCTACATTTTAGTTTATTCTCTTTGGCCCTGATGCCATTACCCAATGCTCTTTTGAGAAATAATATAGTTCCAGATTTTCATGGAAGAGGATTTATTCGATTTTGACAGAAAGCCTGACCTCAACAAAGCAGATGATTTAAGTGCCACTCGATAACTCATGTAGATCTCATGCATATATCTTTCTACGTAGCACTTTTAATTCTTATTCTTACTTTTATTTTTTCATGTCTATTTAAGCGCAATTTATGACAGTATGTTTGCACTGAAGCACCGCAGCAATTTCCTAATGTTGTAAACCTGCTCAACATTTGGCAATAAAACCCATTCTAATTCTGATTCTGATAACATTACAACTGTCATTTTTCTTCAGGTGGTAAATTCATTTAGAAATTAACATTTTAATCCAGAATCAGCCGAAAATCCAAAACGCTGCCCTTTCTCAAGGACGCAGAAAGAGATGCGAGCAAAGATATGACTGACTATTGGATATTCTTTAGAGAGGATACGCATTGTAAAGTTTAAGAAAATGAAGAATGCAGCTTCTATCTTTATTCAAGACTTGCATTAAATTATTTGTTTTTGGGTGATATAAAACATTGTCTGAGTGAGATTATCCCGTCCAGCACATGCCCACAGCCACCGTTCCTTTATGGGTTGATAGCGAAAGAAAATTTTTCTGTCAGTCGGTTAAAATTCATTGTTGCCTGTCCAGCCAATCATAGATTTTGACGACACAAAAGAGGCTAAAGTTGGAGTATAAAAAGGTGCGCGCTAATAAACTATGATGCCTATCAGTGTGGGACATTAATCCAACCCCAGTTCAGTCGCGCATCAGCTCCGACACAGTGCAAAGGATTTTTTTTTAAACAAAGCGTATTTTTAAACCAGACTTCACACCTAAGAGACAATGCATCTGTCTCAGATCGTGCTGTATCTGAGCTTGCTGATTGCTTTGGGTCCAGTAGTTCTGAGTGACCAAGAGGCGCACCAGCAGCCTTCCGTCAGCACCCCAGTAGACACGGATCAATGCGCTACCTGCGAGGTCCGGCAGCATATTAAAACCATGCGATTAAACGCGATAAAGTCTCAGATTCTGAGCAAGCTGCGAATGAAGGAAGCTCCCAACATTAGCAGAGAGATCGTGAAGCAGCTCCTGCCCAAAGCGCCGCCGCTGCAGCAGCTTCTGGATCAGTACGACGTGCTGGGAGATGACAACAGGGAAGAAGTCCTGGAGGACGACGACGAGCACGCAACCACAGAGACAATTGTGATGGTGGCAACTGAACGTAAGTGTGAATTTTCTTTATTTTTTGTGTCACTGCGTAAGCGCACTCGAACGTCTCCAAAATAATTTTTTACGCACGTGGTAGAACGCACAGGAGAGTTTATTTTTAGAGAGCAGTCATTTTTTTCCCACCAAGGTTTTGTGTTAAATTGTTGATGCAAAAGATTCAAAACACTTTATGAGACATGGTGTTTGGGCAGAGAGTGCGCCGAGTGATTACGCATGAGTTTTACGCAATCATGCGCAAACGCGCCACTTTATTTCTCAGCGATCATGGAATTAATTTTCTTTTCCCATGTCTCCGCAGCTGATTCCGCCGTCCTGGTGGACGGGCAACCAAAGTGCTGCTTTTTCTCAATTACGCAGAAGTTTCAAGCCAGTCGTGTAGTTCGAGCGCAGCTTTGGGTGCATCTGCGTCCCTCAGAAGAAGTGACCACCGTGTTCCTGCAAATCTCCCGGCTTATGCCGGTCACAGACGGGAACAGACACATACGAATCCGCTCCTTGAAGATCGACGTGAATGCCGGGGCCAGCTCTTGGCAAAGTATAGACGTCAAGCAAGTGTTGACTGTGTGGCTGCGGCAGCCGGAGACCAACTGGGGCATCGAGATCAACGCTTTCGATTCGAGGGGAAATGACTTAGCTGTGACCTCCGCAGAGCCGGGAGAGGAGGGTCTGGTGAGCTCAACTTTTACTTGAAATTTAACAGGGAGCTTGTGGTTAGGTTTTCACTTTGAAACGATGAACAATAGATGGAGCTTGGTCTCATATGTCTAGAGCAATAGGCTATCTGTCGCTACTGTCACAATCGGTGCATATCTAGCCATTTCTAAAGCGCCTAGGTTCAGAAAACTGTTAATGCGTCTCTGTACAGAGGGTGAGACTTTAACTTCCAGTGTGCAGAGAGGCTTTGCAGGCTCAGCAGGCGTTTAAACATTCCTGCATTTCACTGCTGGAAGAAGGAATCAGGATATAAAAGACTTTTGAAAGCTGTTAATCAACACAGACTCCATGTAGGCGCACACCTGCATTTGGACAAGCGCCCGGTCCACAATAACCTCAAATCTTATTGCTTGATTACATAAAAGTTCACCTGCTCCACATTCCTTTAAGTATTCAGTGTGGCTGTGCAAATCAGAGTAATTGCTGGCACATACACACACAGAGCTACTATCAATGACAAACATACATCACAGAGCTCTAATAATGGCACCCGGCACTGGGGCAATTAGAATAACTAGACAGCTGTGGCTAACCAACCATCAGATGATTTAATTTCTGCATAACTCAAAGTTTCATAATATTATCGTGCCATGTTTGAAAACTGACAGCCGCAGGGCAGCGGATTAAAAGATGAAAAGCTGAATGCTGTCACCCGCCTCCACCTGCAAACCTGTTATTATCAGATTGTTCACACACACTCTCTTGTTTCAGCAACCGTTCATGGAGGTGAAGATTTCAGAGGGCCCCAGGCGTGCCCGGAGAGACTCGGGCCTGGACTGCGATGAGAACTCTCCAGAGTCCCGGTGCTGTCGCTACCCACTCACTGTGGACTTCGAGGACTTTGGCTGGGACTGGATTATTGCACCAAAACGCTACAAGGCCAACTATTGCTCTGGGGAGTGTGAGTACATGCACTTACAGAAGTACCCACACACCCACCTGGTGAACAAAGCCAACCCCAGAGGGACTGCAGGTCCCTGCTGTACCCCAACAAAGATGTCGCCAATCAACATGCTCTACTTTAACCGCAAAGAGCAAATCATCTATGGCAAGATCCCCGACATGGTGGTGGACCGTTGTGGATGCTCCTGAGTTGGGATGGAGAGAGAAAGGGGGCGGGGGCGAAGGGGCCGAGGCGCCGTCCAGCATCCTACTTTAAGACTGTTTGATACCACCAATCCACCAGTTCCAGTGCTTTCCTGCAGAACACGGTGCAATAGAATCAGAGTAGAAGCCACAAACAGCCCGACCTTCCTGCAGGGCAACGCTTTCATAGTTCTCACTTTTCTTTCCTCCAGTGAAATCTTAGCCATAGAGGCTTGAAGCCAGGTGGATGCAAGAATGCAAACACACACACACACACACACACACACACACACACACACACACACACACACACACACACACACACACGCACACACACATGCACACACACAAATATAACACATGCTGGACCTTGAAGTGAATGTAGCCAGAAATGATCACAGTTTTCCAAAACAGTGTTATTATTCTTTGTTTTTTAAATGATCTGTGCTCTGTCCATTTATAACAACATGCCGTCCGTTTATACACCACTCCACTTGTAGCTGATATACAAGCTATCACACTTGATGCTCTGTGTTTGTGATAATCATTTTTTTAGTTTTGTTTTCAGAGTGAAACCAGGAATCCTCAAGGACTTTTTGAAAGGGCTCGGAAAAAAACACAGCTGGAGACTCTTTAGGGTGATATTTCACACTGGTAGAACATGTTTTAGTACCCCTAAGTGTCCCCAAGAGTCAATGAAAAGTTAAACTACACAAAAGACTAACTAATCTGGAGATTAATCTCTCTTTTATTGCTCAAAGTTTCCCCCATAATGATGTGGTGGTTAATCTCTCTTCAGAGCCTATGGATACAAACATGTTCCACCAGTCTGAAGTACCACTTTAGGTCTTGTCAGGTCCTCACTTATTCTGTCATACATACATGCAACAATATATCCAACTGAGAGATCATTCTCCCTCAGTCGCAATTGTCAGTATCCAACCAAACAGCCCAACCTGCCCGATACACTTGAATTATTCTGATTGTAAATTCACATGACTGGACAGAAGGACTTGAACTGAAGGCACGATGAATGCAGCCTCCAAATGAAAGTGTGTTTAAGACAGAAAACGATGTGAATGTCGAAATCATGTTTAGACTCTGTCTTACAAACACAGTTTGCACTATGGCACACCAATAGAAAGAATTGGTTGCTACAAAAAAAGTTGTAAAAACTGATTTTGATATGTTTGCTAATTTGTATTGTATTCATATGGCATTTGTTTCCAGTAGGAGTTGCCTTTCTGAACCATTGTTGGTAAATATGTAAAACTGCAACCTAGCAAGATAAATGTTGTAATGCAGCAACTCTATATACTTGTTTTAACAAATAAAATTTCTAGCTTGTTTGAAGAGTTCTGTTTCTTTGATTAGCTGACATCTCGACGAAGCTCATTTTCAGTCAAACCTCGATAGAATTTGTTATTAGAGCTGCTTCAGAGAAAGCTTTGCGGTCACGTTTCAGTATCACAACCTCAATATCGCAGTCCCCCTCCTGTCACACTCCAGCAGCTGAGAATCTTTATGTCTTCAGCACATGGTGCAAGCTGATACAGCCAGTGCGTGACTGTGTGTGTGTGTGTGTGCAAAAAACAAATTCCAGCACTCGTCCTCCCTCCATCTACCGGACTACACCTGCACAATCCCGTCACCGCCCGTTTTTCTTATGCACGGCTCAGCCCAATTTCCCTGACTCTGCTTTTTTTTCCCCATGAAGGGATGTTGAAAGTGTTGTAGTCTAATGAGAGGATGTGAACTCTGGTGCGCTCTGACAGCATGACCTATTCTACTGACAGCCTCATTGAGGCCTGACTTCCGCCCGGTAGAGGGCGAATTGAGCGCCACCCGTGAGAGCCACTTCCTTTCCTGCTGAGAGCTGGAAAACTGCCATGAAGATCAGCCACAGCGCAGAGCCGAGCCTGGGCAGAGTGGATCCACAGAGCGTCTTTGCTCTCTAAGGGGGAGATTACAGATTCTGAATTCCTGTGGCCAGTGGAAAGATCTGTACTTCCAATATTTATATATTATTGCTAATTTAACCGTTCGTGGGCAGAACCATTTAAAAAAAAGTGTACCATTTACCAGTTTAACTATCCTCCTACACTACTGCTCTTTACATGTAAGACATGGGCACAAGAATTTTATAACTTTCCAAAAGTTAAACTTCACAATATTATACAGATACCAAAATTTATTTTGCAATTCTTCTTAAATTATGATCTAATTTAAGTATCCAAAATTCTTACAGATACGTGCAACAGAACACATTATGCTGTAATTATTTTTAGATTAATGACTACATTTGGAGTTCTTTAAATGAAAGGAAATACAATTAATACAGTGAGTTTGTTTTAGGCAGTGAATACTTTAGCGGAACAGACAGATTACTGTTATGAGTGTGTTTTGCATTTCTGAGTATCCTAACATCCTCCTCAACCATTTTACAGGGATTTTTGAATCTATAGAGTCATACGGTCCAGGCTAAATAAAGGTTAAACACTATAAATAAACCTTGGTATTTTCAGAGACAAGCTCAGATATGTTATTACTGAAATATAGAAGTGCACAAATCAGATTCACTGTATCAGTATTTTCTAGGCAATTGTTTACCAAATGCTGGGACACAATAAAGTCTGAAAATGATGGTGAAATAAAGATTTATGAAGCAGGGTCAATTGAATGATCTACAGAAAGTAGAAAAAAGAATGGTCCATAAAAACTGTTGCAAAAACTACCAGACACGGTTGTAGCTAGTCTGGAGCCTGAATACAGCTTTTTGGATAAGTTAGCTAATGCTGACATGGAGTCATGCAAAAAAAGATCTAGAAACCAAGCATTGCTTCTTAAAGAAACCTGAGCTGCTTCTAAAGGTGTGAATACAGGTGTGTCTTGACATTAATGGGATATGCTTTGGTGTGGCTTGGGCACAGAAATATTTGAAAAGCAGAATATGAGTATCCTAATCTCCCGTTTTTTCATTATAAACTACACATTACTATTATAGGCACACTATAGATATTGTATGGGCATTATAGAGCTCCTCAAACTCCCCCTACTACATTATAAGCATAAGTTAGTATTTTAAGTGCAGGCTGTAATACCTCGCTTAAATGGCATTTTAGAAGTTAACATACAATCTTGTTTTCTTTGAAGACATTGTTCCCTGTTCCTGTTGCCCTGTTTACTTTTAACATTAGTTTTTCAAGATGTTTTGTCCATTATTAGTGTAACTGAATAAAAAAAAAACATAAAATTAAAGAAATGATCTATTTTATATATTAGTTATCTGTTCAGTATTTAATTAAATCACAAGAAGTTCATAAATAAAGATTCCCTAGCTATCTCAAAATTAAGAAAAAATCCTGGGTGAAATATAAAATCTTAATGATAGCCATTTTAGAAGTTATTAAATTAAAAACTCAAAAAAAATATTATAAATAGGTATAAATAATGTTTCATTGTCTTTTATGATTTTACAGTTGTAAAACTGCTCAGGTTGTGGGTTTGGGCACATAAAACTTAGTAACATCCTGCAGCCACATGAGCTGCTCTGATTCAGTAATGACTGCCTATCTTTTTCATTCATAAGCTGCTTGTTTCGGGCAGACAGCAGCTGCTCTTCCACAGTGTTCACTGCAGTGTGTTGTTTGTGAACAGGAGCTGGGAAACATTTCCACTGAGCATCATTACATCTGTCAGGAGTCCGACCCTGGAGGACCGTATCCGCCAGCAACATTCCACCTCTGACAGGTGAGGAAGTGAGAGTGAGAACGGGAAGAAGGATGTTCAGGGGTGAAAGAGTAGTCCAAGGCAGCTGGAGACCCCGTTATTGGATAGGATTCCTGTTGCGTAAATTTAATAGAAATTGAATGGATTAAACATACTCTTTGTTAAGTGTGCATTCACAAATAGCCATTAATAACATATCATAAGGTTGCTTGATGATTTTTTAGTAATTATATGAAAATGCGTACTTAAGGGAATCAAGTAATGATTATGGAAATCAAATAGATTTACCAAAACTAGAGGTGATTGAATTTAAATTTTTTGTTTTAAATTTATTCTTTTTTTTCTTTTTTTTTTTTACTCTTTTCAGTTTAGCTTTTCATTGGTTAAAATGGTTTCAGTTGAGTTTTTATTAGTTTCTATGTTAGTGTTTGTTTTTCTGATATGAAGTTAACAACATTACAACAACACAATAAACCTAAACCCTAGGTACGTCATGTAGACAGTCTCAATAAACATATTCAGCAGAACATCTTCAGGCTGGTTTGTTGACAAACTAACAAAGACTAAAGATAAAGACATTTCTTATGTATTCCATATGCTTTTTTACTTACTTTTATTTATTTCTATAGACGAGTAAAAAGTAATTTTTCCACAGATTTAAATTTTACTTAAATGCCATAAACATGGCCACAAATCCAGATCTTTTTCTCTCTCTCTTTAACTCTACAGGGAACTGGCTGCAGAGTAGTCTTTGCTTTATGTTTTGGAATATTTATATATTGCTATTATATTTATATAATAGTTTTGGTAGGCTACTAAAACCATAAAAATATACATTTAAAGGACTAAAATGAAACATCAGCAAAACACAAATCTTGTGTTAACATTTATAACTGGAACTGTAGACTAAGAATTTACAGCTCCAATCGTGCCTTTATGTTACTGTAATAAAGCCTAATTGCACTTGGAGTGAAATACTTCTGCCCGCATCTTCAGAATGACGTTACACGCTTATATTTAGCATGTTGAAAATCTAGTTGGGTTGTGTATGTAGGAAGATAGCTAGGTAGGATGGGTAGATAGGGTGGGTTGGTAGGTCTGGACCAAAGTGACAAAAATAATTATAATACAAAATAGCACAAGACCAATATCCATGCCTGTATTTAAAAAAAAAGAGAGAGATAAAAATGTGGCTCTAAGAGTGTGCAGCCATGCTATTTGGGTTTTGCTTTAATATTTATATTTTTGTGTACTTGAAATAATAATCTGTGTCTTGACTTGAAAGCACTTTGGCTCAATTCCTGTTGTTTTTCAAGTGTGCTTTAAAAAAAAAAGGGACTTCTTGCTGATGTTGATGTTGTAGTGGGTATAGTACAATACTGTACTTGAACATGAGTAGCAATATGGTAATGAAATGAAAGAACTAAGTATGACTGAAAGTTATTACAAGTCACACTCTGGAGATCATTAATGTCTGTACCAAATTTTGGACCTCAAGGTTGCAGTAGGGAAAAGACAAGGGATTACTAAAGTCATCAAGACATCCCATCTAGGGAACATGAATGTCTTTAGAGACTTCTGAACCAATCCACAAAGGGGATATTGAGCTGGGTAACGTGGAAAAGTGAAGTGAAAGTCAAGAGATCAAAATAATCTGTATCTTATCCTCTATAGTAAGTCTGTAGCACATTTGATATACATTTGCTAAAGATTTTATAGTTGGTGAAACATTTTTTTCTGAATCAAATGGGCGAGACATTCGGCTGGCCAACAACTGGCAGCAAAAAATGACTTAAAAAGAGGCTCAAAAGGTTCAAAAGGAAAAACTCCAAAATCTGAAGAGCTTGCCAACGTTATTAGAATTTATCTGCAGATAAAACATAGAAATCTGTGCCAAATTCAATCACAATCAATCCAGTTGGAGGACAGATATTTCATTTGGAGTTATAAATGTCCTCCTTATGGTCAGGGGATCAACAGAGTAATAATGATACATTCTCTAGACACCATTTATGATTTACTATTACTATTTTTACTGTGCATTTATACACATTATAACATTGGGAATTTACTGTATGCCTTTTCATTGCCTATCAATAAACATATTTTTGTAAGCAAGCTACAAAGGGACACATATCCATTTAAGGTAATAAGATAAGAACAGAAAATTTGTTTTAACTACAGTAATTAGAGTTTATATATTGTTTGTATCGACTAATTGTTGATAATCAGTTTAACATAGTTGATGGATGGTTTACAATATTCACAGTTTTCAGACTGCAACGTTTCTTTTCCTCCTACACCTCCTTCAACAAGCCCTCAAGATTCCCCAAACATCTGGACAAATTAAAACGATGCCCTGGGGCTTGCCAGGTGCATCCCAAAACATCTGGAGCCTTTAACAGATGTGCAAAGCATACCATCTGGAGAAGTGTTTCAGCAGTTAGATAGCTCAGTGGTAAAGGTCTTCCTGCACAAGCAGCAAGGTTCAAGGATGGCAAGAGGCCACAAAGTTGGATAAAACCATTAAATACCATTCTAAACAATGTTTATAGCAATAATGTATTTTCCTAGTGCAGAAAAAAGAAAACTGACACCTATTTCAAGCTGATATGTGGACCTGTAAGGCTCCGTCTGAAAACACTGGTACATGTGTGGGAGTACGATAAGTACGCATTTTAAAAGTTTAGTTATGTACCATTGTACCGTTATCAATGTATGAATAGGCTTTAACTCAGCTCCAAAAGATTAACAATGCACCTATAAGATGTTTGAAGACCAGCAATAAACTAACAGTGAACTTGTTAACTACCAGTCAATGGGCTTTAAAACATGGCTAGTGCTACATGCTAAAAAAGCGCGATGATCCAAAGACAAAAAGGAACACAGCAATCAAAAAGCTTTGAAAAATTATGCAAAATGAAGCTTGCGCCAGTATCCAGCAGGTTGTGACAATTATGCACACTTCTTTCAGGGCAGAGTGGGGTTGGGGATGCTCTTTAATTAGCAATGTATTTTTAAATGAAAAATGCCTGATTCCTAATAATATTACCCAAAAGAAAGCTAGTTTTATCGAGTGAAGCCTGTCTGGACTAATGAGTATGACATCCATGCAAAACTGTAGCCAACATCAGCAATGCACTAGTTTCATTAAGAACGCGCTGACTGTCTTTTATTTTAAATTAAAATGACCCTGAGATGTCTTTATTGTGGCTAATTTAGCAAGCTTCATTGATAATATTGACAAATTGCTAGCTAACTTGCATATTTGATCTGGCATAAAATCTACCTTTCTGACACAGCACTATTTATCAGGGCCTGGGAATGGCAGTAGCAGTACACTGACTTATGATTGCAAAGTTTTGGTTTGTGAAATCCTATTTCAAAGTCTCAAGATCAGTGCTTTTACCATTGGCATCTTTTCAAACTAGATGAGTAAGTAACAAGTAAGTGTTAGATCTACTTGATAAATCTTACATTTACTGGTTAACAATTTGTGAATAGAAATTGCTTGAGAGTTTTCTGCCGTATTGGATGTGATACAACCATTGGTGACGAGGGGAGAAATACATGTTCCCTCCCTGACTGGTTGGCAAGTGGGTGCAGGAGGCTGCTGGTTGCTGCTAGATGAAATTGGCTGCAAAGAGGATGTGGCACCAAAAACCTCTTAGTAATTGTTAGGGTTATTACCAGATTGCTGCAATTGCCACAGTTTGCATAAAAGTTCCAGAATGGCTTGCAAACATTTGCTAAATAACCCCTGGGCAAGTGAAACTTTAAAAAGTGCAAGGCAAACTACAAGCAGCTGGTTTGTGTCCTACTCTTGACAGTTTCACAACCAGTTTGTGAGCAGTTCCCAAATATCTGCAGGCAAACACTCACCATCTACAATGACCAGTTTCACCTAGTGACAGATGGTTGCTAAGTGGTTACCAACCAGTCTCTAAGGTTCTCTAACTGGGGCCTAATGGACGATATTTAGCCTATTTGGTGTTGTTAGGTTCGTCACATACAAGTTCAAGCTTTCTTGTCATCATGGTGCAGTCACAGTGCAACAACCATGATATAAATTACAATATTACAATATATACAATATTGCAAACTAACAGAGCAGGACAGTCCATTTTGGCCTAATTTAAGAAACCTCCAAATTACCCATTTGTCACAAAATTAAAAGAAGAGGTCAATTTATAAGTGAAACTGGCGTCTGTTAAGTAACTCTCCTTTATAGGAAAATTTTAAACCTTAGTCCATGAAAATACATTGATTAGTGGTTATGATAAACACCCCTCAAAATCCAAATGACTTCTGACTTAAACAATGTGCCCCTGGGAAGACACTTCATCTTACGAGGGCATGATGTTTAAAATCGAGGTTGTAATCACTTAAACAACCAGGAGAAGATGATCATATCAGGCAAGATTGACAGGTTGTTTATTAAAATGTCTCTCGGGCCCCCAGAAAGCAATGAAAAGCAATAAAATCAGCCAGTCTGGGACATGATAAGGGCCAGATGGCCAGCTACTGAATGCTACCTGTCTTCACCTCTATAGTGATTTATCCTTCCCGTCTGCGCTCTGCTTGCTATTTCACTTAGCAATGAGGAATCACTACTCCAACCCCAAAACTGACAGTCACCTCTGGGAAGCTATCGCTTGATTAATGACTTTGTAAGGCTGCTGGAAGCTTGGAGCGAGGACAAATTTGGTGTTCACTCCAGATATGTTTACAAAATTCCTCAATGTCAGTGTTTGTTTGTGAGGAGGGGTTAGGTGACGAGCAAAAAATGTGACCCCAAGTTCCAAGGCAGCTGAGCATTGCCTCTCCTGGGACAGAGAGCTGACAGTGATGAAGGGTAGATGTTCCTCTAAGGAGACAACGGGAGGGAGGATTATGGAAACCTCCTGTCTCCCAATGATATGCCTGTGCTCTTAACAGAGACGGATGTAGAATAGTATCAGGTATGTGTCAAAGAGGGCTGGATTGGTTTTGACATCTCAGAAATAACATTTATGGTACATTTTTACAGATTAATGCACACAATTAATTTTACAAGAGGATTGGTTGAGTGACATTCATGCAGCAAGCAGGAATTTCCAGAATAGGCCTCGGTGGATAGATCCAAGAGACTGTCTGAGCATGGGCTTGACATTTATTGATATGGAAAAAAACATTAGGTTTCGAAAGTTTATGGCAAATTTATTTGAAACATAAGCAGTGTTTATTTATAGGTTTGTTTCTTTCAAAGCTAAAAACATCATATGACTAAAAGGGACCTACTTAAAGCAGTTATTCCTTCGAAAAAATAGATATTTCTTGAGCTAGACAGCAGTAGCATTTTCTTTTATTACCTAAAACATATTCCTCCAATTAGCACATCTTGGGATATAACCTCTTGCTACTGGAATTGATGACAAGTAATAAAAAATTACAAACACCAGACTTGATGGCCCCATCGAAGATGCCCTTGACCCATGAAATTGATTTTCGTGTGACTGTAAATTCTCCAATGGTTGGGAACCTGTGGCTTTTTAATGGCCATTGCATTAGTGTGTGTGCCTGAAGCCCATAAAAACAACTGAGTAGCCGTTCAGTGGTTAGCAGAAAAGTGCAGAGTCACAGCAAGGCACCAGCACCAATTACCAGCCAAGAAACAAAGTAGATGCAGCAAAGTAGTCCCATATGGACCGGTGGTATGTTAACAGCTTTGATAAATGTTTTCTGAGTGGTGCTGATAATAAGAAGATTTTGATTCTGGTGGTAGATTAAAGACTTCTTTGGGGGCCTGACTAAGAGTATTTAATGTCTTTAAAGTTCTGTGCACTCAGAGTAGACTAATGATATACAATTAAAATTATAATTACCATGTACTATCTCAGTAGGTTGTTTTCAGTACAATTTATTTATTGGAAGATTTACACAAAAACTACCTTAGCTTATTTTCATGAAAGTTGGTGAAAAAGTGAAGCAGGGATAAAACAAAAACCCATTGAATTGCCTGCACCATTAATACTGTAACTCCAGCAATGAGTTGAATTTGGAGGGACATTTGTCCATGTAACTTCTTAATCACCTTCCTGAGTTTCAACAGACAAGAAAGCCTGGGATCTAGCAGAGTTAAAAGCACCTTAACACGTCAGCTCTGTCATCTTGGTTTTCCATCTTGTTGGTTTTTGGGCAGAAAAGACATTTTTTCCCCAGTCTTGTCATAGATCGATACCAGGCTTCAGAAGCGTAATCATGCAGACTTTTGCTTTATGAGGGTATTTATCCATCAAAAGCAATTAAAACCAGCAGGAGGGATGGTCAAATCAAAATCAAACTTGGTACATTTCAAGGAATGTGTAAAATAACATCTGGCATGTGATCGAGGCTGAGTATGACGAAAAAATACACATTTTTACATCATTTTAATAGCTTTAATAGTGTCTTGAGTGAATGCAGCATGGATGAAGAAGCATTAGCTTAACTCCCTTTTCTGTAACTGAGAAATGCCCATTGAACTGTCATGCCCCAGTGGCATCTATGGATCTGAGGCTCTCTGCCTATTTCTCTGGAAATATTCATGTTTCAGTAGATCTTAGGACTTACCTTAAATGCAGATGTCAGAAAATGATCGGCAGTTGCACAAATTTCATATAAGATGCAAGAATTGCAACTTTGATGTCATTTCCATGTGGCTAGAAGCCATGACAATTTATCTGAAAAGCCTTTTGTCTCAGTCCCCAAGGTTGATCACTCTGAAGACTGAAGAAGCAGTGGCTAAAGTGCCTTAAGGAGGACGGCATGTTAATGTTCTGTCAAAGGATGGATTTGTTCATCCCAGGTGGAGACAGATCCTGTCATTACGCGGAAAGAAGTTGTTCTTCTCTGTTCTTCTTGCAGGGTAGATATAAAATACCAATACATAGGTAATAACAATACATACACAGGTAGTCATAGAGTCGCATTTACCGGCACACAAGAAAATTCGTTAATAACCATTTAAAAGATTAAAAGAAGTGGGACTGCAGGTATATATATATACAAGTATATAGTATACATCATGCCCACCTAAAGCCATAATTTTACTGGCTACTAAGTTTCTTGTTTCTTCTTGGTGGGTCGTCAGCTATGGTGGTAGTTTTATTTAAAACTGTTAAATTAACTGATTACTACATTTGAATGTGACAACATTATCTTTATGTCCTTTATGTATGTGGCTCAATAAAAATGTTGTCTTTTTTATAAAGTTAGCTTCATATTTCTAAACAGAAACAGGTGGTGCTATTACCCAGAACTGAGAACAGCTTTCTGTGTGACCACTACTCATAAAAGTTCCAAAAATAGGGTGGGAAAGGGGGTTAAATATAGTTCATGTCATTTTATTTTGGATCTGATGACTCTGTTAAAGTCTATGGTTACCTCTGGGTTGCAAGAGTGGGGTACAGTTGCCCTCGTTGCTGAATAGGACCTAAAAAGCAGTAGCTGTGCACATTAGGGCAGTAACAGGAGAGGAGAAAACTATCTACATAGCGCCTTATGTGAAATTAATAAGTGGGACATACTGCGGGCAATTCAAAACTGCTCTTTTTGTTCTCGTTCTTCATGTCAGCACAATGACCAGAAAATGCCTCATTTTGATTCCAAAAAAAGTCAAAAAGAGTGCAACAGGTGGTTTAAAAGACAGCTGGCAAAATGAACCACTGCTGACCTTTTAAACATTGTGGTCACATGGTCAAAAGATGATGATCAGTTAATCCACCCCAATTACTCTGATATGCCCCCTAGATGCCAAAGACAGCGTGTACACAGCAGATTCTGCCGCTGCGCGAATTTCTGGACACAAGCAACTGTGGAGTGACTGTCCAGCAGTGGGAGTTTCAAACAAGCATCCATGTGGGAGTGAGGGACAACGAGTGGAGGGTGGAAGGGGTGAAAGGCGGGGCACGAGTTTTTACTGGCATTTATCCCTTCCCCAGAGGCACTTTGCAGTGTGCTGGCCCTGCAGCAATGCTGAAGCCATCTGTGGGTTCTCTCAGCGGAGGCCACGTAAAACAAGACGTGTGCTGTGGTTTGACCTTTCACAGTCCTAACTATAATATTATCATAAGTTGACTGATCAGATTGCACTTTTCCCTGTGGTTGGTTTCAGTGTCCATATGCCAAAACCTTTGAGTGAAAGTCTATATGTGGTACATGGTCAGACCTGCTGAAGTACGACCAATTATCATTATGTCAGGTTGAGAAAATGATTAACACATGAATAACTATAAACAATATACTTTTAGATTTTGACTCCCATCATTTCTCTCCTTTCTGGCACACTTTAATTTCCCCATGCTAAACGTTAAGCAAGGCATAATATGCTAATGTCTTTAGGAAGTGGCACCACTACACGTTAGCACAGTGTGAAGGATTTGCTAAACTTTGTGGTTGAAATTACAGTGCAAATCTCTGAAGCATTTAATGCAGCCAGGGATAATATACAACTATCTGTCAATACTAAAGGCTGAGCGGCCAGCACTAATTGAAGAAAAAGAATTATGGGTAGTAGCTGGCACAGTACACCTCTCTGCAGTGCCAATGCCCATTCCAATGGTGCCACAATGAGGCTTAGGGAGAGTAAGATACTGTGGCTTTTGGACAGAAATCAAGTTAGGAGATCAGATGTCACTCTACAGTTTGAAGGCTGCTGTTTAGATAATGCATAATCTGTGAGGAATTGGCCAAATAAACCAAAATGTCAGAGAAAGGGTTGTCTTCCTTTAAGCATATCAGCATTATTGCTACTACATTCCTTTTTCACTTGTTAGTCTCTTGACCGTGCAGCAAAGACTGGCTCACTTTTATTTAAGTGGACTTAATCTGTTCATTTCCACCTAACTACCTTATAGTTGGATTCTAGTAGAGTAGCTTTGCATGATTTAAAGTTCACAATAATGCACATTTATCCTATACTGGATCAGAGTGGAGTCTCTTTGACTGAAAACAGCATTATAGTCAAAGGTACCCTTTTATGCAAGCTTTCTTCTGAATTCCTACTCGTCATAAATAGAAGTTTTCAACAGCAGGTGATTGGAGCTTCTGTGTTAATAGTAGCACAGATCTATCTACTTATCTGCCCGTCTGCCTGCTTGAAATGTGTCTATTTATTGGTACTATTTGGTACAATCAATCTATTTATCTGGTACTATTCATCTATCCATTTATTTATCTAGTACTACCCATCTATTTGGTTCTATCGATATATATCTATTTATCTGGTATTATCCATCAATTCTTTTGGTACTGCCTGTCTGTCTGGCACAAACAATCTGTACATCAGATACCATATGTATCGATCTATCTATTCATCTATCCATCCATCCATAGATATATCCGATACTTTCTATCTGGTACTATTCATCTAGCTATCATCTATCTATCGTGTACTATCCATGTATCCATCCATCCATCACCCACTTTATACTATTCACAAATATAATGCTATCTATCTTTTAACTATTCATCCATCTCTCAATTTTTCAGGCACTATGTATTTTTTTGTATCTATCAGTCACCAATTTGTTTAGTTCCATCCATCAAATTTATAATATATAAGTAACACATGATAGTTCCTCTTTGCAAAGACATTACATTAATATACTTTATAAGCTTCTTAAGTGGTTTGTTTTTAAATTCTCATCTCAGTGGAAACACCCCTAGACAAAAATCACGTCCGATCATAATAGTGCAAAAACCAAGCAGTTAGCATTAGTCTAGCTAGCTGCCTGTTACCAACTTGATGCACACCAAGCTGATTATTCATGGCAATGATCAACTTCTTTAATTTGATTCCTAATTGTGCAAGCAACAACTTTTCTCTGTCAGGATATTTTCATAACAGTGTTTGACTAGCTTTTGGATGTGCTGAACCATTTAAATAAGTGTGATTTCATTTGCTTCAAAGTTGATTTACTTTTTACAACTTTTAAGTGCAAAGCGGTTCAATGCAGCAATGCATGAAGTAACACCCTTTCCAAGCTCCTTAGACCATGAAGTAACCCCATACAAAGTTCTTTGGTCTAAGATATTTTAATGTGAATCCCGCCTTAGGACTATGGTATCTGCGGTGATTGGACGGTGTAGTTTTGAAAGAGAGCCTCCTCAGTTTTGGCTAAAGATAACATAATAGCTGTCTTGTACTGATTGTCATGATTTAACTTATATTTCAAATATTCTTAACCCTTCAATATTGTTACAATGCTGGGCTTTTACATTTTGTGTGTTTTTAATGTGGTGTTTTTGTTGTTCTGTTGTTGGTTTTGCTAACCCACCCAAAGACAGTGGATGACAATTTGCTTTTAACCAACTTGGAAACATATCAGCTGGTCTGATGAACACCAAACTCCAGAGATGAAATTTAGGTCAACATGGAATTGTGGTTGTTATGGGAATTGGCCAAACCCCTAACAGCCACTTCAGACTCACTTTGGGAGTCAATGCCATTCATTGACTCCCCTGGCCGATTGTGGCTCAAGAGTTGGCAGTTCGTCTTGCAATCGGAAGGTTGCCGGTTCAAGCTAATCTTGGACAGTTTCGGTCGTTGTGTACTTGGGCAAGACACTTCACCTACCGCCTACTGGTGATGGCCAGAGGGGCCGATGGCGCGATGTGGCAGCCTCGCCTCTGCCAGGGCAGCTGTGGCTACAACAGTAGCTTGCCTCCACCAGTGTGAGAATGAATGAATAGTGGAATTGTAAAGCGCTTTGAGGGTCTCGAAAAGCGCTATATAAATGCAATCAATCATTATTATTATTTCCAAAGTGAGTCAATTCCATAGACTCCCATGTTAAAATGTCCAACATAACAGCATAAACATGTTTACAGCCTTATACAAAAAGAGTTTTGATATTGTGAGAACATTCCCTGTTTACCTGTCATCAAGAACTTCTGAGCCAGTCTAATCTCGATTCTTCCACCAAAGCATCACCCAATTTTTTTGAGGCTCTGTGGAAATCAGAGACCACATTATATGCTGAATTTCTTTTTATAGCAGTTCTGAGTCTAATCAAATCTTGTTATTAACAAAACCAACAATACAAGTTTCAAAAAACACATTTCATGATTGCCCAAAGCCCAGAAATTGGGAAAAATATATTTATTTTATGTATTCTGGTTATAACAAATTGACAACACTCATCTACATTATAATGAAAAAGCAATTTTAATGATATTGTCAGTTTGTTAGAGCTCTAAAGGTCTCAGCAAAGCCTTCACTTCCTGTTCTGTCGTAGGAACGTCAGTTAGGTGCTGAAGAAAAGGGCGTCCATGGATGCAGGTGTGGTTGGCGCCACCCAGCTGCTGTTCCATCCGCAGGAGGGTTTCCTTCACATCTTCTCTAGATAAATTTGTAGGCAGCTGCCGGGTAAGTCGGACTGCTTCACCCTGTGAGGGAAAAAATTCGAATTAAATTAAACAGCAAAAATATCACCGTGATGCTGTGTTCATTTTGTACTCAGAGCAGCTCTCACTTGTAGATAGTTTGTGACTTTCAATGGCCTACACTCCCGCACAGTTCTGGCTTTCTTGTGAAGAACTGCAGTCAGGATCTCCCTGAGGTCCTCCACACCGAGGAAAGGCACGCAGTCTGCCATTGCTGTCACTTCCAGATGTCTCTCGGCTGATGTGGCGCCTGGCCAAAATAAGCAGAAAACAAGGATTAATATACTCCAGACGCTAGTACTATCTCCAGGAAAGAATAATAAATAAATATTGTGGTTTACAGCCGAACTGTTGACCAAGTCAAACAAGCAGAGGGCCAAATGGAGTGTTAAATGACTAATAGAAGCCCCAGCAGACTGGAAGGAAGCTGTCTTGTAGGGTGGAAGAATGATGGCTTCTCATTTCACGAGGAAATACTGCGAATCATGCACAATTTATTATTTTTAATACACAACTTTGGATGGTAAAAAAAAAGAAAAAAAAAGAACAAACCCAGAGAGCCAGGGACAATTTGAAATATCTGTGCAGAGAAATACTGCAGGGTTCAAATCATTCTCTATTCTATTAAATATTTATATGAAAATAATAGCTTAAAACAATAAAATTACCTACGGCAGTAACACATTTACTTTATATTCAGATTTAATTTAAAATATCAGAAAAATTATACACAAGTTTTGGAGGATATTTTCAAGAATATAACAAAAGCAAAAGAAACTCAGCAGATTTCGTGCACTGAAAACATCTTACATGCACCGCTGCCTTCAGTCCAAGCACACCCACAGAGGCTGGCAGTGCCAAATGAAAATTCCTGGAATTTTTTAAAGGGCAACCATTCTCATCACCTGCACACTGGGGTACAAACCTACTGTGAGACCACGCTGTCGGGCAGAGAGCCAATGTCAACTGAGGTGAACCATTCCAGCAACAAAAACAACCAATACTCACAGGACATTGTATACCCTCTGCAGGCAAATATTGAAGAGGTAACATCAAAGCATGGATGAACGAGGTTCAACTGAGGAAGTCATTCTACTTTACTCTGACATCATGTTTAAACATTTGCTGGGATAAATCCTCGAAGTCTTATTTAATAGTCTCATTTCTTTCGCTCATTTACAGGTCCACATTTTTATTCTCGGTCGCTATTAGAGTAGCTCTGAATGATTTACAGTTCAAAACAATATTTTGAACTGTAAAGTTGGGCTTGGTGCTGATGCTAAATTCATCTACTGCCTTAAACAAGACCCCATAGATTTGAACTACAGCCTGGATATAAAATAAAATATAAACATTCTGTGTCTAAAAAGTAAAGTCAACACTGACATGCCTTAAACCTGCAGTCTTTCCAATAGCCAGCAGGGAGCAACTCTTGACGAGCAACATTTTAGGAGCTGGTCTTACTTAAGGAATTTAAGGTGAGTTTAGGTGACGTGGAGGCAGAAGCTAAAGTAATATTCAGCCAATTGTTTTTCTTGAATATTAATAACCCTGTTTTTTGCCCCAATATAAAGACTTACACTGATGTTTTCAGTGTCAATAAGATTACTCATAGATTTTGGTAGTTTTTGTATTTTGCAGTTTATGGCCTTTACATTTAGTATGCTTGTAGTACACATTTGGTATACTATTATGTATTTTTGTGTGCCTTACTAGTCTACGCAACCACCATTGACTGTACTGTTGTTTGTCTTGGCCAGGAAACTCTCCCCAATGACAATGACAAAGGGATGCTTTTATAAAAGAAAGCCTCAAATCAGAAGTAACTGACCCTCTGGTATAACTCTCAAATGTGCACCTTAAACCAGATAACTTTTAAGCTGGAGTGGAAATGGCATCTTACTAATTTAGAAGATCATCATTTAGTTTGGAAAAATAGTTTGTTGCACTACAATAAAATCCTCCATAAAGCTAGAACATCTTACTATTCATCAGATTGAAGAAAATAAGAACCCTAGGTTTTTTCACCACTGTAGCCAGGCTGACAAAGAGTCAGAGCTCTTCATGAATTTATTCACAAATAACATTTTAGCCATTAGAGATTAAATTATTTGTAACCATCTCATAGATGTATGGTAAACCATTTCTCTCTGATTCATTTTTCTGAGTTAACTTCAGTGATTACTTTCTCCTAATCATCAACGTGTCTCCTAGACCCCATTTCTACAAGACTGCCCAAAGAAGTCCTACCATTAATTACTGTTTTAGTCTTAAATATGATCAGTCCATCTATTACTGGATTACTTACTACAGACCTTTAGTAATTCACTAATTAAAGCTATCATTTGACCCAGCTGTCTCAGCAACTCAAGCTAAACAGAGAGTCTTCTTCACACACTAAGGTTAATTATGGAGTTCCACAGGGTTCTAGGACCAATTCTGTTTACATTACACAGAATCTATCTGTGTAATGTAAACAGTATAATTAGAAGGCACAGCATACAATTTCATTACTATGCAGATGATACCCAACTTTATCCATCTATGACGCTAGATAACACACACCAATTAGTTAAGCTGCAGGAATGTTTTAAAGATATAAAGACCTGGATGACCTCAAATTTTCTGCTTCTACAATGAGATAAAATTGAGGTTATTGTTCTCGACCCAGAAAAGCTTAGAAACAAGATTTTAAGCCGATACTTGATTAAAACCAATGGATAGTATTTCCTTGGCTTCCAGTAACACCGTGAAGAACCCTGGAGTCACTTTTGATCAGGATATGTCCTTCAAAGTTCATAATAAACAAACATGTAGGACTGCTTTCTGTCGCAGAGTAAGGGTGAAAAACTAGTCAATGCATTGATTACTTTTAGGCTGGACTACTATAACTCATTATTATCAGGATGTCCTGAAAGCTTCCTAAAAAGCCTTTAGTTGATCCAAAATGCTTTAGCAAGAGTACTGACAGGGACTAGAAAGAGAAAGAATTATTCTCCTATACTGGCTTCTCTTCACTGGCTCGAATTTAAAATCCAGAATGAATTGAACTGAAGTAAACACAATTATGTTTTTGATGAAGTATTTTCAGTATTTATATCAGACACATTAAGAGAGGCACTCAAACATACCTGAATAGAAACTAAAATGTGAGGTTTCTACAACAGAAAAGGTGGTGGTAGAAATAAAACTTCCACAGGGAAGGAAAAAACTTTTAAAAACATTATTGTTAGGTCTCAGTGACCACTGAAAATTAGTTTAGATACTATTTGAATATCAGGACCACTTCCAAGTGCTGAGACTTGATTCTAGAAGGATTTTACTTATACCAAGATTACTGCATTATTTGGCTGTTAACATTTACCACAATATCTCACAAATTCTTCACCCTTTTCATTGTTGAAATGCATAAAGTTAAGTAATCAATCAGTAATTTTGGCAAGTTTAAAATGAACATTTGGAGGTTACTACTGAAAACTCTTAAAAAACAAAAACACTAGAATTGAGAATTTATTGTTTAACATGATAAACAACCTTGTGAAAGACTGGGTGTTTTTCATTTTACCCGCAGCTAATCCGACACAGAGAAACTCTGTCAGACATAATTGCCTGTAATCCCGTTACGGGGACTGTAGGTTTGACATTTCTAACTGCTGAACTATGACATTAACAAAAGCATGAGTCACAAAACAAGAAACTTCTTGCACACAACTTGTTTACTTAGTGGACTTTTTGTTTGCAATATTTACATTTTCCTCATGTAGCCTGGAGATTAATATTATTGAATTTTATCATCATCCTCATGATTTGTTCTTGTAATTTGAATTCTGTGGAGCTTCTGCTTTTATTTTTAGCACCCTCTATGGGTTATGTAGGTAGATTGCCAGGAGTGGTATTTATTTCAGGCTGATTGGATTTGTCAGACCCTGATGAAAGCTTAAAGTTGATATGTGTTGGTTTATTTTTTTCTTCCAAGCTGTTCAAAGAATAAAATTAATCTCTCTTTTTAACAGAAGCCAGAGTACCTGAGTGGTTTTCTGGGGTAATATCCTCATAAAATAATGTCAAGCAACTTTTCCTGGATTTATTCTTTGTACCTGGAGTGAGTTTGACTTTAAAACCATTTGCCACAAGCCTAGGATCAGAAAAGAAGGCGGCTCCATTCAGCTCCGGGCTTTGTTTCTCCATGCTGCACAAAGCCTCTGTGTATTCAGCCCCTCCAAGGCTTCTAAAAAAGAGAAAAAGAGGATTTTAACATACATACAAAAAACAAAGGTAAAAATGCTTCTTTCGTACTTAGCTCTCATATATGTGCATACATTTATACAAAGAAAGTGGCTGTGCACTTTGCTAGTGAAACGTGAGTGATACGTTACCCATCTGTTAACTGTATAGGGTTCTGCAGACTCGCTGCTGGAAGTATATTATTCTCTAGAAGTCTCTTAAACAGCAAAGCTTCCTCCACTCGAAATGGGTTTAACAACATGAGCCTCTGACCACATAAAATGACCCAGGCGCTCTGAGAGGCCAGCCGGTTTACAAGACGGAGGCCCTGCGGCGCTGCGCTGCTCTGGGATGAGAGGCGCTGAAGCTGCAGCCGCAGGGCAGCCACGCTGCAGGGGAGGGGCTGTGAGGGCTTAGGAGCAGGGTTCTTCATCTTCTTCTGAGGCTGAGCGGCGAAGAGCTCATCCAGCAGCTGCTGGTTGGACAGCGGGGCCTTACGTTTCTGACCCTGCATATGGCTCCTCACACCAGGCTCTCTGGGGCCCTCAGCTGAGGCCAACTTAGTCCTTTGTTCATGATGTTCCAGGTGTTTTTTTGCCTTCTCTTCATACCTGCAGAGTTAAACCAAGCCTTGTAATGGTAGTTATGGCTGTTTCTGCTATTAAATCAAAACCTCTTTTCTAAAAAGTGTGCATAAATGAAACAAAGAGAATGAAATGAGATCAGCATAAACGTGTATTTTTAGTTGAACATAGTGGAAAAACATGTCAAACATTGAAAAGTTGGGATGGGGCAAACAGAAGACTGTAAAAGAGGTGGTGGAGTATCTCACAACTAATGAGGTACAGGACTAGCCTGACTGGGTTGTTTTTTGTTGTTCTGTTTGTTTTTTAAAAGCATCCCTGAGCAGACAGGTCTTTCAGAAGTATTTAAGGGAGTATCTACAGATTGTTCATGAGTTCAACTAATTAGAAATAACTTTTCTTGATGAAAACAACAACAACAACAACAAAAACCCTTTTTTGGTCATATACAGTTAATAATATCATAAAAGATGGAAATGCAGAGCAGGGATGTCAGACTCATTCTGCTCATGACCAAACCAAGCCAGTTTAATCTCAAGCTGGCCAGACCAGTAAAATCATTATCTGGAACAGCTGTACATGTAATGAAGTCTGGATTCTGAACCATTCATTTACAAAACAGAGAAGAATAAGTGCAATTTGAACAATATTCTGTCTCAGTTTTTGATATTAAACAATTTACTGTGGTTACAAAGAAACACTACTTTGCTGTTATAAAGCAGGTTGTAGATAATGTCTTTATCTGAAAAAAGGCTGCAAAACTAACATAACAGACTGTAAAAAGCTCAAAAACTGTGCTCTGTCAATCTGAATATTTTGTACTTTGTGTGCCAGATTCAACACTTCAGCAGCTGGAGCTTTCAGCCGGATATAGTGAAATCTCTGCAAGTAGCAAAACTAAAAAACCAGTACCGAATGTTCACAGTATTCAGCCTTTGGAAAGTACATCATTAAAATCAGACGTGTGGTGGAAATCACTGCACATGCTCAGTAAAAAACAGGGTCAGTGAACACAGTTCACCACTTCTTCCATAAAAGTCAGTTAAAATTTATCCATATAAAGATAAAAATAAGATAAAAATGACCTATGATCTCTCTCGGGAGGAGATTTTCTCTCAAGAAGAAAATTAATTCTTGAACTATTTGCCTACACAATCATTTAAAGAGTGGTGAACTGGTCAAACAGTCAGCTTCTTTAGGATCCCAGCCTCTCTCTCAGTCTTTGAGAAATACCACATACTGTAAGCGATGAAAGCCCAAAATAAATGCTAAGAAAAGGTTTTCGCCCACACATTCTTACAGAGCAGCTCCGATCTTCTGAAAAACTTAGCTTCTCCAGGATGCTCTTTTTATTACCAATGACATTAGGAATTCACCTAACCAGCTCTGAGATATTTCATTAAAAAAAATTGTATTTCCTTTTTTTTAGCATAACACACTAAGTCGTTTTTTTGTTGCTTGTCACATCATTCAAATGATGTATATTTTTGCAAATCATTGTAATCCGCTTTTCTTTACAATGTACACAGCATCTCAAGGATTTTTTTTAATGGGGTTATAAATTACATCATGAGTACCACTTTGTTCCCAAAGATCATGTTGAGAAGTTGACACCAGGGTACATTGGGTGCTTTCCTTAACAAAATAGTAATTTTATCAACTCCTATTTCCATATACTGCATCTGAGCATTTGGTCTGATGCTTTACCACCTCATTATTTAAATAGCATGTTTCACAAATTCATGTTAGCGTGCCACTTAAGTGAAAGGTGCAGAGTTATCTTATTTCACGGTTAAGACAGCAGTACAGTGAAACACAAGTCTGAACAGATGTCATTTTCCATATGCTCTTCCATACCTTATTAAAAGATCCTATAATCTGCTGATGCACACTTTCCAACCTTGCAATTACTTTAAATTGGTATGCAGCAATCTTACATAATTGGGTTCAAATGTTTGCAACACAGTGTAATGTAGTAGCTCAGCAGTTAGAAATCAAATTCTGACATGTACGAGTGCATCTGGGACAGTTTCTAAGTCACTAATGACAAATTGACAAATGACTGAAAAGTACTGCACACGTTTAATGCAAACCTTGAGCCAGGAGGATGACAAACTATTCTACCAATATTACCGTCACTGGAACAATAGGTCAATAATAGCTTAAGGGTTTAAATCCCGGCCAGGGAATGCATCCAGTAAGGGTTCCCCAGGCTAGGACCTGCCATGCTACTCAAGGTTACTTTGGAACATGATAAGAGACTTGTAACTGAAGCCACGCTAGCTCAGGCATCACCCGGATTAATAAGGTCTGGGTCAGGAACCAGGATATACTGATGAAAAGTGTGCTTTTGGAACAAGGCTATGGCATAAGCTGGCATGGGATGACAATAGGGAACTGTTGGAAAGATACTTTGAATGCAACTCCAGTTAAGGAGGAAAATGAATGGGAGAGTGACCCCCAAACTGGGAGAGTGGCTCCAACAGATTCCAGGAATGAGATGTCCAAAAAAAGCATAGTCCCAGGAACAGTAAAGATACTGCCCTAGACACTCAAGTCCCCAAGCCCCTGGTAGAGGAACTGAGATTGAAGGACAAACAAAGAGCACCCGGAGGGCAAGTGGGGAATTTTTTTAAATGTATATGCACATTTTATTTCCAAAAGTATTTGCTTGTGTACCTTCACACGCATATACACCTGAATGGCATCTCATTCTTAATCCACAAAGTTTATAATAATGTGGGCCTTTCATTGCTAAGATAACAACTTCAACCCTTCGGGGAAGGTTTTTCATAAGGTTTAGGAGTGTTTACTGGAATTTTTGGAAATTCTTCCAGAAACACATTTGTGTGGTAAGACACTGATGTTGGTTGAGAAGGCCTGGCTCAGTCTCCGCTCTTATTCACCCCAAAGGTGTTCTATTGGGTTGAAGTCAAGACTCTGTGCAGGCCAGTCAAGTTCTTCCTCACCAAAGTCAGTCACCCATGTCTTTATGGACCTTGCTTTGTGCACTGGTGTGCAGTCATGTTGGAGCAGGAAGGGACCATCTCCAAACTATTCCCACAAAGTTGGGAGCACGAAATCGTCCAAAATGTCTTGGTATTATGAAGCATTAAGAGTTCTTTTCACTGGAACTATGGGGCTGAGCCCAACTCCTGAAAAACAACCTCACACCATAATCACCCCCTCTACCAAACTTTACACTTGACACAATGCCAGTCAGACAAGTACCGTCTCCTGGCAACCAGCAAACCAAGACTCATCCATCAGACTGCCAGACAGAGAAGCGTTCATCACTACAGAGAACGTGTCTCCAATGCTTTAGAGTCCAGTGGTACCGTGCTTTACAGCATTGCATCTGACACTTGTGTTTGGTGATGTAAGGCTTGGCTGCAGCTCCTTAGCCATGAAAACCTTTTCCATAAAGCCCTCTATGCACATGTCAAGGCAGACGAGCTAATCTGAAGGCCATATGAAGTTTGGAGGTCTGTAGCGTTTGACTTGGTAGAAAGTTGGTAACCTCAGTGCTTTATGCCCCTCAGCATCTGCTCTATGGTTTTATGTTTTCTACCACTTTGTGGCTGAGTTGCTGCTGTTCCCAATCACTTCCACTTTCTTATAATACCACTAACAGATTACTGTGTATTATTTAGTAGCGAGGCAATTTCACGACTGGACTTGTAGCACAGGTTACATCCTATCGTGGTACCAAGCTAAAATTCACTGAGCTCCTAAGAGCGACCCATTCTTTCACAAATGTTTTCAGAAGCAGTCTGCTTGATTTTATACACCTGTGGCCATGGAAGTGACTGGAACACATGAATTCAATGATTTGGATGAGTGAATACTTTTGGAAATGTAGTGTGCAAGTATTTTAACCCTTTTTGGATGAATATTTAATGAGACTATCTTCTTATATCTTGTATCTTGCTGACAGGTATTTATATTTTATAACTTATTAAATAATGCGCATAACTGGCCAAGGACTGCAAAGAGAGGTAAGAGCTAAGGCAATTTTTTCATCTTTTTGTGCATTATCCTTTCAAATTCAAGAATAAAACTAAACATTTGCTTTTTTTTCTGTTTATTTATTTTAACATATCCGTCCTCATCTAACCTTCATTAATGCCAATCCTTTGACTCTGAGGGGAGCCGGGGTCAAACACAAATGCTCATTACCTCCATGTGTGCTGCGCCAAGTCTGCCCTTGACTAGCCAACTATGTGTCAGTCCTCATGCCACTTATGCGGTGTAAGTGTAGGTGAGATTTTTAAGTGGACAAAGGGACATGTGCGAGTCTAGAAATGGTCTCTAATTAAAATTGAGTGAATAGGAGTTTATATCAGTGAGTATAAATTAAATCAGTAGTTAATGCCTGTGTTTAGTTGATATGCATGGAAAGAGAAAACAAACTTGAAGCTTTAATTTGCCAAATTTAAATAGAAATGAGATGTGACCCTCTGGACAGACCAAGAGGGGACATATCATCATTAGGAATACCTGTTGCACTACGGAAATCTATGTTACCTCACCCACTATTAGGCAAAGTTGTGTGGAAATTAGAAATACAGCTCGTATCAATAAAATTTCCACAGCAGGCCTCTCACATGCAAATGGCAGGTCAGACTTTCCTCTCTTCCATCTCTGCCTTGCAAATAACAAGAGATGGAAACTCAGAAAGGTGAAGGTCTGGAAACTCACTTCTTACGGTCTTCCTCCCTCAGATTTTTCCACCTCTCATGGATAGCGACGCTGATGTCCTGCAGGCTGGCTGTGGGTTTCTCTCTCAGGACCTCAGCTCTGGCTTCCTTCTCAAAAATAGTGACAGGAGACAGCGGTGCCCTCATGGTGCGGTTGCTGATCATGTCATAGGCTGTCAGGGCAGCTCGCTTCTCCGTGATGGCATTTAATGTCTTTTTGCTTGAGCTGCTCTCACTCATGGCCTCATCTGGGACAGAGTGATTCTGCTTTGTAGGTCGATGAATTATGACAGGCTGCAGGGGTTCTCCTGATACCGGGTCAGTAAGAGCGGTCCCCCGGCTCCAGTCCTCAGCTGAAATTTGGACTTTGCTTATAGTTGCAGCTGTCATTTTATTGTCCACAAGTCTCTCCGGGGATTTGCTTGCTGGCTTTGTCACCGTCTGAGACATTTCATCATCATAAAGAGAAAAGTTAGACTCAAGATCAGCTGGAATCTGGTTTACAATCCAGTCATCTGCTATAGAAGAAGAGGAGCTGCAGTTTGAGGCCTGGCGGTCCAGCGAGGTGTCAGCACTCGATTGTTTGGGTCCATCTCTGGGGACGCTATCATTGCTGTGACTATTCTCTGCATTTCGTTCACTGTCAGCCTGCAAAGGACTAGATGGCGAAGGAAATGGCTCAGAGCTGAGGTGTTTGTCAGCTGGGAGATCAGCGTTAGGCCGAAATCCATAGAGAGAAACCAGCAATGCCTCTATTGCAGTCAATACAGTCTCCTAAAAAACAGATGACAAAAGGTCAATTTCCTTTCTCAGGAATCTCTACAGCCAAACAAATAAACTACAACTCACTTTGATTAAGTTTGAGCTTTGTGGTTACCTTGTTATGAAGAAGAACCTGAGTCTTGTCTGGTGTCAGATTAACGTCCACCGATGAAGGTGGAACAGAAATTTTAAGCATAAGGGTGGGATATCGATTTCTGGCTTGGTCGTCTGCATACTGAGCAGTATAGTGCTGACGCAACAGCTGATGGCCAATCACAAAAAAATAAAATTTGCAGAGAAACAAATAAACAAAAAGTTTTTAATCCATAAAAATGTATTTATTGATTGTTTTATTCAAAATGAGTTTACCTTCATTATTTCTTTGTGCTGGACTGGCCGGTTGTTGACAAATATAAATGTTTTGTCAGGGTTAGATGTGCTCGTAGAGGAGTAATCAGCTCCAGGCTTTGGGAAAAAGCCCTCCAAAAGAATCTGAGAAAAAGAAAAATTAGTTATCCAACACAAAGAAGGCTAATAAGAAAAGGCATGCCATGCATTAAAAACTAGAAATAAGTCAAACAGGAATAAAAATCCAAAAAGAAACAAAAGCACTATAACATCATTCATCTATTTTCCACCGCTTGTATAGGATGTACAGCAGTCTAAATAAAGATCTTGCTCTTCCCATTACCTCCCCAAGCTCTTTCAAGGTGATATGGAGATGTTCCCATGCCAGATGAGGGCGATCGTGGCTCAAGAGTTGGGTGTTCGTCTTGTAATCGGAAGGTTGCCGGTTCAAGCCCCGGCTCAGACAGTCTCGGTCGTTGTGTCCTTGGGCAAGACACTTCACCTACTGCCTACTGATGATGGCCAGAGGGGCCGATGGCGCGATATGGCAGCCTCGCCTCTGTCAGTCTGCCCCCAGGCTACAACTGTAGCTGCCTTCACCAGTGAATGAATAGTGGTATTGAAGGGTCCCAAAAAGCGCTATATAAATGCAATCCATTAATATTATTATTAGATGAGATACATAATCTCTCCAGTGTATCACTGGTCTGCCCCAAGATCTTATACCAGTTTGGACATGTTACAAAACACCTCACTTAAAGGGGGTTTACAATGCTAACTGGTCAGATGCCATCTGGCTCTTTTCAGTGCGGAGGAGCAGTGACTCTACTCTGAGTTCCCTTCAGAAGAAGCTCACTTTTGCCATCTTATTCTTTCAGCCATCTATTGCTTGTGGCCAGGTGAAGGTAAGACCAACCAGGTTTAAGACATTGGCTTCACTTTTCATAAAGTCTCTCCTCACACTGTGGCAGAGGAGCACTAAAGCCACATTTCCATTTCGTCTCTCTCTAATTCTGCACAATTCTGTTGTCCATATATTAAGGTTATGATATTTTACGGGTTAAAATGATCAGACTCATAAAAGAGGACCAAAGTTCCCTCTTCTACATGCAGGCCTGTTTTTGGTGTTCAGCATTTTCCCATTAAAACTCAGCATCATACATGATGACCTTTCACCCAAAATCATGCCAGAGGAGGTCCTAATGAGCTAAAATCGACGACTCAGCATAAACCTCAACAACTGTACTTAAAACTCCATTATGAATGCAAGCTAGTAAGAAATTATGGAAAACTATTAATGTTCAGCAGATCGCGAGGAGTCAACAGCTATGCTTGTTTCCACATGGTCTCAGGCTCATTATTAGCAGCAGCGCACGCCAATGAAGTTAATAAATGAACTGCTGTTTCAGGTCAGGGCACACATGCGTTTCTCCATTTCTGCTCATTAGGGTCACTTTATGAGTGTACGAATGGCACCTCTGGCCCTAAAGGGCCTCGGCTATGTGTAGTCAAGCTGGCAAAAAGCGAGTGTCACATTTTGTTCTGCAGAGGAACAGCTCTTACAGCTCTCCCCTAGCGAGGCTGGAGAAATTGTCAACCCGGTCCCCTTGATCACTGAAGCTTTGTTCTTAGGGACAAGGTGGAGAAAAGTTCCCTTTCATTGCTACGGGGAGTAAGAGGAAAAGGTGAAAGGTTGTTCTCATAACCGGGCACCAAGCAGGAAAATAACAACAACAAAGGGGAAAATGAGAGAGAAACAGGGTGAAAAGGGCTGCTCCATATCTGTCAGAATAGATTAGTTTGGAGCCTGACAGCAGGTAGGAGCCACATGACACCTACCGTGACCAAGCAGAAAGTTACAGCTCGACGGTAATTCAATTACAATCTGCAGAGCAAAGCTTAGCTAACAAAAATCACTCAGCCCTCATCAGGAAAGAACTCAAGAGAAAAGGGCAAAGAAATTGTTGGCCAGCCACCAACTGACCACATTTGCTGGCTTGAGCCCAGGCGTTCATGATGAGGTTATTAGCTCACAATCGAGTATAACGTGCATGCTCCCATTTGCTCTGCAGAAATTATCCATCATATCCAGGCATTAAATGTAGTATTGGCAGCTAAGCATAAGGTCCTAAGGTCGTAATCATTAATCATCACCAGTGCAGATCTGGTTATTTTTAACTTGTTTTCAAATATTTTCTTAGGTTTTTGAGCGCTAGTGTTGCATAACATTAGCAACACTGACTCTAAGAAGTCCTGTTATGCATGCTGCAATGTTACACAATATTTTAACTGATCTGGATCTCAGGATGTGTTTGTTGACATCAAGCTTTCAAGGTGAGCGAGGGGAAATTGTGCTTTTCGAACACAAACGTCTGCGTAATGAAGGGCAACGGGGCCACAGGAGAAACAGCATGAGGTTCTAGCAATGAGTAGATGTGTGCGCTTGAGGCGGGACAGGGGCAGTGTGCAGATCTGAACTCATGACAATCGTCCGTCAGGGTTCTGTGCACTTCATGCCGTCTCTTTTGTTGCAATATTAAAATGTGAATTTGGGACACAAAAGGGTTAACAACCGTTTGTGTTCATCTTGCAGAATCGCTCAGCTTTTCTCCAGTTTCTACAGCTTCCCCTTAACTAACCTCCGGTTGCTCCTGGTGATGGTGGCAAGGGATCAAGTTGGCAATAGCACCGGGCCCCAGCGTGGCGAGGAGGGCGCTTCTGTTATCGGCCACTTTGGCCTTCTGCCAAAGGACCACCTGGAACGAAATGACACCCGTCCACCTCAATGAGTCCTCGTCAAGGTTATTACAGTTTTTATTTATTAGCTTTGACAATTTAATTTTCGATGTGACACATTTTTAAAGTGTTTTGATATTTTTTAAGTGCTATAGTCTGTGTTTTGGTCTTTCCTATAAAACTGAATTTTTGTCAGGGCTGAGGCTCAAAAAGGTCAGAAAAAACGTAGGAAAAGAAGAAACAAAGGAACCTTTGGTAAAATACACATATATGCACATAACAATATAGCCAAACAATAAAGAGTAATGAAACAGGAATTCGTAGTTAATTTAGTCTTGCAGGGCCAAGTTGCAGGTTGTCCAATGGTAGTTGGAAAAGACAGAAAAAGAAGGAAAAGCAAAATAGGTCCACTGTACCAAAAAGCAAGTTTCATCGACAATCACACTGTATAAACCCCCTAATGCTGTGAAAACGTTTAACATAATGTAGTAATTAAAGCTTGGACAAAAATTTAAAAAAATAAATAAATTTAAAAAGATTTCCCCACATAAATTTCTAAATGTGTAAATTTTTCAAATAAGTAATCAAGAAAAAAACTCAATGCTGTATTTTTAGCAGCACCACAGTTCAGAAAATATTTTAGGTGCAAAATATGTTAACATCAGTATGTGTCTACCAGTGAATTTATCTCCTGGGTGTTGATTTCTAAAAGCACACACTGTGTTGCAGGACGTGTCTCAGATATTAAATTAAAGTTGGCACCTATAAACGGATAACTCCTGTAAACAGTTCCTGAAGAAACTATGAAACATGACACAAGCCAAATGGCAGAGCTGGAGATAAAGGATAGGGGGCAACTAAGTGCTGATTGCACAAAATGGGTTCAGTACCCTCCCCTGACGAACTCCAAATTGATTTCTATGAAAGCTATATGGTGGTCGTGTGCTCCCTTCCCTGACCTGCACCGCCTACACACTTCTGTGTACAAACTGGCTGCAGCCTGAAACCGAAGCAGAGGTCAAGTCCGCAGCTGCGATCAGCAACTTAACTCAGGCATTATAATCACCCAAATCGCAGCCACAGTCAGCTGTATTTGTGTTGGGGTGCCTGATGGGTAAGAGACGAAAATGTCTATGTAATGAAACAAGTAAAAATAGCTTAAATTTGGAGTTGTGGTGAACAGGAGATCACACAACAAACTCTTCTGCATTGCGGATACTCCTGACCACTCTATTCACAGAAAGCAGCACTTTCTCCAGGACTCTGCTCCACTACTACAGGAACATGCAATATTTCTTTTTAATTTACTTTTTATTTATTTCCTTGTCTTGAGTGTAACCACTGGTTTACACTTTATTGTGAACCCTCTGTATTTCCATCCATGAAAACATCTCTTGATTGTAGACTTTGACTTTGTGTCAAATGATACATCCACCTCCTCATCTAACCTTCTTGACTTCGTACAATGTTATGAAATTGTATTTCTTAACCATAGAAATTATTCTGTGCTCAACCACACTTGTCTTCTGTAATCTTTCAGCCTTTTCGGTGTTGCTGGGCTGGCTGGTGTATTAGTTCTTTTTAAGCCACTTCTATAGCTTTTGTTCTCTCTAATAGATGGATTTTGGTTTTTCAGCCTATCGATGACTTCATTCACTAGCATCTCATTGGATCTCATATTGGCAGTTTCAGTAAAAAGCTACCAAATGCAAGCACTTAGAATACTTTCAGATATTTGGTCTTTTTGGACTGTCATGAAATAATGAGGGAATAGGCCTCACCTGTTCCAATACTTTTCTTAAATCCCCATTTTCCCTTCATACAATGTAATGTGTACAGAGGCAAAGCTCCAAAAAAGAAAAACATCCTGGTCCAAAAACTGCATATAGTGCTTTTTGGATCATATTTTTCCGACATATTGTCATCATACATTAAAAATACTAACTCTTACATGATTCTACATATGAGAACCAAGAGTTTTGTTCCATGTTGTCATACTTTTACCTATTTAAGCCATCCATCCATCCATTCGCTTCCGCTTATCCTTTTTCAGGGTCGCGGGGGGCGCTGGAGCCTATCCCAGCTGTCATAGGGCGAGAGGCAGGGTACACCCTGGACAGGTCGCCAGTCCGTCGCAGGGCCAACACACAGGGACAGACAACCATTTGCACTCACATTCATTCGCACATTCACACCTAGTGGCAATTTGGATTATCCAATTAACCTATCCCCACAAGCTGCATGTCTTTGGACGGTGGGGGGAAGCCGGAGTACCCGGAGAGAACCCACGCAAACACGGGGAGAACATGCAAACTCCACACAGAAAGACCCCGCCTGATGTTGGAATTGAACTCAGGACCTTCTTGCTGTGCGGCAACAGTGCTAACCACCGTGCCACCGTGCTGCCTATTTAAGCCATTTTTTAATATTTTTTAAATCATATTTTATTGTCCCCTTTAGTTCTCAATTAAGATGTTTTATTTTGCTAGACTTACTAAACTATGTATTCTGATTTTTTTTCTTGTGTTTTTATTTCTTTTTTGATGTTTTATTTACATTTTTACTTAAAAAAAATCTTCTTGTCTTTTGGGACATTTTATGTTTTGAAATAGTTGAAATAGTATTTTACTCTATTTCTCCATGTTATCTTACTTTATTTAAAAATGGTCACCTTTTTTTTTTTTTTTACTGCAACACAGGCCTTTCCAAATTTGGGGAATAAATTACTAAATATCTAAAATGGTACACTTCTAAATTATATAAAAAAAGACCAAACACGTCTCTGGTCTAAAACCAAATATCCCACAAAATGACTTCTTTTTACTTTTCAGTTTTTCACGCTGGAAAACATGCAACCTGAATATAACTAATGAGAATTAATAACTGTTGTTAGGTCAGTGTTTATTTATGATCCATCTCTTCACAGTTAATTAAATGACATTAGACATTGTGAAAGATGATATATTACTTAAGTACACATGTTATTTATGTTCAGTTAAGCTTGTGTTAGTCAAACTCATCCAACAATCAAATTGCTACCATTTGCTAAAAGAGCCAAACAAACGGCAACACATGTTAGGGATTCACGCCTCTCAGAGCATCGATGTTTGCTCTTAAAGTAATTTGAACTATAGCATTCCCTGCAAGCCCAAACAATGATGTCTGCTACATCATGCTGTAATGTTCATGGATGCACTTGGTAACATTTTTCTTGCAGCAGCATCCAGAGGCACTGTGGCTTCAAGGCTGTAAATTGCCCCCAGACCAGGCATGAATTCAGTCCCTGGGTCTGGATTAATTTGTGAGTTTTCTTGAGAAAATCAAGATGACATTTCACATGTTTTTTTTTAATTAAATGTTATATGCATTTGTGAAGTGATGACGCAAAGTATTTTGCAATCAGGGCTGCTGCCTGATTAAAGTAAATATCAATCACAATTATTTTGGTAACTCTGGCAATTACAGTAATTTTTCTTAATGCAAAAAAACCCAAAAACAAAACAGCCGTAGATAAGAGTGAGACAATAACCCTGATAAGACACAGACAGTGCAGGGAAAGGCATACAAAAACGTCAGAGCCTTTGTACTAGGAATGAAATGAGAATCGATATTATGATTATTTAACACAATCATTCTCAGAAAACAACAGTGGATTTATTAAACTTTGAAAAATAAATAAAAGCATTAATATATTATTATTAGACTTCCATGAGCTTTAATTGTAATTCAACTAAATAAACTCAGCACTACATGAATGCAGTAAATCTGCTGCAGGCTAGTGGGAATGTGGCAGGGAGTGAATCTGGAATTTTGTGATCAGGGGAAAAGTAAAGGAAACGGATGTGCTAAAAGCTAAAGCGAGAAAATGATTGGAAAACTGAATGTAGCACAATAATGTTTTGATCTATATTACCTTCTTTCAGTAAAAGGTGGAGGGTAAAAATATAGCTGAAATTAAAATTCAATTAACTGCACAGGTAAAACAGACCTTCCAAAAAATCCCTGAACTCAGATCCAGATTGACTCCAAAAGCCCCACTTCTGGTCGAAATTTTAAGCAAATTTCTTCATAAATGTTTAAGTAATCTTGCTACCAAACAAATCAATCAATCAAACAAATATTAGAGCTCTCTCACTTAATGACATTTACCACTAAAAGGGATCCTCAAATATGCAGAACATGCTCCCCTTAAATTGTTAGACATGTTGTCTAACAATTTAAGGGTTGTGTGTTTGTCATTCACAGAGGTTTTGTTTCAGCAATTAGTTGCATTAATTATACTATTTTGATCACCATCTGACAGACTGTTGCATCACAAGTATTTGTAAAATGTCTGCAGGTTTTATTGTACATCATCTAATCCTGTTTAAAGATTCTCAATCAAACATTTCAGAACAAAAGATTGAGTTCGAGTTTCTCAGATGTGACGTTTTTATTAGTTTCATTTATTCTATGTCACCATTTCTTTTGTATCTTTTGGTTTTGGACTATTTTACTTATTTATGTACCTTGAAGCCAACACGGATCAAAATCTCTTTTCTTTCTCTTTAAGAAAAAGTACAATAAATCGTACAAAATAAGTCATTCAAAAGAGATACGTTAAGATTTTCTGACATTACTAGAACCAAAAAGGATGAACATAAAAAATAATAAGGCAATTAATCAAAGCTTGAGCTGTTTCTGTTTAAACTCGGCTGTTTGAACCTTACTGGAAACAAATATATTCTTTTGCATGTTTTTATTTTAAGTTTATTTATTAATGAGTGAAATTTTTATCAACCTAAATGTAGAAAATGTTCACTAGTCTTGCAGTGTTTCGGTTCGTCTTTCTCGCCTTGATAAAATCTTTAGTGTTTCTGGAGCGCCTGTAGAAGCTAAATGAAGATTTTCCATCACACGTTAACAATTTCACAGCTCACCGACTCGCATTAGCACTGACAAGAAACCAGCAGGAGGCCAGAGACAATTTCTGTCTTCAAACAGGTCGGCCAAGCTCCTCGATATTTTCCTGTAATTGTCCGTTTACACATCTGAGGACACAACCACAAGGACAAAGGGCAAAAGATGCCCGAACATCTTACAGCTGTAAGGAAATCTGGATGGAAAAAAGAGTTTAATGGCTTTATTACTTGGCTCTCTCTTCCAGTATTTAATAAATTTTTTGTTTGATTTTTGTTAATCCCCCAAAATGGACCAATATACTACTCAATAAAAAAATACACTTGTGCATTAAAACTAAAACACATTACTTAATGCATTGCATTGTCTTTGCACCCCCCAGATACAGTAGGAGGAGTGATAGTAATGGCATTAATCAAAATAGTGAAGACAACTTAACTAACTGACAATCTAACAGTATCTAACAGTAATCCTAAAGAGGTTTTCAGAGTCTTGATACATGTCAGTGTTATCAAGATGGCTACAAAACAGTACATTTATTTTCAAATCCTTAATTTAATCAGTCTGTCTTACTGAGAAAGAGAACTCTTTATCAATAGAGACCTGTGTATAAAAAAGGTAAACAACAACACAGAGAACACACACATGCTGTGTTTTCATATCTTTGTGGGGACATCTAATTGACATAATGCTTTCCCTAGCCACTTACCCTAACCATCAAAAAATGAATGCCTAATCCTAACACTTAGCCTACACCTAACCGTAACCTAATTCTAACCCTGACACTAAAACCACATTTTGAGTCTCAAAAATGCCTTCAAACTTATGGGGACTTATGGGGATTTTGTCCCCATAAGGGCTGTTGGTCCCCACAAGCATAGTAGACTTCCAATTTTTGGTCACCACTAAGATATGTAAACATGGTCTCTCTGACACACACAACCACTCTCACACTCTATACATGGTCACAAATAAAGTGAAAGAGCTGCAGATACAGCAGCTAGTTGCATCTATAGTCCCATCACACATACATGCCATATTAATATATAAAAAACTGAAGGGGATTTTCAGCTAAAGGGAATGTCATCTGAAGGCTAAGGCGGACACCTAGTGGTTGCATCAAGCTAAAGCTTTAAATCAGGGTGTTTGTATACAAAGGTGTTGTGTTTTTTTTGTAACCACAGTGGAATATGACTGATACTCATCTCTATCTTTACTTGTATAAGCATCTTAATCACTTCCTGGCCAAACTTGCGTGTGACATTAATCTCCAGTAAAGCAGTAAAGAGTAATATGGTGTGACTATTAGGGAAAAGTGCAATGTTACTATTTCTGTGGTCTTAGTTTTGAACTGCCTGCTATGGGAATGGATCCATGTTACTTCAGAATTCATAAGTTTGCTGTTTGAATCAAGCTTCAAATTGGATTCCTCCATCAGCAGATGGAGGAGTCAAATACCACCCTCTACCACCATCTGCACCACTTATTGGACAAGCTTACTACAATACAATACCTTAAGTTCTTTATTGCATTATATTTTGATTTTTATTCATTAAATACATCTTTCTTTTTTCTATTTAATTGTAATAATAATAAGGTGCAATAATAACAATGTGCAATAAGCATACACTTATTCTTCTATTTGTGTTGTGTTGTGTTTTCAATTTCATTGTACTATTGTATTATGTATGACTGTGAAATGACAATAAAGAGTTATCCTATCTTATCTTATCTTATTTAGACCTATTTTATTCTGTTATTTTTTATTTATTTTATTAAGCTTCTTTACTTAACAGTTTTAATTTGTCTTGGTATATAAATCTATGTTGCTGTTTTTCTTCTTTCATCAATCTTTCTTTTTCGTTGTATTTTTATTTGCATTTTTTGTGGCTTTTTTTTAAATTACTTTAATATCTGGTGTGTGCTCTGCCTTGCCTGTATGTACTAGCACTTTGTTTTTAAAGGTTGTATATAAGTAATGTTTATTTCTCTTCTTAAGTTGTGTGGACGAGTTACTGACCTTATTGTGAACGAGCATGAGTCTCAGCTCCGGTTTGATAATGGCGTAGGCCATCAGCAGATCCTGCACCTTCTTCAGCTCCTCTTTGCACTTCTTGTTAGAAGAGAAACACTGACGTCTCACTGGAAGGTTCTTAAAAAGTTTCATTACACTCACTGTCGTCCCTGCAAAAGAAACAGAACAGAGTAGGTGACCTAAAATTATATTTTCATGCAACAATTAGAGTTGATAATATGGCAGACAAAAAAATTGCAAAAATTAAAAGTATGTACATAAATAAAATACTAAATGTATTAACACACCAAAAATAGCCTAAAAATTATATCTAAAGTAAGCTTAAAAACTGATGTAAACTGACATTTGTTTTCACTTGTTCTTGTATTTTTTTTACCTTTATTAAACTCGTCCATTGATTTATATTCCTGTTTTATTATTCCATCATTAAAGGACACTTTATACAATTAAACAATAAATAGAGTAACTAAACAGAGTATTTGTGTAATAGTAAATCTACTATGTTTTGCACAGTTATGGATGCAGACTTGCATTTTCCAATTTAACACAAAATAAACAAGTGTACTTGTGTGATAGCATCACTGATTTATTATTTCCTATTTTTATAGATTTCCCTATTTATTTTTCTTTTTGTTACACATAACGAAGAAGAAATCCTTAAAAGAAGATTAAAAAGAAAATAGAGAAATAAATACACTTGAATTACTTCTATTTTATTTTTCTAAAGCAAATATAATCAAGTTAATCAATAAATGCACTAATCAATTAATTTCAAAATAAACTGGAAGTTAAACAGAGAGGAGAATAAGGAGAAAGTTTTTTTTTTTTTTTTTAAATTTTGGTCCTCCATACAATCAATGTATTATTATTATTTATTTTTATCTTTCTTTATTATACTCCAATTTTTCCTGACCTTTGCTCTTCTCTATAGCGTTTACCTTACTGAACAATTTTTGGTTTGTCATATTTCATTTTAATTTTTCTTATTGAGCTAACCTATTTAAGAACTTTTGTGATGGGTGGTGTTTGATGTTTTTAAATTTTTATATTCATATTTCCATAAAAGTAAAACACTTCTATTTTTCCAATAATAATTCACGAACAGCACTGTTTATAATGTGTCTGCTGGCTGATTTTGTAAACATCAATATTAAGTTTCCTGTTCACCGGGATTAAAATAAATTCTGCCCTCATATCTGAAGCAACTTAATTTTCGTTTTTTAGATATTTTTTAAAAAGGAAGTTTTCCTTGTTGCTCTGCTGTCTGTGCCGTACCTTGACCTAAATGAGACGGCTTCTGGGAAACAATTTTCCCTGTCAAGTCCATTGTGTACTGGGTGCTGATTTCATCCTCCTCTGTCTTTGTGGTAACAGCCACCTGAAGGGAAATGACACAAAACTTCAGTTTAGCCACATTGAGGTGTCAGCGGCTGTAATTTACACAGCACGAGTGTTTGAGTTTTAATAGAACACCTCAGCCACGGCGCAAATGGAACCCAGCGCCTCCCCTCTGAAGCCGTACGTTTCCAGATGCTCCAGGTCTTCATGTCTGCAGATCTTTGAGGTGAAATGTCTCACAGCCATCACAGGAGTATCTACAGTTTTGATTCCTTGCCCATTATCACGAACCTCTACGCGGTCCAGGCCAAAATTTTCCTAAAATGTCAATAAAAGTAGTGCAACATGAAGGGAAATCAAACTCAAAGCTGTTATGATCTGAAGAGTGACTGCAGCAGCAGTCAAAATGCTCTAATATTAATGATTTATTTTCACTCACATCATTATTCATAATCATTGCATCATTAATGTTAAATAAATATGATAATAAATTCAAGTAAAATACACTAACAGGGGTAATTAACTGGAGGAAATCAGACTGGTTACTGCATTTGCTTCTGCATGAATCAAGGTTTTTAAATAAATTAATTTTTTTCCCCTGTAACATTAGCTGTAATTAAGTACTTTACCAGTTTAACATCAATGCTTGAAGCTCCAGCATCCAGGGAATTCTCGATCAGCTCTTTGACAACATTCACCACAGACGTAATGACCTGGGAGCTGGACAGCAGACGCACAGTGTCCGGGGGCAGCTGCTTCATGACTACAGTTATCTGCTAAGGTGAAACATCTGGATTTAGTGGCACATCTAGTCACAAGAATAATAGGAGAATAGCTGGCCAAGGGATAGCCCTTATAAACATGCTCCTGATCTTTCTTTTGATCCCTTGCAATAGTGGGTGACACCACATATTTGATTCGGCAGAGTATTATCCTGGATGTCCCCAAAAAGAGGATTTGTGTCCTCTGACCAATTTTATTGAATGTAATATTTATATGATCTTGGTTATCCACATTTCAGTGGTGTCAGACTGCTTTAAGCTCATCAGATACATGCAATCTGCGCTGAAGTGGGGTGGACAAGTTCATAAAATTGTACACAAACATATAAAGAAAAACGTGTCCAAGTATTTCCCTTTCTTTCAGTGTACAGTACAAGAATATTCTTCAGTTTGTCGACACTCACTGTGTATTAGGGGCATGCATGATTCAAACTTTTTTAGTTTATTGAAGTCACTAATTAGATTTATTGTATTTATGTGATTTTTAAAAATCAGGAATCCTGTACAAAAATCTCAACCCAGAAACCTGCAGGTTACTCCCTAACTTCTTACACCTCCAGTCTTTATTTTAGCTGCCTGCTCAAACACAGCGGGCCATCCCATGTAAGTGTTTATGAGTTCAGTCTCTTAACTTCTCTACATGAAACCCAAAGAAACGCTGAACCAGCTTCAGTGGACCCTCCTGCAGTTAAAATCTATACATGGAAATAAGAGCAGATATTTCAAGGGGACATTTTATCTACATTAATTAACAACTCTGCCTATAGACGGAATCCTTAACTTTTCAGGCGCTTCTGCCAGAAATACTCGTTTACTGCTGCTGATTAAAGAAATAGTATTTACGGTTTGTAAAATTGGCTGCTCCTTGATACATGAAAACGTCCTTTTATATCGATGAATTAGTGATCACAGCTAACAGTAATTTACCAGTAAAGGCAGTCAAAAAAGCAACGGCACTAAGATATATTCACTTCATTTAAGGCACAATTTATCCACATTTCTTTAAACACAAAATGAAACTGTACTTTAAGACTAGCTAACTGCTCTCCACACCTCCTTTAAGCTGCTCAGACTTGCTAGCTCAGATTTAAATTTCAATTTTAGTTCAAACTTACGTACAGATGTTACAAAGCCATAATTAGCTCAATAAAGCGGCTAAATAATACTAACATAAAACTGCTTCTCTGCTTCAATCGTTCATAACAACAGACACGGAGAACCACAGGCGGAAGTTACTGTTTTCCCGCCCTCCCCCCTTCGCTGCATATTGATTGGCTATAAGTCAGGCGTAGGCGGAGTCTAAAGAGCAGTCTGCCCGGAGTTAGAGCTGGCAGTTTTGGGCATTGTTTTTCTTATTTCTCATTTTATTTACAAGAAATCTAAAAATCAGTCAATTTGTCTGTCGCACCATCTGCAAAACACAATTCATAGCAGGTCTCACTACCATCTTCTAAACGTTCCCTTTCAATCTTGATGTTATTCTCTGCACCTCTGCACCTGTGGCAGCTAACACAGAGAGACAGACAACCATTTGCACTCATACTTATGGGCAACTTATAATCACTTGTTAACCTTACCCCACTAAGTGGTTGTCTTTGGACTGTGTGAGGAAGTTGAGGTACCTATTTAGACATGGGGTTAACATACAAACTCCACAGAAAGACCTTCTTGGTGTTAGGCAACAGTGTTAACCATCATGCCACCCCATATTAAATTAAATTAAATTAAATTAAATTAAATTAAATTAAATTAAATTAAATTAAATTAAATTAAATTAATGTTACCTGCTTGATGTGATGTGACATCCTGTGTGCAGGGATAAGAACAGGCATGCCATTTGGACATTTCTTTATTTTTCATTTTTTATGTATTTTTGATTGATTGATTGATTGATTGAATCTTTATTTTGAACATGTTGAAAAAGTACAACAAAATAGAATTAAAAGAGACAAATGAACAAAGCAAAACAAAAGGAAAACGAGCAACCACAACTCCAAATAACGTTCATGTTCAAAAAGGAGCAGGAAGAAGCATAAGCTTATTTAATCCCACCCCTTTTCCACTATCTAGTATCAATAGACTACAGAAATACCTCCTTGCAATTACATTATATGTTATGTGTAATTTTTTTAATATATATATATATACATATATGTTTCTATCTATCCATACATACGTATATACACATACGCACATATACACATTTTCAATAACCCCATTAACACCTCAAGGATACACAACCTACAAATATATATATTTATATACCCATACCAACATACCCGTGCACCCGCATACACATGAAAATATTAGACAAGAACACCCTATCAAATCTCTACCTTTTCCCTGTACCCTGTAAAAACCATATCCTTAAACCGCTTTTTAAACTTTTCATATTAAATTAACATTTAAATATTAAAAATAATTAAATTTTGTGTAACAGCACGCCACACTAGCCTTAAAATCACCCAGGAAGCACCAAGTTAACTTATGTTCACTGCACTTGTTATGAAAAAAAAAAATAAAAATAAAAATTAATATTTAAATATTAAATTAATATTTAAATAATTTATGAATTTAAATACATTTAAATAAATGTATTTAAACATTAAATAAATAACATGTATTCCCATAGTATTTATTCATTGGCGTATTGATTGGTGTGAGCCGTTAGGGGGCGGGGAAACGGCCTTACAAGTCAAACCGTGGAGTTAAAAATACCTCGGGTAAAAACTCCCTAAAACGCGTCTACTTCCGGTGGTGTCCGTCTACGTCGTGCCGTCTGCACTGTCTGGGAGCTGAGCACAACAGGAGGAAAAAGCGTTTCTCTTGCAGCAGTTTGTTCGTGCAAATACCTTCACTGCTTGCTACTAGCTGTAAGTCTCGCACTCTGGGATTGTCGGAGGTTTCTTTTCCTTTTTGTATTTAATTGAATTCAACTTGGTTTAGGAAGAGTGGTTGTTCGGGGGTCCGGCTATATCCTGGGAAAAAACAATCAAGGGAGGCGTTCCTTGTTTATACAACTATTTGTGAGGGTTGGGTTGCTGCTAAATACCAGGTTTACACCAGTTTCATAACAAGTGCAGTGAACATAAGTTAACTTGGTGCCTCCTGGGTGATTTTAAGGCTAGTGTGGTGTGCTGTTACACAAAAGTTAAGCAGATAGTGACTTTTTTTTCCCTGGGTCTTTCTGTAATATCATTTGCATGTCTGCTGACAAGAGCAGCAGTTAATGACCACAGTGAACACTATTTGAGACTAATATTAAAATTTGAGTCATTAACCGCCGCACTCAGTGCTGTATATATGTCATTTGTCCGTTAAAATAATGATGCACTTACTGGACTCTGCTAGCTGTTTTAATAACAACTTGAGCTCTGATCTGTCCTTTATCTATTTAGAAAGTGTTTAACCAGTTACATAAGGCCCTCCACCCCCGTTATTGTTATACCAAGTACTACAGACATACTTTGATAGTGTAATTTGATTTTCAAAATAACAGCTGCACCATATAGAGATAAAATTCATACAGTTACAGTCAGCTTGTTTTTTCAGAGCTAAACCCGGTACATGCTGTTACTGTGATTTATCTAATTATCAGCCACTTTATTAGATACATTCGGTATTACCTTTTTAAAGATTGGACATTTTTTGTAATCAGAGATGCTCTTGTGGATAACTGTGATAATTATTTGAGTTAGTGTTGTTTTTAAGTTGCTGTTGTCAGCTCGAAGCAGATATTTCAACCATATCAACCAGATATTTTCTCTGGAGTCTTTTTTTTTTTTCATTTTTGGAACGTCTTCTGTAAACACTAGAAATGGTTTTGTGGACATTTTTTAAATATGTCTAAATGCATTTCTGGCTAATTTACCGATATTCGTCTTAATGAGTGTTTTGACTGGTGTATCTATTAAAGGGGCTGAGTGTTGATCATAGTTGACCATCCTATTGAATTTGATTGTTTTTGTGGAGTTTTTTGTTTTTTCTTTTTGTCCATGTTAAAATGCAGTCAGATTAAAAGTTTCTGCCACTGAACTGCAACAAACCTTCACTGTTGTCTAAGAACTTAAAATTAGTAAATGTAAATGAGACTAAACACAATAGATTACAGTGAGTTTCACGGAGGAGTTAAGTGTGAGGAAACTCTCATTTTAAAAAGTTGGATTTAATCATTTATTTATTTATTTATTTTTTAGCAAAACGCATCAGAGGTACCCATTTAGACATGGGGTGAACATACTCAATAAGAGGTGGATTAGTGATGCTGGATTATGGTGGTGTTATCTATAAATACAACTCCACCCCTAAATCCCTGCAATCAGTTTCTCTCCACCTCGATGCTCAGCTCTTTGAATTCAGTTTAAACATTCAACCTCCAGGTTTTTTAACACAAAACAGGTGGAATAGCTTTTTTTTTATAATGTGTATAACAGAAGTGATTTTGTGAATGTCTTTCTGTCCACAGACCAGGATGAATGTGGGTGTGGCTCACAGCGAGGTGAACCCAAACACCCGAGTGATGAACAGTCGAGGGATTTGGCTGACCTACGCACTTGGTGTTGGTGTGCTTCACATCGTGCTCCTGAGCATACCCTTCTTCAGCGTGCCCGTGGTGTGGACTCTAACAAATGTCATTCACAACTTAGTAAGTTCAGTTTTCTCTCATGCTGTGTCAGTGCTGCTATCTGAGCTTCAGAAACAAACCAGGCTGTTCAGGGGTTTTTCTACATAGAGAAAGGCTGTTTAGATGGTGCCAAAAGGAGCAACAAAAAATATGATTGAGGGGGGGGGGAAAGAATGCAATTCAATGCTTTGAATTGCATTGCATAAACTGAAATATGACATCTCTGACTTCCAGCTGCTGTATTTCACACAGGCGCTGGACAAGCCAGCTAAACTGCAGTGGTTTGGTCATGATTTTCAGTCTGTTCACGCTCCAAATGTCTTGCAGGAAATGCTCTGAGTTACAGCCCAGACTGACCTGGTGGGTTGAGCAGTAGTTTATTTCAGGTTTGCCAACACTCACTCACATGTGACACGCTTTCGTTAACCTGTTTCAGCAGCAGCTCTGATTCCAAATCTTGCACTTGCTGTGTCCAAAGACATGAGGATCTCGTGGATTAACTTTTATTTCCATTAGCAACGTCCCCAAAGCAACAGGAAAATCAGCATGTGCTCAAAGTAGAATTCATCCACTGCTAAAGTTTCTCTTATATCTTATAAATATTAATGAAAACCATCTCTCGCAGTTTCCCTGAAAAGTCCACTTCACTGGATATTAAAGTCTCTAAAATTTATTTGCATTTGTTTATTTTTAACAAGTACTCAGGAAAAATACTGACAGTGATGCGTTTTCTTTGTTTTGTTTTTTTTCTTTTAAGATGGAACAGAGCCCTACATCTTTGATAATATCAGATTTCTATAATCTGGTTAGTAATGGCCACATGTCACAGAAAAATGGTCAAATAATGCAGCTGTGGTCATCTACTGAAGGCCTTCTCTGAGCAGGACGATGTACTGATATTTTACTATACAGTATGTCTATTTATCTTGCTATGTTTTTTAAGATTCTAGTGGTGTCAAAATATATCACGTTGTCTTTTTGATTATTTTTACATAAGTGGGATGGTGAGGTCAGATGCTGATTTTGTTTATTTGTCTCCAAGTTTACTAAGGATCTGTATTGGTCCTGAAAAAGCCACATTGGTCAAAAGACTGAAAAAGTATTCGCCTCCAAAATTTAATTTGAATACATTTTCTTTTATTAGAGGGTTAATAAACAACAAAGTTAACATTTTTAAATTTAACAGATCAAAGTGAGGTCTTCAAAATCCTTGTTTTGTTCTAACCAACAGTCCATAGTTAAAATAAATAAATAATTAAAAAATAATTTTCTGTGTTTGGCAAGAAAAGCATTAAATTCTATGTAAAAGTGTAAAGTGTGTGTGTTAGTCCCCATAGGGAAATAGTTCCTCTGCATTTAACCCATTCACCCAGTGAAGCAGTGGGCAGCCACCAGTGCAGCGCCCGGGGAGCAGTGTGTAGGGACGGTACCTTGCTCAGGGTACCTCAGGGTAGCCGTTCAGTGGAGTCGAACCCCCGACCTTCCGATCATGGGCCACCACTCTACCTACTGAGCTATCCCCTATATTATTTCAAGAAAGTTTTGTGTTAATTCTGATTTCTAACGCTTATCAGTTTGATTCAGGAACCCTGTTTTGTCTTAAGGCGGTTTTCCTTGTGACAGCCTGATGACTGACCTATTATGATAATTTCCCCATGCCTCAAAGTCTGACAAGAGTGACCTTTCATTGCTGCATGGCTGGCCTCAAATGAAGAGAGTTGATGTGGGTGACGTCATTGAACAGTTTGAGCTCAAGGATTGTGTATCACAGCCAATAAGGAAGGCTATTAACAGTAGCGGCTGAGGTCAACTATAGCCTATTGTTTTCCACCACAATACACCATCAGTGTGGTGATTATTTCTTGGCCGTATGTCAGCGCTTAAGTTTCATTACATTTCCCTCTGTATTGCAGCTTTTTCCATCTAAAGCTCCAGTGTTTTGGACACAGACATGTAATTAGAACCTCCCAAGATGGCTAACTTACGAGGGGAATCCCAAAAGTAAGGTATTTATTTTTTGGGAAATACAAACAACCATTTATTTTCCATAATATTCGCATCATTTTAAAGCTTGAAGACTTATTTTTCTACATAATCACCATTTTGGTCGATGCATTGTTGTAGACGCTGTGGCAGTTTTACAATGCCCATGTCATTACCTGCTCACGGCCGCTGCAGAATTGCCTACTGGACAAATGTTCTTTCAACTTTGGGAACAGGTGGTAGTCACTGGGTCTGAAGTCCAGACTGTAGGGTGGGTGGGTGATGAAGTTCCAACAAAAGTTTGCCAGGAGATCGACATGGGCATTGTAAAACTGCATCGACCGAAATGGTGATTATGTAGGAAAAATAAATAAGTCTTCAAGCTTTAAAATGATGTAAATATTATGGAAAATAAATGGGTTGTATTTCTAAAACAATAGGAGACCTACTTTTGAGATTGCCCTCGTAGTTGACAATAAGAGGACATCACATTTCTTTTTGGCCAGTCTGTCAGTACACTATTGACCGCAGTTTCCACTCCACAGGGAATGTATGTCTTCATGCATGCAGTCAAAGGCACCCCTTTTGAGACCCCTGACCAAGGAAAAGCCAGACTTCTTACTCACTGGGAGCAGCTCGACTATGGCGTTCAGTTCACCTCATCTAGAAAGTTCTTCACCATCTCCCCAATTATTCTGTACGTATTATATACCAATGATTCTTTCTGAACCTGTTGTCTTTAGACATGTACCTCCAACCCTGATAGTTCTGTGGACATTACCATGTGTGAGAGAATGCCAAGTGGAAACTTCTAGGAAAATGATACTAGTGACATGGAACTACCAAAGATTTTGAATCCATGAATGCCCGTTTGAGCCTGGCTCCAACAGTGACACAGACTCCCATGTTAAAATGCTCTACAGCAGAAATAAGATGTTTACAGCGTGCCACAAAAAACCTCTTAGTTTCTATGGTTGTACAATAGTAAACCATTAGCCATTGGTGGTAGACTCCACATCCTAGTAACTGCACAGAAAACGGTATTAATTAACAGATAATTAACACACAATTCTCTGGAAGGCACAAACTCTGTGGAGAGGTACAGCTCAGTGACTTCAGTTGGCTGAGGTGAAGCCTGGCTGCACATCTCAGCTTCCACATGTGAGTCAAAGAGACTGTCCCTGAAAATAAAAACATCTAAGCATTTCTGGGCCTGAGCAGAGGATATGTGTGTCTTTTATTTTTATCCTATAAATGGTTTCAGGACTTTATTACCTGAACCATTTTACGTGATTAGGGGAGTTCCACAGGGTTCAGTATTGGGTCCAGTCTCATTCACATTGACCAACTATGATGTCCGTTTTTATGCTGGTGACATAGTTCTGTACTGTATAGTTGTTATGATAGTGTGAAAGACGGGAAACTATTCATAGAGCCCAGTGGCAGACTGGAAAAAATGTTTTACTTTTTGTGTCTGTGGAAAGTGACTTACTTTAGGAGGCGTTGTATTTATTTATCTATTTTTATTTGATTGAAACCAAAATGCTGCAATGTATTTCTAACACACTGTCTTTTTTTTCTCACCTTTACAGATACTTCCTGGCAAGTTTCTATACAAAATACAACACAACACACTTTGTCATCAACACTGCCTCGCTTCTGAGTGTCCTGATCCCCAAACTGCCACAGCTGCATGGAGTCAGAATTCTTGGCATCAACAAGTATTAATAATTGTAAATGCTGCGCCTCTCAGCAACTGAAGCTAATTCCTGTGTAGTCTGTACCGCCGATGTGTGTACCAAGTCATACAGTTTGTGTAACGGCCGCTGTTGTCGTATAGTAACACCAGAGGGGTGCACTACGAAACGAGGTACGTTGAGCCTAAAGAGTTTTCAGCGTCATGAAGGTAGCTCTGTTTTTTGTTTTGTTTTTTGTTTTTTTTAAACCAGATGACTCAGCTCTGGGCGGAGGCTACATTCAAAGTTTTTGTGTAACATTATCTGTTAATGAGCAGTACAGATTTTCAGCTGAGGTTATATATGCAAAACCTGTTGAGCCGTGTGTTTGTTATGCCCCCAAAGAAGCTGTGCAGTTTTAGTTGAACAAACTGTTACAGCAACAGGGATTTAAATGCATTAGGCTGGCAATGCAGAAAACGTGCTTTTATGTTTGTTCATAATTTCCTGCTGATGTAAAGCAGAGTAGAACACTGATTTGTCTAATATTCAGTCAGTAAACTTACTTCCACTTTGAAATGGCCAAAAACTCAAGTGATTTTCATCCTTTGTTATGGGACAGGGTCAGGCCTGAATGCACTTCCTGAGTTGTGTTAGGAATAAACTGCAGCAAAGAGAAAACACTGAGCAGTGTGTGATCGCAAAGCTCCACAGCTCTGCCCATGTTAATCAAAATTCTTAATATCTTTAATGTTTGCTGATCTCTCCTTCAAAATTGTTTCCTTGGACACCACTATGGCTAGTTTTAGATCGCGAAATCCTAGAACTTGTTCCATGCATTTCCACCCCATAAATAAATCCTACTGGCACAAACTTAGAAACAACGACGTAACCCGAATTGGAAGGCAGTACCTGCAGTTGACCAGTGGTTCACCAATGATTCAGAGATTCTGCCCATCGTTATTTTTATTCCCATATAAAATATCCGATCCACTGCAAGAAATACTGTGGAATAATGACTTCACAAACCTGCTGAAATGAAAGACGGGTTTTAAGGTAGAACTCTCATGGCGGTGGTAGAAAGGAAGGAAAAGATCACGCAAAGTTGTTTGGAAAAGTTGACAATGAGTGAAGGGGGCAACTAGAACAGGGTTCCTGCAGACTGATTTTGAAGGTTGTCTGAATCTGAAAAGGCATCCCTAGTTTTTATTAGTCTCAAATTTCCTCAGATTTAGAGAGGTAATTTAACGTCTTGAAATGTGGTTGGTCAGAGCAGTTGCATTGCTCGCTTTACTCAGAAATGAAGAAATGTAAATTCGCTGAATATTGGCTCTTCATCCAAGCATTTGTGAGTCACAATATGTTTTGTTCAGGAAGTGCCACAATGGGAATGAAGGTGCGGGGGAAAACCCCTACAAGTTTTGGTTCAGTTGCAAGCAGTTCTGACTAGTTGCCTTACATTGTTTACCTGCATAGTCTAGCTTTTTGCTCAACTACAACTACACAAGACAAACAACATGCATTTAAAGCAGTGAAATCTATATGTAACATTTCTTACCCTGTGGAGGCTTCATCTTTTTTGCACATGCATTGGGTTTTGTATAGCACTTTTTACCTCCTGAAGTCAGACATCCTAAAGCGTGTGTGGCAGAAAGCAAATTAGCCGAAGCTGTACAGAAGAGATGACCATTGCTTCCATGTCTGAAACATGAAGCCAGTGCATTAGTGCCTTATATCTGCAGTCTTTTAATGGTCGAGTAATCTGGCTGCATAAAGAAGCCAGATTTTGTGGAAATATTTGGAATAATTACCCTCCCCTCCCCCTAATTCATCCACTTACTACACTTTCTACTTTTAAATATTTAAAACATGCAGTTTTGGGTTTTTTTTTTTTTTTTTTTTTTTTTTTTTTTTTTTAATTAAGCTCCCCATCAGGGTCAGAGGCTATAGTTATGTGAATGACAAGCCAGTGCTACAGGAGTTGGTCAGATCCAGCCCATCCTCGTGGTGTCATAAAGCTAAGATGGCAACAGCACATACTTGCACAGACGCAAACTGAAATGAAAGTGGAAAAAGCTGCGATTCAGGCGAACTGGGAGTGATTCAGGACATGATACAGAAACGGTGTGAGGAGTCGAGACTTCCATGGAGCGATCAAAAATCAGCGTGCATGAGGAGGCAATGTCAAAGGGAATGGTTTCATTTTTTTTTTTTCATGGGCAGAGATTCAGAACTTTTGTATTGAGTCCCATCTTTGTAAGAAACTTTCTTTCTGGCCTGATGTTTGGCTGTAGTAATTATCGTAAAGTCTTCACTGCTCAGTGTGATCTGCTCCTTTTTTCTTCAACACAGAGTCGGGATAAACACATCTCACCTTCATGACACCTGTTATCTCTGAAAGGAGGCCTGGCTGTGTTCAGTTTGCTTTGTGGTGCATCCCTCTGGTTTAAAGATGATATGTCTGTACATGACAGGATGCCATACGCATTACTAACTTATGTGAATATTTAATGATGTATTTTCGGCCTGCGTCGACCTGGGCGGGCCCAGGCATCAGTGAGGCTTTAGGCTGAGTTTACTTTTCTTCCTTTCTTTGCTCTCATCTCACACACAGTGATGCAAATTGTGTTTCTAGTCACAAAGATGTTGCAAATGTATTTTTCAAATATGTCTTACTTCGTGAGGGTAGGAGCCCATGGCTCGCTGTTTACCGGTACAGTCTGGTTTTGTAACGGGTGTCAGACATTTTCGTGCTGAGGAAGAACAGAATCAAGCTCTTCAGGTGCATGATTTCCTTTGTGAATCATTTGTAACCAATCAGAACAGCAGGCGTTTCTCATTGTACTCTTTGTGAGTGAATGTGTGAGTGAATATTATGTCCTTTATGTAGAAATGAGACAGATTATTGTTGTCAGATTAAGTGTTTACTGAGGGAGCTCCAGTGTCTTTGTGATGAACTTACACTCATGTAGCCACTCTCTTCATACTTTGAGGGATTATTTGATTTGTTTTTGTTGTTTTTTTTTGGCTATAATTGAGGCAGCGAGTCCTACTTTGTTTGGCCATAGCTTGTAGTACTTGATATTTCTGGTTCTTAATCTTATTAAAATGTTTGCCCTCCGTCTACTCCGTCTCACGTCTTAATTGCTTCGTCGAGTTTCTGAAGTTGACGACTACAATGAGGCTCTCAGGTACTTTGCCACAAAAGTATAAGCTGAGAAATGAGGAATTCTTTCAGGACTTATCAGAATTTCACAGATGTTACTCTTCAGTGCCTGAAGAGTAATAATCAGCTGTATTGGATACCTTTGTTTAGGAGTGCTATCGTCACAGAGCTATCAGGTTTCATCTACATAAAGGCATATTAAATAGGAGCTATTCTGTTTACTTCTACCTGCATGTCTTCATCCGTAGATTTTATTATTCAGTTCAAAATAATCCATATTTATCTCATCCTGGGTTTATCCTCAGTTTATCCCCTGTCCGAAGCAAGAAATTTTAGCCCCTTCTTTTTTAGGTCAACTTTTCCCTCACAACCAGAAGATTTCAACAGCCTGAGATGACCTATATTAGTGATACACCCTCTCTATAACTTCACATGAGTTCATGAGATCTTCATAATCTCTTACATAAATAAAGCAGCTCTACTAACTGGAAGGTCACTGGTTTGATACCCAGCTACTCCAGAGTATCCTTGGGCAAGATACCGGAGTTGCTCCATCCTTGTGTGAATGTTGGGTTAAAAACACTTGTAGGACTGAGTGAACAAAATTGGTAGTAAGAAAGTGCTCAGAGTAGAAAAGCAATAGAAGTACCTGTCTATTTCAGCTACAGTGAAGGTGTCAGGGTTATTCTGCAGCCACCGTGTCTTTTTCTGAATCTAAATCATCGGTGTAATTTGAGTCTAAATTCTAAATTAAAACTAATCAAATAAATATCAAAGAAATACTGCTTGTGATTTTCTCCAGAACTTTCCTCTAACTGAAGTTGGAATGAATGAATGTATTTGCAGTAAATAAAATTGACCACTAGATGGAGACGAGCACATCTGAGCACTCACTGGTTTTGCAACTTTAGATTAAATGTAATAATAGCAGTAACAGCAGTTCAGTGTTTTAACCCGGAGCTGGTTTATGGGTGACAATGTATAAATATGTTACATAACACATGAGGATTGTTTCTAGCATAGTAGAGAAACAGTTTCTGCAATCAGATAAGACCAAAGCAGAAAACGCCGAATCATCCTTTTCACTAATGTATACTTCAGTCCCCTACTGAAGTATTTTTTACTATTCTGACCTAATGGGTAAAAAAAACAAAACAAAACTAACGGTAGTGCTGTGCAATACTTCGAATTTTTGTATCAATGCAATATGAAAAAAAGAAATTACAGGACGAGTATTGCCAATACCAATACTGATAATTTCCTCTTATAAAGGCAGTTTATGGAGGTAAAAGCAGTGTCGTGACTTATGAGACGAATCATCAATAATTTACAATTCACTGATTTTTACTTTACCCAACAATCCGTTAATATAGCAAAACGCACCTTTCAGCTTTTCGTGTATATTGAAACTGGCTTTTTTTGGAGATAAGGAATGAAATGCGCCTGACTGAAAAGCACTTTTTGCTATAAAACTGACATGATGATCAACACAAAGATTCAGACATCTTTCATAGCACATGATTGAGGTATATTTCTTTTAAAATAAATTTACAAGTAACGCAACAGAGTGGACTGCATACTGAACTTGACTAAAATATACATAAACTGCTATCAGCCCTATGAATGAATATCATGGCAGAACACTATTGAGATCTCTTTTATTTCCTTCTGTGATGTTTTGCATGCAGCATAGGTCTTCCCACTATGGTGAGTGAAATAAGTGCAGGAATAACATATCTTTTGTCCAGTGTGTTCACCTCGTTCCCGAAGCCTTCCTTAGTCACCGCATTTACATTGGTGATTTCAGTGTGTCATTGTGCACTGGATGGATGCGCCGACTCACCGGACCGGCTCGCTTTCAGTTGTTTCAAATGAGAAGCTCCTCACCTTCTGTGTGTCAAATTTAATGTTTTTGTATTTTTTTTTAAGTCATCCAGACTCTACCTCCAGGAAACTTAAGGTGTGCGTGGGGCACCTGTGACTTTTTCCACGCAGACACATCATCAGGTAGTGATTCAAGGAGTTTGCTTGGTTTGCTTTTGCTTTGTGTTCTATTGTAGAAGCACACATTTTCTGTTTCAGCCAATCATGTACATTTACCTTTGAGAATCCAAATTTGAAATTGAGATTCAAATTCAATTATTTTTGCAGTTAACATCAAACTCTGCAGAGTTATTGTAGATGTATTAAATTACTGGGTAGGAGATCACGAAAAGAAGGGATCTCCACTGAGGCTGTTTATGTTAAAGAGCCAGAGTTCTGTGCTAAACCCCTGTCTCTGATGCTGAAATAAAATAATTCTTTATTATTTATTTGATTTGTACGGTCAGCAAAGAGGAGTGACCATCAGCTGAGAAAGCACTAAAGCTGTGATGTTTGCTTTGAGAGTGTTGATGGAGAAGTACCAGGAGAGGAACTGATGTACTGCATGAGGAAGTGGCAGAGGAGTGTGAGGTGTGCAGCACAAGTGACTTAGTTTCAAGGGATTATATCAGTGATCTGTTCTGAGCCTTTTCTTGTTTACAGTGGTGATGGGCAGTCTGACAGGTGAGTTCAGCCAGGAGCCTCCGTGGACTGTTAGGTTTGCAGAAACCACTGTGATCTGCACTAAGAATGGAAAGCAATTTGAAGAGAGCCTGGAAAGGTGGAGGTGTGGAGAGAAGAGGAATGAAAGTCTAATAGAAGCTAGACAGAATACATGTGTGAACGACAGGGAGACCAATGGAAATGTGACGGTGCAAGGAGCAGAAGTAGTAAAGATAGTCTGAGATGGTTTGGACGTGTGCGTGGGAAGTTTAAATCCATTAAACCTTTCAGTAAACTGCACCAGTTTAATATGCATGAAGTAAAAGAGCAGAAACTAGCATTGCTACCCTGGATGTCTGACCCGGTTTCTGATAATTCACTGGAGAAAACTTCAAAAAGTGTATGCAGGGTAAACATTCGAGGGTAATAGCACCATGTGGCATGGGCAGCTGTGATAGATCTCCTTCGATGAATTTGCATGCAAGGCTCATCTTCTAGCTTGATTCGTCCTGTGTTCTCCTGTCATCTGGACATCTCCTATAAGTAAGAATAAGGCTGCAAATTGCTGGAAAACTGAGGAGAATTAAAAAGAGCCAACTCCCACATACTTTGAGGGCCTGTAACTTGATAAATATTCATAAAAAGATGGTAAAGATTTGCATGGCTTTATTAAATATACTAAAGTTATCTTGCAAATAAATGTTAATAAATGATCAGTTTGAGTATCAGCGTCAAAATGTGTAGCTTAGATGACCAGAAGTTTGGTTGTTGCCGTTGTTTCCACATTTGACTGGAGTCAAAGTTTTGAAGTTTGTTTCTTTTTCTGTCCCTTTATGACTCACCTGAATTCCCTTGAGTGATGAGCTCCATCCAACAGCCCTGCATACTTCACTAATGAGCTTTCATTTCCTTTTACCGGTACATTATCAGATCGTTGCCCCCACAGGTTCCATTAACCTCGACGACTGAGATGGACAGCCTGCATCACCTGGTCTCCATTTCAGAGCATATCCGGTCCCGCGGGGAGATGTTCCTAAGTATGCACTCTGTGATTTTCTCTGTTTACTGTTCATGAGGTAAAGTAGCTGCAGTCATTATAAGTGTGCAGCAGGGTGCAACGGGTACATCAGCTGGACTGCGTCAGGAACAGAGATAAGAAGTAGCACGTTAAGCATTACTGTAATCTGATTACTTTTTCAAGTAACGAGTAACGTAAGGTATTACTGTTGCAAAAAAGTAATTAGATTACTGTTACTTTCTCATAAGCATGCTGCGCTACTGCGTTACTAAACCATGATTTTGTTTGTGAGAGTGTCTCATGACGATGACGTACATGTGTGAGATATCTGTGGTAGCAACAGGCGTGTGTAGATCAACAATGGATTGATCTACACACTCTACAAACTCGACCATGCAGAGTTTAAGGCTTGGACGTACTGACATTACTTTGAGTTTGATTCCATAAAAAGTGACAAAAATCTTAGCGTTCACTGTAAAGTCTGCGTGAAAAGAAAACTTCTCACTACAGCAAAAAAATTAAACTTCAAATCTGAGCAAGCCCCAAGCACTCTGCCATGGAAACGTGAAATTCACAGAGAAACCCCCGGATCCCCCCCACTGACATGACCGCTGCGGCACCGGGCAAACCTCCACCAGCCCCTCTCCTGCTAAACAGGTGAAAATAGATTTAAGAGCAACAGGACTTAGTGCTGTTAAATCTTTGGTTTTATTTATTTTTTTTGCTGTGTTTTACTTGCACACAAAAAATATTAAATTTTATATGCTGGAATTGAATTGAATCGATATACCTTTATTAGTCCCACAAGGGGAAATTTCATGCAGAAAATAGGTTTAAATGTTAAACAAATTTCTTCCGATCAGAGGATGTTGCATATAATTTAATTTTTGCTTGTTGCAATGTGCCTAAAGTTAAAAGATTAAAACTAATATAACAAGTTTTAAAAATAGACTTTTTCATTTGATTCAATTTTACACACACACACACACACACACACACACGTAGGAAAATATTTAGTATACACATCCAGGAATGCATACACTATTATATATTGTACATATATTTATTAGTTTCAGGTTGGCCATTCTTGTATTTTGCTCGTTTGTGTTGTTGTGTTTGCACATCTCTGTTGCTTGTGGGGCTCGCACACAAGAATTTCACTCGCATGTGCTGTGCCAGTGTGCCTGCACATGTGATGTGACAATAAAAAGTGATTTGATTTGATTTGATTATATGTTGGATTATGCAGAAAAAATAGAACTGGGCTGAAAGTTCTATGGCTTTATAATGTATTCAGGTTGTGCATCGTTTTTAAAAAGCAACTAAATAATAAGTAACTAATTACTTTTGAAAATAAGTAATCAGTAAAGTAATGGGATTACTTTCTTGGAGAAGTAATCAGTAATTAGTAACTGATTGCTATTTCCAAGTAACTTGACCAACACTGGTCAGGAACTGGGAAAGTGGTGTTTTCTATTTATGTGTTGCCGTTTGGGTCCAGTGGAGGGTTATACTCTGTATTATAGCGGGAAATCAAGCCTCTGCATTGTGGCATACTGCCAACATATATGGCATTGGACTTTATCAGTCTTTGCTCAGTCTCTTGTAATTGTAATTATCACCAGACTTAGCCAGAGTCATTGTTTTATCAGGAAAAGAGATCCACATTCTGCGATTATATCTACAGAGAACACACGGCATGTTTTTCTCATTGTTTTATGATTTGGCGTCTTTCCACGTGTGACCTTGTTCCCACTATTGTGTTGCCAGTTATCAGTGCTGATACAGAGACCTGTTAGGCTATCCGAGCATCCACAGTGCGAGAGAAGGACAGAGGGACTGAGGAGAGTGACTCTGAGAAGAGAGGTCTGTGGACGGCAGACGGTGAGGGAGTGGCAGGAAAGGAAGGAAGACTGGTCAGGAGGGGCAGGGCGGTGGAGAGGACGGGGAGGGTAAGGAGTGGTGGTGGAGGTGGGAGTGAAGCAGAGCAGTGACGAGGGAATCAGATTTCCTAGCGTTAAGGCTGCAGAAAGGGGAGGGGAGAGGCTGGGCCAGTTTTCCCTTCAGACCCTCTCAGACTTTAAAGGAGTTGAGAGCTGAGCTCAGCTGGACTCTGAAAGTCTGACTTCACAACCCTACTGAGGTTTCTTCTTTAGGTAAGTCTCACTCAGATACTAAATCACTTAAATCCGTTTTTGGATGAGTCATGCTTGTTTTCTTTAGCTCAGCTGGCTGCATGACTTTGCCAAAGTGATGCTTCGTAATGTTTCCTATTTCTGCGTCTGCTTCTAATTTACTGTACACGATCCTCCCTCCCCCAGCTACACTTTAGATTTAGATATAGTTTTACTGGACTGGAAAGAGCACTGGCAGTGCTTGTTCACTTAAATCTGTTACAGGGTTGTGTGCAGATGTGTGCAGAGTCCTGGGTAAATATCCCCAAAGCTTCTGGGAACATCCAGCATTATGCATTAAATACTTTTAAATTAAAACTACAAATTAGAGGCATTCACAGAGAATAAAGACCGAAGCGGCTGGCTGTCATGATTGGCCTGTTTGTTCTCAACATATCCCCCTGAGTCATGTCCTTGTGTGCTTGTGTGTCTGCATGTGGTCAGTATACTCCCTGATGAAGTGACTGTGTGTGACTCACAGCCCTCAAAATAAAACATAACGTGAGCTAAGCGCAGGTTAAAAGTTTGGATTTTGAAAAAGGGTGTGTTAACCTTTCCACAGAGGAAGTGGAAGGACTCGGATGGAGCGTGAAAATGTCTGCAGTGAAAGCACGAAACATACATTAGTTAATTGAGCCAATAGCTTTCGAAAATAAGCTTTGCTTTAATGCTCTTGGATTGAGAAGCAACTGCAAATACATTCCTCGCATCACTTCAAGCATACTGTGGTGAGAGCTTAGATAAACTTGCCCCGAGTGGAGGGGAGGTTTGGGAGAGAGCAGCTATAGCAACTTTGAGATGGTTTGTTTTGATGCACATTTATCAGTGAACAGCAGAGATAGAAGGAGAATGTCAGCTTTCATTGACACGCAGCATCCAGTCTGCATTGCACATCAATAAACTGACACACTGTGTCAGTTTATCTGCTCAGAATGAGACGCTGAAAGCAGCAGATCATTGCTAAAGGTCAAAGTCCCCCGCTAAAATCAAATGTACATGTTTTTCCTGTACTGTGTAGTGCTTTCTCTCCACTTACATGTTTATTTGGTGTGAGTTTCACAGCTTTATATCTATTAGCTGCAAAAATGTCTGCTAAATGTTTCTCACCTCAGTGCGCTCAAAGCATCAAATAAAAAAAATACATTCAAAAATTCCTTGTTGTGAATAGTTTCACTGGGGAACTATTTTCTTTCTTCTGTCCTGTCCTGTCACTGTATAACAAGCAAGAGCCTCTCCTCTCATCATCAATGGACAGGATCTCCCTCCTGGACAGTGATACCTCTCGTGACTGTGGTTTAGTGGAAAGAAAATACTTCCTCAGTGAAACTTCGCACAAGATTTGCATTTTGTTTGTTGGACTAACTGATTCCTAGAAAGAGTAATTGCACTTTTTAAACACCACACACACACACACGCACACACACACACACACACTCTCCTACACCCACAAGATGGACAAACAGCACTATAAGCCAGAGGAACAACCTGTACATTTGATTTTACTATATATTATATTATTGTAAAAACTATGATTACATTATAGTTTTTATTATGTAATTTAAATATTAGCAGACATATAGGCACCTATGTTTGCAAAATAGAGATTAATTTAATTCCAAGAAACTGTTGAAATTGCAGTTCTCTTTCCTATACATCAATTATCTCATTATCTGGTGTGTTTAAACCTCTTTAGACCATCAGATAGGGAAGTTTCAAAACTGCCATCTCCTGTATCGTTACACATTGTTTTTGCTGGAGATAGAGTTGCAGAGAGTCAGTGGAGACCTCCCAGAACAAACTCTTCAGTTTAAAGTAACAGTAAAGATTTTTCCTACCATCAGTGGCTCTGAAGATTCATTGTTTATACATTCACCTAACAGGCAAAAGATTTATGGTTTGATCTTGGGAGGAGAAATAAATCCCTTTGGGGTTAAATCAGGAAGGGCATAAAAATCAGCCAAATCAAACACGCAGAGTTGCTCACTGCGGTGATCCTGCGTGAAAAAGAGACCAGCCAAGAGAAGCCCGGTTCTTCTCACCATCCAACGCACATCACTGCGTCTGGTTGTCTCAATGCCTGGTCATTATCCAGCACTGCAGCAGGGAAGTGCTGAGTAAGCTAAAGGAAAGAAGCAAAGTGAGTTTGCGTAATGATAAAAATCAGACCCAGAGAACACCTTCTGAACAAACAAAGATGGATATTATACTGTGATTATTTGCTGATTGAACTTTTGCAAAATCGGTTTAGTTTGGATTCAGGGGGAAATATTTGGAAGCGCTCACTGACATCTGGTTCTTTTTAGAAACACATTTCCACTGGCATGTGTCGAGCGTAGAGATGGATCCTGAAGGTTCACGTGAGTAAAATTCTATTCGCTCACTCTGCGACGCAGAAGCTCTGACCTTTAAGCTGACTGCTAAATTCACCCCGGCTCTGATAGTGCAGTGTGTGAGAGGTTTGTGATCTTTGTGCAGGTATCCAAGATGATCCATACATTCAGGTGATGATGGCTGGGTCGACTCTGAGGAAAGTCAAGTCCCGCTCCTGGAAGAAGAATCGTTATTTTCGCCTTTTGGAGGACGGCTTGACGATCTGGTACAAGTCCAGATGGGCGGGGAGAGGCCACTCCACCTGTAAGTGCAGAAGCACACCTGTGTGTAATAACAAGTTAGCTCCTTATTCATTTATTATTCATTTGGTAAATATATCATCAGACAAGCCGCTTTCTGTATTTTATGTTGTGGGGTTAATGAACCAAAAAGAAAAACAAACAAACAAATAAAAAACTCATAAGAGGCTTTAAAGCATATGTAATTTATTGCACATAAAGCTTATGCTCATGACCGTGCTCATCTGATGGGAGAAGCTTTGTACTGAGAGGGAGACGGTACTGGAGAGGGCTGTCAAGATTATATCTTCTGCAGCATTATGACACAAACCATATCTACCCCACTGGCCCTTTCAGGGTCACATAACCCCCCTTTTTTTCTTTGCATGCTCCTTCACTGCAATTTAATTTATTTTATCATTTCGTCTCGAGAAGAAAAGTTGTTGTTAGGATGGATGTTTTTAGGCTGTTTCTTGCGGACAGATCCAGGATAGCTGTTGCCCCTGTTGCTAGTCTTTATGCTAAGCTAAGATAACCACATTTAGATTTTTATGTACACATTCAGGCCTATTCTCATTCCACACCCTGAGGCCTAGTCACTTAAACTAATGTCACCTGGTAAGTAGGGGTTTTTCTGGATAGAGGAAGTTTTTTTAATGCTAATCATGCCAGTATGCAAAGTCCCAACACAAAGACTCATTCTGAGTTAGAAAGAGCTGCTAGAGCTTCTGTTTTTAAGCTTTTGGGTTCACCTGACAACTCTGTGGTTAACAACACAAGGGTGTAAATTATGTAACTCCCCAGGCAAAACCACAGACCCACGGCAATGCAAATGAAAGTTTGTGAGGAGGTAGAGCAGGTCCATCTACTAATCGAAGCTTGTGCAAATGGGTGAATGAGGTATATTATATATATTGTATAGCTTTGGGTGCCATATAAGAATCAGTCTGTTTGCCATTTAAAGCAGTCCTAATCTTCACAGACTTAGCAGGTTGAGTCTGAGTCTGGAAATATGGACATTGCATACATGAGCATGGTGTTACTGTTCTCATCTAACTGTCAGCAACAAAGCAAATAGGCACATTTCCCAAAGAGACGTGGAGTCCTTTATAAACTGATTACCGACAGAGCCAAGCAGGCTCTAAGCAGGCCTGAGTTTTACTACATAAGAATTGATTAACAGCCATGGTGGTATTTCTTATGGCTTCGTTTGGCCTATAGTGACAATGCTGTCTGGCCAGCACAATTCAGCCACCGGCCCATCGCATATTGGCCAAATGACGGGTGCGCAGTGGTACTAAGGGCCACATCTGCCCTACAGAAGCTTGCTATAATCTATATCAAGCCCACCTCATGACATTTGGACCACATCTGGGCCAAAACTCATAAGAATACAACTGTGCTCAAAACCTTTTTTGCATGTCCCAATTTTGCAATTAGAAAAAGAAAACTTCATAACTTATTCGTTCAGATTATTCTTGCTAAACTCAGCATTTCCTGAGTGGTCATCCACACCCCACAGTCTGACTGCTGTAAACTATGTCAAACCACCTGATGACCTTTAGGCTGCATTTTGTCCACATGACATTTTGCAGCATCATATCTAAACCAGGTTGGGTAATTACTTATAAAAAACAAACTAAGAATAAGCCCCACATCTAAATTAAAGAGCTGTTTCCCCCTGATGGATGATACAGTAGATACACCATCTGACCTCCCCAATCCAAGTTTAACCATTCCAGCATTCTTTTGTTTTAAGAAGTATATTTGACAACATATAAACATTAGTTTGTAGGTTTTCTTGCTATAGTGTTCTTGCTAAAACATGAGGGGTTTCCAGCAATGTTTCACAAGCTGGGTCGAAGTGCTTGGGCTCAACTAAAAGTGAGAATATTTGTTATAAAAAAAAAAGAAGCAAAGTCCCAAGAATTGTCAGTGTGGTGAACATCCGTCTGCTTTAGAAACAGAATGACAGGAACTCAGCTCATCGTAGCTCAAGATCCCAAAACACACCTCAAACATATGAAATGCATCAGTGTAAACCTCAAAACACTGAGCTTCCTCCATGTGATGATCATGTTACAGTTTCGGTGACTGACTTGGAAGCGGTGCGTGAAGGACATCAGTCTGAGGTCCTGCTAAGCATTGCAGAGGAGTTCCCTGCTGAACTCTGCTTCACCTTGGTGTTTCACGGCCGCCAGGGAAATCTGGACCTCGTGGCCGAGTCCCCAGATGAGGCCCAGGCCTGGATCCAGGGTGTGCGCATGCTGATTCACAAAGCTCAAACAATGGACGAGAAGGAGAGGCTGGACCAGTATCCTTTAACTGTGGTGTTTATTCTGGTGTTGGCTGATATCAGACACACTAGCAGGCGTCTAAACAAAGCTCCAAGTAGTCTGCTTTTAACCTTTTTTTCTTTCCCTCTGCAGTTAGCAGGACATTTTTGAAGTTTAAAAACATTTACTCAGCTATATGTTAGATCTGGGTTTTCCTCAGCATGTCCTCAGGTGGGTCTGGGACTGGTTTCATAAAGCTGACAAAAACAAAGACGGGAAGATGAACTTCAAAGAAGTGAAGAAGCTGCTGAAGATGATGAATGTAGAGATGAATGAGGACCATGCTCTTCATCTCTTCACGGTAAGAGAAAGGAATCAGCGATTAGCCCCGAGCTCTGACTTCAGCTCCCTTAAAAGTCTCGTGAAGGACTCAGAGCTTTTCAAATTCAAATTCAAATTTTATTTGTCACGTACACAGTCATACACAGTACGATATGTAGTGAAATGCTTGGACAACTGCTCGTGACCCAAAGAAAACAAAAAAGGAAAAGGCTATGAATAAGGCTATGAATAAGATAGGAAATAAATATGAAAAATTTAAAAGGGTAAATTTAACTAGGAAGGAATAAAATATAAATTAAGGTTAAAAATGAAATAACTGTACAACACAAATTAGAATGAAGGGTAAATTTAACTGGGAAAGAATAAGATAAAATATATAAATTAAAGTTGAAAATAAAATAACTGTACAACAAAATACACAATACACAATATAGAACTATATAAGAATGTATGAAGAAATCTAAATATAAATAAATATATACACAATAACAGCAGCATTCTCCAGCATTTTTAGACCTGAGATGTTGATGGTGAATTTATTATTAGCTGCTGCAGTGTTTGGGTCAAGGAAGGGATTTGAACCGTTCGATACAGTGCTTTCGGTTCGGTACGCATATGTATCGAACAATACAAAATTTGTAATTTATTTTATCAACTTTCCTTCTGACTATGCTGTCTGTGTTGAGCGTTCAGTGAATCTGCGTTTGACTACTCCGCCTAGGGTCGACAGTGCAGCCTAGGCGGAGTAGTCGAACGCAGATTCACTGAGCGCTCAACACAGACAGCATCGTCAGAAGGAAGAGCGCAGGGCAAGCTAGCGAGACAGAAGTTAAGCTCTCCTTGCAACATGGCAAATTGAACCTCCCCCACCCTCATTCAGATCTGGCGTTTGGAATTATTTTGGTTTTCATGTGAGGTATGACCCTGAAGGTAAGCGCGTCATGGACTAAAGTAAAACAGTATGTTGGATGTGCCACGCAATGCTTAATTACATGGGTGGGAACTAGTGTGTTAGCGCAGTTAGCTCGTTAACGTGTTGGCTGTCTAGCCCCATGCAGGGGTAGCTCGTTAACGGAGATTTGCCTTGTTGTGGCGTTAACGTCATTTCAACGAGATTAACGCTGACAGCACTGGTGGGAACACAACGAATATGACTGCACATTTACGCCGACATCATCCTAGTGCAAAGACAAGTGGAAGCAGACAAAAACAACAAGCATGCATGCTACAAACTTTACCCGAGTCATTTAGATAGCCGTTAGCACATGATTCTCCTTATGGGGACCTGATATGTTTAATATTGTGGCTAGCTCAGACAAGGAGGAGACGGAGGTATCGTTTGGTCTTGCTTCCCGTGAGCTAGCCAGGGAGCACAGCCGTTTATCGACATCTGCAGAAGAACACTGCCGCTAGCTAAGTGCTCAGCGCGGCAACCGCACAGCAACAACAACAACACCACACAGGGCGCCCTCTGACCCCGGAAGGACACACCGTCGCAGCGAGAGGGCGTCACCCGTCACTATGGCAACATAAACAAAACATAACTACAAACAGAACCCCGAACAGCCCTGACCCGCTACAATATGCTGCTGAGAATATAGCCCAGAAGAAGCCTATAGTATAGCTTTTATTTTGGAAAGAGCCATTTCTCTGTAATAAACTCTCTTTTCCAAAGATGAGTGATTCCTCAATCAGATAGAGGTGTTACCGCGCCAGATCCGCGGCCCCGAACCGCAGTAAGGAAACCTCTGGCAGTTACTTGAAGGTTCCGTAACTGACTTGTAGCCGGCAACAGCTTACTATACAGGTCAACTTCGCTAGCAAAAAGATCGAAGGAGGCGTAGGAAACTGCTTCACCGAACTTTATTTCTTCTCTAAGGCACGAACACCGCATACAGTGGGCTGAAACAGTTTACTCACAGCGAGCATCGCCGACACAACTCTGGCTGTCGAGGGAGTTATTATATTCCTTTTATTTATTTTCTTTTTGTCTCTTCTGTAGCTAACCGTTACTTTTTCCCCTTCTCCGCTCTCTCTCTTCACACACACACACACACCAGGCAGTCCCGCTACACACATCCGGAATACATTTCCCATCAGGCTTCATCCTTAAAGGGCCATGCCTGTAACACAGGGCTCGCAAAATCGCTAGCCCGACGTCCCGGGGCTAGCGATTTTTCCAGTCGGGCTACCAAAATCTATCTCTGCCCTGCCCGTCGGACAATCATAGGAAGGAAAAATATATGTCAATGCTTTTGCATTATTTCGGAAATGTAGCTGGGTAATTATGTCATTGGCATCGGTGAGCCACTGTCAATATGTGACATATTGAAATCGCGTTTGAATTTGCGCTTGTTTTTTGCTTTCACTTTGCAAATGTCCAGGTGCCTTCTTTTGGCACACCGGCCGGTCACGACCGGCGGGGGAAAAGTCACTCGGGTCAGAACATGGGGTGCCACCATCATCCCACTTCTGACACCAATGTGGCGAGCTCAGACAACGAGAAGACGGAGGTGTCGTTTGGTCTTGCTTCCCGTGAGCTAGCCAGGGAGCACAGCCGTTTATTGACATCTGCAGAAGAACACTGCCGCTAGCTAAGTGCTCAGCGCGGCAACCGCACAGCAACAACAACAACAACAACACACAGGGCGCCCTCTGACCCCGGAAGGACACACCGTCGCAGCGAGAGGGCGTCACCCGTCACTATGGCAACATAAACAAAACATAACTGTACAAACAGAACCCCGAACAGCCCTGACCCGCTACATAGCCCCCCACCTAAGGGGTCAGTCGTCCCCGACGACCCCATTGCCCCACACAAAGTCCTGCAAATGTTCAGGTGCATTCTTTTGGCGCACCGGCCGGTCACGACCGGCGGGGGAAAAGTCACTCGGGTCAGAACATGGGGTGCCACCATCATCCCACTTCTGACACCAGTGTGGCGAGCTCAGACAACGAGAAGACGGAGGTGTCGTTTGGTCTTGCTTCCCGTGAGCTAGCCAGGGAGCACAGCCGTTTATTGACATCTGCAGAGGAACACTGCCGCTAGCTAACTGCTCAGCGCAGCAACCGCACAGCAACAACAACACACAGAGCGCCCTCTGACCCAGGAAGGACACACCGGCGCAGCGAGAGGGCGTCACCGGTCACTATGGCAACATAAACAAAACATAACTGTACAAACAGAACCCCGAACAGCCCTGACCCGCTACATAGCCCCCCACCTAAGGGGTCAGTCGTCCCCGACGACCCCATTGCCCCACACAAAGTCCTGCAAATGTCCAGGTGCATTCTTTTGGCGCACCGGCCGGTCACGACCGGCGGGGGAAAAGTCACTCGGAACAGAACATGGGGTGCCACCATCATCCCACTTCTGACACCAGTGTGGCGAGCTCAGACAAGGAGGAGACGGAGGTGTCGTTTGGTCTTGCTTCCCGTGAGCTAGCCAGGGAGCACAGCCGTTTATTGACATCTGCAGAAGAACACTGCCGCTAGCTAAGTGCTCAGCGCGGCAACCGCACAGCAACAGCAACAACAACAACAACAACACACAGGGCGCCCTCTGACCCCGGAAGGACACACCGTCGCAGCGAGAGGGCGTCACCCGTCACTATGGCAACATAAACAAAACATAACTGTACAAACAGAACCCCGAACAGCCCTGACCCGCTACATAGCCCCCCACCTAAGGGGTCAGTCGTCCCCGACGACCCCATTGCCCCACACAAAGTCCTGCAAATGTCCAGGTGCATTCTTTTGGCGCACCGGCCGGTCACGACCGGCGGGGGAAAAGTCACTCGGGTCAGAACATGGGGTGCCACCATCATCCCACTTCTGACACCAGTGTGGCGAGCTCAGACAACGAGAAGACGGAGGTGTCGTTTGGTCTTGCTTCCCGTGAGCTAGCCAGGGAGCACAGCCGTTTATTGACATCTGCAGAAGAACACTGCCGCTAGCTAACTGCTCAGCGCAGCAACCGCACAGCAACAACAACACACAGGGCGCCCTCTGACCCCGGAAGGACACACCGTCGCAGCGAGAGGGCGTCACCCGTCACTATGGCAACATAAACAAAACATAACTGTACAAACAGAACCCCGAACAGCCCTGACCCGCTACAATATGCTGCTGAGAATATAGCCCAGAAGAAGCGTATAGTATAGCTTTTATTTTGGAAAGAGCCATTTCTCTGTAATAAACTCTCTTTTCCAAAGATGAGTGATTCCTCAATCAGATACAGGGCTTGCAAAATCGCTAGCCCTAGCGATTTTTCCAGTCGGGCTACCAAAATCTATCATAGGAAGGAAAAATATATGTCAATGCTTTTGCATTCTTTCGGAAATGTAGCTGGGTAATTATGTCATTGGCATCGGTGAGCCACTGTCAATATGTGACATATTGAAATCGCGTTTGAATTTGCGCTTGTTTTTTGCTTTCACTTTGCAATCAAGCGAACTGTGTATAGAGAGCGACAGCACTGATTGGTGAGTGATGATAATTTGCGCACCAATTCCTCTGACATCGTCTTATCAATCGTTAGCTTACTATGCAAACATGACAAGTGAAATCTCCCGCAGCAAGCTTAAACATGTGAGAGGTTGATCGCGCAGAGAATTGCTGACCGTTATGTGTGTGTGTGTGTGTGTGTGTGTGTGTGTGTGTGTGTGTGTGTGTGTGTGTGTGTGTGTGTGTGTGTGTAAAAAAGCAGCAGGATATATATTTTAGTTCTGCTGAGCCAAATAAGACAGCAGGGTGAAGAAGTGACAGCCAAAGAAAAGCTTACCACAAAACGGAAAAGTTATGACAAATCAGACTATAAGGCAAAAAGAAAGTGCAGCTTTATGGTTTCATGGACAAAAGAATTTCTGTGGCTGCAATATGACGAGCTAAATAACCAGGGCTGCACATAAGTGGTCCGCAGGTGCGCATTCGCTGTCAAAAAAAAAACACCAAAAAAAAAACAAGCACAAGATATGAAGTTGCAACGCGTGTTTGCGTACATAAGATTTTCTGGAGGAGGACAGACATTTGTTTAAAACTCTTAAAGATGTCGAAGAAGCTCCTTTAAGCAATTACTTTGGTGTTCCTCCACCTCCAAACAAATGTCAGAAGGAGTCCGAACCACAAAAGAAGCGCATATTCTCGGAAAAGTGGTTGCAGGAGGTGAGCTGGCTTCAAACAAATGATGAACGCACAGAGATGTGGTGCGGAATGTGCCGTGAAAATCCCACGCTAGCGGACAAAAACTGCTTTTGGACGCAAACGCGCGTTGCAACTTCTTATCTGGTGCGCGTCTTTTATGTTGACAGCGAATGCGCACATGCGGACCACTTATGTGCACCCGTGTAAATAACATAATGTTCCACCGGGTGTGTTGTTGGTTTTCTCTCGATTTCTGAGTCGACAAGCGCCTTTGTTACTGGGACCAGTCATTTTAAGAAAGGCCCCCATTAGAACCCATGAGAAATGCAAGAAACGCATTATTGCTCAGTCTGCAATATCTTTCCCAGAACAAACACCAATTGCAAATAACATACTAAAAATAAACCTGAAAAATCTGTTTAGAACAGCTACTATGTTGCAAAGAGTGAACTACCACTGGCACAATTTAGCAGTCTTTGCAAACTTCAAAAAGCAAATGCCCTCGATCTTGGTTCCACTTGTCTCTTACCCGTGACTTCAGTGGAAATTTCAAAGTCAGGATCTGACACAGACTGATTCATGTCCTACACAGTTCTTACAGAAATCTCTGTTCAATTAGAACCAAGTATTTGAGTTGATGATTGTAATTTTTATACAATGTTGTAATTTGTTTTTCAACAATTTTTTTGATTAATGTTTTGTTTCCTTTACAATTTTATACTTTAATGTATAATATTGTAAAGGAAACAAAACAGGAAACAAAACATCAATCAAAAAATTGCTCTCTTTTTTATTCGGGCTACTTACATTTATTTTGGGCGACCAAAAACTGAAGAGTCCCTGCCTGAAGGGCTACCAGGGATTTTGAAATTTTGAGAGCCCTGAGATATATTTATTTTTTTAATTACTTTTGTTTCAGCAACATTAAATTTAAAAACTGTACTTTTGAGTTAAAATATATATTTATAATTTTAATAAATGACAAATTAAAAAGGCATGAACATTTTTTTTGTATCGAAAAAATATCGAATCGTGACACCAAAGTATCGAACCGAACCGAACCGTGAATTTTGTGTATCGTTGCACCCCTAATCATAGGTACAGCTCAGCTCAGTTTGCTAAACTTACAAAATTACAAAACATTATACAAAAAATATGACTATTAGAAGAAAATAAACTCTAAATATACAACAAGTAAGAGACTTTTTCTTTTTTCTCCTCAGATGGCTGATAAGTCAGAGAGCGGCTCTTTGGAAATCGAGCAGTTTGTCTTTTTCTATAAGATGCTGACGCAGAGGGATGAAGTGTGGAAGGTGTTCCAGGACTACTCTGAAGATGGAGAGAAGCTGATGTTGGAGGAGCTGCAGAGCTTCCTGAGTGTGGAGCAGCACGAGGGAGAGCAGAGCGCTCAGCACGCCCAGGAGCTCATCGAACGCTACGAGCCGTCTGAGACAGGTAACAAGGTAACACACTGCACCCTCATCTAGAGACCTGCACCCGAGGAAGCGCAGACTGCACAAATGCTATGAAATACAGCCACACCTGTTTTCTATAGTAACAGGAACACACACAAGCTGTTTTAGTGTATTTATTGTAAATAAAACCAGAGAAAGCTAATGTGGTATTGACCCAGTTCAAGGAGATATAGGTTACTGCATTATTATTATTATTATTAAGGTGCTTTATATTGTAAGATAAAGACTCACAGTAATACAGAGAAAACTCCAACAATCAAACAACCTCCCATGAGCAAGCACTTGGTGACAGTGGGAAGGAAAAACTCCCATTTAACTCGAAGAAACCTCCAGCAGAACCAGGCTTGGGAAGGGGTGGCAGTCGGGGTCGATGGGATACTAAGATAAGAAAATAATTTTTAAAAGGAAGAAAATAATATGAAATCATAAGAAAATTGATATAAAAAGGAAGCTAATGTCGACACTCTGCTGTTTGCAGATGGGTTTAACGTCACGCTGAGTGCAAACCACAAAGATGCTTCAAACAAGATTTATTCTTGCTTGATTCTGAAGAAAAGTTTCCCTGTCTTTATCTCTGTGCAGCCAAGAAGCAAGGCGCCATGTCCTTAGATGGCTTCCAGATGTACCTGTGCTCCCAGGAGGGCTCCATATTCAAACCCGAGCATCAGGACCTTTACCAGGACATGAGTCAGCCGCTCAGCCACTACTTCATCTCCTCTTCACACAACACCTACTTACTGGAGGACCAGCTACGGGGACAGAGCAGTTTGGAGGCCTACATTCAGTGAGGGCAACCCAGACACACACAACTTCATACACTTGTCACAAAGTGGTAAATTAGCTAAATAGACTAAAACAGTTTTTCTGTATTAGGCTGTGAACCTTTTTTATTTTTGTTTATTGTAACCTTTTAATGTGGGAACGTGTTGAACCTGACTCATTGCAGCCCTGTTGGCTGTGTGGTGATGACAGGTTAAGAGTTAAAAGAACTGTGTGTGTGTGCAGGGCTCTGAAGAGAGGCTGTCGTTGTGTAGAAGTGGACTGCTGGGACGGCTATGATGGGGATCCTGTTGTGTATCATGGTCACACTTTGACTTCAAAAATCCTCTTTAAGGACGTCATTTCAACGCTTAAAGAATACGCCTTCAGGGTGAGCAGCTTATGAAGCACTGCTTCACCTAACTGTACCTGTTTTTTGTTTTTTTTTTTTGTTTTATCTCTACTGTTTTTTTTAGCTTTGCAGCCCACTGATCAATAAGCAATTTCCCACTTACTGTTACTATGCTGTACACAAGCCCCTCTTTGCACAATTTCCAGTGAAACTAAGAGATCAGGTTACTGTGCTTTTCTTATTGTCCAGCACATTTGGGAGTCTTTCCTTCTAATGAAGCCATTAATGAACACTAATTAAATTCCACTAACCCCTAATGTATTTGACTGGGCTGTGCGAACCTCAGTCCAACACAAAAACAATTAGATAAATTCAAAACAGTCTCTGCTGGCAGTAATAGAAACAATGTGTTTATCTCTGCAGATATAATTTACAGGACTGTGTTTGTGTGCCCAGAAAAGTGTAAAGCTCACATTCAGTTAGTAACTTTCCCTGCCGCTGGAATCCAATGTTCTCCTACTGAGTGACCCACATGGAAAACAACCAGGAATTTCTAATGTGTCTCTGCTTGATCCTGCTCAAACTTTCCTACAGAGCTTCATAGGAAGATGTGATGAGGAATCTGTTTTGGAGGAATGTGGAAACTTATGCTCAACAGTGCAAAGACATTTGCCACTTGGCAAAACAGTCTCTTGTTCATTGTAACTATATTGCATCTTATATATTTGGTAGGCGTCCGAGTTCCCTGTCATCCTGTCGATTGAGAATCACTGCAGTGTGGAACAGCAGACGGTCATGGCCCAGTACCTGAGACAGATCCTGGGGGACATGCTGCAGACCACCCTGCTGGATGGACAGGTCCCTCAGCAGCTCCCATCTCCACAGGTCAGAATCTGTCAGTTAAACCATGAGAATGTTTATCATTTAATAGTCATATTAAACTCAAGGGTTCAGTCATTTACCAGACACGTAAGAGGATAGTTAAACTCTAACATAGTGACCTCTGAGAAAGGAAAGATAAAGATTTGAGGCCAGATTGACAGAATGAACAAGTCCAGGAATGCAGGATTTGTTTCAGAAGCAATAGATATCGAATTCAAAGCTCGAGGCTCCAAAATCCTGGACCTAGAACTGAACTGGTAATCTTGCATTTATAAAATGTCAAATACTTATCTGCTTCCTAGATCACATGGTCACAAGTATTTACAATAATTCTGTTCCTGCTTCATGTTTTTATCTTTGCAGTCTATCAGAATAGTTTTGCATGATTCACAGTTAAAAAAATAATGCATATGTGTCTTACACTGGGCCTCAGTGCCCTCAGCTCTCAGTTCTTCTGTCTGAAAAAAGGTGGATCAACCCCCCCCATAAACCTCTAAAAAAAACCCATAAATTTCCATCCTGGAAATTACTCAGAAATCGTACTCAGTATAAAGAACTCAAACATTTTAAGGATCCTGTCATGGTCGTTGTAATATTTGTTTCTTTTGTTATGCTCATTTTGCTGTTTCCCTTCACCATCTACATTCCCTGATCTATGTCTTTTAGTTACTTCTTGTTCCATGTTGAAAGATACTTCTGTCTTGTTCTTGCCTTTGTCATTTCCGCTCCTTTCTCGATTGTCTGTTCTGCTATCATCATTTCCACCTCCCAGCCAGTGCTCTTTTAACATTCAGGCTGTGGTTGAATAATCTGTTTTTCTGAGGAGAGTAGGCTGTGAAGTAATGTGGAAAGTACTGGCATGGCAGCCTTTATAAAAGCTGTCAATAGTCCAAATACTCTCGGAGCAGCAGTGCTACTAGGGATGGAAATTCATAAGAATTTAGTGATTCCAATTCCATTATCATTACATTATATCGAAATCACTTTTTGATTCTCATTGGCTCTTCTTTGAGAGTCATCATCGCTATTCACTAAGCAGCATATTAAAGAGATTGTGATCATTTTGTGGAACAAAAATAAATGTCCATGTCTATGCTGCGGACTGCTCTAGCATTTTCCTCCTCTGGCACATGAACTAAAATCAGCTGATTGTAGTACAAGTACCCACATAGCAAAATTGGTATGGCCTGGATCTGCCCACACAATGTGCTTACATATGGCCCGCATACCGCAAAGAATGACGGCCCAGATCTGGGTTGCCAGAGGTGGCCCACACACGGACCAGCACAAGGCCAGTTGCAGACACACTGGTGTGCTGGCCCAGAACAGTTTCACCTCTGGCCCCAGATATCAGCCTAATGTGTACCTTAATCAAGCCACGTAATAACAACATGTGCCAGAACATAATAGTGCAAAAGTAACATGATGAAACTCTGTTCAGACAGTGAATGGACTGACTCTTTTATAGCACTTTTCTTCTCTCCCGGGTCACTCAAAGTGCTCTATACAACATGCCACATTCACCCAATCACACACTTTCTCTAAACTGAGTGCTTCCTAACTACATTCATACACAGACATGCAGACTGGAGGAGCCAGAGATCGAACAACCAAACTTCCAATCAGTAGGTGACCTGCTCTACCTCCTGAGCTTCAGCCACCCAGTGGTAAACATGAGTAAACTCTCACTAGGTTTTGGATAAAGTGTACACTCACAAACCTGTCAAATCTGCATTTGAAACGTTGGCTACCATAACAGTATAGTATTGCAACATGGCATTTGGATCTTCTAACTAAAATAGGAAAATAGGAACATAAATATTGCCATCATTTCAGATTGCACTTGAATTTTGAAGGGATTGGGTGAATGAGGCATGTTGTATACAGTGCTTTGAGTACTCCGGGAGAGTAGAAAAGTGCTATATGAGAATCACTCCATAGCTGAAATCACAGGTTTAAAACCACAAGCATTGCTTCTTTTCTTTCAGCGGTGACTTTTATATTAAGCTAGCATTTTGCATTTTTTAAAGGAAATTTTTCAGTTTTGGTGATTTTTTTTTTTATTTTTTTTTTTATTTTTTTTTTTATATAAACCTTAACTCGTTTAGCAGTTATGCTACACTTAGCCAAGAGGTATGAAATGTTTTTGGACAACACCCTGATGATTTAACCGGAGGAAAAACCTGATGACTATTAAAAATTCAGTAACTTTTTAAAGATTAATGGTCAGCCTGTGTCTTATTATCCATCTCACACACAGACTGAAAGTACTCGTATAACTCTTCTCCATTAAAGCACTCAGGACAATCAATGCTAACTTAAAGTAATGGCTGTGAAAAATCCCACTGAGGTTTTAGCCACTTAAAAGGGGGCACATTGATGCATTTACAATAAAGTACAAGAATATGGAACACCTTTATTAGAAGTGTGTGTATGAAAAAAACTGAAATTTAGTCTTCAGTCACTTTGTCCTTTTTATTGTACCCACATTCTAACGGCAGATCCAAGTGGCATCTATGGATATGGCTGTGTAACTATGTTAAAATAAGATAATCATTTAAACACTTAAATTTAAAGAAAAAGACAGTGGATAAGTGGACATGCTCCCATATGTCTTCATTACAGGAACTGAAGGGCAAGATTTTGCTAAAAGCCAAGAAGATTGGTGGCCTAGAAGAATATGTCGATGAAACCTGTACAGATGAAGTGAGTGATGAGGAAGAGATGGCCAACTGTGATGCTGAGATGGCTTCGACAGAAGATTCACCTGACAAGGTAGATGGATGCAGTAACTACTTTCTCTCTCTGTTTCCATAGTTCATATCAAAGTGGGAATTAAAACAGATAGAGAGCAGAAAAAGGGAACCATATAGATAGTAAGACGAGGCAGGATTGGATGGTGCTTGATAGTAAAGGAAGGCAGGAAACTTGGCTGGGATTCAAGAGACACCGAGGCGAGACAAGAGTTGATGGGAGATAGTGTAAGAGAAACAGGAAACAGATATTTCAGGCCAATACAAGATGCACTTAAGTGAGACACAATTTCCAGGCTTCTCAGCCTGCACTTTGAAGTGAAGGAACTATATTATCTTCAAAGTAGTGCTTAAGATGTGCTAATTTTTACACTTAAAGTTTACTAATGGGTCAACCATGGTGGCAGTGAGAGAATAACTGGAATTGTTTGTGGCTTAAATAAATCCATTAATCCATAAGAGTCAATGAGAAAGAGACCAAAATGTAAGAAATCCTAATCATGTTATTCACATTTTTCAAAGCTGATATATTCTGCTCATAGTTTTAAGAGGGAGTTTTTCTTTCTGACTGTAACCAAGTGCTTGCTCATAGGGAATCGCCTGATTGTTGAGGTTTTCTCTCTGTTATTGTAGGGTCTTTACAACATAAAGCATCTTGAGGCAACTGTTGTTCTGATGTGGTGCTATATAAATCGAATAAAACTTCTAGCTCTTTGTTCCTATTTTAGACTCTACAGTCCATCAACTGTCACAAACATATTGTTTTTGTTCCTTTCCCTTGAAGCCACAAGGAGGTTAGAGCCTTTATTCTGATTGGCTGCCCCTCCTGAGATGATCATTTTAGAAATATCTTGCCTCTCTCTCTGACATCACAAAGGCCAAGAATAGAAAAACTATGTGAAACCAAGTCACAGAGTTTACTTACACACACTGAAACAGTGTCCATGTTTAACACGAGCATCCACATACACATGTTAGATAATAAGAAAAAGCAGTTTATTATTCTGTATCCTCCTGGTCATATAGATGAAAAGCTGGTAAAGAAACGAAACGTAGCTAAACCTATACTCTACATATACAACTAAAATAATGTCAAAATAGGGCTGTAAATAAATAGTAGTTAGCCAGTAATTTGTCCAGTACCCTCGTGAAATTGAAAAGACTTTATGAAAAGTCTGGGTGTAAATGCAATAAACACTGGACCTACCACATAGAGTCACAAATGCCATGTCTTAAATAAAAATGTATATTTATTTTAAATAAAATTGAAAATTCTTCAGTTTTTAGGCGACCACTTTTTTCTGGCAAACACAAATGGATATTAAATAAATAATTTATATACTTACTGTACTGATTCAAATGCACTAGACTGACTGATAAGGGCGGTTAGGGCGTCACCTTTAATTACCTGGCATGTTTGAATGTTTAAAGTGATGTTTTGAGCTTTGTTGACTGATTATATATTTTTATGCTGCAGAAGTCTAAAGCAAAATCCAAAATGTCCAGGGAGCTGTCAGACCTGGTGGTTTACTGCAAGAGCGTGCACTTCGACGGCTTTGAGCACGCCCATTCACACGCCAAATGCTACGAGATCTCCTCATTCTCTGAATCCAAGGCCAAGAAGCTCGCTAAGGAAGCAGGTAGACGAAGGAGTAGTATATTCCTCAGATAATAAATGAGCTGTTAAACGATTGTGACGTGTCATACAAGTGTATTACAATATTTGAAACTGTATCTGACTTAAAGGTGGAGAAGTAGGTAGAGTTATCTATGCTGTAGAAATCTATTGCATTTGTTCTCTTCACACATTTTCTCAGGGACGGACTTTGTGCAGTACAACACACGGCAGCTGAGCAGGACTTACCCCAGCGGCCTCAGGACAGACTCATCCAATTACAACCCCCAGGACATGTGGAGCGTGGGCTGTCAGATAGGTGAGGACAAGCTCGCCCTCTGCTGGTGCAAAATCTGAACTCACCGCCAGTGCAAAACCGGTGTATCCATTAGGGTTAAGTACGACCTCCTTATTTTACACAGTGTAAGAACGCCTGAATGATATTGATCAGAAATGCTGTTACAAAAAAGCAGCAGCATTATCTGGGCTTTTCTTCCTGTAGGCGAGTATAATATTTGCTAGTCACCATATGTGTGATGTTTTTTGGTTTAGTGCATCCAGAAAATTGCATTACTGATAGTTTAGAAGTCCAAACAAGAGGAAGGTTTTTGCACTGGTGTCAGCACACGTACTAAAAGTAATTGGTAGGAAGTCATTTCTGTAATGCTTGACCATTCTGTCAAATATTCAGGTTATGTTATTTGTATCTGCAGGTGGATTTGGTAAATGAGTACTAGTTATATATATTTCAAATTTCTGCCAGATGAAAAACTTTGGCTTCCTCGTCACAGTTTCAGGGTTTTCTTTTATCATGCTGGAAATAATGTGTTTAAGGTCTTGATGTATTGTTGAGTTTGAGGCGAGGCGTCTGTCATGCATCCGTCCTATAGTACTGGTCAGAATTTAATCAAACTTGGATACACACACTGATCACTAATGGGTCTTCAACTAAACTATACTCAAGGTCAGCATCACATTTGTCATTCTACCGGCAGTAATGTGTGAATTGTGATGAATGGTGAATCGGATGAGCTCGCACATTACCGATGTTCTGGTATTTAAGTTGTTGAGAACCGAAGAGAGAGTACCTTTCAGTTTAACTTTTTTGCGATTTCCTGCCTCTTTGGAGCTAAAGGAAGCCACCCAATCACATGACACATCATTGGAAAGGTCATCCTCTATTGAGCACATCAGGATTGAGTAGGCTAGCTCAAATAAGTCCAACGATATAGACCAAAAACAAATGTAAATTACATAGGACATAAATGAATAGGCTGGTTCTCAGGAGGATATACAGCATGAGTTGTTCTTGTGAATTTGTTCACAAATTCCACTGTATCTTCTGCTAAAGGAAGTAACAAAGGGAAGGACTGGAGTATCTTGCAGCATGTGACACTCGAGGCTATGGAGAGGCCCAACACACAGAGACCGACACGCTTTTATGGCAGTTCAATTAGACTCTTTTCTTTCCACTTCATTGTTTGCACACACACTGCTTTTACAGCTCATGCATTTATTATTGTGTAATATTATATTAGGAAGTAATTATCCTTGTGGACATCCTCAGTGCCACACCATGTTTATTTTTAGATGGGTTAGAGCTAAGAGCTGGGTATCTAACATCATCAAGGTCGCTAAAGAGGCTTGACAGGACAGATGGTTCCTGTAACAAGTGCTCACACTGATGGTATCTGCTTAGGGTGAAAGCTCGTCTCCTGCAGCCCTTTTCACATTAACTCTGACAGCTCTACAGACTCTGGGAAATTATCCTAGATTGCCATTCAGTAAAAAAAAAAAAGTTAATCAAATTATTGTCTGCCTCTTTCCCAAAGTGGCTTTGAATTTCCAGACAGCCGGTCTGGAAATGGATCTAAATGATGGGTTGTTCAGGCAGAATGGCTGCTGTGGCTACGTCATAAAGCCCGATTTCATGAGAGATGGGAACACTCAGTTCAGTCCAGATAAACCTGAGGAGCGGGAAGGGTACAAACCACTCCGCCTATCCATACAGGTACAGAGCTCTATGAAAATCTGTTTATTTTACCTCCAGTGTGGAAATCTGAGATGTGGTGTGAGAGGTAAAGTACGCTAAAATGGTTTGCATCTTTATCAGGTGATCAGCGGGCAACAACTGCCAAAGGTGAACCAGAAAGAAGGCTCTATTGTTGACCCGCTGGTGCGAGTGGAGATCTACGGAGTACCACAGGACCAGGCAAAGGATGAGACCAGCCACATTAACAACAATGGTGACTGAGTATTCAACACTTAGACCACTCAGTGGACAAATTTTGGGTATAAAGTCGATCCCAGTTGGTTATATTCACTCCTCTGCTGCCCTCCTCCTGCAGGGTTTAACCCCGTGTGGAATGAAACTCTAGATTTCACCATCCACACCCCTGAGCTGGCGCTGGTTTGCTTTGTGGTGGAAGACCATGACAAAGCATCAAGGAACGACTTCATTGGACAGTACACTCTGCCCTTCATGTGCATCCAACCAGGTGAGCAGAGCATGGAGAGCTCCAGTGTTACCTCTTAGTACAAGAAGACTGCATCACACAAACTAACTAGCCTTGCTCTCCTCATGATATTTCAAACCTTTTGGGGTGTCCCAGGCCATGGGTGATGTCATCATCAACAATAAGCCTGTAAAACTGTAAAAAATAGTCCAAAGTTTAAGCCCTCCTTCTTTGCATTTCATATTTTCCGAAACCACTCAATGCACTGGATTCTTGGTAAGCAGATTCTGGCCCCCACGCCGTGTAATGGACACTGTTGGGCTTTTTGTCTCCAATATTCAGAAGCTCTTTTTCTAGCATTAAAAAGTGCCTTGAGACTTGTTTTGAAATTCTTCTTTTTTCCAGGATATCGTCACATACATCTGCTGTCTAAGGATGGAACAGCTATCCCGCCCTCATCGCTCTTTGTTAACATCAGCATTTCTGAGCTCACATGAAGAACAACGAGAAACCAGATGTGGTCACAAGGACGACATGGAGCAGTACTTCGATCTGCCAACGCTACATAAGACTGTCAAAATGAACCACAGGGAACAGATCATCTCAGAAATCAGCATTATTGAATTTGAGTTTTCAACAGTGACAAAGTGGAGTGCATCTCTTTTAAACCAATCTATAATTTTTAACCACGGAATAAGATAAACTAGGCCATGCAGTACTATTTATTTAGGTTTTTAAGTCCAATATATGCAACTTTACATTCCAGAAATTGTAAAAAATATTTTAAATGATGGATGTGAAAGTAAGACAAAAGACTGCAGCATGTAGAGAATGTCAAAATATCTGTAACAGTACTGAAAGGTTAGATGTGGGGAAAAAAGACAAATCTCAGTATTAAAAATCCAGAAATATACTCACAACTTTGCATGAATGACTTATTTCTAATGAATGAATGAATGTTCTACAAGGCCATGTTGTGTATAATGTAAATATGTCTTTGTATGTGATTTTTTGAGTGGTTAAAAACCTGTGCGTGAAATTCAGTTGTTCAGAAACATTTGTGGCTTGTTAATTTTTTTCCCCAACCTTGTTTCTAGAAATTTGGGGAACGTCTTAAAATGTAAATTAAACAGAACACAAACACTTGCAAACAGTTGTTTATCCATCCCAGCTGGGACAGGGCGAGAGGTGGGGAACACCCCGGACAGGTTGGCAGTCTGTCACATGGAGACAGACAACCATTCACACATATGACCTATTCAGAGTCAGCTGTTATCCCAACATACATGTCCTTCGACTCCAGAGTACCCGGAAAGAACTGACATAGGAACCTGAAGTGGATTCAAATTCAGGAGCTAAGTATAAGAAACCCAGCATTTAACAGAAAATTGTAATAAGTCAACATGTCGAAACAGAATTTAAAAAAGATTATCTATGCATGCAAAATATTTCAGAGCTAATGGTACAAATGAAAAACGTGTTTAAAAACCCCCAAAAAGAGCTGTTAGAAAAAGAAAAAAGGCCAACATCAGCCTGTCCCGTTTAAGAGAAATGCATTTATTGCATTTTTTTTTTTGCAATCACCCTGTACGTCTGTGCCAGCACATTTTTCATATTTTTCTATCATTTTCATTAAGCTGCTCTATGCTCTCTCATCCATCCTTCTCATCCAAAGCAAACCGCAAAAAGCACTCTCTCTCCATCAGCAGCAGCTTTATTCCTCAGTTGCTTTTGGCTTATTAAGCTAAGAGTTCCTAGCAGTCCTGTTTTCAGCCTTGGCTTCATGAATTTGTTTTTAAGGAATCTTTGTTTTCTTCTTCTTTTGTTTATTTTTTTCCAGGACTTCCATTTCTCTTAGTGTTGAATTTTTGTAAACAATGTATTTTGCATTATTAAGAGTTTCTGGACTGGCAGCACAGTTGTGGCATCTCATATGGTGATTTTCTCATTAATACAATTATATTCTGATTATAGGAAATTATCACAAGATGGGATATAAAAAAAACTGTTTATTGTTCAAATAAATGACCCGTCTTTACATTCTCTCTTAATATGTGTACTAAGTGTCTTATTAGGCTTGGCAAGACTTTAAAATCAACTAATCAAACATCAGTATTTACCAGCTATGTCACCAGTTACTCTCTCTCTTCAGGGTTTAATCCTAGCTCGACCTCTTCAGCAACCTCCTGTACCTCACTGGCTGGTGGAAGCAGCTCATTGGCTGCTTCTTCTGCTCTTTTATCCAGAGTCCCCTCTAGAGCCTCCTTCAGGGTGAGGCCTCCAGCTTCTGAGTCTCTTACCACACCTTCCTCTGCTGGCATGTTTGGATGATGCCTTTGCAGATGCTTGACCACCTGGAACTTCTGCTTGGCTCTGTAGGAGCAGTGGCGACAGCTGAAAGGTTGCTGCTTGGTGTGAGACAGGTAGTGATGTCTGAGACCCGCAGGCCACCTGAAAGCCTTTTGGCACAAACCGCACGTGTATGGCCTGTCGTCGCTGTGCTGGCGCTGGTGGGTCTTCAGTATGAAGCTAGTCTTGAAGGCTTTGCCGCACTTCTCGCAAACATAAGGGCGCACATCACAGTGCTGTGTGTCGCAGTGTGCGCGGAGGGCGTCTGCTCTGTTGGTGCGGTAGTCGCACTCATCACAGGCGTACGGCTTCTCTCCTGCAGATGACAAACATTATTTAAAAATGTAACCAAATCACTTTATAACTTAGACATATTGCAAGATTAAATTAGAAACTTTCACTTTATGCCTTTCTGCAGGAGACATTTGGTTTGTTTTCACCCCTGACCACTAGAAGGAGCTATTTAACTGATTGTGTGTATATGGGAATTTCTAAAGCTTTCCAGTGGGCTGGACTGATTTTGGCACCCGGGCCTTATGATTGACACTCCTAAATTAGACTGTCCAGTATGCAGTTTGGATACATCAGATAAGCATGTGGACTGTCAGTTTGTGTTTTGTGTTCAGTTTATAACCATCATATCTGCCTGAGCTGTATGGTAAATAAATGTAACGTCTCATTTTCCAACAGCAGCTCTTCAGCTGCATTTTTAGGGGTGAAAACAGCCACCTCTGATACCTGTGTGCTTGGTCATGTGGTATTTCAGCTGAGTCGCCCATTTGCACTTGTAGCCACACTCTGGACAAAGGTACTTCTTCTCTTCTTGGTGAACTCTCATGTGAAGCTATAAAAACATTAAAAATAAAATAAAAGGGACCTGTTATTGCTTTCATTGTGCTCCATTTCATGGAAAGACTCAAAATGAGCCTCAATAAGTAACTACACAACCAGAGACACTGTAAACGCTTCTGCCATCGTTCTTTGTTTTTAACTTTTAACATGTTGGTCTCAGCGGTTTTGTTGTCGTCTTACAGATACCAGTTTAGTTTTTACTGCGTTTTGTTCCCATTTACTGCTCTTGGTCCTGTTCTGTGCTATAAAGCAAATTTAACTCATCTGGCTTCTGTGAGCCTAAGATCAGAAATCAGGCTCAATAGTTACATGAAATGTTTATCATTTCACTAACTCAAACTATACTAACCCGGATTTATGATTCTAGCTACAAATGATGTCATCTTCCAGGGAACTGACTGGTCAGTAAACCTGCTGATTTCCAATCTCAAACATAACCAGCTCCAGATCACATTATTTCTGCAGCATAAGATGCCAAGTTGATGCACGCTGGCATGAAATGAACATCTTCATAATACGGAAAAGCCAAGTTTAACTGTGAAGACACCTGGAGCCTAAATCCTGCTTGAAAGTACACACCACTATTTATAAATTACATTTTTAATTCTTTTGTTTTTATTGAGCTTCAAAACCTGTTTTTTTTATTCCTTCTTGTGTTTTTAGTTTCCTCGCCATTTCTCTGTCTCAACTTTAAGCTACTTTTGTGCTCCACTGCCTCTGTTTAACGTGCCGTGTAATGTCTCTGTATTTGATATTTTAGTTAGTCCTGTTTTGTTTTTCTCTGATGTCTTACTGTGGTTTCTGTCCTCACCTAGCCTATCATTACTGGCTATTACTTCAATCCAATCCATCCCCAGCCTACATTCAGCTCCTTCCTCCCCTCAGTTTTTGCCCACTTGTGGGTTTGTTCACCCTCCTGTTTTCCAAGCTTGTGTCTTAGTCCAAGTTAACCCTTTAAGTTGTATTAACAAACTCTCCAGCCAGCTTTGCTTGTTTGACTTGTTTTTTTAGTAATAAAGTTGCTTTGAATATTTAGCATCCTGCATTATCTAAAAGCAACGTGTCGATAGAAGTTTTTTCAGTGGACGTGGATACAGATGAACAGAACCAACTGTCTGGGATCTATGGAAGCTTGTTTGGTACCTTCAGCCTCGATGGATCGGTGCAAGTGTAGCTGCACTCCTCACAGCTGTAAGGCTTCTCCCCAGTGTGGATGCGAATGTGCCACGTGATCTTCTGCTTGTTCCGGGTCGAGTACTGGCAGTCGGTGCATTTGTACAAGCGCTTGGTTCCGTGCGAGCGGAGGTGCTGCTCCAGGACCAGCTGATGGTGACAAGCAAACTGGCAGGTGCTGCACCTCAGTGCCTTGTCCTCCGCAGGTCCCTCCTCATGTTCGCTCAAGAGGTGCTGAGCCAGCAGCTGCCTCGTTTTGGTAGCAAAGGGACACACGTGACACTGATGCGCCAGGTGAGCTCTCTGATGAAGCTCGAGGCTTTCCTTAGTTTCAAATGACTCCTGGCAGGTGTTGCATTTCACCTGGGGGTGCTTGCTCTGCTGGTGGGCCCTTAGTGTGATGTCGCTGCTGCAGGTGTAGTCACACTGCTTGCATGAGAAACGCACCTGGAGCTGGTGCACACGCTTGCAGTGGTTTCTCAAAGCGACCTCTGAGCTAAACTGAGCGTCACAGTGGGTGCAAACGTGCTGCAGCTCCCCCGTGTGGCATCTGCGGTTGTGGCGTCTCACGTCGTCGAGCGTGTAGCTGCTGAAGTCGCACAACGAGCAGAAGTGCGTGGGCAGTTTGTCGTGAATGCGTCTCTTGTGTTGGCGCAATTTGGTCACCGCCCCAAAGGTTTTGTCACACACGTCACAGCGGTGACGGCCGACACCTGTGTGGAGAGACTCGTGCTCTTCCAAGCGGTAGCGCCGCGTGGTGCTGAAGGGGCAGAAGCGGCAGCGGTGAGGTCGTGCACCTTTGTGTTTGAGTGCAATGTGCTGCGTCATGCAGCGCTGCTGTTTGCAGCTGAAAGTGCAGTGCTGGCAGTGCAAACGTTTGGGTTTGGCAGCACCGAACTTTTCCTTGCCATGACTACATAAACTGTGTCGGGTCAAAGAAACTTTAGATTTGGCTACAAATGAACAGAGAGCGCACTGTACTTCACCAGGCCTCATGCAGCCTTTTCTTTCATGGCTGTCTAAAGCTCTCTTCTGACTGCACTTAAATGCACAGCTTGGACAGCCAAAAATTTGACGTTTCTTAGAAACTTTTACAAGATCTTCGTCGAGTTTCTCCACCAGCTCTTCTCTTTCTTTGATTGAGTCATTCCCACCTTCATCACCTGTTTCTGAATTGGTCTCATTCTCCCTTTTCCTGAATCTTCTTCTGCAGGTCGAGAGGTGCCGTTTAATTGTTATGAGCCTGACGGATGAGAAGCTGCACAGCTTGCATCTGAATTTCCCACCCTTTTTACTATAAAGGGACTTTTGCTGTTTGTTACTGGAGATCAGTTTCTTCTGACTTTCGGTTTGCTGGTTTTCAGATGCACTGGATGTAGCAGCATCATCATTAACAAAGGTCTTAGAATGAGATGAACACTCAGGATCAGTGGAAATTTTATTTTGCTCTGTCTGATCTGAATTGGATCCCTCCTGATCTACAGTACAGCTCTCCTTTGGAGCAACACTTGTTTCTGAAATGCCTACAAATGTCCTCGTTTTCCGTGGCATGGCTGGGCACTTCTTTTTAAGGTGGCCATCGAGGCCCCGCCTCTGCTTGAACTGCGCACCGCAGGCCTGACACTTGTGGCCCTTCATCCTGCCCTGGCACAGAGCTTGGCAGTGGTGCTTCAAAGCACTCTCTCTGCAGGTGACATAAGAGCATTTCTCACAGCGGTAAACACCTTCAGCTGGCACCACGAGCATCTGCACCCGTCCCTCTAACACCATGGCTTCTGCTTGGTCCTTGTCATACTTTTTCATAGCATTCAGACGCACCTCAGATTGTAATGGCTGACTGTGCTCAGGTGGAAAAGTAGGACTGATTGTTTCACAGTTTCTGTCAGGTGTCTGACAATCTCCGGGCTCAACCAGTTCAGCTGTGTTATTTAGAGGCTCGTAGCTATCATGTATATCTTCATCATGTTCCTCTGATGAGAGGTCTGCTTTTACTTGTGACGCCTCGGGCCTGTTAGAATCTAAAGTAGGAACCCTTTCAGAGTTTTCAGAGGGGGTTTGAAAGTCAGAGGTGGAGAGTGCAGTTAGAACGAGGGTACAGTATTCCTCAGGACTGCCGATGGGCGAAGGACTTTCTGTAATGGTCTCCTGAGAAACAACGTCAAAAACTTCCTCAGGTTGTGAAGCAGGAGACGTTTCTCTGCTGCCATCGTGGTAAGGCAGGACTTGGTCTCTTTGACCTTCAGGAGTACCAGAAGGTGGAGGTCCTTCAGGCAGCTTGTGAGTAACTGAAGGCTTGTTGTAAAAATCCTGCATGAATTCAGCCGAGCTCCTCTCCTTCTCCTTTGCAGCGTAGTTGTCCAGCCACGCTTTGTCCCCGGGCACGTACCCATGTGTTTTCCTCTTGTGAAGGAAAAGGCTGATGCTGCTAAAGGAGGAGTAGAAGCAAAGGGCGCAACGAAACTCTTTCAGCTTGGTGTGTTTGCAGTTCTCGTGATTCTGAAGCGCCTGACGGTAGCAGGTGGTGTACATACAGTATTTGCACTTGAACACGGCGGACTGTCTGTCCTTTCCGGAGTGTTTGGCCAACATATGGTTTCGAAGCTCATATTTGCGCTTGCAGGCGTAAGCGCAGATCTCACACATGAGTGATTTGGCTTGGTGCCGTAATTTGTGGCTGTTTAGCTGGTCCATGCGGTGACAGCGATATGGACACTGATCACAGGGATACCTAGGAGAGGAAACAGGAAGTATTGAATCTAGAACCAACAATGCTTCTTCCACCTCCACTGTTCCCCACCTTAAAGACCCACAGCTGTGCATTCTGGTGTTGCGCTCTTAAGAAACTCAGCTTACACAACAGATCCAAAATTAAAATATAACAAAGATGTGTAAGAAACCTCTTGAGTGCGTACCTAAGGTCCCCTGCATGTTTCCTCATGTGGACGTTAAGGTAGTGTTTCCATTTGGTGACGTATCCACATTCGGCACACATGAAGTTCTTATCATCTGAGTGAGTGAGCATGTGTTTGGACAGGTAGGACTCATCTCGGCACTTGAACTCACACAGGCTGCACTTGTGGGGCCTCTCACCTTAAAGAGGAAAAACAAGTTTAAGAGTTATTGTGTCACAAGGGAGAAATGCCCAGACTTTAAGGCAGGATTCATGTGACCAAACCCATCCTCACCACTGTGCATGAGCATGTGCCGCTTCAAACCCCGTTTGTGCGAGGTCACGTAGCTGCACTGAGAGCAGCGGTGGATCTTCTCGTTGGCGTGCAGATGCCCGAGGTGCTGCTCAAACTCCACGGGGTTGAACGTGACAAAGGAGCAGAAGTCGCAGCTGAGCTTTTCAGGCCCTGCATGACCGAGCCGCTGGTGCTGGAGGAAGACTGTTTTATTGGAGCAAGAAAAATCGCACTCTGAGCAGTGATAGGCGAGGTGCGTCCGATAATGATCATCCATGTCTGTCTCGCTTTTAAAGAGGGCGCCGCAGGCGTGATGACGGCATTCCACTGCTTTGACTCCGTGAGCCTCGGCAGAGTGTCTAATGAGGTCTTTGTGATGAGAACTCTGGAAAGAACAACCCTCCTGAAAGCAGGCCAAGGGTTGGCTGTCAGACGGGATGTTATGTGACTTCATGTGAGCCTTCAATGCGCTGCTCAGGCGAAAGCTTCCCCCACAGGTTGGACAAATGTAGCTGTAACAGTTTTCGCCATCTCCGGCGTGCACGCTGATTAGATGGCGCCGGATTGAGCTCCTCTCCACGGCGGAATACTCGCACAAGTGGCACCGGTGGATCTTTTCGCCGGCCTCTCTGAGCCTGTGAACACGCAGCTTGCTCTTGCTGGTGAAGTAACGCTTGCAGGTGGGACACTGGAGGCTTGGGTCGGGGAAATGCAAACGAAGGTGCTCCTGGAGGTGAGAGCGCATCTTGAAGCAGCGACGACACTTGGGGCAGGTGTGGGTGCGATAGATGTGCTCTGATCCCTCTGCAAGGTACTCTGTTAAATAGAAACAAATTGAAAATGTTAGTTTAAATATATGTTTACAAGAATAATATGCAATAATACTAAGTGCAATAATCCTTTCTGTCATCGTTGTATTTTTACTCAGTTGTGTATATAGTATTTGTATTTGTATTCTATTTTTATCTTATTGTATATTTATTTTATTTTATTCTACTGTATATAGTATTTTATTCTATTCTGTACAGTTGTGTACTGTATTTATTCTTATTGTATTCTAATTTTTGCCTCATAACTTTTGCACTGTCCACTTCCTGCTGTGACAAAACAAATTTCCCACGTGTGGGACTAATAAAGGTTATCTTATCTTATCTTATAATGGGTTGTCTTTGTTACAGTTTATATTTTGCATTGTTTACTGTTTTTTCCTTCTCTGTCATTTTGATTAAAGAACAGATCTTTTATGTCATGTTAAACAGTAATGAGAGATGGGTTTTTTTGTAATAAACCACTTGTGATGGGCACCAATCACTCACAACATCTGTCTAATAATGTGTAGGTCTCTTTTGTGGCATCAAAAGAGCTCCTAGCTTTCAGGGCATTGATGTGGGACTCCAACGGGTGTCTGTACTGCGACTTTGGCAACAACTTTGAGATTATAAAATAAGGCCTCTCTGGATCCGAATTGTTCCAGCACATATCAGTAGGATCATTGAGAACAGGATTTAGGACTCTGGAGTTCAGGAAAGCCATGAGCTCTGCAGTTTTTTGTGGTAAGACAAGGGTCACTGTCCTGCTTGGGGGGGGGGTTGCCACCAACAAGATTTTGTCTACTATGAAACTAACTTCTGGTTTGCATTGAGGAGACCACGTCTACTTTTAATAGCAGGCTTTGGACATTCCTTTCTGATTAACCTTTAAATTAAGGCCATACAGGGTGGACCTGAACCTTTCCTCAACTTTGCAACTAAATGTTTCAATCACATCTTCACTCCTGTGTTTGTGTCATTAATGTTTGCCTACTCTACCATAGTTTCGTTTGTTGTCCATCTACTGTACTGTTTCTTCTCATTCTCCTCTTTCCCTTTGCAGTCTGCTGGAGGACTTTTCCTGTTACAGATTTCCCCCCCACTTTTGCCAAATATTGTCTCGTGAGGCATCATTGGCTTTGTCTAGGAAGAATTACAAATCTTTGAGGAAGTGCCATCACGTGACTTGGACTGTGGAGGGTGGAGCATTTCCTTCCTACTTGAATAAGCTTATAACATCCTAGCTTGACCAGTCAACCAGTTATGTGGAGAGAGAGGAACATTAGCACAATTAGGGTATAAACAGTGGTAACAGCACTTTAGGAGGTCATAGAGCAGGAAAGGATATTGAGTCAAATGAAAACTGCAACTGAACAGCATAATTTTTATTATAAAGGCACAGGCCAGTATCAGGCAGAACCTGTCGTACAAGGACAGCAGGATGAAGGTCAACCTGGGTATACACTAATCTCAGAATAGATGATGATGTGGTTTCCTGGAGGGAAGAAATTCATAATGGTGGAACCAACAGTGTCAGGGGAGGGGTGTGAAGAAGCAGGCGAGATAACAAAGAACCAGCGACTTGATCTTAGAGACTCAGAGCTTTTGATTGTCATTTTGCAGTTTCTTGCACTGCGAAATTGGGTAGCTGGACCACAAAGGTGCAAAAGTAAAGAAGAGAAAACAATATACAACCCCAAAAAAGGTGTTACTTGATGACTTCTACATCTGGCTAAAGCTCCATCTAGTGAAAATGTCTGCAAAGTGTAGGATCATTGACACGTGTATAAAGTGCCAATTGGTACTATACAAATCAAATGTATCAGAATTAGGAGAATCATGTCAAAGTGACTTCCATGTGAGTGCCCAGGAGCCACTGTGTTCAAGCAGACTGTCAGATTTAATGTTGTAGCTGATTACAGTGGTCACCATAATAATCCACTAAGCAGATAATAGGTGTTCTTACCTTTGGATGGCACTGATGTAGCATCTCCTGCTAAAGTCGTGTCTTTCATGCCACCTGGCCTCTCAGGTTGTTCCTCTGGCCCACAAGCTCGATTTTTTCTTTGTGACACGCTGACCTCAGACAAGCAGCTTTCCTTATAGCCCATCGGTGTTGGCTCCTGCTCATTCCCTAAGAGAAAATAATCATAATTTCCATCTTACAGCTAAGGTTTGAAGGTATGAGAGTTCCACCTCCCCGCAGGGCCCACTTACCTTGAGCATTATTTGGTAGATATTTGTGTTCCAAGAGGTGGCCATTCAGGGTTTTAGCATTTTGAGAGACAAACTGGCAGTGAAAGCAGCCAAAGGGCATGTGTCCTTTCCGATGGCTTTCCATCTCAGCTTGTGTAAGGAATGACTTTTTACAAGCCCGGTAGGTGCAGGGCACAAGAGTGAGGCCATGTGTAGACATTATGTGGGCTTGATACTCGTCACGGTCCGAGACACTGAAGTAGCAGCCTTTCTCAGAGCAGGAGAACGGGCCTGTCAGGTCTGGGTCACTGTGGCTGGTTTTAAAGTGATGTTTAAGAGCAGCTAGTTTGGAAAAGACCTCAGCACACCGAGAACACTTGAATCTGTCCAGCTGCACTTTACTGGATGAAGCGATTTGTCTTTGTGAACAGGGGTGAGAGGCAAACATGCCGCTGTCTGAAAAGCTCTGTCCACATTTTTCACAATGAAAATCCATCGTCTCCATTGTGTCTAAAAAAAATAAAGAGTAAAGCCTTAAAATTTCACAACAATTTAATATCATGTTAGGGTACACATGCACAAGTTAAACATCAGACTCTATAACATTCCTGTCCTTTTCAGTCCTTTCTGACTGTATGCATCAGCTCATTGAGTGACTTATGTATGTATGTATATATATGTATATATTGTACTATTCTTAGTTAGTGTATTGTCTGTCTTGTCTTAATGTTGGTTTATAATGGAGCACTGTAACAAAAAATAATTTCCCCCAGGGATCAATAAAGTATTCTGATTATGATTATGATTAGTTTCACATCTGTGTTTAACGACCAATCACTCCATGTGTGTATAAATAACCCTGTTCGTTCTTGGTGTTGGGCTGTCTGTTCCTTGTCCTTCTCGCACTCTTGTGAATTCCTGTTTTGCTTTTAGTTTTGATATTATTCAGAACTTCTTTTTTGTTTAAATCAAACATTATTAAGGGTTTGCTTTTTCTTTTGTTCCATTTGTCATCTCACTCCTGAACTATGATATGGGATATTAATTCCCAGCATGTGAAAACACAGTAGAACCTGCATCCTCCTCTGTCACACCAACCCTCTGCATGTCCTCCTTCACTACATCCATGAGTCTTGTCGGTGGTCTTCCTCTTTTCCTCCCGCCCAACAGCTCAGTATTAGACTTTGATATATATTTTGTGCATGTAGATAAAAAAAAAAAGTCTGGAATAAAGTGGTATCTTAATGGTGCTGATATGATCATAGTTGCTGGAAATGCACTGATAACACCCGAACTTTTCAAGCTGAAAACCCACAGACTTCCAAATGTCCCCACTGTAGCATACAGTGGGGCAAAAAAGTATTTAGTCAGCTACCGATTGTGCAAGTTCCCCCACTTAAAATGATGACAGAGGTCAGTAATTTGCACCAGAGGTACACTTCAACTGTGAGAGACAGAATGTGAAAAAAAAATCCATGAATCCACATGGTAGGATTTGTAAAGAATTTATTCGTAAATTAGGGTGGAAAATAAGTATTTGGTCAATAACAAAAATACAACTCAATACTTTGTAACATAACCTTTGTTGGCAATAACAGAGGTCAAACGTTTACTATAGGTCTTTACCAGGTTTGCACACACAGTAGCTGGTATTTTGGCCCATTCCTCCATGCAGATCTTCTCGAGAGCAGTGATGTTTTGGGCCGTCGCCGAGCAACACGGACTTTCAACTCCCGCCTCAGATTTTCTATGGGGTTGAGGTCTGGAGACTGGCTAGGCCACTCCAGGACTTTCAAATGCTTCTTACGGAGCCACTCCTTTGTTGCCCGGGTGGTGTGTTTTGGATCATTGTCATGTTGGAAGACCCAGCCTCGTTTCATCTCCAAAGTTCTCACTGATGGAAGGAGGTTTTGGCTCAAAATCTCACGATACATGGCCCCATTCATTCTGTCCTTAACACGGATCAGTCGTCCTGTCCCCTTGGCAGAAAAACAGCCCCATAGCATGATGTTTCCACCCCCATGCTTCACAGTAGGTATGGTGTTCTTGGGATACAACTCAGTATTCTTCTTCCTCCAAACACGACGAGTTGAGTTTATACCAAAAAGTTCTACTTTGGTTTCATCTGACCACATGACATTCTCCCAATCCTCTGCTGTATCATCCATGTGCTCTCTGGCAAACTTCAGACGGGCCTGGACATGCACTGGCTTCAGCAGCGGAACACGTCTGGCACTGCGGGATTTGATTCCCTGCCGTTGTAGTGTGTTACTGATGGTGACCTTTGTTACTTTGGTCCCAGCTCTCTGCAGGTCATTCACCAGGTCCCCCCGTGTGGTTCTGGGATCTTTGCTCACCGTTCTCATGATCATTTTGACCCCACGGGATGAGATCTTGCGTGGAGCCCCAGATCGAGGGAGATCATCAGTGGTCTTGTATGTCTTCCATTTTCTGATGATTGCTCCCACAGTTGACTTTTTCCACACCAAGCTGCTTGCCTATTGTAGATTCACTCTTCCCAGTCTGGTGCAGGTCTACAATACTTTTCCTGGTGTCCTTCGAAAGCTCTTTGGTCTTGGCCATGGCGGAGTTTGGAGTCTGACTGTTTGAGGCTGTGGACAGGTGTCTTTTATACAGATGAGTTCAAACAGGTGCCATTCATACAGGTAACGACTGGGGGACAGAAAAGCTTCTTACAGAAGATGTTACAGGTCTGTGAGAGCCAGAGATTTTCCTTGTTTGAGGTGACCAAATACTTATTTTCCACCCTGATTTACGAATAAATTCTTTACAAATCCTACCATGTGAATTCATGGATTTTTTTTTCACATTCTGTCTCTCACAGTTGAAGTGTACCTCTGGTGCAAATTACTGACCTCTGTCATCATTTTAAGTGGGGGAACTTGCACAATCGGTGGCTGACTAAATACTTTTTTGCCCCACTGTATAACTTACCCTTTAATCAGGGATAATATATAGAAAAAATTAATGACATACAGATATTGATATTAATATAACTTTGATAGTACATAGTGGTCTTTCATACTGATGAAGTTACTGCACTAGTGCTAACTGTAATAAGACACATCACAGGTACACGGTTACATGCACAAAATTGCAGGTGCTTACAGTAGAAAATGAACTTCAGAGTCAGACCTACTGCCCGGGTTTCCACGGTCCTTTGGATCCAAAAAACAAAACATCAACAGCTGTGTTTAACCGCAAGGCTGCACCGTCTGCCTCATTGAATCCACTTTTACTGACTGCCTGTTATAGAAATCCTTAGCTGTCAGTGAGTTACAGCAGCTGAAGTTTTTCTCGCTCTGATTAATAATATAAAGTGATTGAAACACGCCAATAATAACATCGCGTTTAATGCTAGCTGAGCTAACCCTCATTAGCTTCTTGAGACGCTCATCGCAAAGTCTTTGCGTCCCTGTTAGCTTTTCATCGCTGTTGCGGTTCAAGCCGTTTAAACTAAAATTCACAGAGTGCATTAACCACCGTTGCGTAGTTATTCTCTTAACAGGTTAGCAAAATTAGGTGAGCATAAAAATAGATTACTAAGGAGGGGGGACCATTATTTGTGAGCGCCAGTGGAAAGTCGGAACGGTATCCATCAAACACAGGAAGTGTAGTAAAGGTCGCCGTGCAGAAGCATCGTTGCACGCTTGGGGATTTTATGTGGCTGAATGAAGGTTTAAACACGAGAATGAATGAAGTCACCAGTGGCAGCTGTGAGAGATTAAGTCAGAGGGAAAAAAACAACGCAACTGTCGTAATTTAGCCAGTCGGGTAGCCTTAACTGTCGCTAAATGTATTTCCAGCCTACAAGCAGCTGTCAGGATACGAAGAAAGACCGATAACCTTTATTTACTGCACTACGCAGGTCTTCAGATGAGCTCCTTTTGCGGGGGTATCTAGAGTCTCACTGCAGCCGTCACCATGCCCCTGACGGATTTTCTGGACGGCTTGAAGGACAACCCGTACTTCGGAGCCGGCTTCGGACTGGTCGGGGTCGGGACAGCTCTGGCGCTTGCCAGGAAAGGGGCTCAGGTGGGGATGATCTTCTTCCGCAGGCACTACATGATCACTCTGGAGGTGCCCAGCAGGGACAAGAGCTACAACTGGCTGCTGAGCTGGATCACCAAGCACGCCAAACACACGCAGCACCTGAGCGTGGAGACCTCCTACCTGGCGCACGAGAGCGGACGGGTTCACACGCAGTTTGACTTTCACCCGAGCCCTGGCAACCACATCATCTGGTATAGCACATACCACTACACCTATAAGACCTGTATTCTAAACTGATTGGCCACTTTCTCTGTGACACTGACTTCCGTTGTGGTCTGCAGGTATGGGAGGAAGTGGATCAGGGTGGAGAGAACCAGGGAGAAGCAGATGGTGGATCTGCACACCGGAACCCCCTGGGAGTCTGTCACTTTCACAGCTTTAGGCAGAGACAGACAGATCTTCTTTAATATCTTACAAGAAGGTAAGTTTAACAACACATGAAGTCAGGTGTGCACATAGTTAGATTTTCACCTGTATTGCAGATGTATTTTCAGAATTATCACATTGAATTTTGAGGCTCATCTACATCCAGATGAACAGTATCAACATTTTGGGATTTGAGGCTCATCCCTCCAAATGTTTGCACCGAGTAGCTTCTCGAAGTCTGGATGTTTCCTCCCTTAATTGCTTAATTTCAGTGCACAGTGTGTGGTGTACATGGGCTAAGTTGTGAAGTTTTGTCTAAAATACTTACAGACTTAACTGTACTTGACAAAATACTTGAGTGGGCTTTTAGTTGAGCTTTCATTCCTGTTTTGCAGCAAGAGAACTGGCGCTGAAGCAGGAGGAAGGCAGGACAGTGATGTACACGGCCATGGGTGCAGAGTGGCGGCCCTTCGGCTTTCCTCGGCGGCGCAGACCCCTCAGCTCTGTGGTGCTGGACGTGGGTGTTGCAGAAAGGATTGTAGATGACGTGAAGGACTTCATTGGAAATCCCAAATGGTACACAGATAGAGGTAAAATGTTACATGACATGAATTTTAATCATGATTATAATGTCTTGATCACCACAATTAAAGGAACACAACTGAGTTATCATGAAACTGTTACTCACAGGGTACTTTGCCCATTCTTGGTTGAAGTTGCTGATTTTCTTATCGCTTTATTGATGAACATCACTTCTGTTAAAGGTTATGCCCCTTGGATTTTTGCTGAAGGTCTGGTCCGACTCCTTACCAGAGTCTGTTCGAGAGTAGGGAAGGTCTCTAGAAAAACCTAATAAGAAAAATGTTACCAAACGTTTTAATTTGTCTACTTTGTAGAAGAATTTCTAGGGTTTTTTGTGATTAATCCTCTACTGATGGTGGTTGTTCACCTGTGCAGGTATTCCCTACAGAAGAGGCTACCTGCTGTACGGCCCCCCCGGATGTGGAAAGAGCAGTTTTATGTGAGTATATGCTTTATTTGGGTTTATTCTTCTTGCTGCGTACTCGTCGTGTAACCTCACCAATGCCTGTGTAACTTGCTGTTTTTTCAGCACGGCGCTGGCTGGTGAGCTGGGCTACAGCATCTGTCTGATGAGTCTGAGTGACCGAACACTTTCAGACGACCGCCTGAATCACCTCCTGAGTGTGGCTCCGCAGCAGAGCATCATTCTCCTGGAGGATGTCGATGCAGCCTTTGTCAGCAGAGACCTGCTTCCCACTGAGAGTGAGCAGCAGAACCGATCAAACATATTTCTTTTTACATGTTTAAAACATCACAGATGTTCATCAGCTCCACTCTGTGGTTTTAAAACAGGCTGATATTCAGTACTGAAGCAACCTGTAAAGCTGTATTTGACCAGATTTGTTACATTCTGGTTTGAAGGTGAATTTTGAAGTCACTGAGCTGTGTTTTCTTCTGTTGCCTCTCAGACCCTCTGGCCTATCAGGGAATGGGACGACTGACCTTCAGCGGACTGCTGAACTCTCTTGACGGAGTGGCTTCATCGGAGGCCCGAATAGTTTTTATGACTACCAACTTCATAGACAGGTACTGTTCGAAGCCAAGAGTGTTTAGTGACATTGTACCAACATGTAAACTGATATAGCTGCTTCTAATGTAAATGTAAAAAATGTAATGTAAAAAAAACAATTGAAGCAGTGAAGAGACTGAAACAGAATTAGAAGAAAATAAAAGACCCCAACAGCAGGTGGCGCTGCATACCAAGTGCTGGTGAAGTTGAGATATTGCTGTGATACAGCAGCCTACCTCAATAAAATAAGTGCAGTACAGGGATTGACATAACCAGTGTCCTGGGAAAAAAGGAGTAGTGCAGTGTGACACAGTATCAGAGTACATAGGTCTGATATGCATGTGCACAGTAGACCGTGTATCCATAGTGACAATTTACATACATTAATAAACTATAACTGATCACATGATCAAATGTTAGATTGACTTTATCTTCAGATCTTAAATTAATCCGTGCACGCCTACCTGTTCATCCCTGCCTGTATGATCAGCTTCATCACCTCATCTTCCTCACGTCTCTCTGCTTCCTTAATGAACATTACAATCTTTTTGTCATGGCTACAAAAACTTGTTCTTTCACTTGTGAAACATAAGAAGTGTTTTCAGTGCCATTAACTGCCAGCGTTGTGTATGATATCTGCACACAGGTTAGACGCAGCGCTCATCCGACCTGGCCGTGTTGATCTGAAGCAGTACATCGGGCATTGCACCCACTGGCAGCTCACCCAGATGTTCCGACGATTTTATCCCGACGAACCGGCCTCTGAGGCAGAACACTTTGCCAAGCACGCTTTAGCCACACACTCTGAAATCAGTGCTGCTCAGGTGCAAGGACACTTTCTGCTGCACAAAATGGACCCTGCAGGATCGATAGACAATGTTGCTCAAATAAAAGGATGACAGGATTGGAAGGGATTTGGATGCTGAAGCCCAAATAAAGAGAAATGGAAAAATATTTTCAGTTTAAGTTTATTAATGAGACAGACGCATAAGAGAGTTGATTTTTGTGATTTATGCGACTGCTTAGATGTTGGAAATAAAAACACACAAACCATTTACTTATCCAAGCTCTGTCTTATTGGAAAGATTCATTCTCAAAAATTTGCAAAAAACTTTGCTCTGACCTTGAAAGGTTGTCTTCCAAATGTAGTTATAGTCATAGCTGCACTGGCCATTGGCCCACCGGACATTTGCCCAGTGGGCCGATGGTGATTTTTTGTTTTTATGGGCTGATGATTTATTTTTTTTCAGTAACGGTATAAACAATGAAAGGTGGTGGATTGGCCAGATGCTGGCAGATGTGTAAAAATAACTCAGTTGTTTGGTGGTGGTGTTCTGGGAACCCATCCTACCTGGAAAAACACCACATAGGCCAGCAGATGGATGAGGGAAAGGAGAGGCAGGAGGAGGAGAGGTGAACTGAACTTCAGGTAAGAAGTTATGACCTGCAGTCTATCTGGGTCAGATATAAACCAAGTTTAGGTGCAGTTTATTTTCGTTGTGTTGACTTTTTACAGTCAGTTACAATAACTCGTACTGCGTGCTAGGTAGCATGACGAAGTGTCTATACAGCTGGGTGGGTGCTTTGATGATACTGATAGTGAACTTTATTTTATTCATAAGGTTAATTAGTAAAAAACGGAATCGTCCCATATTCAGAGAAAATATTACGCGTTTTGTAATTAGCTGAGAAGGAACACAGTTTGTCCCGTACTTCAGCTACAATGGGAAAAGACACAAAGCTGGAGTTATTCTGTGTCTTTACGCTGTCAGCTGCCTCTTCTCTCATTCTCACCTCTCCCTTTACTGTTGCTACTTCAATCATGAAACTGATCAGTGATCAGCTGATCGGCTTTTCTAGCGCAAGTCCGGTCTCTCTTGTTTATCGCCCACTTTGCGCCAGAACGGGAAACCAGCGGATGTCGCGCTAAACAACAGCAGCACGTTTAAGCTTGATCAGCTGTTGTTAGAATTTATTTAATATTACTTTCTAGTATCAGCTGATATTTGCTGGAGCCACAGCTGTAAAAGCTGCTGGTCATGATGTTGGTTTGGTTATCTGGTGAGAGGGAAACATGAAGATGAAACCAGGAGATGTCCTTACTGAATCATCGGTGATGGAGAAACAGGTTTACCTTTAAGGTGACACGAATGAGTTGAAGGGAAGTTATAAACAGTTTCTGAGAGACAAATAACACCAGGAGCCTTTTCTACATAGCTGACAGCTGGTAACTGTGCAGGGGCGGGTCTAGCAAAGTGTTGCCAGGGGGCCATGTAGGGCATTAACAGGGAAAGGGGGGCACAAGGAAATACTTTTCTTTCTTTTTCTCATTTAAAATGTCTCGCTTTTAACAAATAATTATCTGAATCTTACAACCAAAGTTTTTATCTGATGTAAAATGTATAGAAATCATACATATACCAACAAGATTGTACGTCACTGTGACAACAGCGTTTGTTTTCGTTCAAAGGCTTTATGGCTTTTCCTATAATACCTGGTGGGCCGGTCTCTAGTCAAAATGCCCGGGCCGATTCTTTTGTTCCAGTCCAGCTCTGGTTATAGTTGTAGTTAAAGTTATAGTTTTCACATATAAATCAGCAGCAAGCCTTAAAATGAGGTGAAAAATAAGACACTGCCTATTTACACGATGTGATTTATTTGACAAAAACTGAACTAAAATGCAGAAGAAGCTTCTGAACACCTAAGTGCACCCCATGATAGAACCACATTTAGCAGTGATAACATAATTGTTTTCTATTTATCAGTCTAGCATCCACTTTGTTTTACATTGTTGTTTTAGGCCATTGAGCATTCATTCATTCACAGCTCTTTTGAGGTCACACCACCACATGTCCATCACCACATGTGACAGAATGCTTTGGTACAATGAGGACCTTATGGTTGACTTGAAGACTGCAAGCTGCCCAAATCATCACCCCTTCACTACCTTGCTTCACTGTTGCTATAATGTGTTTAGTTATCTCCAAACATACTTCTATGCATGCTGATCAAACATCTGGTCGTATGGTCTCATCGGTCCGCAAGTTTTGCGGTTTGTTCAGATGCAGCTTTTTGAACATAACCTGTGCTGCCCTGCTCTTTTTAGAGTAGAGGATTTCTCCTGGCAACTCTTCCAAACTTGCTCAGTCTTTTTTTAATTGTGCTATCATGAACTATCATGCTGACTGAGGCCTTCAGAGTTTGAGATGGAGCTCAGGGTTTTTTTTTTACAGTTTCTCTGAGGGCTGCACGATGCGATCTTGGGTGAATTAATTGGGATGCCCACTTCTGGGAAGATTGTGGCATTATGGTAACATGCACCTGAATGCTTCAGACCAGAAAACTGCCAAAACGTCTGCTTTTACACAGGCGATTACTCTTACTAATGATCAGTTAATAAAGTGTATTTAATAAGAAGCACCTGGTTGCTACTTGTCCTCTGAAGTCCTTTTGAAGCAACTTTAGAAAAGGAAGCATATACTTTCTCTTTCACATGACTGACTGTACTAGACTGGTCTTTTTTTGTTGTGTATGATTAAAGGGTGTGGAAGTGGAGCTCTATCACCTCTGCTTGCCTTTCTGTATTCACTGTACAGCACAGTAGGAGGGTACTGAGATGAGACACACACAAAAATATAACTCTTGCAGTATCCAAAGCATGTTTGCTGGAGACTGAAAGTCGTGTTGATCAGATCTCACATCTGTTTCGCTCATCACACAAATGTGTTTTAAATTAAAAGCATTCTTTTGATTCAGTAACTAGAAACAGTCATTGATTTACTTTGACACTATAGTCAGGCTTGCTTAAAAGCAGCCATCTCACTGTTACTGAGCAGAAAAATGTGAGTTTAGGTATTTTTCCATTTGTGGTCCTTTGTGGCTTCTTGTCTTTGTTGATCCTTAAGAGCTGGGCTGGAAGGGTTAAACATTTAGCAAGATGTGGCGCCTCCCTTTATGGCTAGTCTTCTGCATGCAATAGGAGCTCTCTGTATTTTCTATTCTCCCCTCATAATGGCTGCATGGCTGTCCAGTAGACTGGTGAAGAGAAAATGCAGCTCACTGCTGCCGTGCCCTATCTCCCTGGCCCCAGTCTGCTCCAGAGGGGTTGCAAGGGTCTCCCCTGCCTCAGGGGCCCTCTTCACCATCCAGAAAAAGCCTCGGACAGTGGAAGATCTCCCACATGTCAGCTTCTTGGAGTTTCTTTGCAGAGTGGTGTTTCAGGGTTTCTACAAACGTATGCATGAGCTTCAGGTAGGCTGCAGTGCATGATCTTTATTATGTTCACTCACAGTGATATGTGATTGTTTCAGTTCGATGTCAAAGATGTTTTGTGTTTTCCACCTGATGCATTTCAGAAACCCTGGTGACAAATTTGATAATCTGAGAGGTCATGGGTGAGATGTGAGAAAGAGTGTGGCGCAGTGAGATATGTACCTGCCTTGAGTACCAGAAGGGCCAGGTTCGAATTCTGCTCAGGTTTACAAGTGACTGCATTTTCCTCCAGTGACAATAAATAATAGAAAATGTTGGGCTGGTTGTATGACTTTTTTGTCCATAGTTACCTTCAGACAGTATCAGCTTGTCTCACAGCTAACTGACACAGAGTCTTGGGCTGCTTTCTCTCTCTGATGAATCACATGCAGCCACTCCAGCACACACTGACCTCTGGCATCTGATTACTGACTGATTAAATATAATGTCTGCTTTTTAATTTGCACATTGCAAAAATCCCCAAATGTCTTCATCTTTATTCTATAAGAATGCAGCTCTACCTTTATCACTTTTCCACCGTCAGATCTATGAGAAGCAGCTGTATGGGCCCATTTACAGAGACGGACTCAGATCAATATCCTTGAGCACCCCAGAGCTTTTGGCCGAGCTGCTGAGGAAGGATGAGAAGTTCCCTTGTAGAGGAGACATGAGTGTGTGGAGGGAATATCGTGACATGAGAGGATTCGGCTATGGACCTTTTACAGAGTAAGACTACCAAACAGTGTAGTAATGCTGCCCCACCTAAAAAATGATCTCATTGTGATTGCTTAGATTCTAATACGTAACAGATTTCCAGGGAAAGAGTTTTATTATGAGTGGAAGGGATTGTTTTTGACCTATTTGGGTTAAATAGATTCCTCTCAGGCTGGTATATTCCATAAAGATAAGAAATCAGAAAAATGTTAATGCTCCACAAGTTTTATGAACCGGTGACAATATAAGGGGATCAATGTTTAATTTTAGCTCTGTCAGGCTCAGTGCAGTAGCAGCAGTAAACCTATTTATGTTGCTAAAATAAAATTTATATTGCAGATGGTGGTCATTCCTTCACCATCTGCAAAGGCTCAGTTTGAGAACCACCATATTAGGCAATCAAATGAAACTAAAAGGCTGAGCAGATTTTAAACTGTGTTGTTTATCTGAAGACAGTGGGCTCCACACCCAATATCTGTCATATTATTATGAAAAGCTGGAAATTACAAGAAAGTTTGAGGATTTTGAGGAAAACACCAGAAGTAATACTCTGGTGTTTTTCTAGGTCAACAGTCAGAGCCACAGTTTAATAAACTCATCACAGGCTTGTTGAAGAAATCTGATGCAGGGAACACTAATAGCAATGTGATATCAGTAAATACTGCATCAGAACGATGCACCAATGGCAAAAAATGTTAAATGATTAAATTTGGCATCAGTGATACTGTCACGGTTCTGGGTCGTTTCGACCCAGCATTTTGAGTTTCTTATATTTTATAAACTAAAACTAACTTATTTAAGTTTTAGTTTATTTTTGCATTTTGGATTGTTTTCTGAGACTCGTGTGCTTTGCTGATTATTATTAGAATTCTATGTTTCTGTTTATTCGTGTTTAAGGATTTGTTCTTCGGTTGTGTCTCATGTTTAGCATAGTTTGAGTTCCATGTGTTATATTCTGTCTGCCTCTGTGTCGAGTCTGCGTTTCTTGTTTCCTGTTTTGTTGTGAAAGTCTGTGTCTTATGTGAGTGTATTCAGTTTGCCTTCCTTGTCTCCTCTTGTCAATTACTTCCAGCTGTGTTCCCCACCTGTGTGTAATCTCCCTGTATTCCCTGAGTGTATTTAAGTCGTGTCTTCTGTTGTTGTAGTCGCTGGTCTGTCTGCGTATCTACTGTGTGGTTTCCCTGCTGTCGCCATCATGTACCTTTTGTTTACATTCCTTTGTGTTCATGTTTGCTGTTCAATAGTTTAGTTTGTCTCAGTATAGATTATTTTTGTTCCGTTTTGCCATTTCCATATTTGTTCTACAATAAACCACATTCGCATCTCAGCAAGTGCCTGTAATTGGATCCTCTTTCATTTCCTCTACACGGCTCACTCCACTCGCCGTGACAGATACCAGTCAGTAAATATCAGTAAATAATCAAAGTAGTCAATGAAGGTCAGGTCTGTCTGTTGTGCTGCACTTTAAACACAAAAGGTTACTTTGTTCACAAGACAAACTGGTCTCAAAATAGTGCTCAAAATGAAGGATGCACTCTCTCAATGTTTCTATGCATTTTATATACATATATGTGTGTGTGTGTGTGTGTGTGTGTGTGTGTGTGTGTGCGTGTGTGCGTGCGCGTGTAAGCATAGTAGCAAACAAACTGCAGACCACAGCCAGTTTAGATATTTGTGTGAGCTCTTTAGTTTACTGGCTACAAACTGGTTGAATGGAAAAATGTAGCAGAAAATCAGCCATAATGGATGCACAAGTGTATCATAGTTCAGACTCTTTGTTGTGTTTGCGTTTGGATTTATTTATTTCAGTGCAAACATGTTTCTGTTCCAACAGGGATGGAGAGAGGTGGTACAAGCTGAGGGTGGTGCTTAACAAGCGGATGCTGAATCCGAAGGACTCGGCCCAGTATTCTGGGATTATCAATGATGTGGTTAAAGACTTCACCAAGAAGATGCGCAGTCTGTGCCAGTGCAGCCCAACAGGAGACTTTGTGACCAACATTGCCAATGAGCTTTATCTGTTTTCACTAGAAGGTAGTCTGATGGTTAAAACTGCAAATGCTGAATGCTAAATAATATATTTGTTTAATGAACTAAATGAAAAAAATATTATTTTCAAACTAAAGTTTAAGGGAAGCTAAAAGTTAAGAAAAAAATTTGTTGCTAGATTCAGTGCCTTTTCTTTTTCTTATCCATTCAGGAATTGCCTCCATATTGTTTGAGACAAGGCTTGGTTGTCTGGAAGAGGAAATTCCTGGTGGTACACAAGATTTCATCAATTCCATAGCCCAGATGCTCTCCTACAACATGATAGTGTTTATTCTTCCCAAGTGGAGCCGGAATCTGCTGCCCTACTGGGGACGTTACATTGCTGGCTGGGAGGGCATCTTCAGCTTTGGTGAGCAGTTTGAACCTCACAGTCCTGATGTTTTAGTTAAGTTTTAGAGTGTTAGGAAACAATAAACATTATTATAAAAAGAATAAAATAAATCTGTGGGGGGTTTTTGCACCAACTTCCCGTAAGGAGCCACGGCCTTATTCTCTATCAGCTGGTATTTATACAGTGCTTTTCTTATCTTATTGAGGATTCAGAATCCTTTTACAGTTACTTTACTACATGTGCACCATTCAGCATCTTTTATCTTTTATCCAGAGATGTAGTGCTATGTAGTGTAATATGGTGAAGTAGCAGAGTGAACCATTTTGTGTTATAAACCCCTATTTAGTATTTGGCATCAAATTTGCTCCTCCCAGTTTTTAGTAACAGGTTATGTATGTTCAGTTTATGCTTTGGGTGCCCTTTTATTTTTGCCTTCGTCTGTTCCTGTGTCTTCCCTTGTCTTATCTGTGCTTAGTCCTCAGTGTCATGTGTCAAAAAGACATGTGTGTAGTAAGTTTAGTCCCAGTATTTGTTTTTTGTTTCTGTGTAAAGTCCACGTATGCGGATCTGTCAACTGTTCATTTCCTGTTTTATTTTGATAGTTTCTTGTCTCATGTGCATTATGTTCAATTCAGCTCGGATTCAGTTCAGCTTTTCTCACCAGGTGTCTCCACTTTGCCCCCTTCCCTCTTGTTTGTCTATATTCCTTGTCATGTTCTCCCTTATACACGTGCTGTGTAACCCTCTGCTTTAATTTTCTTGGTTTAGTTAAAGTTAAATTGATTTCATGTCCTGTCCTCTGCATCCTGCACTTTGGGTCCAAAACAGGGCTTCAGTACAGAGACACATGGCAATTGGCAGCAACAAAACGGGCCATGTTTTCTACTGTGCAGCATGTCCTCTTCTTTTAGCAACAGTCAACAACAACAGGAGACCAGCTGCTGGACTTTTGCCAGAGGAACTTTTCGTGATGGTCTGAAAGTTTTCAGTTGGTGAAAGGTCTAAACCGCAGGCAGACCGGTTCAGCATTTGGACTCATCTAGTAAAAAGCCATGCTGTTGGAATAGATGCAGTATGCAGTTTAACATTATCCTGATGAAATATGCAATGCGATACCTTTCAGCATTTATGGAGCATTTCCAGACTTTCACAGGTACTGATGCACCATATACCATCTGAGATACAGACTTTTGAACTGAGTGCTGATAACAAGCCGAATGGTTCATTTCCTCGGTCTGCAGAATAAAAAGGAGGGAGCTGTTAGGTGTGTGGAACAGCAGTTATCCACAGGGGGCTTTTTTCACCCGCACAAGCGCTGCCTGGCACTGCTCCGTCCGCCGGACCAGATTCCAGATTTCCTGATATCTAATTTCTATTTGCACTGAGGGACATTTATGAATGTCCCCGTGCACACACTTCACCTCCACCCACTCAGCCTCCAGCAGGGTTTGGTGGACCAGGGTCTGCGTACAGCCTGAGTTCACTAAAGCCTGGCATATACCCCCTGGGCACCTTACCGGTAAACGGTATGTCTCTCCTGAATCAGGGTAGGGCATCGGAGGGCTGGCAATACGTAGCACCTGTCCCACCTCCATTAACGGGCAGTCCCAACGGAGATACCCCGGTTGCCCACATCTCCAGCATTCCTGCCCCAATGCCTATGCAGCCCTAGGTGAGCTGGGCATGGTGTCCGTAACGGCCGGGACCTGTGGAGAAAACCCAGATGAAAAAGGGTTAGTCGGTGGCCTTCGTGGGGCCAGGACCAGTCGGTCCGTTATTACCAGCCATGGCTGTCCTCGTGGGTGTTCCCATCATGCCAGCAGGTGGTCCTAGGCCAGCATTTGTAGCTTCAAGGCTCGCTGGCCAGTGGCAGCGGACCCATATAACTGTATCTCTGACTGACCCTGCACTAAGTTCAGTTAGGTTTTATTCAAAATTATGGAACCATTGACATTTTAGCCTTTATATAACTGTGTAACGCTATGGAATTAATTTTTTTATGGGCCCATGTGTGTCTTTAATAAAGTGAAACAAACAAACAGATCGGTTTTCCACTTTGCCTCTATTTTAAATGAGCTTTGTCCCAGAGTAGATGGCAGCATTTCTAGATTATGGTCTTTTGTTGCAGATTGGTGAATAATCTATCTTTACCTCTGAGAAACACTGCCTCTATAAGATGCTCTTTTTTTATATCAAGTTATGGATATAAAAGATATAAAAGTACCAGTTATGGTACTGATGGTACTGAACTGTTGCCAGTTTGGTGCAACTGTCCCTACGTTTTAAAGATATGTTGTTTCCATCAAATTGAACCCAAGCTAATATGTTTCATGAAATAATAAATTGTCTCAGTTGATACAGTATATTTCATCCTATGTCCTGTTGCTAGTAAAATATGGGTTTATGAGTAAATGACTGCATTCTGTTTTGACTGATATTATACAGTGTTCCAACTTTTTTTTTTTTTTTTTTGCACCATTTTTATGCACCTGTTCTAGCCAAAAAATTGATTGACAAGAAGTTGGAGATGATTCAGCAGCGGGTTGACAACAAGCAGGATGTGGAGGGTGAATACCTGACATACCTACTCTCAAACACGCAGATGAGCACTAAAGATGTGTATGGCAGCGTCACTGAGCTCCTCTTAGCTGGAGTGGACACGGTAAATGGAATACCAATACTAGTAATAAAAAATCACATGTAAAAAGGCACTCTGCACGGCTCTAATCATCAAAGCTCACCACTCGGTGTATTCACTTTTCTTTTGCATGTACATGTATGCAAGGCTCAGCATATATGTCTTCAAAAGTTTACTTTCACATTTTTTAAACTCCCAAGACCTCCAACACTCTCACGTGGGCTTTGCACGAGCTTTCCAAGAACCCTGATATCCAGGAAAGACTCTATAAAGAAGTGTCCACTATGGTACCATTAGACCGGATCCCCACCGCTGCTGACATCACTGGCATGTCGTATTTAAAGGCAGTTATCAAAGAGACGCTGAGGTGAGACTGCTGCAATTTAGCTTTAACTGAAGCGATTAATGCAGGAAACAAACATGTTTTTAGTAGATAGTTTTCACATATTTGTAACAGCCAAACTGAAAATCTTTGAAAGTGAAAATAAGCTTCGAGTTTCCTGAAGTTTGTCTATTTAGCAGCCAAAATGGGTTTTATTTGAACTCATGGCTCTTAACAGGTTAAATGTAGACTAATTCATCAGTCAACATCCTTATTCACCTGCTTAAGAAGAAGCCAGACTATGAACCAGCCTAAAGTAACATGCAAACAAAAAATAACTTGTCTTGCAGGATGTATCCTGTTGTTTCTATGAATGCGAGGATCATTGCAGAAAAGAATGTTTCTATTGGTGGATATGAGTTCCCAAAAAAAGTAGGTCTGCTTTTAACCATTGTTAGATTGTTTGTGAGTGCTTTTTGTATTAACTTAATACGACATATTTATGATGCCTGGATATAAAAAGGCTATTTTGTTATAAGTGAGGATCAGTATTCCATATTGTGTTGACTTCCAGTTGTTGATTGCTTTACAGACGCCGTTCACCTTTTGTCACTATGCCATCAGCCATGATGAGGACACATTCCCCGACTCGTTCACATTTAAGCCAGAGCGATGGCTCCGAGACGGCCGTGAGAGGCCAAACCCCTTCGGCTCCATCCCGTTTGGCTTTGGAGTAAGAGGCTGTGTCGGTCGCAGGATTGCTGAGCTCGAGATGTATCTGCTCCTGTTTCAAGTAAGTGACAAGAAGGAGAAAAAACTGCTGAACATCCCAGGGAAACTCCTGGATTTTTTTAAATGTGACCCAGGTGTGTCCAACAATAAGTGCAGGGGTTTGGGGGGGGGGGGGGGGGTCTCATGGAAAGTGGGAAAAAATCTGACGGAAATCTGGAACGGCTTCATTAATGCTGAAGGGTATATACGTGTCTTATGCATCTCTGTTGTTTGTGATTGTGTGGGATAATACATTTGTCCATATTCAAATCAATTGTCATCCACGTTTCAGACAACTCACTAACTCTATTTTTTTTTCACAGCTTATCAGGCAGTTTGAAATCAAACCCGACCCCACACTGGGAGAGCTGAAATCCATCAGCCGCACAGTTCTGATACCAGACAAACAATTAAATTTGCACTTTGTGGACAGAAGATAAGAAAAGACAGCAGACTGAGTGATGGTGGTTTGTATTAAGTCAGTGAGACGGGAGCAGAGGATTTTAAACCTTTGTAATCACAAATTGAAATGCCTAAACGCATCCAATTTTAAATGTTGTATCATCAAAGTAATGCTATAAGAGTTCAACTTAACACTGTTCCTCTATGTATGTACTGCAGCAGTCAGCTTATAGTTCTGTATATCCATCCTCTCATAATCTCTTAGTGTACTTAGTGATATAATAATAATTCTTTATTTAAAACAGACAGTGCAGTTTAACATAGTCCAAGTATAAAACATAAAACTGATGTGCTGCACATAACATTACAGCTATAGCTAATTTTCAACAATTGTCCCTTGTTGGGCTTACATTCACAATACACAGAGTTAAAACATACATTTTCATGAAACCAAAATACACCATGAATACAGCTACAATTAACAGACAATGTAAAAACAAACAAACAAACCCCACAAAAAAAAGATTAATTGAAATCACTACAGCTCTGATTTCCCTTTAACTAACTTTTAACCTTCAATGTAAAGGAACTAACATCTGTAATCAATTTGATATCAGATGGAAGTGTGTTCCACAGATGGCAAGCCTTTATGGAAAACGCTGATTGTCCAAATTTAGATCTGCGATATGATATTTTGCGGTTGCCATTCACTATACTCCTAGTAATGCGATTACTATCTTGTCTTTGGATGTATCTATTAGACACTCTGGGACCAGCCTATTTATACACTTGAAGGGTAATTTAAGACAACACAAGTGATTGAAGCTCCTAAACTAAGTCAATTATATTTCTTTAAAATGTGACAATGATTCCACCAAACAGATTTTTTATCCATTATTTTCAAAGATTGATTATATAAGGATGCTGAACTGTAGATGGTGCTGCTTGAGTCCAAACTGTCATAAAATATGAAAAATGAGAGAATATCATGGAATGTGTGGAGATCAGAGAAATACTTTACTGCTATTGTTCATGGTCATCATCATTATCATTGCATTAATAACATAATCTACAGCATTGATATTGTATTCAGATGTTTAAACATATTGGCACCCAATTAGCCTTTATTACAGGTGCAGTTATAACCACTTTAAACTGTTGAGTTAAATCGATAATCTTAAATGCTTTGGAATGCTTTTCATAATCTTAAATGTTTATATGTAGATTACATTGCATTATAAAAGAAAGGCCTAACTCTGAGTACACTCTGTGCCAAAGTAGACAGGAAGCGCAGGCTTTTGCAGAGCGTGCTTGTGAAAGTGAAACTAAAGCAGAGTCTAAGTGTAAGTTACTTTGAGGAGCTGTTGGGAGGATGCTATTTGACTAACCAGGTTATTCATTGTTGTCTTTTATTCATTTATATCTTTTGATTAAGCTTTTAGTAGAGGTTCTTGATTAAAAAATGTATTCAACATGTTACAGATATAGTTTCAGTTAGGTTATTACACATAAGGATGAGCCTCTGGTCTGGTGGAAAGGTTACAAGGTTTAGCTGGTGAGGTGAGAGGTGAAACTGAGTGCATTTCAGGTTGACACATACACACCCACACACACACACACACACACACACACACAGTAGATAGACTCATTTTTAGGTGAGAGGTTAATCATATTTTGCTTGTGACTGCAAAATTGTGCCTACAAAAGAACAGTTTGTTGCAGAACTGCTGCTGATGTTCCAGACGATAAGCGAGCGTCCGGCAGCGACAGGAAGACACCTGGCATGGAGACGAGGCGATGTTGCTTTTTCAAACTGTGTTAAAAGTCATTGTGGTTTTGAAACTTATGCATGTGATGACGCATGAGGGGGCGTCATAAATTTCCCTGATGATATAAAAACAACTGATTGTGTATTGTTCGAGTGAGATCGATGCTGTCTGCGTACAGTGTTCATCTCCCACACGTGTGTTCATTAAACTCATCGTTTGACTCCACCCGGCCGGATCAGTGTTGTTATTTGGATTTCCTCCTGTATCCCTCCTCAATATTTGAACCCTTAACAAATGCATAAATAACTGAGGTGCTGAAGTGGGTATGTAATGCCGAGTTAACTTAAGACAAGTCAGATTAACCTTAACCATCTTTGAAATCTTCTTTGCATGCTTATCAAATTTGAGATGTAAATCTAAAATTATTCCTAAAAACTTAAAATCTTTAACCTCCTTTATTTTTTCATTCCTTTACGTGATTTGAAAATCATCAGATGAGCTTTTTCTAATAGAAAAACACATCTAAACTGTTTTTTTTTTTAATCAATTCAATAAAAGATGATTATTGTATATACATATAATGCAATGTATGACAGGTTTTATCCATCTGTGCAGTTTATTTAGTTTATTCAGTTATTGTCCTTGTCAGAGTTGAGCTGGGGAATGGGGGACAGGAGGCTATCCCAGCTACCACAGGGTGAGAGGCAGGGTACATCTTGGAGACATCGCCAGTCTGTTGCAGGGCTAACACAGAGAATCCAACAACCATTCATGCTCACATTCACACCTATGAGCAATTTAGAATCACCAGTCACCTTAACCCCACCAACTGAATGCCATTGGACTGTTGAAGGAAGCTGGAGTACCCAGAGAGAACCCACGCAAACACAGAGAGAACCCACGCAAACACAGGGAGAACATGCAACTCCACACAGAAAGGACTCCAGCCTGATGGTAGAGTCGAACTCAGGACCTTTTTTTGCTGTGAGGCAACAGTGCTAACTTCATGAAAACCTTTAACTGAGTTAACACTTTTTGAAGGAAACTAAAATGGCTACAACATTTTCTTTGTTAGAAGTTTGGAGAAAAAGGAGCAGCATGTGCTGGAAAGTGGGACAAGACAAAAAGAAAGTGAGCATGAGAGAGAGACAGAGAAAGAAAAAACGCTTTTTAATCTCTATATCACCTTGTACCTAAGCCACATGTCTGAAAGTACTCTGAAAGTATGTTATGAAACCCATGGTACACTCAAAAGACTGAATGAGGTGAATTGTTCAGTTTCTGTTAATTGTTTATCTTCATTTTACTCAAATTATATATCTTTGTTAAGGTAAAATGTTTTTCTGATAAAGTCTATGTAATTGTGTCTGTTATTATCTGCACAGTGTACTAATGTGTTAATTTATATGTTACGTGATCAAGCAAGTGAATTAGGATTGCTATATAAGGAAAGTGTTAAGCCTGATCTTAAAAGTAGAGATAGTGTCTGTCTTCTGAATCCAAACTGGAAGCTGGTTCTATAGAAGAGGGGCCTGAAAACTGAAGGCTCTGCCTCCCATTCTACTTTCAAATACTCTAGGAACAACAAGTAAGCCTGCAATGCAAGAGTGAAGTGCTCTAATGGGGTGATATGGTACTATAAGGTAATTAAGATAAGATGGGGACTGATTGTTCAAGAACTTGTGTGTGAGAAGCAGGATTTTAGATTGGATTCTGAATTTAACAGGGAACCAGTGAAGAGAAGCCGGTATGGGAGAAATATGTTCTCTCTTCCTAATCCCTGTCAGGACTCTAGCTGCAGCATGTTGGATCAGCTGAAGGCTTTTCATAGATGGGCTTTATTATTGAGTCAAAAAATACTGGTTGAGTTGTAGTGTTAAATGGAAGCAATTAATTGGCTTTTTCTAACGGGGAAATCTGAAGGTATAACATTTTCGGCATTGTTACTGAAGATACAAGAGAAGGTAGGTACAGATTATAAAAAGAAAAAAAGTGTGCTTCTTCTTCTCATGCATCGATCGGAGTCTCGGTTTTTATTGAAGTGTTGTCAGCTTTGGCTTTATCTGCCACCCTGTCCATAGCATTCGCCTCTGTCATACCAATCGTCTGCATGTTCTCCATATCTACGCCTCCTGCCACTGACTCCAAACCATACGTTGTGGCAGGTCTCCCTACCATGTTGCAAACTTTCCCTTTCACTCCTTTCCACCCACTCCACCCTGCCTGCACTCTCTTCTTCACCTCTCCTGTGCATCGCCCGTTGCTTTGGATGGTTGACCCCAGGTACTTAAACTTGTTCACCTTCAGTATTTCTGCTCCTTGCATCCTCACGGTTACATCTTGGGGGTAATCCAGCTCATTTACGTTCAGCGTGGATGCTGTCAAGGTCCTGGACCTCTTATATTTCTGTATGTCCGTCCTCTCATAGTCTATTAGTGTCCTCAGTAATATGTTTTAGTACTTCTGGTAATCTGGTTTTCATGTTGTTGCTTCCTTAGTTTCAGGGTCTAAAACCGCTGTCGGTTCTTATCGAAGTTCACCGAGATTCACCATCTTTCCTGAACATAAATCGATTTCTGTGGCAGGTAAAAGATTCAGGAAAGAGACTGGGTGCAGGAAATAACTGCTTGAAGTTTGTGCGGCTTTCCCATCGTTATTTTCAAGTACATTACATGGCATATACACTTACAAGACAATAAACCGACTTTGAAATGATGTAACAGTCTCACACAGTGTTACACAGGATAGTGTCCAGAAATAGAAGAAAGTTATGGAGGATAGCTGTGCAGCTTTGTAAGTATTTTTGTATCCAATAGAAAGACAGGTTAAAGAAAGGTTAAAAGCGGGCAGCTCTGTTGACTCTGGTCACTACTTTACAAATGATCCAGCAGGGGGAAGCATCATTGCATGAAAAGCCCTTTAACCTCACTTGACTACATACCCCAGAGATTCATTCACTCTGCAAACTCCTCACACCAGGGTTGAAGAACTAAAACTGAAGCGCTTGAAGGATTTTATGGATTTGAGAAATGCAAATCTTTTGTCTCAGTTACAAAGTTACAAATTAAAATACAGCACACTGGAAGATTGTATTGCTTGTTTTGCACTTAGTGTTCAACCAGCAATCAAAAAATCCATGTAATGAGCTAAAAAACTAAAACTTAAATTCTAATAGTAAAATTAATATTTCACAGGATTTCTTTTTAACTTTCATTGACTGTCTCCTGATATTTTTTACTCTATTGTGCTACTTAATAGCAGGATAGTATACTCAAAGCAACTAATTTTATACTTAAAGTACATATTGTGCAGAATCATCTACATTTCATAACTGAATGCACAGAGTATTAATTTAATGTTGCAACAGGACATGACTTTGATTACTTCTTTACTGCCAGGTAATTTTAAATAATGCAATTAAATTAAAGCTATAAAGTAAATGGTATGAAGTACAATATCTAATCAGCTACACTACATAATATTTTTAACATAACCTGGAGAAATCTGTGCATAAGGAGGGCTGAAAATCACTATTGGATGCCTCATGGAGCACTGCACTGCATCAAAACAGCCATAAACACTTGCACAAACCACTGTCTGTGAAAACAGTTCACTACGCTGTTCACAAATGCAGGTTAAAGCTCTATCATTCAAAGATGATAGAAAGGTACCACCAATGCTAAAAGGTATGCAGAGCTTTTAGAGGAACATACATTTGGATCCAGACGCATATTTCAATAAGACAATGCTTAATCAAATACTGCAGCTCTTCTAGCAGCATGGCTTCATAGTAGAAGAGTCTGGGTGCTGAACTGACCTGTCTGCAGTTCAGAGCTTTGAACAGCTGTGAACATTTGAAGGATCATGACATGAAACATGCGACAAAGCTGAACCAGGACTGTTGAGCAGCTATGGTCCTCTACCTGACAAGAATGAGACAACATTCATCTCCCAAAAAGTCCTTCAGCTGCTCTCCTCAGTTCCCATATTTTTGCAGACTGTAGTTCAAAAAAGAGGGGATGCTACACGATGGGAAACATGGCGCTGTCCCAACTTTTATGAGATGTGCTGCTTTCTCGGTTTCAACATTTAGTATGTTCTATTGTCAATAAAATATGGGTTTAAGAGATTTATAGAACATTACATTCTGTTTTTAATGTACATTTTACACAGTGACTCACAACGTTTTTCAGGAACTGGGGTTGTACTAAATAAAGCACATGTACATTAAAACCAGGTAATTATATTTCAGGGGGTGTGGTACTATCTTATTACAGTGAACTAAAACAGAACTTAAAAGTATGTGTGAAACTTTTCTTTAAATTTAAACTTCCTTAAAAGTACAAATGAAAATAAACAGGAAACATCCTTAGTTTTTGTCAGTCTGGTCAAATTTTCCAACATAACCAGCCTCAGGAGGCGTTACTGAGACTTTATAACAGCTGACACACTGTCTTATCAATATTGTTATTCTGCAGTTGTAGTATAATAGATAGTAAGTTAGATACTTTGATCCCACAGGGGAAAGTTTTGTGTTACAGTAGCATGATAAAGAGTAAAAATAGAACAGTCTACAATACACAACAATAAACAACAAGGTTAAAATAAAAGTGCCACACACAGGACCTCATACTATGAGATAGTGCAGGAATTTATGTATTTACAACAGTGATAAAAAAAAAACAAGGAAAGTATAATTGAAGTTAAGTGAAACAGTTAAAGTAAGACTGACATTGTGTAAGAAGGATGTGCAACTTGTATTATTAAATAATATGCATGCTTTAAATCTATAGTGTAAAACAAGCTGCATGCCAGTATAATACTAAAACATGTCCTGGCAGGTGTGTTCACCTGTCACAGGATGCAGCGTCATCCCTTTTTAAATACACATTAAAGAATATGTCAAACACTGGAACTCATTAAAAGAAACAAAAAAAAGCAGTGGAATAAGTTTGGGCCTGTACCACCTGATGCCGCCAATCTCTGGACACACCCCTGCACATGTTTACCTGGAGGTCAGATAATTACCCCGGGGAAGGCGGAGGGAGAGCATTGGTGTGGATTGTACCTGTTAGGACAGAAATGGACGTGTTTCAGTCTTTACAGTAATGTAACACAGCTAGTGTGTACTGTCCGAATAAATGAAGTGAAGAGAGAGAGCGAGAGAGGGAGGGAGGAACACCTTCAGTGTTTAAGGCTACCTGTTCGTCCTCCACAGTCTGCAGTGGGAAGCGCTCAGTCTGCGCGTGCGGGCGAAAACAAGTGCGACAAACTCCTGGAAACTTCTCCGCGCCCCAAACAGCGCACAGTGATGCCGCACAGACTGCGCCGATTCACGATGCGTTTAAGCGGAATGAAGCAGTAATTAGTGCGCCTACAGCTGCAGCAGTGGCGTGAGAGAACAAGGGCACCGAGTGCTGGGAGTCTTTGAATGGGTTTGGACGTGTGCGCTCTGGCTTTGCTCGGATGGGATGCTCGGTGAGCTTCATCTGCTGTGAAGAGGACTTTCTGCAAATGCCTGTTTACCACCATGGGGAGGAGAAGAAGAAAGGAAGCCCGAAGAAGGTAAGGAGAAGTTGCCAGAAGGGGGGAAACGCGCGGGTGGCCAATGTGCGCAGACACGAGTGGGCGTCCAATTTTAGCAAAAGAACAGACAGGGCTTGCCTGCGTGTTTGTTCAGGTTGTTTTCGCTGCAGGCTCGGTTTGTTTATTTGCTTACGCGTGTGTGTATGTGTGTGTAGTACATAAGCCAGATGACTTTCTTTATGTAGGACATCAGATAAGACTTATCGACCTTTGGTTCCGCTTGCTAAAGTCGATTGCAGGCAACATCAGATTCTCTCCAGCAATAAGTCACCCAGTGAGAGCAGGATATATCCAGTGCTCCTTAAATGAACAAGAAACAGCCTGTTCACGAGCATCAATCCAGGTTTAGTGTGCGTCTAATTCCTGCGTTGACATTAGGCATTCAAACACTGCTCCTGGGAGGAAATGAGGTAAACCATTCACTACAATGGATGCCAAGGGCAACTCTGAAAAGTCCAAGTTCAGTCATGCTTTTAGTCCATGACAAAAACACGCATCAAAGGAGCTACCTGTGGTGATGTCATGGAAATAATTTACATTTTCTTTCTCTTACCCTCCGCTGCTGTGTCTGCGGTGGTGGAGCCTTCAGAGTAGCTCAGTAAAGGGTCAAGTTTAAATCACAAGTTAGCGTGGCTGTGACCTGTGCCACATCAACACTTTTAGATATGTTTGAGCCAGTCTTTCAGCCGCTCTGAGAAGATAAACTACCCACCTCTCAGCACCTCTCTGACAGGAAAATCAACTTTGAGCTGTAGGCTCTCTTTGAAGATCAGTCCCGATGCCAAACTGCAGCTGCGAACAGCCTCCGGTTGGTTTGGTGTAATTTAGAGGTAATCAGGAAGTTTTCCAAAGTCTGACCCCCCAAAAGTTAATATGGTTTTAGGCTCTCTGCTTAGAATGAGCTATAGTGCTGTGCAAAAGTCATAAGCCACCCATCATTTCTTCTAGGCTTTCTGAAGGGTTTTCAAAGTTTTTCTTTGGACACTGGCTGTGACTCTTTTTTCAGTCCAGTCTTTGTACCTGATCATTCTCAGAGGAATTTTTTAAGGTCATTCATAAACTACTGTATGTGTGAAGTTAATCTTGAGTCTAACTTATCATACTTTTAGCGTGATGAAAATAATCTGATACAGCTTTTGCACTTATGATACATTTTAGTTACTTTCAAGATCACATGCCCGTGTCAGCCTCTTTATTTGCATTTTCTTCCCTTTTCTAATCTTTTTCTGCTGTGATCAGATATTTCTAACCTGTAGCCCTACAGATAAGCTCAAAAGGTGCTTCTTGCTCCAAGGGTGGGAGTTATTTAACAGTCTTTTCCCTCTTTCTTTGTATTTGTTCATAAATTTTGCGTTTCTGCAATCAGAATCTGGCAAATCAAGACCTCTGTGCTCTCTTGTGATCACATTGTGATGCACATTCTTATACCCCTGTGCAGCCTGCAGATGTGTGGATAAATGCATGCTTGTGCCGGTATGATACACACTGCTTCTTTCTCGACCTCCCGAAGCGCTGCTGGCAACTGTTTACATCAGCCTGTGTTTCTAAAACCTTTGTTGTGGCTCATGTGTCGGGTCTCAACATGAATTGTATGATGTCCTGGATCCATAGAGTGGAGACAAAATTTTAAGTTTATTGAGAAAATCAATTAAAAGGAACAAATAACGTTGCGTGGAGGTATTCTGCTTCTGCAGGGCCTGCTGGCTGAGTGAGATGTTCAAAGGGTCATTTAAGGCTTTGCTAGGTGCCATTGATGGTAAGAAGCAGTTCCAGTTTCGCTGGAAAAACAACCAACTTAGATATCTTTCCACTCTGGTCCTTAGAGCCTCCCACTGTCTGAGAAGCCTCTGTTTAAATGATGGTGCGAGTTTTTCTACTTTAAATGTATATATTTTGATTATGTCCAGTGCACCAGCTTTGGCCCAGTTCCGTTTCGGCTTTTACAATATGTCTAATATGTTCGCAGTCGTTATCATTACTTTCTTTCTTCTTGGTTTTTATTGCTAAGGTATCTTATGTGCTTTTCTAAAATGTCATGAAAGTTAACAAACCTGAACTTAATTTCCATGAATGCTGTTTCATTTTGTTTTGGCTTCTAACAAAGTGAATAATTCCGCTCATCTCATACTTGCTGTTGTGTGGCGTTTCCTGAGTATCTGAGAGGGTTTTGGGGCCAGACTGGATTTGACGTGTGTATTTCTACACACTTTTGCTCAAATTAAGCATTTAGATGTAGGTTCCCCAACATTGAGTGCTGTTTAAAGCCAACTAGCTTTAAGTAGAAGTGGCTGATAAGGTCCTCCAGCACCATGTTTGCTCTGCTGCGTGTTTACTAACCACACTTCGAAGTGAAAGCAGATGTTTCGTGTGCAGGTGCAAATATCTGTGTGACTTTTTCAGGACTCTCTCAGTAACGGACAATGAAATGTTCTTTGTCGTAATTTTTACTTTTTTTTCTTTTTTAACAGTGCTTCATCAAGTCTGTTATTTCCATTTATTTTCATTCTTTCAAAACAAGGAAGAAGAGAGAAGTGGGATCACAAATTTCCCCACGTGTGGGACTAATAAAGGTTATCTTATCTTATCTTATTTTGGAAATCTTGGAAAAACACCTGAATTAAACTGAAAAGAAAGAGGCACAGGCTAACTGCAAATTCCTGCGAGGGTGTCCCAAAGTTGCCACTGTGTTGTAACCTATGCCTTGTAGTTAAGTGCATGTGGCATTCTTCTGTCAAACACTTATTTGTGCTTTTTGATTTCTTTTTTAAATTCAGACTATTCAACAATCTTTCCATCTAACATGCTGCAACTGCCGCCCTGGTGGGGAATCACCAGATGACACCATGTGCATCAGTACTGTGGAAGGAAAATCCTTTAATCTCTTAAATAATAGGCATCTATTGCCCACCATAGCACAGACACATACTTTATATTAACCAGTGTAATCCTGTGCTGCTTGGAGGTAACACTACAGACACATTTTTAGAGCATCTCGGGTGACTTTTCCTGGATGTGCTGAGCTGCCAGTGGTGCACACAAGCAGCTGGCACTGAGGCGTTTAGGGCTGTGGGCGCACTAAGAGCTGTGGGAAATGAATGCCCTGACTCTGCCAGCAGAGCTGTGGCTCCAGTAATGAAGTAGTGCCAAAGCGTTTAAAATAGTCACTCAAATGAGGTAGCCAAGTGTCAATCATGCTGAGTGTAAACAATCAGCAGTCGCTTGAAGGAGCGGTGAAGAAGAAGCTCTAAAAGGGTCCATGTGTGAAATCCTGCTGTTCCCTAGTTAGTATAGCTTGAGTGTTAAAGAGAAACTTGGTTAACAAGCATTTTAAGCTGTAAACTGGACTAAAAGTTGTCGACCTTTGTGTTGAAAACCTTTGCTTCCCAGAGGGTTTTTTGCATACCATTTGTTTTCCTTTTCATGTCTATGTGTGCGTTGGTGGTGTACTCAGGTGCACACAGATTACTTTACGTGTGATGCTTGTGGTTTGTTTTCCTTATGAAGAAGATAGTTTTGGCTACACCTGTCAGCAGTGCTCAGGGAAGCTCAAGGCACCGAACTTTGAAGAGCGATAACGATCGAACAAAATATAAAATCAAGACTTTGATCTAGATGAGGGGGAACTGAGATTGTTTTGCTGCGAGGTGCTGTGATACAGTGGGAACACATGCACCGACAGATGATTGGCAGAGGGATCCATCAAAAACAACATAAACTGTGATTTCTTTAGCTCATTCAATCAAATGACCGATGAGCTTATTCAGTGGAAGTCTAAGATCTGCAAGAATTGCTACTCCTTCTAGACTATTGGTGAGATTTGACTGAAAGGGAGTAGTCATGGTAGGTATTCAACTTATTGGGAAAAAAGCTCTACTTTTAACCCCAGAACAACATCCAAATAACTGCAGCCCTCACTTGCCTCGGTTAAGGTCATTGTTCATGACTCCAACATAAGAAGGAGACTGGGCAAAAATGGCCTGCATGGCAAAGTTCCAAGACGAAAACCACTGCTGAGCTGAAGCAACATAAACATTTTGCTTTGCTAGAAAACATCTTGATGATCCACAAGAGTTTTGGGAAACTGACGAGACAAAAGTTGAACTTTTTGGAAAGCGTGTGTCCAATTATATCTGGTGTAAAGGTAACACAGCATTTCAGAAAAGGAACGTCAAACCAACAGTAAAACATGGTGGTGGTAGTGTGATGGTCTGTTTTGCTGCCTCAGGAAGTGGAAGACTTGCTGTGGTAAATAGACCATGAATTCTGTTCTCTACCAAAAACATCCTGAAGGACAATGTCCGGCCATCTGTTTGTGACCTCAAACGTGCACCTGGGTTCTGCAAAAGGGCAATGATCCAAAACACACCAGCAAGTCCACTTCTGAATGGCTTAAGAAAAACAAAATGAAGACTCTGGAGTGGCCTACACCTTCATTTATAAATTGTATTTTGTGTTTATTCGTGTTATTTTTGTCTAATATTTAAATTTCTTTGATGATCTCAAACATTTAAGTGTGATAAACATACAAAAAATAGGAACTCAGAAAGGGGGGCAAACACTTTTTCACACAACTGTAAATCCAGCATGATAGCTAAGCTTTTGTCTCCAAAATATACAACATGTTGGTGGTCAAAATACTATAGGCAAAGCGAAAAACATGGTGTTCAGAAACCAAAGGGTGCCTGCATATAGTCTATGGAGCAAACTGTAAAAAGTTCTTGTCCGGTAAGGCTAGATATCAAGAGCTGTCTAACAGCTGAATGACCAATCATGGCAGAGCTTTCCTCCTGCTGATCCAAGCTAGCACCAACCCTTTCAGTTTGACTGACTCCCAGAAGCAAGTGCTAAAGTAACCGCATCATATAAAACTTTGGCAAGCTGCCTCCAGCTCAGAATAGCCAATTGAATTCCTGGTGACAAGTGGTGAGCAGCTGATGTGTTTAAAAAAAAAAAAAAAAAAAAAAAGTAGCTCTACAGCAAAACATTATCTTGCTTTATTTGTTTTTTAACTCTTGAAGAGCTTCTGATATTGAGAAAAGCTGAGAGAACTGAACATATATTACTGTAGTTGAGTGTCCTAAATGTCTTTCTCTTATTTCCTTTCTTTAGTTTCTTCCTCTCCTTTGGCTCCATATGTTCATGAAACAGACTGCACAATGGTCAGTTAACTTGCACAAGTGTCTACACCTCAGCTTAAACTGGAGGAAATCCACATCTATTTGTAGGCTATTTTGTCCTTGTAATTGCCCTGCCTTTTAAAATATGCTTTTTGTGAAGCCAGCCAGGGCACACCCTAAGAGATACTTAGCAGACCAAGCCATGTGGGTATATTAAGAGTGGATTCATCACGTGGAGAGAAACATGACTCCATTGCAAGGTCTATTGCTATGTATGCTGCTTTGTCAAGTGGGTTATTGTTTGGTGGCACGTGCCATGCACACCAGATAAGCTGGCAGTAAATTGAGCATTGCAGTGGTAGATGGCCAAAGAGGCAATTTAAATACTTTGCACTGGAATCAAAATAAAGTTGCTCTGTAAATGAATTCCATGCACAATTGGTGTTTAAAAAAACAACAACAACATACATTGGGTACATACAGCCTGCACATTTGCATGTAAACAAAGTATGCTTTGTTAGCATGAAAGTTGATACATGTTGCCAAAGGCTGAGCACTGCTAAGATTGGGGTGTTTAAATATAAATTAATGTATTTCTGATGACTAGTGCTGAATGGGAACAGCTGGGTTCATGCTCTTTTTTTTTTTTTTTTTCCTTTTTTCTTTTCTTTTCTTTTTGGCTTAGCGCTGCCTTTAGAGTCTGCTTACCTGTTTTATAAATGCCCAGAATCCACTGTCTGGCTTCTGTTAGGTCCACCAACATCCTGGAGAAATATCTTGCTGGTGCTGCTGTGTACTTTGGCTGCCCAGGCAGGCAGTGAACAGTTTGTTTTAGCTCCTGCCCTCAGAGCAGCTTTGCCTTGCAGTTCTATACAGAAAGGAACTCTGGTTTGGTTGTGTAGGCCCAGATAACCGGAACAGTTAGTTCAAAGCAGAATAAGAATTGATCTTGACCATTTCTTAAATTACTGATCAGTTCTGCATTCAGAAGGAAAACATATTGCTCATATAAATTAAACCTCGAGCTTTATTTCTTTTAACTGGTTGTCCCAACGCTGGCAGAACTGTGACAGCTAGCAGTGAGTCTCTCTCATCTCTGTGATGGAAATTTGGCTCAGTGTTCTTTGCAGAATTGTTTTAATTCAGTCAATCGGGAGAGTTTTTGAACATGAACGGCTTGTTTAAGGTCATCCCACAGCATCTCGGTTGGATTGAGGCCACTCCAAAATCTTTTGAGCCATTCAGAGGTGGACTTGCTGGTGTGTTTGAGATCATTGTCCTGTGGCATAACCTCGGGGGGGTGAGTAACTTTTTCAGACAGGATCCAAGTAGGTTTGGATATAATTTAGGATTGGCAAAGGTGTTTTCTTAAGCTCAGACCATTAGTACTCGTGAGGTTGGGGCATGAACCAATTTTTATTAGGTGGTCCCTATGTACAATACTGCTGACTAAGAATTTAGTGGGTACTTTTGACCATAAAGCCCATCTCTGGCAAGTTCCTGCCAGTTCACAGCCTAAACTGTAGGATGTGGTAGGAGTTGAGGAGGCCAGCCGTGGAGTCGTGCACATCTGGAGATCTGCACAGTAGCCATGCAGGGCTGAAACCACCAATCTGTTGAATGACAGAGGAAAGTGGGAGGTCATTGGTGAAAGAAGGGAGGCAGCCACAAGAAACTGTTTCAGATTTTTACCTCACAGATGTATTTTACTTCTTCTAAACAGATCTTGTGGACAAAAGTCTCCCTCTGTGTTATGTTGACTAGCTAATAAATGATGAAGGGATGAAACCAGCGTTTTCTGAATAACCCAGCAGGCGGTCACTCACTGGCTGTAGTAAAAAGTGTAACGTATAAAACGTCTATTGAAAAAAACATCCTGCTTGTTAATTGATTTATGATCTCATTATCCCATTGCTAGAGAGTAATGGTCTTACTCTCTAGTTTAAAGTCTAATTTACAACAGCATGATTGTGAGCATGATGTTCATTTGTAAACTGCATGAAAAAGTGGGGTATTTTTTGGTGGCAGAGTTCTTACTGTGCTGACCTGCACAATGTCTCCAGTTTCTCAGTCAAAACAGGGAAAAAAATGAACAAGATTGATGGTTAAAATATACAACTTGATTTATTTTATTTTATTTTTTTGGAGAGTCCACAAACCAGTGGCTGACATAAGGAATGTGTAAGGAATATCACAAAGCCCACTTGCTACAGTAGTTATTGGTTTTTTTTTTCCCCTCTGGTTTGGATTTTTGTCTCATATTTTCCTTTAAAGTTTCCCATTATTTGGTTTGATCAGAGTTATGTTAACTTATGAATTAACTGCTGTTTTAAAGAAGGCTTTAACTGGATGTTGGTTGCTGATGCTGTGCCGATGCTCTTCACGGTCAGTGCTGCTGTTGTTTTCATGTTAACTGGTTAAGTCAAGGAAGGCTGAAAATCTCAGCCCTTTTCTGGCTTTTTTATTCCTCTTAGAGTTAGATTAAAGGTGTGACAATTAAACTGAATTAAAATGAAATTTCAGTGTTGGATTTGACATTTAGCATGTTTTCATTCAGATTTTCCTTCTGCATTTAAATCAGTACATTTTTCTGTGAATCCAGACTTGTCTATAGGACTTTCATAAGTACTTTTTAAAATGCGAAACAAGGTTGTGTTAGTAGCCAGTCTGACACCAGTAATATGCTGGACTGCTCCTTCCTTAAGAAATGAATCCTCATTTCATTTTGATGCCTGTCAGGTGCTGCTCTCAAACTCCCCTATTTCTGAATTCCCACCAAAGTGTCAGATGGCAGGCGGGGGCTTTCCTGGCATTTGAAAGTTTTCGATAAAGGTATGCGGTGAACTGAGAGTTACCTGCTGCCCCATATTGCATTCCAGTGAATGCATTCGCTTTGGGAAACAGTGTGTCCTCTGTGCCGTGTCTCTGGGGAGGCCTATCATTTCACTCCTACCTGCCGGCACTGACCTGCACATGGGCTACAGAACAAGACCCTCTCTGTGTGTTCCTCTGTGGAGAGGTGCCCACTGTGTACTTGACCGGGAAAAGGGCGTGATGCCTCAGCAAAAGTTAACCCCCATCATTTTCCCTTTTTAATGCCTGCACACACAGGAATTTAACCTCTTGCAGACATTTTATTCTGATGCTGCAAGCTTTCAATGGAGCATGTGACAATCTGGACTGAATGATTTATTGTCTTCGACTTCAAGTTGTTATGCAAAGGATTTAGATCAGAAGATGACAAAGGCAGTAAGTTTATCCTGATATGTGAAATTCCCGTCTCTGGGACTAAATAAGGCTATCTCATCTCATATTGCGAATCTTGATATAGTGAATCTGTTCCCCTCAAATGAGGCACTTTTAATGACTCTCTGTCTCTTTGCATCTTTATCAACAACCCAATAAACTTTGCAACGAATACCATGAGTCAGGAGTTCTTCGAGTTGATGATCTGTCCCTGGCAACAAATTCATAATGCAAAACTGTCAATATCAGGAAAGAGTGAGCATGCTACTGGCCGGACTCCTAACCTGATGTGTTACCCAGTTATGTTAATAACTGGTAACAAATTCATAAATTTATATTCTATCAGTGTTTCGTGTTACAGTAGATCCTCCATCAGTATGTTAATCTGTCAAAGTGGCGGACAGCCTTGAGTTTTTTTTATTGACAGCAGAAAACATTTGGCTAATGCAATCTCTAACATCATTTTCAGGCCTGGATTTGTGAACTCTTCCAATGAAAACTGGTGTTTGTTCGTTTGGTTGTATCGGGACACCTGGTTTTTATCGTTATGGTGCTCGACAGGAAGGACAAATTTGAGGTAGTTGGAGAGATGGAAGGAATTTTTTTAAGAACTATAACTGACAGTATAAACATTAAAGAAAATTTATTCAAAATGCAAAATGCCAATAATATTTTGAATAACGTAATAAAATAAATGAACTTTTTAGCTTGCAGGATCTTCTAAAGTGCTCTGCTTCTTTAAATTAGTACAGTTAATTCAATGAGAATGAGTTGCTGTACACCAAAACAAAACCAGGTGCAGTAGATTTATATAACTTATATTTATATAAGATCTCGAAAAGCTCATCCACGCCTTTGTAACGTCGAGGCTAGACTATTGTAATTCACTTTATTGTGGTCTCCACTCTTCCCTTTTACAGAGATTACAGACAGTTCAGAATGCTGCAGCTCGCATTCTAACTAAAACCAGCAAGTTTGCCCACATTACTCCTGTCCTTGCCGATCTGCACTGGTTGCCTGTCAAATATCGTATTCAATTTAAAATTTTGTTGTTTACTTTTAAAATTACTAACAACACTGCACCCAGCTACCTTAAGGACCTTTTAAACCCTTATGCTCCTGCTAGGGCTTTAAGGTCATCGTCACAGTTACTGCTGGCTCAGCCCAGATCTCGACTTAAGACTAGAGGTGATCGATCGTTTGCTCTTGTTGCACCTGTGCTGTGGAACAATCTCCCGATTGGCATCCGGGCATCTGATTCTATTCATTCTTTTAAATCACAGCTTAAAACATATCTTTTTAAACTTGCCTTCTCCACCTTTTAATTGCTGGTTTGTTTGTTTGTTTGTTTGTTTGTTTGTTTGGTTGCTGTGACCTATTGACCTCTTGTATTAATTCCCTCCTATCTTTCTATTGGTGTCTTTTATTATGGTGGTACAGCTTTTATCTTGCTATTACCCATGTGCTGTAGTCATTCTTATTGGTAGCTTCTATCTATGAACATAACTCGTTATTTTTATTTATCCGTTATCAATGTTTGAACCTTTTATTGTTTTATGTAAAGCACTTTGGTATGCCCAAGGCTTTTAAATGTGCTCTATAAATAAAGATTGTTGTTGTTGTTGTTGTTGTTGTATAACAAAACAGGTTCGCTAGACGGGTATGTTCTCGTTACTACAATAACAAGATATCAACCCTTCTCTCTTTTTCACTCATCTCTATGATTATTCTTATAACTGGCTGCTGATTTGTATCTGGCTCTGGTATGATAGCTGTAGCTTTAGCCATTTTGCCTTTGTTAGGTTCTTTAAGATAAACGTCTGATTAGGTCCGTTGTTATGAACGTTTAGAGTTGATGAATGTTAGGATGTGGCTGTGAGTGTGCACGTGACTATTTGCCTGTGTGCATGAATGAGACACACTGGCTTACAGTCAGACATACATGATGGTCATCCATCCCAAAAATTGATGCCCACCTTCATGTTTTCAAAGCTGTCCAGTGGGCCAGATTGGAGTCTTTTCTAGGCTGATTCTGGTCCCCGGGCCTTATGTTTGACACTCATAATTTACAAAATTGAGTTGCATATCCATCTTACATTAACTTTTTGTTCAGATATGAAGCAGAAGGAAAGATTTGCTTTAATAATAGCGAATCATAACTATTTGCCGTTAAATATCAAATGTAGTATTAATGCACGCACATCAAAAAGTTTTTATGTCAACAGCAGGCGTGTAATTATCCGACTTTTGGCCTTTTCTTTCTTTTGGGAGTCAAACAGCTTTCTACTTTCAAAGCCTTGCAGGCAGAGGATGTGTGAATCCGATGAGCGGATATTTCTTTTCCAAATAGCCTTTCAGGACATTACTGATGCAGCGATGCGTGACGTTTGCCACAAAGCCTCTGGAACGAGAAGATAAAGGGATACAAAATGAGCTTCTTAAAGTGTCTTTAATTCACTTGGCAAAGCACAGTGGATAGAATGACAGTCGAAATAATAGATTAAAGCAGAGAGCAGCTAAATTTTCCCTCCAGAGTCCCAGTTGTTTGCTTCTTTTCTTAGAACGTAAAGCTGAGATCTTACTTGCACCTCGGCCTCGGACCTTGTTGCAGCAGTGCTACATAATACACACTGTTTGGTCTTATACCATCCAGCTTCGATGGCTTTGTGTAGCTGTGAATGTGGCCTTTTTATGCTCCAGTTTTGTTGATATTTTTTTATGTGTGTGTGTGTTTGAGGGGGGTGAATTTTCTTGTCTTCGCTCCTAAAACTTGGCAAGGCGATGTGGCATTCGCTCTTGGCAACGTCGAAATCCCACAAAGTGTCGCTCTGGGGGCTTTTGTAGCCATTCACAACGCTTCCGAGTGATGGACAGGCAGCTCGGCTCTCCCAGGTCGCATCCTTTTTGCCTCAAAATGTGTCTTTTGTTGATATTTGTGCCTCCTCTCTTTTCCCGGGGTCTTTTCGCCAAGGTCTGATGCCACAGGGCTCCAAGGGTAATTACTGTGACAGTGGAGCAAAAGTTAGGCTGGGCTGCCCAGGTCGCCCAATCATGTTTTCATCATCAGGAGAATGTTTTTCTTTGGGGGCGTAATAACCCCCCCTTGACATGCTGCATTTACTCTGAATACACACAGGAAGAAAGACCCCAGATTTTTTTCATCTCTCCATTTTGCACTAATGTTTGTAACAAGCTGAGGCAGATCTTTGTTGCCAGTTTGCCTTTACTGTTTTCATTTCTCTTTCCCCCCCCCTTTTTTTTTTAAAGGGATAGATTTCCTCACTTACACATCCCTCTTAGGAGGAATATCATAGGTATTTGCTCTGGAATGTGGTTTCTAGACTGTAAAAAAACAAAACAAATAAGAAGGCACAATTGGTATGATGAAACGTCACCATAAAGTGTCCAATAAATATAAAAAGTGTTTGTATAGAAAGTATGTAACTCTGTAATTGGACACCAGTCCTGTAACTTCCTCACACTGACGCATCAAGCTGTGTCTTTATCCATATTCCTGTAACTAAAAAAGCGTTGTTTTTTTGTTTTGTTTGTTTGTTTTTGTCTGTTTTTTTTACATGTATGGTGGCTTTCAGGGCCCTTAATGTAACAACAGGGGACAACGGTAGTTTGTTCTGTCGTGAAAGCTTGTGCAGTTATTATTAGTAAAATGCGAGCAGAAACTCAGTGGCCCGCCATTTAAAAGGAGAGAAAAAAAAAAAAAACAAGAGAAAAAAGTTGCATGTTTCACGTTCCTGTCCTGATCCCTGTTAATGAGAGCAGGCGTGTCCCACCCCGTGCACAGGGCAAAGGAATCTTTAATTAAATCACACTCTTGGACGCGATGCTGCACATTTGTTACACGCGCCTGAAACCCTACACGACCACGACGACATGCCGCGCATTTATGTCACATGGGCCGGCCGGGAGTTTATTTAGGGTGGCTCCAAGGCCCGTGTTCACACTAAAGCTGAAAATATAGTGATTCTATTTAGATTCACACGTGTGGGATGATTAAAATGATATCTAGATGATTGGAATGTGTCTGCAGACTTTTTTTATGCTTTTAGTTCGCTATCCTTGTCATGATTCCAGCTGCATTTGTCTACTGCAGGCAGGGCTGTAAATGGCACTGGGACTAGAGATTTTGGGCATTGGTGTCTTATAAGGCTGCTCGATTATGCAAAAAAACATAATCAAAGTTATTCTGATCAATAGCTGATTATTTGACATGATGATAAACCAGCCTGTTTGCATTTGCAGGTGGTTGGATACGGCAGTTTTGTTTCCAGCCATTAAGCACAACTTGTCTGTGCCATGTTGTAGCGGTAACACAGATTGCTCGCTTCCCAGTCTTCACATGTGGCTGCAGAAGATCCCCTGTCACAAGTCAGAATATTTTATTTCCAAAAGAGCTGTTTTTAGTGCCTAACCTAACCAACAAGTAAAAGCTAAAGTACGAAATAATTGGTAATTAAACATGCACTGTAAAGACAAAAGTACTGGGCACCTACAGATTACACCTACAGGAGCTGCTTGGCCATGGAAACCCATGCCATGAAGCTCCCGGCACACAGTTTCTGTGCTGATGTTAATGCCAGATGAGGTCTGCAGTTACTGAGTCAGCAGAGCATTGGCGACTTTTATGCTCTATGCACCGCAGGACTTGAACACGCTCTGTAACTTATACATGGGTGAGTTCCTATGATTCCCAAACAACTCAAAGATTAAGTGACTGTGCATCCCGATACTTTTGTCCGTAAACTTACTCCGTGTATGAAAGTCAAGCGATGCAACTGCAGAGTATAAAACCTTTAACTGTAACATCTTATGCTTACCCCTGTGATGCTGGCGATATCTGACAGCATGTTGAATAACCCCGTCATATCATCCTAAACAGCGCTGTTGTAAAACTTGCTACTCTTGCTAACCTTTAAAAACATATGAAAGAAAACGTTTATCTAAGAAGAAAACTTACATTTCAAAAAGGAAAGCGATGAGATAATGGACAAATCTCAGAATCCTTGGTCTGTTTGACTGAGCCCAGACTGCTGAAGCCTCATTTATGCACTGGATGAAGTTTCTAATGCATTTAGGACATAGCATAGAAGAAGGACACTCTTTTATCCTCCATCTCTCACTCTGAAACTCTTTAGAACTGTTCAGTGCCACTCAAGCAACACCCTTGAAAGGCATTATGGATATTAGACTCAGATTTCCTTTATTTTTAATTAAGTATGAAAACAGTATGTATTTAATTGGACGTTTTAGTAACTGAAATATTTATTATTATTATTATTATTGGCTAAGTTTCGTTTCTTTGTGCATTGCCTCCTGATTCATCTTGTTTTTATTTGTATGGGACAAAGACAACTGTGCTTCATCCCACGCATCAAAGCAAAGGAGGAAAAGAATACATATGGCAGTAAATGGCTGTAAAAGCCTAAAAGCATTTGGCTTTAATGCAGGTCTGGTTTCGTTGATTCTTCATGGACTTTCCCAGACTGAAAGAATGACATATTGGATTACCTAAATTGAGGGGTTTTACCCTTTAATCCCACTTCATTTTACATCACGATAGTCACAGGAGTTCTCAGAACATAATCTGCTGCTTGTTTGCCTCCTGCGTGCCTATCTGCCTTGGCAGCTTTGTGGCATGACTCTGAAAATAGCCTGAATACCTCCACCTTATTGTGTTGTAGTGTTAGGTCTGTGTATCAACTCTGACTGGAGGCTAATATTACTCTGGGTATGCAAGTAATATCGTACTTGTTGACATGGGATAATGAGAATGACTCATAGTTACATAAGAACAGAGTTGTACTAATCTTATACTCGCACTATACTGCCCTGAACTGTTATTCTGCCATTAAATGTGCTTTATTTTGACTGATGTATGTCTGCAGTTGCAGTTGTACCGTAAATGCTAATTAATTGTTGCAGCAAAGTGACATTGCATCACATTTTTTGGGTTCAAAAGACAAACTAAATCTGTTAACTTTCTGCACGCCATCTTTCAGGGAAATCTTTGCCTCCTCTTTTCTCAGATAACAATAATGAATTTAACAGTCTAATGTTAGATAAAGTGCCTTTAATGGTTTTAGATGAAGCTGAACAAGTTGCCTTAATGGCTGCATTATCAGCGAGCAGCTCCCTCCACCGCGACACTGTTACTTATCGCCTCACTGCATAGCATTCCTCTCTCTGCACTTTCACTTTTGTGGCACATTCCTGAGATCCCTTTTGTGCTATTGTCTTATATTACTGCTAAGCTCCACCGTAGCCAAGCCTTTAACACATGTGCATTCTTAAATTTAGACTCTGGGATTAGCTCTCAGCATGTCAGGGTCTTTTATGGAGTAAAAGAGGTGAGCTGCCAAAACTGAGGCCCAGGGTACGCAGTCACACCTTTGAAAAAGAAAAGAAAAGACAGTTGAAAATTGATTTCTAAATCAGGTAATTGTGTTTAATTCTTAAAGGCAGTTTCCTGTGACACATGCTTAAACTTTCTACTATTCATTCATCCATGAAATAATACAACAGAGTGCAATAAGTCAAGATCAGGCATTTCAGAGAAAGCCTACATTAGTTGATGGTTCACATGATGTCTTCCTCTGCAAGCTGCTTTGGAACCCAAACTCCCCTGAAACCTGCATTCTTTCTACAAAACAAACACAAAAATGCAAACTTGATGTTCAGCTTGTAAATTATAGTAAAAGGATTAAGCAAGCATATTTTTTATCCACCTCTCGTTTGTCATGTGTGGTTTTAAAACATCAAGGTGGCCAAACGGCCCAAGCTTCACAGTAGGACTTAATCAGTGTTTGATATCTCAATGGCTGTGTCCAACATTTATGCACATTCATTGCTTCACTGTAGAGTCTGTTGTCACTGAATCCTGCTCTGTTCAGTGAGACTGTTTGAGACGCACAACAGAGCCATACCACTAAAATTAAACCATCAAGTACTGGAAATTGAGTACTAATCATTGAGGTGATGTGCCGGCGTTACTGCTCCATCACAGCAAAGACGTCTGGGTTTGAGGGTTTGAATCTGATCATCAGCTGAAGCCTTTGTGTGTAGTTTGCATGCTCTCCTCGGGTACTGTGGTGTTCTTCCACAGTCCATGGACGTGCATGTTTGGTTAACTGGTGATTTTAAATGAGATGTAGGTGTAAATATGAGTGTGTGTTGTAATCTGTGGCAGCGACCTGTCAATCACAGGGAGAGACCCCGCCTCTCTCCATATGAAAGCTGGGATAGGCTCCAGAAAACAGATGGATGATCCTGACTGAAGTCAGTAGTTCCTTCGACAAGAAGTGAAATTTCTGCAGAAACAGAGATGCCATTTTTATTTCTTAACTGTGAATTTTAATTTTTGGAAAAGCAGGTTCTAGCAGGTTTTTTTTTTTTTTTTTTTAAAGTAGATTTTCTAGCTTATTAAATCACTGTTGCATGCCAGGCTACATTAACATGAAAATGTACGTTCTGTGAGTTATAAAGAAACATTTTTGGCTATTCCTGCCTCCCAGGAGTGATGAAATTAATGTGAAGATGAATAACAAGAGTGACCCGAGGGCTGTGAGCCTAAATCTCAACAGTCCCTGGTGTTGTTTGGCTGAATTCACAATGTGTTTGACCTGAACAGATCTGGGTAAAGAAACTCCCGACAGCAGCAGCATGCTCTGCCAGTTAATGAGCAGCCTGAAAAGCAGAACAGGCCTTTCTTCCTGAACTTCCCTGTTGACTCTTTGAATAAATGCGTTTCTTTTGACACAAAATGACTTTTCTGTGCAGTGGGGAAACTTTTGGGCTCTTTATATCCATTTGAGTCAGAGCCAGCGTTATATGCTGTCTGATGCACATCTAACTGAAATGCCACCGTAGATCACCCTGCAGAATTCAAGTCCATTCACGCCTGCGAGTCTGCATAAATCAAACACATAGAGATGGCAGAAACCTGTTTGCGCTACATTATCTTAGACACTGGCCAAACATTTGGACTTCCACAACCCTTTTATCTGCCAGAGGAAACCATGTGACGCTGTTTGCTTGGCATCTGGGTGGGACACCACGACACTTTGTCCGCAGTCGAAGTGAAAGAAGAAAGGATGAACGCATTCCTTCTTTCAGACAGCGCCTTGTAGTCAAAACAACAGCAGAGTGATGCATTTTATCTGAAGATTTTCAGACCCTTCAAAGTGGAGCTCAGGTCTCCTCGATGTGGGTTTAATGATGCTGTGCTTTTTAACCAGCAGATGGGGACATTACCATTGACTGTTTTTGTACCTTAAACTGAGACTTACTCACGTAATTACACAAAAATGCCCATAGCTTCAAATTGAGGAATAATTACCATAAATTAAAGTGTTACTTATGGTGTGTTGATTGTATTTTATTTTATTTTATTTTGGCATTCAATTTGTGACATTCCTCTACGTCTATTAACCTAAAAACAAGGCTAATTTATGTGGCTGTGGTTTAGTCAGATTTGATTTATTTTATGTTGCTAAATGTTGATTGATGCGCAGGAACATGTGACGACAGTTAGGCTAAGCGAGCCCCACCCACTGTAAACCAGTGAGAGGAGCAGAGACAAAAATGTCCTGTGAAACAACAATAAATTCTTCTGACTTTGGCAGAAAATAGTTTGTTCATGCAGGAATGCATTTCTAAAGCCAGCACGCTGATTGAGGAAAAAATTTTTCAGGAGCTTAAATTACTTTTTTTTTTTTTTTTCTTTTTTTCTTTCCAAGCAAAGGGAGTGAGTCTGATGGTGCTGACGATGCATTTGCTTTGTGACTGTGACAAATGTGTCATGTAGCTCTTAAAAATAAGAATTATCAAGTTATAAAATGAAGTAAATGAGACACCCCCCCCCCCCCCCCCCCCCCCCTCCTTTCCTTCAGAAGAATTAAATGATTCCAGTATAAACACAGTTAAAAGCTCCCGTGCCGGGTTGATGGCTATGCTACGTCCCATCGCTCTCCTGCAAAGGTCTGTTTCTGAGAAGTTAATTCAATTAAAGCAGACAAAAAGACCACTGGCACCAATAAAGTTTGGGTGAAATGTGAAGCCATGCGATGGACACACACACAGTCTTGTGGCCAGTCAAGCGTGATTTACATTTGCATAATGCCTGGCTGCTGGGCAGGCTCGCCATCGCCATGGGTTACAGTGGGTGCTGCGAAGAAATGCAGCTCCATGTTCAGAGGGTGTATCACATCTAAGGCTGACAGGCAGGGTGTCCTTGCCACAACCACCACACACAGACAAATACACACAAACTTTTTTTTTACTTCTATAAGGTCTGCTGGTAATCTTAGCCTCATTTTTATACAGTGCAGTAACTGAAATCTATTTTTCAGTGTCATCAGTGTATAAATCTTAAGGCTAAAGGGTGGAGGCTGCAAACACTCTTGCATTTATGACTTTCTGGAAGTGTGACAGCACGTGCAAGGGAAACAAATGGCGTCAATGAAAATAAGATCTGAATTTAAACTGGAACTCTAAGGAATAATATATTGTTATTATAGTGTCATTTCTTTATAGATGGAGTATAAAATTGCAGTGTGTAAAATTTCACCGCTAGCTGTCAGTCAACAGTTCTGTTTTCTTAAGTCCCCAGTATACCTGCTGCGTTTGGTGTCTTCGCGTACCTGGTAACATCTTTGACATCCACTTCTGTGAAGGCAGAGGTAGTTGCTGTAGTATTACTGTGACCGATTGCAGAGTAATCTATTTTTCTATTAAATAAAGTTAAAAAAAAAAAAAATGACTGCACGTTTGAGAGAATTTGTTTTTAAATGTTTGTCTATTTTGACTGAAAAACTGGTGATGGTGTAAATGGTGTCCAGAAGTGGAGTCACACAGGACTAGAAACGAGTCAGTGACCACCTGACCTCTCACTAGGGAAAAGTGTGTAATCCATGACTGGCTGGTGAATGGATGTTGGCTGTCGGTAGGAGAAGTTGGTTGCATACAGGTGTATATCGTGCTGCATTGAGAACGTCTATGTGAATGCTTTCCTTGCTAGAAGGTTGTTGTGATTATCAACCTTCGAAGATGTCAGGATCTCTGCAATCGCTTGCAAGCTGCTTGAGCAGCGTAATTAAAGCTGTGAAACGCAAACCCAAAACAAAGTTGCCCATTTTGAAATGTTTTGGTAGAAATGGTAAGACAGAGCTTTTACTTTGAAGCTGAACGTTATCTGTTTTTGGTTGGTGCTGCACTTTCTCCAGATTCCCCACAGCTCGGAGTATAAGTGGTGAGTGTTTGCAGAAAACGCACCATCTTTCATGCCCTTTATGTTGAACTATGGCAGCCTAATAGCAATTAAAGCAATTACAAAAAGGTTTTTAGTTCAGCACCCTCTTTGACAGATTTCCTTCAGCAACAACTAGCCAACCAGTCGGGGAATACACATTGTCCCCTAGTGACCGGTGGTTACTGTGTTCTGTTTAACACACTTTTAGTTTTGATTGTGTAGAATAATTTAAGCACTCACAGTGAAGGTTAACATCTTATTGGTTGAAAATGTTGAAAAATGCAGAAACAGAAACTTTACAAAGGTTTGGAATTTGACCCAAAAGTCTCAGGTTGGTGCCTGGTGTCATTTCTTTTTTTTGTTTTATTTTTGTTTTGTTTTATCATCTTCATATTTTGTTGTTCTGCGGTCATATTTGGAAGTGAAATAGGGCACAGTAATAGAAATGGTCTTCTAGTGTTTATTTGAAGCAGCATTGCTATGTTTACAGTCTGAGCCTCTAACCATGTGGCTTCCTAACATTTGCATAGAGAGCAACATGTTCATGATTTCCGCCACTAAGACAGAAACTTCTGTCTTTCCTTAAACAATTAATCCATTTGGTGACTGTGGAGAAAAGAGGCCAGCAGGGGGCAGTCAGTGTTGTATTTTGTTATCTATATTAAAGCAAGAGCTGGCTTTTATGTGGGGTTCGTGTGGTTTAATCAGACATGACAAATGTGAGGTCATGCAACATGCACGTCCAATTTAAAGCCAGGCCTTCTGCCTTATCCGCAGCACACATGGCAGGGAGGACTACAAACATTTCAGACACTCCTCTTGGCAGCAGCATTCACCACACAGGCCTCACTCATGGCTTAGCACTTTCAGGGACAATAACAGCCAGCCAGAAAAGTAACCCCCCTGCGTCACAAACCAAGCCCACAACACAGGCTTTGATCCAGCGGTGGGGGGGTTTAGAAAGGCTTTAGGAAGAATGAATCCTATATGGTTTAAGCTCAGAGCTTCACTGTGTTTACAACACACACAGGATCCCTCCATCTACTACAACATGCACAGACAGAAACACATTCTCATGCTTTAAGCTGTCAGTCATTGTGTTTATAGTTGTTTACTGCTGCTACACTGTTATGAAAATTGTGTTTAAGCTAGATGTGTGGGTATATAGATGTGGGAAGTTGATGGTCTACGAAAACAAAGTGCAACTTTGTTTTTTCTTTCAATACCATCACAAAAACAGACTTTGAGACTTTTCGGAAATGTTTTTCAAACACATTCATTTTTACTTTGTTCTGTTTATAGGAAAAACCTTTTGAATGTGAAGGATGGACCATGAAATCACTCACTGGTATTTGTTTGGAGGAGGGGGTGAAGTGTAATGGTTATAAATGAATGCTAGCCTTTTGATTATCAAGCATGCATAGTTCCTCAAACTATATGGATGCAAGGCCAAGCCCAGCCTAGCCAGCTTAATTTATAAAACACTTCAAACCCAGCAACCACTGACCAAAGTGCTGAAAGCAATCCACACAAACAGTCAAGAAGTCCAGCTCAGTGTCTTGAATCAGTGGTGGTGACACCTGTCAGTCATACTGGCCATGCCTTTAACTCTGCTAACTCTGGTCTTCAGATGGATAAGTTAACAAGTACATAAATATATATATAAAATACAAATGAAGGGGGAAACCAGAAGACAGTATAATAATGGACGTAGCTTCTGGGTTGAAAAAAATAAACCCAATGCCGAAGTTCCTAAAAAGTTATGTTCTATCTGAAGGCCACCAGATGGCGATAGCTGTGTTTTGGGGGAAAACTGCTTTCTGACCTGTCCTATGTAAACACTCTCCTGCTGATTTCATGGGCTCAGTCACTTGTTTTGGGTCATGTTGAATTTAATAAAAAAAAAAAAAAAAGTTTTAAAAAGGAGGACAATTGTTGTCAATCCCAAGTCTTTTGAGCATGCGATTTAACAGACCAACCCTTCCTCGGTAAGATGTACACCTCGTTAGCTTTTTTGCAACCAAGGTGGTGGAAACATTCTTGTTGAGGCTTAAGAATTGGATCTCAGAAATCAGTGGGCGACATCACCAGAGCTGGATCCATCCTTTATAGCAATGGTGTCCAAACCCAGGGCTCGAGGGCCGGTGTCCTGCAGGTTTTAGATGCGTCCTTCTTCTTCTTTCATGTTTAACGACAGCTTGCATCCAAAGACGTTGCACTACTACCATCTCCTGACTTTTCTTCTTACTTCACTTCCTGTTCGTATACTTACAATAACCTCTTCCTTACTATTTAATCCACTACTTTTTTTAACTTCTATCGTGTTTTGTACACTATATAAATGTCTTCCTTTTGTTTCATTATCCCACGCCATTTGCCAGAAGTTCTTACTTTCTGTCCAAACTATACTTTTCCCTTCAGTTTTCAACAATGGTATCTGTACATCTATATCTACTTTTTTAACAGCTGCTTTAGCCAACCTATCTGCCCTTTCATTACCCACAATACCTACATGAGCCGGAGTCCACATTATTACTATATGTTTATTTTGTTCAGACAATCTATGATGAGCAAGAAGACCGTCATGCAAAATTTGCTGATGGATACTCGTGTTTTAGATGTGTCTTTGATCAACCCTTGATGTTCCCACTTCCAAAACCATTTAAAAGCAATTAAAACATTGTTAAGTACCTTCCACTAAGTGTGGAAGGAATTTGCAGCAGACCCAGCAAGTTCTTTTTTCTTTTTGGCTGTCTACATCTTTAATGAATGAATCTGGCATTCTTTTTTTCTGGGTCCCCCAGCAAAGTAAATTTCCCTTCCTTCTTCAAAAGCTTGTAAAAGTCATGTGGAGAAGAGAAAAGGAAACTGGAGGGAGATGTTAATGTTCCATGCCACTCGGGCTGCTCACAGTCTGCATACTCTGCTTTCTAAGAGTCCCCTCCTAACTCACGGACAAGTAGCAATGAATCTGTCAGGCCTGAGGTGGTTTCCATTAAGGGTCTGTTTTAAAAAAACAAAAGAGAAGGCTGTTTAGTTTGGAGTTAGTTCTTTAAGAAAAGACTCTGTCGCAAAGGGCCGACCTCTTCACCTCGGCCAGCACATTAGTGCTTTAATTTATCTGTTTAGAAGAGTTTCCTACCTCCTGTAACACGAAAAAAAGGAAAAAGGGCAGCATAATGTTATAGACAGTACCCACAGAGAATTGCACTTCTCAGCTTTGCACTTTCCTCTGTTAGCCCTTTTAAAAAATTCTTATATTCATCAAACTTGCCAGATTCACAAAAATCTCTCCATCTATAAGAAGAAGGAGATCTCAAAAAGATTTAGCCCCACAGAGCTCACCTCTGATTTTAAGCCCATTAAATCTAAATAAGAACTGTGTTCTCCAAACTCTGTTAGATGGCGGAGCAATGCTTACGCCTGTTATCGCTCCTTCTCTGTGGATTTTGCATGTTCTCAGAGAAAAGTATGTTAGGTTAATTGTTGATGTGTTTTAGAATTTGTGTGAAGGGGTGAAGCTGGCTTTTAGTTAAAAGCGAGAGTGCCGGACTTTGCACAAAAGTATCAAACAGTAGGAGAGCTGTTTCTAAGGTAAATGTATCACCGACGTCTTGAATGAGATTTTCTGTTTAGTGAAGTTTATTGATGTCTTAAATTTTCTGACCTACACGTTTTAAGCTTCATATAAAGTGCCTTAAATCTTCAGACTTTCTAATGCCAGCAGTGGGTGACAACTCTGGTTGAAAAATTAAGCCTTGTTGAGTTTAAGTCTTGATTTATGGTCTTAGTAGTTTAGTATACTGGTTTGAAGCCTCAGTAGAATGTTGTTAAAGTCAAAAACATGCCGTAAATTTGGATTTTTTTGAATGGGAGTATTACTGTTGAAGATAATGCAATTAACTTTTTGTTTGTCATCCAATGCTTAAGTGCCTTGAACCTGCATGTTTTTTCTAATGGCCAACAGGGGACAACTGTTGGCTGCAAAAGAAGTCTGAACTGTATGAAAATATATGAGAAAATGACCCCACTGCTTTTTTAATTAATGAAATCAGTAATAGTTTTCCTGATTTGCTGATGCTATCTCTGATTTCAAGTTTTAGTTGCTACAGCTTGATGTTAATTTTGTAATTTATGGTCCCATTTTGAGTAAAATACAAGATAACTTCATGGTATACAGTAAGACTCAGAAATATTGTGGTTTATATCTCCACTGTCGAACCATAAGGTCCTTGGTTTCTCACTTTCTTGTGATGGTGACAAAAATGCTCATGTTTATAGTCAGTGAGGTCATAGTGACTACATCTTTGACATACAGGTTTTTGTCTGTGGGAATGTAGAGATTCTTTGCTAGCTTGTCTTTAAGTTAGTTATACTTACTGCTCCCCCCCCCCCCCCCCCCCCCCCAAAAAATAAATAAAAATAATGATGAGTCTTAAGTAACAAATCAGAAATTGAACTTTTTATATGATTTTTAAGCTTTTTTTTTTCTGAAGTAAAATTTTTAGTTTTTATAATTTGCTGGATTTGAAATGTGCTAGCATCTGTCAAAGTTGTAGATTCTAACAGATTATTAGAGAGCAACTCTGGCTGTTTTTATCTTAACCTCTGACCTTGGCAAAATTACAAGAAATGCAAAAAAATATCAGAACAAACAATAGCTCCTGGTATTCTCACTTTCCATGTTATGATCTCTTGACACTGGCTTTCCACGGTGCGTGTTTCCTCTCCCTGCACTAACAATACAGCTCAGGAAGTATGTCAGGATAAGGGCCAGACTGTCAGGCTCTTTTTTTTTTTTGGTATGTGCATCCAACTTTGTGGGGGACTAACAGAGCTGTGTTAATCCCAGAAAAGCTAGCTCGGTGTTCAATAAGCTACGGATCTGTTAAAGGGAATTACTGCCCAGGTGTCTTCAAAGTGAACTGCGATGTCCCTCTGGCTGGTAAGTGCTGTTGCAACATGTCATTTTAAACTGTGGGTGATCAGGGTGTTGCTCCTGGTGTTGAGGTCAGCCCTAGCATGCACAGCATCAAAGCTGTTGTTTTTTTCAGGTTACTGTTTCAACCACTTTCCAATGTTCCAAACTCTGATTGTTGCGACATTTTTTGGCCTCTTTGATTTCTGTTGTCAGTTTTCCCCTTTGTGTAAGTGAGCTGACAAAAAACAATTTTCACATGTGGTATTACATCTTGTTTGTAAACATTTTTATTGAGTGAAAAAGTAGGATGACTCATGCTGATCCAAACTGTCCATGCAGGACTTTAAAACTGAAAGGTTTAATCATTATCCTGCTTTTGGCTGGAGTCGTGGCTTTTGTTTCTCATGGAATGTTAGAGGTTGTAAAATTGTTGTTAACAGGGTCCTTCGTTCCACTTGTAAAGCAGATAACTGTAAAAAGTTCAGTTTAGTCTGATTTGCTGTCAAGGTTAATTACATACAGCTGATTTCTGTGCTGTAGATGATGTCATTTTTACAGCGGAAAGTGACTGCTAGTGTTGTTTCAGCTGCTCTTCCTATTGTTTTATGCACTGCTTTCTGCTTTAGAAATAAAAAGAGACAGACAAGACACTGTCTGACTGTCACAGTGCTTATATTGTTTCCATTTGTCTCAGGCTCAGTATTGCTTGGACTTGTAAGAGGTGAAAAGTGTTGTATTTATGAGCTTTGTTTGAAACATAGTTCAGCTGTGTTAAAATATATAAAAGTCCCCTCGAAAATACCTCAATATTAAAATGTAAGAAGTAATAGACAAGGATCCAAGTATATTTTTGTTAAAATAAATGAATTGCATTGGATGGCAGACAACCTGGACTCTCATCGCTAATCTTTTGAACATGAAATAAATGGAAAAAAGAGAAAACAAAATGTCTATATTTAGAAGTTGGAGAGGTTGGAGCTGTAGCGATTCGTGTTACTGATCATGCTAGAGGCCAAAGTTTGAAGCCAAAGATTTTTACACATCATTTTAAAATATATTATTAGAAATATTATTACTGGTTAGGCATTAAAATTACTGGGTTAGGTTTGGAAAAAGATCATGACAAGATTTGCCACGCTTTTTAAAGCTTTTCTTTGTTTGTTGCCATGGTGAAGTCTCCCTGCTTTCACTATAGAAATATGTCCTTGTGACTCAAAATTCCTTTTGAAATATATTACTTCCACATTCGTGTTCACCGACTGGAAAATGTGATAATTTCTGCCGATGAACACAAAAAGTAGATACATTTTTCTGTTTCACGTTTAGTTGTGAGACTGGGCTGCAGTTGAAAGGTGGTTTCTGCCCTTTTGATTTGTGTCCACTTAAAAAAAGTCGACATTGTTATGAAGTACTTTGTTCCTGTACTTTAACCTGATAAAATGTTTTTTATGACAAACACTTTGCCTTGTGCCGTCTGTCTGTTTTTTGACCTCGCTCAGAGACGGTCTGTGCTTTATTATTATTTATTGTTTACTCTATTTAATTTGTAAAATATGTGTACACACACACACACACACACACACACACACACACACACACGTAGAAAAATATTTAGTATACACATCCAGAAATGCATGTGATGTGACAATAAAAGTGATTTGATTTGATTTGCTTCGTCCATTTCTTTCGTCCTGTCCTCTGATGTGGAGGTGTCCGCAGAAGTAATTACTTTATGGCTTCACAGACCGTAATAACTTTCACACTGAGGACTTCAAAGTGAGGTATGACAGAGCTGTCTCTCTAAAAATGGATGTTCACCGCTTTCATCACCTTGGCCTACAGCTTGTCCATTTCAGCCACGTCTGGGCTTTTATGAGACAGCTGATGATTGCTCAGTGGCAGACTGATAGTTCCTCCAAAGGTGAAGTGGTGACTTTGTGTACTTTATGTGTGGTGGCTGCTCGTGTAGATGATAAGTAAAGGTTAAATATCTCACCCTTTCCTTTTTGGAATTTGTAATTTACTCCCCTACAAAGGATTGAAGTTGGTAGAGAGTCCTTCCTGTACACTTATGATTTATTAGCTTCATAGTTGCCGTATGCATCTAAAATAATGTAGGAAAAATGGGATAAATTCTGATGAATTTCATTGTAAACCCTAAACCTACCAGTAAATTTGGACCTCCGTAAACCAAATCCCTAAAAAACAACCAAAAACAACCCATAACTGACATTTTTTTCCAAACAAATTACCTTTAAAGTGTTATGGAATAAAATATTCCATAAAACAATAACATTTTTCCAAATTTCACCTTGTACGCAGATTCAGATTTGTAGTATCAGTTGCCTGCAGGTTAAAAACTAAAATCTTTCTTCCACCTAAAGAAGCTTTGGGTTAGCAGCTGGGATTATAGCTTTTCTCAAACCAGCATCTTTCATGTGCTTTCCATTCTGTCACCAATCCACACATGAATTTTCCATGATTGCTAATTTGCCAAAACTGCTCCCATCTGCCGACTTAAGATAGAGGAGTGTTTCTGTGCTATGTCAAAAGATGAAATGAGCTTAGCTTTCACTTAATTCCCTCATGGCTTTCTGCCATGTGCTTAAAGCCGCCAAGCTCTCGATCCCAAAAACGCCTTAGATCAATAATGGGAGGGGCAGGAGGTAATTGCAGCATCAATCACAACCACTTTGTTGGGGGCAGAAATATGAAGTGGAATATTTAAACAAATGGGTCTCCAGTGCAAATGGTATTATTGGCTATTAGTTAACTTCATTGTAGATTTGTTCTGCCTTCTAGTGATGCAGTGATTGCTAACAAATCCTGGGCGTATTTACAGGAATAACGGTCTCTTACTGCAGTCATGTGCATACTGGGTATAACCAGCAAGGCCTTCATGATTTAGTGAAGGCTTGGGCACAGACTGGCACTCACTACTGACAGCTGAAATGTATGTAAAATATTGAATAAAGATGAAAGAGTCTGCAGCGCAGCGTCTGCACTTAATAAGTCTCATGAGAAGGCTGCGACTAACTGGCGATGCCTATTGAATATAAAACGCTACATTTTCAATGTTGAGTTCATATGCTAGACGTTATTTTGTTGCCCCGCAGCATTGTTAGATGTGATGTTCTGGGAAAATGGGATGACGTAATTCCTGAGTGGTGGAAAAAAGTATAACCCAGATGGCATTAAAACAGTTTTTCTTTATCAGTGCTTTTAGAAATCCACTGCATTTTACTGATACACAATATCAAATTAAAGTGACAAATGGATGCCACCAGCTGTGAGTAAAACATCCCAGTGAACCCTCCCACATTAAGACCATGACCAGCCACTTCCCCTCTTATTCTCCCAGAAACAATGACCCTTCACTCCCTCACCTCTTGTCTGGTTTCCTAGAATGGACAACAGAGCTGACGTTGCCAGATTGAGACGTGAAACCAGCCCATTGTTTGTCCCGCAGAGAGGCAGGAAGTGTGCATAGTGTTGTCCCTGCGCCTTCTCTGGAACTTCTCTCCCTTTGCCAGTATTGTGTAAGCTTAAAGCTCTTGATAGGTTGGTGTAATGGTGAGACCTTTCCTTCACGTGAGAACTTACAGTAGCTTCACTCTCAAAGTGTCTGCAAGAATAACATATCTGCTAAATGCTCTGGAAAATGTGCAGTATTGCTCTTATTGGAAACCTCTGGTTATGTTATTTTTCTTTGATACATAAATGGTCCCTTTTGTGTTTCAGTAACTGAAATGTTAAAATTTGTAGAAATCTGCAAGTGTCTTCAGAACAAGCACACTGCTTGTGCAGCAAAGTAAACTGGAATCTTATTTGTGCTTTGTTTGCATTTTTATTTATATGCTTAGAATTTGTATTCTCTCTTCTACACCCTGAGTCTTAGGCTGCATAAACATGAATTGCTCGTCACACATCATATCGACATTTTTGCAGTGAGGTCTTGTAGTTTCCCCAGGCAGTTTTGTTTTCTCTATAATACACAAAGCATCTGTCCATATATCAGGACATTTATGTTTAAAATGAATGCTTGTCAGAAATGCTTAAGTAAGCTAAATGTGTCCAAGTCAGCTTTAGCTATGGGAAGTTGGGAAAGTGGAGATGGGTGAGTAAACTAGGGAAACAAATCATTAAATTTGATCTCCTGGAGCATAAAATCCTGAAAGTTTTAACTCTCGAGGTGTTAAAATTTTTTGCAGGGAGTTGTAGGGTTATATCACTCAAACCTTTAAACTCTTAATCTGTTGAAAAAAATAAATAAATGGGGGGGAAAAGGTAGCTAACTTGCTAATGGATAGTTGAGCTAGGATACTTATCACATAAGTCTTCAAGGGTCCGCGTGAGTCTGAGTGATATACATTTCATCATTAGGTGATGAATTCGAGGGTCCGTGCGGATGTCCACACGCCTGCTGCTCCTGCTAAGAACTTGCTTTAGACCAACAATGCATTCACCCCAGCCAATAGACTTTAAGCCAACTTAAATGGAGTGCATCTGGTACACCTACTGGGCCATCGGGTCAGCAGCAAAGCACAATCAAGGCTTGAACTGATTAGTTAGACTTGGTTAGGTTGGTATTGAACAGTTTCTTTTTTCAGCAGGTTTGATGGAAATCATTTATGTGGGTAAGCTAAATAATTACCTGCTATCAAACTGATAAGAGTCCAACTTAATTATTAAGCTTTACTTAAATACATCTGACAGCTTAACAACAACATTTACTGGTAATTTGCTAAATATTTGCCATGTTTCACTCTCGTTTTTTGCATTCATTTACATGTAAAGTTATCTTGTTCCAATGCGAAATTATTTTGATTGTAAGAAGTGACTCTTAATTTGTACATGTACAAATGTTTGTTGCTTCCTGGGGTTGTTCATTGTAGTGTAAAAAGTTTGCTATTGTGTAAGTGTATTTTTTAGGATAAACTCCTTGAACACGTACAGTCTCATTTACTTAGGGTTATTTTTTGTTAACAATTGGGATTTCTGGACTAAAGTCATACCAGATGGGCACACCAGATATCAAAGTGTAACCATCTTCACATTTTCCAACATCTTTTTGACATTTAAAAAAAAATCTGTGGCAGGCTATGGAAAAGGCTGACTGTAAGAAACCACAGAGCGGGAACAAAAAGCTAAGAATATACCCAAATTGGCCTTAACGGCCTATCTTATGGCCTTTTCACCAAAGAGTCACAGTCTTTCTTTTCTGAGTTCTCTGAGGGGAAGCAATGAAAGTGAGCTGCGGTTGGGAGGTTTTCCAAATAAAGAGCCAACTATTCCATTTTCTGAATTCTTTAAATGGTAAATTGTCTCATGATCAGTGATTAAATTGGGTGAAATTGCAAATTTAATGCAGAGAATTTGGATAATCACAAGCCTCCTTTTGTAATTGCACACACTTTCTTGCTCTTCCTCAAATGTAAAGCAAGTTAGGAGCCATTGATTTCAATTGCCTTCCACTTTATCCAATAAGGAAAGCTAGGCACCCAACTAATCACTCAAGATGCAAACTGGTTCAGAGGCTCCATGCACCATTTATGATTGGTCAGAATCTGCCAGTCTTCATTAAAAAAAAAAAACCCTGAAAGCTCCAAATGCACCAGCATCCTCCGCTGAGTCCAAATACTGCATTCATTTTATTCTTTTTAGGTTCTTTCACTGCAAACCTCAAACATGAAGCGCTTGAATTATCAGCTGGAGCATACCAGCTTTGTAGTATACATCATTATTTAAACTGTGACGACGGACTGCTTGTCCACTCAACACATTTCTTATTTATTGTTCTTTCTCTCTTCAAGCCATCCCCCCACTGTTCTACATTAAATTTAAGACCCCCCCTCCTTTTTCCATCACTATAAGTGCCTCATTCTTAACCAGACTGCTCTGCCTGACCCATCCCACCACCGCCCACTTCTGAGTTCCCCTCTCCTAATCTTTTTCCTCCTCATGCTTTGAATGGCAGATCCTGCAGCATCCACAGAAAGATGGAGGGATGCTGTAGGGATGCTAGACAAGAGAGCGAAGAAGGCATTTACGAGTAATGTGCACTTTATGGGATCTCCAGTTTTTTAAAACACTAGAAAAAGGTACCTTTTCTTGGATTGGATGAAAAGCCATTCTGGGATTCTCTCCAGGTCACACTGCTAGTCTTTGCACCTCTGGACACGGCTCTTGAAGGGCAGGCTAGAGAGGGAGGGGAGACAAAGCAAGGAGATACAGGATACGGTAGAGGACGCGAGGAGGTTTTTGTTTTTTTTGTTTTTCCACGAGAGAATGGGCGGACTAGGCTGGTGTCTCGCCACAGTCTTCAGTTGGGCAAAATTTTTCTTCTATTGCATCTTTCCTTTCTGGAAGCCAGGGAAAAGCAAAAACAAGGTACAGCTGGTATTTTAGATGTATTTACCTTCAATAAAATATCATTTTGATGTCTTATTTTGTTAATTTAAGAGGCAGGAACCTTTATATTGAAGTTGACCTTTTTTTTTGGTGTCTCTAGCTGCTGCTTATAGCTTAGTGCTGAGGTGGGCTGGGTTAAGACCACACTTTAGTGGTGTAGCAGTGTCACTTTGTCAGTCTGTCAGTTTGGTTCAAAATGAAATGTCTACCTGCTGAAATTCACCTCATGGTTTCAAGAAAGTGCAGGTTAATGATGCTGGTGCCCCTCTTGAATTTCCTCTTGCACCACAGCGAGGTTTACATTTGTGGTTTTGACTGAAATGCTTGGATAGTATTGGAAGGATTATAATATGAACTGAGACAGATATTCCAAAATATTCAAGTCAAGGTATACAGGCTTTAGAAAGCTGCCAGTTTGTCACCTTTACAGTATGTTCAAGGTGGCAGGTTGTGGACCAGGTCATTGCATTATAAAGACAGAGCTGGCATTTCCAACTTTTCAGTGTGCAAGGTCCAATGTAGGAGGGGGCATGTGTAACCCCAGCCACAATCTTTTCATAACCTACGGTAAGTCGTTTTTCTTATTCATTTATTTTATTTTTTATTTTTGTGCCAAACCAAGCAGTTTTTTTTGTGCCTTAACTGCACCAGTTAGGGTTTTTTGTCTTTAACCTAATGTCTAAACATGGCCAGCAGATCAAAGCAAAATAATATTAAAAAAGCAAACACACTGAAAACTAATGTGATGAACATGGCAAAAATCATGCATTCTAAACAATAGTGCATTGTCTTTGTTATTATTATGAGCATGCTTTGCAGGAAGGGAAACTTGCCACAGATTTAGATGCAGCTTTAGCTCATCTATAGAGAACACTGGGTGTGATCGCTGATTAAACTTAATGACTCACAGCCTTTGACCGAAGATGTATGAGAAGTTATTTATTATTCTCGTGATTAAGATCTGCAGTTGCCAAATGACAAAGGAAATTTAATATTTGTGTGATCCTCAGCAGCCTGGCATGGTATGATGAGCTGGAGAGATAAGCGCGTTGGCACAGACACGTCAAAACAGCAGGATATTAGCAGATTGACTTGACATGGCACTTTCTCTGATTGTAGGTCCTGTGTTGATGAATAGAACCATTAATCCTGTAAAAGCAGCCACTGCTTAGTGTGTTAGTTCACACATCCTCATATGAACACAGCCACTTGCTACACTCAGCCCTTTGTTGCATTTGAAACATTCATTTGAATATTGTACTCGCACTGCTTATTTTATTAGTTTTTGATTTATGTGACTTTCTTATTTGACGTCAAAATTATCTGTCAGCCAGTATCTTTAAATTGCGGATGTGCTTATTGGACGATCTGATATCCTCGTGTTGGTGTTGTTCCCTCGTCATCATAAATAATGTTGTTCCAGGTTCAACATTGCAAGTGACCAATCACCTTCTCCTGACGTCATCCGCGACCTCGAAAAAAACAAACGCCTTCAAAAAATCTACTTCAATTGCGAGAAAAGAAACCGCCTCTGTAAGGACAATATGTATAATGCTTACCGTTTATTAAAGAAAAGTATCCTGAAATCCAAAGAATTCAAGTTCCTGGATCGGCGGACAGAAGCGGTTTCTCTTCTCGCAAGTGAAGTAGATTTTTTTTAAGGCGGTATTTTTCAAAGGCAGAAAAGGGGGACGTCACAACAATGTGATTGGTCACTTGCAATGTTGAACCTGGAACAACATTTATTATGATGATGTGGGAACAACACCGACACGAGGATATCAGATCATCCAACCTTATTACGAACAGAATAGATCCTGTAATATATCTTATCTCATTCTGGTCAGAAGTATAAAACGAATTTCTTATCATGACAAGATTTTTTTTTTTTTGTGTGTGTGAATTTGAACAGTTTGTTTGCTGTGCTTGCTACTTATTTCCCCTGGAGGATATTAAAGGCTCTAATAGGAAGATCAGATCCTCATGGCTTTGCTTTGGTTGGTTTCTTTTCATTAATTTGTAATTGCTATTAAAAATCCAAGTCATATACTCTGAAGAGATTGCAAGTATTAGGAATGCAGAGAGAGAGTTGTAGAAATAAGTTTACTGTGCATTTGGGTGAATCTGTGTAGGTGGAGAGGATATTTGGATAACCAATGCTAATGCATTTTATTATTTATGTGATAACTGCTTAAAAAGAGCATTAAATCTGGCCTTAACATTCCCCGACCTCACCACTCACAGGTGAGGTGAATAACGCTGACACCTTTTAGTGGGTGGGACATGTCAGAAAGAAAGTGAACAATTGGTCCTCAAAGCTGATGTGTTAGAAAGTGGAAAAACGAGCAAGTGTTATTTGTTATTAGTATTGCTATGTAATAAGGGACATAACAGATGGAGTCACCTGGGTCATCTATGGCTTTAAAGGGCCTTTTCACTAATGAACCTTAGAGTTTTTTAAAGAATAGGCCTGACCACCCTGAAATGCCTCACATCGTGTACTGCAGCCGTGTTATTGTTGCTTTCATGGGTCGGTGTGTTCTGGTGTTGGGCGGACGGTCCTTCCTCTCAGCAGAAAGAACAGAGGAAAAACGTGCACACACATGTGAGCGTTCTCAAAGGGAGGGCGGCGGGCCTGCATTGTTTGCAACAGATGGGAGTCACAGGGGTGGGTGTGTGTGTGTGTGTGTGTGTGTGTGTGTGTGTGTGTGTGTGTGTGTGCGCGCATGTGTGTGTGTGTGGCCTGCTGGAGTGTGTTCTTCCTCTGTCTGTCAACAAGTGAACTCCCCTTCATGTAGCACGTCAGGACATCGGCCAAGATCACAGAACACACCCCTCTGCTGTTTGCACATTCACTCTCCCTTTATCCGCCTGCTTATCTACTATCTTCATCTATGTGATCACTGACTACAGACCCCTGTTTTTTTTTTTTTTGTTTTTTTTTTTCAGGGGTTTTTTGTTTCTCCCGCCCTCTTTTTCATCCATGTCTGATAGCCTTTGCTTATTTTTTCTTCTTTTATCAGTTCAGTCTTTTTTTCCTTCTGTCTCTTGTTTTGAGCCCGTTGTAACAGGCTGGGCAGCTTTGATCTCACTCAGCTGTTTATCCGTCTTTACGTGGTTCAAGGACAGTGATCCGACAGCAGTTAATCTTCTTAATTGTCTCGCTGTCCACTCTTGGCTCTGGTTTTACAAAAGAAACCGAAATGGTCAAGGTTAAAGATGTACTAAAACAAATTGAGTGATCTGATTAGTCGTAGAAATTTGCCCTTCTTTCCTTTCCTGCATTACAATCCCTCAGTCTCTGTAGTCCCGCTTTATAATTTATCGCCAGGCTACACCAAACAGCCACAACATTAAAACCACTAACAGGTGAAATGAGTAATATAATTCATCCTGTTACAAAAAGCTGCCATTCTTCTGGATGTTACTTTGATATTCAATTCAATTCAATTTTATTTATATAGCGCCAAATCACAACAAAAGTCGCCTCAAGGCGCTTCATAGATACAGAGAAAAACCCAACAATCATATGACCCCCTATGAGCAAGCACTTTGGCGACAGTGGGAAAGAAAAACTCCCTTTTAACAGGAAGAAACCTCCGGCAGAACCAGGCTCAGGGAGGGGCGGGGCCATCTGCTGCGACCGGTTGGGGTGAGAGAAGGAAGACAGGATAAAAGACATGCTGTGGAAGAGAGACAGAGGTTAATAACAGGTATGATTCAATGCAGAGAGGTCTATCTAGGATATCTGTGCAGCACTTCCAGCAGGACAGGGCATCCAGCCACACCGCAAACCTGCTCGTGAACCCGAGCTGACCTGACTTCAAACTTCCCAGATCAAACTGAACATCTGTGGGCTGCACCACAACAAGCCCGATCCACGTAGGGTCCAACCACTGGAAACAAAGCAGTGTCAGATACCCCCAATGACGTCCACACCCCAACAGGTTAGAGCTGTTTTGGTGGCAAAAGGGGAACCTGGACAATAGTTGGGCGTTGGTTTTAATTGTTTTGGCCGATCGCCGTTTGAACAAATACTTGATAAGAAATCAGGGATGCAGTTTGTTCAAAAACCACCAGTGGGTGCTGCTGCTGCACTTAGTTTCTGCTTGATTTTTGGTGGCCTTATAGTGAAATAATGTGACTGGGGTAAAAAAGACTTTGAGTATCTTGTAGAAATTCATTAACTTGATACAGTTTCCTCTGTTACTGTATATAGAAGGCGTTATGACTATAAAAAAATAAATTATGCATCATGCAATGTTACATGAGAGTGTGTTGACAGATAATGTGGAGGATGACTTTATGCAAGAACATAGTGTGCAGTGCTGTGACTGCTTTTATTTCAGCACAGCTAAGCTCTGCTGGACAACTCTTCAGTGCTCTGTCATTCTCTGACAGTTATGATTGGGAAGGTCATTGGATTGATTTCACACATGGGGGGCAAGAAGAAAGAAGTAAACAAACAAAGCTTCCTGTCCTGTCATTTCTCAGATGGTAATCAAGCTGCTGACCATGTGGTCAAAAAGCCAATGTCTTGCCACCTACAGCTCTGCCACAGTATAATTTAAGAGGCTAAGGTAGTAATTTCTATATTTTTTTTTAGAATGTAGAAAAACAGTGGGGTGTTAAATGACGTCCAAAAACAAATTGATTTCCAGCAACATGTCAGCTGTGCTGTCCCATCAACATGTGTGCCAGACAGTGTAAAGTCTCACAGGACTGTTGATGTTCAAGTGCTGAATGTTAAGTTGCAGTTAGTTTGTGTTTGGTCCTTTTTTTTTTTTTTTTTTGGTGCAAGTGTGACAGGATAAGCATTGCTGCTGGAGCTGCGTTTCATTAAAGCAAAGGCTTCTCAATGAGAGATTTGAGATGTCTACTTCTATTAGCTATGAAAAGATACTAAAATATTTTAAATAAATAAATAGAATAAAAAAGCAGGCAAAAACAAGGAGTCTTAATATTTAAATTCTCCACATTTGATGTTTCCCTGGCTTCTTTCTCGTTTTTGACTGGGACCAGCAGTGCAGGGGTTGGCACAATCTCCTTAGACCTAAGGTCCTGGGTTAGAATCTACTAGATGGCTGAAGTTTGTATCCCTGTAATCTGCACAGTCTGATTTACACCTACAGTCCAGAGACATGCATATTGGCTAAATTGATGTTTCTAAATTGGCCGTAGGTGTAAATGTGAGCATGAATAGTTATGTCTCTCTGTGTTAACCCTGTCCATGGTGTACACTGGTTCTTGCCCCCGTGACAGCTGGGATAAACTTCAGCCCCCCCACCCTGAACTGCAAAGGTGGAAGTAGATGTATGTACTGGATGGCAATGAGCGACGAGGGATTATCATAATCCGTGACTTCGCTGGACTGTGTGATGGGGCTTTAGCTGCCTCTAAGTGGCCAAAACTCAATAACACAAAATCTTAATTAAAATGTGTCTAAAACTTACAAACTTTTGAAAACTTTTGAAAACTCTGTGTCATTGGTAATAATTCACTGACCACTAAACCATCCAACTCTAATTAAATGCTATCATTTAATGAATGAAAGCACCATTAACTGAAGCAATTATAAACTCAACTAGGACTCGTGCTGATGACAGGTGGTCCTCTTGAAGAGCAGTTTTTAATCTGAAAGTGTGAATTGAAGCCATGCGTACTATATAACTTCTTGTTGTGTCAGGCTTTGCATCCTTGTGTGTGTCCGTGTGTTTTTCGTTTCGTCTGTAACCTCGTATCCTTTAGCGAATGTCTGTGTAGGTGGTGGCCTGCAAGAAGTACTGGGCCACTAGTCCTCTGTGCCAAAGGGTGAGTATGCATGACTGTTTCTGTGTGTGGGTGGGTTTGTGTATTTACACACCATGTGAGAAAATTGTGAAGATGTGCGCGAGAGGGTGGAGAAGGAAAAGGTGGTTATTGGTGGATGTTTGTGTATATGAATGTGGTGAACTTGATAGTTTAAATGACATGTATTTATGTTTTGAGGAAATTGTGGGCTGGGATTTTTCTGAGTGTTTTTGTTTATCTCTGATGGGAAATGATGGGTTTGAGTGCACACGTGGGTAGGCTCAAGTAGTATGGAGGATTGTGTGTGCGTTTGTGTGTGCGCGCATGTGCATGAAAAACCTGCAGAAAGGGATAAAGAGTCATGGGGCTAACATGGTCATTGATGAGCAGTGAGAACTTAATGAGGCAGCTTTTACTTCCTGGCCCCTGTGTTCTTTCTCCCTTTTGTAAAGTGTGAAGAGGGAGTGGGGTCTGTTTAAAGCCACTTCCTGTCACTAACCAAGCATGTTGTTTTTGTTTTTGTATTTCTGCACACAAGAGATAAAATGTCAGTCAAATTCAATGTACTGATCGAGCACCAAAACTGCAGTTCCTGGAATGACCACCAGAGGCTGTCCCCATAGACTACCATGTTAAAATGACCAACTTTAAAGTAGAAACAAACATGACCCTGAGACTGGTTGGCGCCTCACTCGCAATCGCATATCACTATTTAATCATTTAATGAAATTGGTCATTCCTTCATTCATTATTGCAGTGATGTCTTGTGCCATTTCACACTCCTAGTGTTAGTCAGGTTGCAGCTGATGGTGCGTGGCATAACAAGCAGATACTGTTTTAGAGCAGCGTGATCATGGTTAGGATTGCAAAGAGGCATGTTGTGCTGCTCTGAAAACTTCTTTGCAATTGCTTTGGTTGTGAGCAGGTTGCCATGGGAGCTCTGTAGATTGCATGGAAGACACAGCTTGTCTGCAAGCACTTGCCAACTTGTCGCTGAGGGGTGGCAAAACTGAGAACTGCAATGCAAACTGGAAAGGCAGCCTGCTTGCCTTCAAAGTAAAAGTTTTGTGCCTTATGGCTACAACCAACGTATTTCAAAAGGAGCAACTTTTACTTTGAAGGCAAACTGTCTACCACTTGTAAGTAAGGTTTGCACTTGTTTAGACAAGATGGTATTTTCTATGCAAACCATGAAAGTGGCAACTCAACTTTTTTTTTTCTTATTTACATTTTTAAATTTAAATATTTAGGAAAGCAGGTACCAAAGGAGTTGGTGCAAATTTCCCTTGAGAAAAGACTAGAAAAAATAAATTGCATGTGCCTATTTTTGATTTCCAGAGTGATTGAAAGTTGCATTTTTTGATGTCAGGAGAAATGTCAGTGAAGATTTACCTCAAAGGTAGGTAGGTAAAAGCAGGCGGCGTGGAGTTTATGAAATATTAAAATGGGCTTAATACAGAAATGCACAAGGAAAGCATGCAGGAGAGAGGCGTAGAAGGTGGGAGGGAGGTGAAGTGCCATGGATGCTGTGGGGGGACGAGCAGGGAGGGGTGGGATCAAGGGATGAATGAAATTAAAAGTGGTGAGGCTTAGAGGGCTAAGGAGGGAGGGAGACATGGGATGAGAGAGAGGGAGAGGAGGCGCAAAAGAGATGGATAATAAGTGGACTATACCCCCTCCCCCTTTGCTCCCGTGGAGAGGTAGGGGCAGCCTGACCCCCCTCAGTTAAAAAAACCAAAAAAAAAAAAAACCTTTGTGAACCTTTCCCCGGCAGAGAGAACGGGAGGCAGACCGAGCGCAGAGCAGAGGAGAGGCAGTAAGGATCCAATTTAGAGCAGACACATAGAGGGAAAACAGCAAGCCGGACACTGAGGAAGAGGCAGAAAGAAGAAGCTGTATTTATGTCCTGGATGGTCATGGCTTTGCAGTGCTGGGCTACTCTTCTTCTTCTTGGATTAAACTTAAGGAAGCCCACTGGTCTGTAGCAGCCCCAGCAGCAGCCCCAGCAGCAGCATCACTCCTGTCCGTCACCATGCCGTCTGTCTCTCTCAGCTTGCCCACAGCTCTGGCTGGACCTGCACGCACTTGGGTCTGCCTGTCTTGCATGTTCTGGGTGAGAAAAGTTTCCAGTCAGATATTTTTAGGAGTTCACAGGATGTCTGACAGCAGAAATTTTAGCACAATTTCTCTGCAGCTCTAATATGTCAGAGTGAAATCATGTGTATAAGTCAGTAGGGCTGACTCACGTGGGACATAGTGTGACGATGCAGTGGGCATGATATTTTCTGTAAAAAAAGGTTTATGCTTCAGATTATTTGGGAGCCCTGCTCAGGGGATCTATTGGGTGGTCTGCTTTCGGGGGTTGGGTGGAGGGTTGGGACCCCGGCTGTGGGGGGCCTTGGCACGGTGACACATTTGAATGTGGGAGATATTATGAAGGAGAACGGGAGGGCGTGCAAACGCGAGACAAACCTCTGCACTGTCTGTTTCGTTTCAGTAACATGTTCTTGTGTTTTCTTTGCTCCGTGTGCACGCTGAAAACTTTTCTGCTCCGACTTTGAGTTGAATTAAATGCTCTCCTTACTCACCCATTCCCACTCCCTCACTCCCCCTTAGTCCCGCTCTGTTTCGCACTAGGTGGTTGGGACACACAGCTATTTTTTGCTTTCTCTTGTATAATTCAATCTGCCGCGCATTCCCGCTCACAGTGAGGGGTTGTTTGTGCACTTGTGTGCCCTCTGGTCAGTGTTTGTGCGTGTGTGAGTGTCCATCCTAAATGTGCTGTGACTACGGTCTCGACATGTCTTAAAACACTGTGAGTGCTTTTCCTAATTTGTGCTGATATGAAAGAACATTCCTGTCTCAAATATACGACATTGCTTGCTGCTCTCCACGTTTTTTTTTTTTCAGCTGAATAGAGGATGAAAGAGGAGACTGGTTTGAATAGACCATTGAGATCCATCCTTCCCCATTCTGCAGTGGTCCTTTGGGACATGACTGCACACCACTGGCAGAGCTGCAGCTCTTGGCGTGAGGACTGGATAATCTTACAGAGCTCTTCATCAGTTAATTACCATTCTTTCTTTTGAGGAGCGGGGGGCGAGGTGAAGGGGGGGGGTTGTAAAAGAATCTCAATGCCCCCCAGCTAAGCTCTGGGTCACTGATTGACTGCATCAGAGCGGTGTATGACAAAGCGAGCTCACTTAAGGGGGCGGGATTCAGTGTTAATAGCAGATCTTTGTTTGGTGCTAAAATGGCCCTAATTTGGGCACACCTTATTCCAGCAGCCTGGTGTTGTGGGTTATACGAGCTTTGCACCCTTCTGACCTGTTTGCTGGACAGACTAATCCTTTATCAAGTTTTTTTTTTTTTTTTTTATGCTGAAAGAGAAGGTGTCTGTGCATGATCATTTCTGAAATTTCCTAAAACGGACAGTGCCACTTTAAGGCCAGATCGATCTGAAGAAATGCTGAGGAGAGAAAAGAGCTGAATATTAAGCTCCAATCACTTTGCTCTTCCTGAAGTGACTGAAAATGTGTAGCTTTCGCCCCTTTCTGTGATGACTTCTGACCTTTTGAAGGATTTCTTAAAGCTATAAACATTTTCATTTAGAAACTTTGTTGAATGAGATATCTTAAAAATGTGTAGCTCTGGAAAACACCCAATGGCAACTTCCAGGGCTGAAATATAAACCCGTTATCCAGTCTGTGTAGCTTCCCAGTCATCTAGGTCATGGTCATTTTAAGCATTTGCAATGAAGGTAGCTGGACTTCTTTTTGGTTCATGAAGACCTGAAGAATTGTGAAGTTTCATCTCATTTAAGAAGCATCTTCAGTTCCAGCTACAGAGTTATTAAAACCCCTTGAAGGGTTAAATGCCTGGGACTCTCCATCAGTATTTAGAACTGAAGAAGCCTCTCAGATGACACGTGAAACGTCTTCCTGAAGTCGAGCTCCCTTCATTGCAAGTGCTTAATAATAAGCAGCAGTTCCTCTAGTGTCAACTTGATGTTCGCTTGAAAGAGCGAGTCAGCCCTGATATTAAAATTCCAAACTTTAAACCACAAAGAAATATGTTTAAAAGGCTGTTTTCATCTCTAAACCTAATTGTGGCTTTTATGCCAGCTGTAAAGGTTGTAAAGTTTTATATAATTGATCTATTTAAATTAAATTAAGGCTTAAATCTCATCATTTAGGGGCATTGGCACTTTAAGGGATTGTGGGTGCCAACAAAGCCACTATAGATGCTGTTTACTAATTTAAAGGGCTGGCATCTGTGCAGCACTATCAAAATACGCATAACAGCTGATCTCTGGGCTACTTTCGTATTTATGCTGTTGTTGGTTCTTTAGTTTTAACCCCTGTCACAGGGAACATAGAAGTCATCATAGATAAAGAACTTGATTATAGTGAGGGAAAGCGAGTGTTAAAAACAGTAAAATCTGTCCACTGCAACCATTTTCCCCACTGAGCTTATCTTCATGCTCCTATCTCTGCTTTTGCTGACTTTTCTGTTTAATTAACTCTTCAACAAATCAGCATTCTGCCAGTCAACGTTGGGCTTTGCACTAACTCTTGGTGAACCAAAAGCAAGCACGTCTGGACTGGGCTGGTTGCATACCCAAAATCTTTGACTCTGCCAAAGACGTGAGGAGACACAAATGTCTTAACATAAATTAGGCCATCTTGGTTTTAACAAAACCAAGATGGGGAGGGTGACAGTGCTAAACTTGAGTTGACAAACAGACAGGAGGCGTCATGGTGGCTTTTTTCAGCCTATGATTTACTCAAATTTGTCTTTAAGGAATGTGTTTTACATTGCAAAGACGAGGCGACCCATTGCCACAAATCTCTTTTCCAAGATTAAACATAAAAACAGAAAAGGGACTGTCCATTTGATGATGAAGTCTGCATACTGTAGACGTCCTCCTTGAACAGATGGGAAAGTGAGTACAGCTGCAAAAGCTGTTATGAAGAGACTGGTCTGTAGAATAGAATGATACAAAGTGGGAGACTGGGCACCTGACAGCGAGTAAGTTCAGCTTCAGGAAACAGACTGGCTTCTGGAACTAGACGAGATCTGTTCCTTAGCCTCCAATGGGGAGGGCTTCCTCTTGTCAGAGCAGGATAAAGGAAGATTTTTCCAGCATGGAAGCTGAAAGAAATGCTTAGAGAAATATAGGAAACGGCAGGAGCGACTTGAAGGACGCAGGAAATGAATAGAAGATGCTGCGGGCGAAACGGGAGGGCAAAGTATTTACGGATGATGAGAAAGGCCTTGAAAGAAGACCTTCAGTAGAGTGCTGACCCTCCGCCAGACACTTTGAATAATTAATGAATGCCAAAAAGGGTTTTAGGGATTTTTTTCAATTTTTTTTTTTAATCAGGTTTCTCTGTAGGGGCCTGGAAAAGCAATGAAATGCCCTTTACCAGCCCACAGCCTATAAAGTTTAAAAGCCATGCAAATCCTGTTGACATTCAGGAGCAGTAGGTTATTAACACACCCACTTACTTTGGCCTTTAGACCAAACAGGCAAGTTGATAGGATATGTGCCGGAGTGTCGGTAGCAGTGACCAGGTGCCTCTGATCTAACTATAACCACAGTCTCACATATTGGCCTCACACTTCTGTCGGAGCAAATATTGACGTCGGCTGAACCTTCACAGTTTCGAGGGATCAAAGAACTCCTCCGGATGATCGATATCCATTAACGTACAGACGCTGTAGTGTCAGAGTTGGGTCTCAAAAGGATCGTTCTGGGAATTTGTGTCATCTGAAGAATGTTAGGTTGGTGGTCTTTAGTTGTCTTGACTTGAAAATCAAAACATGCTGCAAGCCTGTTGTTACTACTCCAGCCTCCATGCCTTTATGCAAGTTGCATGGTCTCATGGTAGTGCCCATTTGTGTAGTCCTTGACTATGCAGACAGAGGGATTTTGGGAGTTCTACAAATGCATGCAGTCTTCCAAAAAGCCATCACAATTATGTATTAATCGAAAGCTGAGTTGTTGAAAAGTTGGCTCTAACGGGAAAGGAAGCCACTTACCGAAAAAAAGATTAAATGGCAATAAAACATAGATAAGAAGCCCAAAAACTTCACAGCTGCAACACATAGAAGTGGGTTAGCATATCTCTGTGTAGTACCTACTGTCATCCTGGATGTTGTCTACTTTTGGCCGTTTTCCGACACGCTCTCTGAGCTCATCTCCTTTTCCACTCTCCCTTTTCTGTCTCTCTCTGTTCGTAGTTAGCTTCTGCCTCAATCCCATTGCCTAAGATTACCTGGGGAAAAGTGCTCCGCATGTGTGGCCCCCTTTGAAATACATCACCACTCCTAACCGTAACATCTGCGTTTATGTTACCCCAAATATTTTTTCTCTCCCTTGAGTGAGTTTGCCTCACAGTTACATTCTGGGTTTGATGCTGACCCACTTGTTGACATGTTGGGGAGTTTTGTCATCTTTATCTTTGTGTGGCTTCTTCTCACGGTCGTGACTTAGATGAAAAATCATGAACAACAAAAAGGGACGTTTAACTCTTGCTCATTGATTTACAAGAGATGTTGAGCTTTGTGTAATACCCCCACCCGCCCCTTTTGGTCCTGAGGGACCCCCTCAGCTTTGTCTATGCTTCACTGGGCGCATTGGTCCTAAACCTCCCATGGTATTCTGGTTTTCTGTGACAGGAAGTTTGGAATTCAGAAACGTAATTAGATTGCCTCATTTTACTCTACCTAATCCAGGGATACTGGCTGCTAGACTGCTGTAAAGTTAGTTTATCTACATTTTCATTGGTGACATTAGACACCATGCTCATTAAACATTTGTGTCCACTTTAGTAGAAATATTACTTTCTCTGAAGAGCTTAACCCACCTGGCCTCTTAGAAAGTTTAATACTTGTCCTTTAAACCTCTGCTTATCCCAAAGTCATGTCTATCACATGGTTTGTTTGAGTCTGGCGAATCCATGACTTTTTGCTTTTGTTACTTTATGATTAAAATGACCTTTAACCAAATATACTGGAGTCTTTGGCTTGTTTCATGGATTTTATCTTAGTTTTTGACTGTTAAGAAACACTTTGTTATATTTTTTTAGGTACCATCTTGTTTAAATAAAGTATATTCTTCACTCTTCCTCAACAACAGCTTTCTACCTTTTGTCTCCCTCTCTGGATTCTGCTTTTGTGCTAGACAATAATTTAATACAGGTGACCTCACTCAAGGAAATGCCTTAGACTTTGAGAACAAGGAGGGTCAAAGGTGAACATTTGAGAAGTAGAACAACAATGTGGACTGGCTGTAGAGTATGCTCTTGAGTGTGTGTAGGTGTTTGAACCTGGTAATAATTAAGGCAGCTAACAGGAAGCGCACTGTGGTACCTGGGGCCACGTTTATTGCAAAACTAATCTGCAATTTTGTAATGCAGTCACCAGTGATGTACAGATTTTAACATATTAAAGCTGTACCTGCGCCAGAAAAGAAGTATAGAAACAAACATTTGTAGAGGTTTAAGCTAGAAATTTAGGTCAGTTGATCATCAGCAGTTCAGTGGATTCATGTAACGCTATTTTAGGTTTTTCTGTTTACATTAATCAGATTAAGGTACAACTATAGCCAAGTATTCCTTGTTGCTGCTGACTGGTAAATCTGTTGTGGATTTTCACCTCTGTTCTCTGATTATTAGAGGCTCATGCTTTCATTGTTGGGCTTTAGTTTGACTTCACAAACATTTTCTTTGGAGGAGATGAAAAAGAAGAAGCAGGGGAAAAAAGTGATCACTTGATTATGATTGGATTATGAAGAAAAAACAAACTCTGGTATTCTGATGTATTTCCATCTCACTACTTACCTGAACTTTAAACATTACAGTACATCTCATTTAAGAATTGTTACACCCTTGCTAATTAAAGAGACGTACATTCGAACCCTTTCTGCTCACAGTAGGAAGGTGATTGAGAGAAAAATGTCAAAGAAGATTCAAACGTTTACTGTGTTGTTTATCGACCCCGTGTTTAGTGCTGAAAGTCACCTTATATGGATATGCTTCATATCTCATGTGTGCAGTAGACTAATTGCAAGCCAAAACATTCCTTACATGTACACGTAGACTCGAATTTTCAAGCGTCTTCAGTGCCAGAGCACAACTTAGCAGCCAAGTTAAACTTCTGTAATTTTTTAAAAAATACAGCAACAAAGCACAAACACGGTTTAAAGCCAGGAAACATGTCACCTTTTTTAATCTGATTCCAGAAATCGAGCACATTTGTTTGAGAGCCTGACATCATGATAAAGCACTCTGTGGAGATTAAGAGAAAGGACGAGGAGCTTTCTCCTTAACGCTGGGCTTTACTTCTCCCGTTTACTAGCCGTCCACTTGCTTGATTTGTCCCAATGAGAGTCACAGAGCTTCTTAATGCCATGATAACCTACTACTTTGGACTTGATCTAAGACCTCCTGTGGTTACCTGTGCATTCAAGAGTGAGGCCAAACAACGCTCATTGGAAGCGGCGCTGACAGCATCATGCTGCGCTGCCCGTGCATTTATCCAAAAGGGATCGGGGGAGCTTCGAGATTCTTTAATTATTTGAATTCATGCTCAGGTGGTTGGCTTGGTTTAGTTTTGCTGGTGCCATGAATAATTTTCTGCACTTTTTAGATTTTCTTTATATTTTTTGTATTTTTAGATAAGATTTAGGTTGGGAAAAGCAGAAGAAGCTCTCATCAGGAAATAATAAGATCTAATCATAAGAACAAAGTCCCCCAAAACATGTCATCCCCATTCTTCCTTCATCTGGGGTTATGGTTTTAGTTTCACTCGTCCCATCCAAGAGCGTCTGCCTCTGCCAACCCAGCACGATATGGAGCTCATGCTGTTTCCCTCAGCAGTTTCCTCCTATGATGAACTTTGGCTGTCTTTGATTAAACCCATTTTTATCCTTCTGAATCTAAACCTTTGGCAGGCACTGTCTGCTTTTTTATTTGGAGCTTGTAGCTCTCTATGTTCCGCATGTATAATTTATTTTCATACGCTGCTATATGACAACGCTGCGAGGGAAAGTTCAGAATGTTCAACTGTTTTCTTTAGACAAAGTTTATCTCAGGCGATTTTGAGATTTTCTGTAAAAACAAATGAAGCTGAAATCTTATCAATTGCTTAATACGGATTTGCTGTAACATTTCGAAACAGATACCTGAGTCCAAGCCAGGAAACGATACTGTAATTGTGTTACAGCAGTAATAAAGAATTTCTTTTGAGGTTGCAGACAAAAGAAAAGAGCAGCTCTTTAAAGTTGAATAAGTAAAAACAAGAATAAGCAAAGTGGGATCAACAGATTGACAATTAATGCGTTTCCTGTTACATGATTAAATTGATGAGTATCCAACATTTTCTGTTTGATAAATAAAGTTTTTGTTTTTAAATTATCTCATTAGTATGAAAAAAGTATCACAGCCACCGATTATAGTTTGTTTTGCATCTATAATATCATTTTAGATGTCATCTGCAGCTCTTTCTAGGACCTAACTGATTTCAATGTAAAAATGCAAATGTGCAATGTGATTGGATTGAACCTGGTAAAGCCCTTGTGTGGTTTATAATGAACCTCATCAAGGTTGAAACATCACGGTTATAACATAAGAGAGCTGACAGACCTATTGTGTTGCCGATATGGGGTTAATCACACACACTAATGTTAATTTGATATGATGTTCCAAAACCATTTTAACATGCTAACATTTGCTAACTGGCAATAAACAAACTTATAGAACAGCTGTGATCTGAAATTAGACCTGACTGTAGCAGAGTGTCTAAGGGATCAGTGAAGATGGTTAAACTCCAGTGTGATGCCAATACTCTGGCCACTGTAGGAACTAGTGGGTTGTGTTATGGCGGTCTGCACCTGGTGCATGTGTTTTACCACACTATCTTGCCCTACAACACGTTTTTCTTTTCTTTTTTTTTAAGGTTGGAATAGGTGGAGAAAAAGTACCTAATCTAAGTTACGTACTCCTGAGTGACACTGAATAACTGCTAGGCTGGTTGCTGATTGGTCAAACTTGAATCAAATACCTTTACAAAAAAAATTATTAGAATTTTTTAAAATTCAGCAACCTAGTGGAAGCAAGAGGAAGAATAGTACGCTGCTCCTCTTAAAGAAAGCTATCAGCAATGTAAAATTAGATATAAAAACTAAAAACAGATAACACGGCAGCACCTCCCTGCATACTTTCTGTCTACTTGCACCATCAGTACTGACGTCATGGTTGAAGCTGTTGCAGAAATATTTCATTACCGCGTGTGTCTATTTGTTTCTACATTGCAATAGAGACAGATGCTAAAAGGGTTAGTTAGGGTGCATGCGTCCTAACTAGCTCCTAACCCCCCCCCCCCCCCCCCCCCCCCCCCCAAAAAAGAAAAAAGTTCATACAACCTTGCACTTGATATGGGTTGAATCTAATGAGCACGTAGACTATGTTTTTACCACATTTACACACACACGCTGGAAAAGTGTTGACCTAACTGCAGTTTAAAATCCAGGATCGTGCTTTGATCTCAAAGGATAAACTTGAAACTTTGGCAAACATTTGTCCACGGACTCACAGCTGTGACTTTCTTCACTAAAGTTGCCTTAGACTCATGTGGTAACTTCCAGCAACACTTTCACCTCATCTTCGGTCCAACCACAGAAATCTCTATCTACCTGTGCAGTGTTTTCCGAAAACAAACCAGCCTTCTCGATCCTGTTTGCATAAAGAACACACACATGCATGTTGTCTGTGAAAAGGGAGGTTAATATGTATTTAGTGGGTTGCAGATAGAGATTATTTCTGAAAATGGAGGTTAAATGGATGTAGACTAAGCCTCGAGGGCCGGTGTCCTGCAGGTTTTAGATGTATCCTTGATTCATCACAGCTGATTTAAATGGCTACATTGAACTAAAATGAACGAATCATTTGATCCAGGTGTTTAGACCCAGGGTGATATCTAAAACCTGCACGACACCGGCCCTCGAGGCCTGCCGTTGGCCGAGCCTGTCATAGGGGATTGTCAATGAAGAACCTTGAGATACTGGTTGGTGTGGTGTTCTGCGTTAAAATTCAGGACCTAACATAAAAAGTCACAGATTGTGTCTTTGTTGTGTTTCGGTAGGAGGGCTGACCACCTCTATTGTTCCCCTACCTTTCTCCATTGCTTCCTATGCTACTCACAAAGTTGAATGAGTACCAGATTGTGACAACGTAGAAAAGATGACTGCTGTGCGTTATTCTAATGCTCTGTGAAAAAGAAGGGATTTTTCCCCCCCCTCTCTTTACTTCTGGATGACTGAGTAATTTCCTCCTTGAGATCCACCTCACTGAAATGAAATGCCTGTAGAGTCAGAGGAAGTAAAGTGGAGGAAAGAGAGACTGGACTGGAATGCCTGGGGTGCATTTTTCCCCCCTAAATGAAAAGCAGGTGACTGTTCATTGTAAGACTATTTGGTTAGTGGGAACCAGAGAGCGGAAGGAAAGCTTTGGGGGAGCTCTCTTCTTTCTGGTATTTAGCTGTGAATTGTTGCTCACTGCACTTGTTCTGTAGTGGGCTGCTGACAATTAGGGGATTCAGAGAAACTCCCTTCTTCAACTGCTGAATGTATTGTAACATGCCAGTCAGAGCAAGGCAGTTAATTGGAGCCAGGCTTGTTTTATGTGCTCTCACTTTCTCCTCGAGAGTTGACCAAGAAGTCATTACAAAGCTATCTGGATGAGCTTTGTGGAAATATTTTGTAAAGTTACTGTTCTGTCATTTAGCCTATGAAAATATCAACAATGCGCTGGTGGTAACAGAAAATTAAGCCTCTGGTTGGCATGCAGCTTGAGGCTGGAAGTGTTTTTCTGTCTGACTGAAGCTGAATAATAGTCATAACAAATTAGTTTTGTTGAGGTTCAGTTAAAGACAGAATAACACTGCTACAAACAAGGCCCGTGCACATAATTGCTACCGGTAATTGGCATCGCATGTGAAAGGAGTCAAAGGCTAAACAGAAATGTGAGAATCAGCTGAAAATGGTGTTGTAGGAGTTTGTGAAAGGAAGAAGAACACTCACTGTTGTTGTGTAAGCTCATGTTTCTCATTCTCCTAACATCATCCTTACTGTTTTGTGCATGCTAATAGGTTAGATGCATCTGCGTTAATTCAGTTGATTGCCTGTTTTTTTTTTAAATATCCCTTAAAAATTGCCCAGAAGTTAAAATGTTCTTTTTTGTCTTTTTTGTCTAAACAGCAGCCTAAAAGTATTCAGCTTTGTTTGCTAGATATAAACAATAATCAGCAAATTTTGACATTCATAAGACTAGAAATTGTGAACTTATTGCTGTTGTTATTTTTTATACAAAAACTTACAAGGCAAATCCGATAGACCTTTTGGTGGCAGTACCACAAAGAGTTGCAGGATGGGCGACGCAGTCGTAATACTTGATGCCTGACGTATTTTGTATGCAAAACAATATCTGGATAATCTAGAGCTGTTTTAGATACAAGTCATGCTGAAAGATGAGGTGTAAATTGAGCTGTTTTGACACCGTTGCCAAAGGCGTGTGTATGTTTGCACAGGGGTGGCCAAACTTTTGCATGCAACTGTCAACTCTGCCTTTAAGAATCAAAGTCTTCAGTGTTATATTGTGTTGGATCATTTAAAGACATGTTAAGCTCTTCTTTATTTTCTATCAAATCTACTGTTACCATGGAGAATGTTCATATTAGATAATAATGAGGTCAGAGTAGATGCAACTAATCCCTGGGAGACTAAGCACAGGCCTTGTTAGGCAAAATGCTCTGTTTCAGGCAATTTTTTTTTCTACTTTTGCATCACAGCTTGAGTTGAGCCCCTCCCACCTACTCTTCAAGCGGTTTGCAAGTGGCAGCCAATCCAGAGAAAGTGGACTTAAAACTAGATAAACTAATATGGCTCGTTTCAAACTGAGGGCCTCCACCAAAGCCCGGTGTGGGATAAATGAGGATTATTTTCAACTGTGACTCTAGCAGAGCTACTCGAGTCCATGATTACATAAGTCCTGGAGATGTTAGAGCTGTAGCATTGACATATTTGAACAGGTTTATACAGGCCGTTAAGCATCAGATTACTGGTAACATTAGCGGTCTTGCCTCATTAGTTCAAAGACAGCAATTATCTGTATCTTTCATCACTGGTTAAGAGGGAGCATTATAAAGTTTAGCACCACTTTACAGGTAGCATTTGCATCTTTCAGTAACTTGTCCTTTGATTTCTCAACTGAAGTTTAAGTGCTGTTTAAATTATTCGGGGGGGTTTGGCAAAGCTGGAATTTTTTAATGACCCCCATTTTAAACCCACTGTTATAGTCATGCCTCATTCTGATAGGCTGTACAGTTTAGGTACCATTGAAAATGATCTAATATACTTTGTGAAGTTTGTAAAGTTTCCAAGGAGAGAGACTCTGTTTTTTTTTTTATTATACCCCCCCCCCCCCCCCCCCCCCCCCCCCCAACTATTTGAGTTGTTTATAGTCACATGATATCATGAGTTTAGATGGAAAGAGAATAGAGGTTACGATTGTTTTGGATTTTTAGCTGGTGATGGGGAAAGACTTGAATCGATGAAGGTAGTGCGTGGAGGAAAGAGGTCAGGTTGTGGGGAAGAGGAGATAGGTTAGAGGTCAGTTGTCCTTTGCCAGCTGAAATGAAGAATAGCAGCCTTTTGTGAAAGGGGACCGTCCTCTGGAGGATGGGAGGGGGGGTCGTCACAAAAGTAGAAAAAGCTTTTGAGAAATCTTTCAGAAATTCTGTTTGCAGTCATCTGAAATTAGTTTTGCTTGCACACTCATTGAGTCAGTGAGCGTTACATGTGTATACACAAAAACACAGATGGAGACATGCAGTGATCACTCCAATGCATCTTGTTAAAATGTCTATCCATGCATATGGTGTCCCATATGAGAGATTGTAGTGTGCTAGCTGGCTCATTAACCCAGCTGACTGCAGAGGTCTCGGTTAGTCTTCTGGCCTCAGCGGGAAGAACAATAGTGTTCGATTGGTGGGGGTCAATAATGAAGCACTATACTGTGTGTATATGCTATTCACTGCCTCCATTCACGCTGTAGGAAATCGACACAGAAGGGGAGGACGGACGGCTGGTGCTTGTCCGTCTCTTCTGTTGTGGCGGCTTCTTTCTCACCTCTTCTCACTACAGCTGAAAAATCACAAAACACTTACTTTTTTTCTGCATGAAACCTGGTGAAAAGTTCTATTTTCTTATCAATATGAAGACAAAATGTCTTTGTTTTGTTTTGTTTTTTTGTTTGGTTGGGTTCTTTTTGGTCATGGGGAGTGGTGTCATTGTTAGTTTCTAGGACCAGTTTAAGTGAAGAATAAGCAATTACTGTGGACTGTTCCAGCAACACTTGTTAGGTCAGGAATTTCAGGGTAAGATAGTAGGGCAATAGTAGTAGCTACATCTTTTGTTTCTTGACATTTTAAATTCGGATGCTGTGCCAGCAAATGGTGGTTTTGGAGAAATGTTACACCCCAGCCGTCTAGCCAGCTGTAACTGATGTAACAGATGTAACTTTTTTCCTCTAACACACATAAATTGAATTGTGGTGCACCATATTAATTGCCAGTATCATCGTGTGAATGGGGTCATCTCAGATTCTCTAACTTTTAATTTTTTATCCTCATTTTTTAATGTAATTTTTGTCATGTGATGGCACTTTTCTCTGCTGATTGAGCATTAGCCTACTTATCTTTAGGTGACATCTAGCTAGTTTACTCCTATCTTCTTACTCTTAGCCTTGTTATTTTGTTTTCCATGGATGCCTGGATGCTACACTTGACTGAGCACGTTATCAGGATTATAAAAATATTTTACTCTTTAACTGTCAGTGGTATGTCTGTTTCTTTGTCTTGTTTTTAGGGACAGTGAACATTTGAACCTGGAACTGACTGATATAAAATTAAACTTAAGAAATACATTTTGTTTTTAACTCCCATTGACTGTGATAATGCCTCGTGTGGCCTTCTAGTACAACACTAGCTAATTGTTTTCAGTAAAAGAAAACAATTAGCTAGTCCTGATGATTTTACTGGTGTGCTGAAATAACCATTTTAGCCATATCACACTGAAAGCAAAATTCATAATTACTAAAAAATGGGGCTTTTGTCAGAAAACTACTGTTAGATGCACATGGATTTGAAAAATTTGTATCAGATATTGTAAAGACAGTTTAAAAATAAACTTTAGTTTGCTCACACATTCCCACTTCATGTCTTTGATCCTTTAATATTTTGTGTTGTGTGTATGGTATACGGGTTTTTTTTATTGTCTGTTTATTATTAAAAGGAACCAAATTTTGTTTGCAATTCTATTTTTATTTTTTTATTTTTTTTATATTTTGTTTTTAAACTTACTTTACTCTTACAGCTTTTACAGCTGATAGACTGAATTGAGCAGTACGGCCAAGTGTCAGAGGCGTTTGTACCCATACAAACATGGTTCTGTGTGTATATGAGGTAATGCATCAAGTGCCAGTGTAATCAGAGGGGAAATCAGTGTGTGTACATACGTAGGTCTCTGCATGAGTCACATGTGGGAAGCAGTCGAGGGAATAGTTTTGAATTCTAAACTTGAGGAGAAAAACAGCCTCTTGGTTACCTTATTCAGCTGGAATGTCTGTCGCCAAGCAGAGTCTGGAAGGGTTTATCTCCATACTATAACATTACCTAATACATGCTGAAGCTGTATGAACAGTATGATTCTAAAACTTTATATCCATTGCAAGAAAAACAGTGCTATCTGAAATCTAAAACTCAGCCTTGGACAAATGTGTTTCAGATGTTTTTAAAAAAGAAAATCTCAAATTTGAGTTTAATTTTTCTGCCATTAATCAAATTATGGCGGTTTTTCGCTACGTGACGAGATCATGTTTCTGTAATTGTGCATTTTGAGTTCTTGGACAACACTGTTTCCCCTGCCATTGCCTTTGGGAGGTACCCCCATGCCCCCAGTTTGACCCATAATCCTCCCATGAGGAGAACAAAAAACAAAATGATGAATAAAATTGCCCATCATTTAATGTCTACTTGTAGTAGTCGATTAAATAAACACAGTTTTGTGTTTTAGATTGTAGTTACCAGTGTTCTAATATATGTATACACAAGACATTTGATATGAGGACACAATGCATGGAGGATCTGCTGTGGAGGAATGGCTGAGTGCAGCCTGCAGCTGTGCAGAGGTTTTTGGTTGTAGCTGCCTCTGATGGACACCTTGAGCCAGCGTAGCAGATATATTGTGACTAAATGCTGGCCAAACAAGTGGTGGCAATGATGATAATACTGTCCACACACTGGTTTTTGTGTTCTGAAGCCACTAGCTTGAAAATGTAATAATTCATTAGTGTTCATCACACAAATAACTAATCCTATCACTGGCAAAATATATCAACCAGAACTACAAACTAATCAGAAACCACTACGTCCACTACATGTAAACGTAAGCAAACAGTTGTTAAAATGCATCATTTGAAAATGATGAAC